>NC_141054.1:24039988-24639988 GCF_041138505.1 Cibotium barometz
TGTTATTCAACATGTAGTTAATGCTGTGTCTGTAAATGATGTAGCAGTATGTAAGGATGATGTATGGTATGTTGATTCAAGTGCTTCGAACGATACGACAAGTCATGGTGAGTGGTTTAAGGAAATGAAGAGTCTTGAAAGATCAGGTTTTGTTCATGTTTTCATACAATTCAAGCGCATTTTGGGGATTTTTTTAGCTTTGCAAGTTTTCCATAGGCACTCTGAGAAAGTGTCGATTTTGACTATGTATGCCCAATTTTTAGTTCAGTGCAAAGTTGTGGTAAAACTTTGGTTGTAGGATCGTCTACGTAGAGATGTAGGTGTTAGCAGATGCATGTGTATGTGATTGGTTCACATACACAGGCATTGTAACAAGCTTATCAGCGTTTGCAGGCTACTGTAAGTGAAGGAGCTGTTAAAAGTGCCTGGTTGCTTACAAGTAAAGATGTTTCATAGCTTGTCACAAATTGTGAGCGAGAAGCAGGACAAGAATAATTTCCAGGCATGGAAATTTAGGATAACCAATTTTCTTATAGGGAAAAGATATTAGGAGTTCATCACAAGTGATGAAAAGGAGAGTCTAGTGGCTCGGAGATTGGTAGCCAAAGGATATATGCAGACACATGGGATTGATTATGAGGAGACATTTGTCCCGGTTACAAATGTAAGCTTCGTAAGGCTTTGTAGGACTGAAGGAAGCTTCACGAGTATGGCATAACAAGATTGTTGAGTATCTTGTGACTATTGGTTTTCATATGGTAGATGTAGATCACTCTTTAGACGTGCGCAAGAGTGATAAGGATATTGTGATTATCACTATCTATGTGGATGATCTTATTGTTGGGGGTGACAACTTGGATGAGATTGAGCATGTGAAAAGTCTCTTCAAAAGAATGTTTGAGATAAAGAGTTCGGGATATCTGCGCTACTTTTTGGGCATTGAGGTATTTCGTACATCTGATGGTGTTTGGCTGTCAAAAGACAATATGTGTTGAACATGTTGTCCAAGTATGGGATGGTTGATTGCAAGTCAATTTGGGTGCCATTAGATCAAAATGGCAAGCTTAGTGCGGATGCAGGTTATGTGTTAGAGGATCTCACTATGTACAAGAAGATTGTGGAGAGTTTGATCTATGTCACGACGATCAGCATGCCAGATTTGAGTTACGCTGTTGGCTTAGAGAACCAGTTTATGCAGGTTCCGCGCAAACTACATCTTGACAGTGTGCGATGCACACTTCAGTATTTGAGGGCCACTGTTGGTTATGCATTGTTTTATGTAGTAGGTGTACCATTGGAGCTATATGGGTACACAGATGCAGATTGGGTAGGTAGCATCTCAGATAGGAGATCTATCAGTGGAGTTGTGTTTTCATTGGGAAGTGCTACTGTGACATGGAGCAACAAGAAGTAGCCCACAGTTGTCTTGTAGAGTACAGAGGCAGAGTACAGAGAAGCTGTAGTGGCAGCATGTGAGGTAGCTTGGTTACACAAGCTACTTGTTGATTTGGGGTTGCATGTGGAGAGAAAGGTTGTCATATATTGTGACAATATTAGCAGTATACAGTTGGCCAAGAACCCAATTTTTCATGCGCGGACGAAACATATTGAGGTATTTGGTCTAATGTGGAGGAAAATTTCCTAAATCCAGCATGTGCCTTGGGTTGTTTGCCCGTGCCTTTACATGGTTGTGGATTTCTACCTTTAGGGTTGAATGAGAGACTTTAGCTAAGTTATGCCATGCCCGATCATGATGGTACTATAGTTGGTATCGAAGGTATCCTCGGCTTTGTGGATTGGAATTATAGTGTTGGTGGCCCAAGATGAAGAAATACCTTGGCATATGGCAATGTTAATGAATAGTTCAGCAAGGAAGGGTGCCAAGGTGTCGTGCATGTGTAATGTGCTCAGCTTGGAGATCATCATGGTTCTTGGGTTGCCCATTTTTAAGGTTATGTATAGTCATAGTGACATTGGCCACATAGAAGTACGAGGATTTGGTTGGTCAGGGTATTTGAAAAGTGTCAAAGGTGGGCTAGGTTGGGACATCATAGAGTCTTTGTGCATACGCATGCCATGTAGCTGGGTCTGTGTGATAAGAGTGGGAGACCTCTAGTCCTCCATGTGCTATGCCTTGGTACTATCTGCATTTAGAAACAATATGGCAAACTCCTCCTCTTGCTTGGCCAAGAAAGTGTCATGCATTAGACCTTCTTTGCGGTTGGCGTGCCATGATGATTCTCCTTGCTTGATTTTGGCAGAGTTGCATGTGGTGGGCTCAATTTTATTTGTGGATAGTGCAACCGTACGTGGCTTGGGTTGACTTATGGAGGATCGATGAGAGTTGAGTGGTAATAGTATCTAGGAGGGTAGTGCATAGGTTAATATTTGGGAGAGGGCACCATGGAATCCCTATACATGTAGTTAAGTCATGGTGGAGAGAGAGAGAGAGAGAGAGAGAGAGAGAGAGAGAGAGAGAGAGAGAGCGTCTGTTAAAGACCCAATGGTACATGATACAATAATGTCCATTGCATATCTCATTTTATGAAACAGAAAATAAAATAGAACAAATGAAAACCATCTCACTGGAGTGATACCAAATTGTCCATGGAAATCTCATCATGGAATACAAGGAACATGAAACATGAGATTCCCTAACAAATGGTGCACCACTCTTCAAAATATCAAGTATGGAGCTAATGAGTATGGCCGAGAGGTCTCCCTTAGCTACATCACATGAAAAGGTAGCTCAATGGTGATGGAGCATGTCTTAGATTTGGATCTTATGAGGGGATCATGGACAAGGACCGGGGGTCGGGGACATCAAGCACATAGGAATGCGGAGGCTTGGTTTTTGAGGTAACTCTTCTCAAGTTGGGTGGGTCTCCCAACAGCCTGAGGTGGGTCCACGGGATCTCTTGTATGGGTGTCTCCCTCCTCCTTGGTCTTGAAGAAGCTAATGATGTTTGGTTGGTGAGGGAGGGGTAAGGGTGGTTGGGGCCAAAGCTCTCTTAAGAAAGTGTTTCTGTTTTTGCACAGCTCGAGATGGAAGAGCCCTGGTATGTGAAGTCAATGATCATGGAAACTAGGCTAAATTAGACAGAGAAACCTCTTGTAGATCTCATAGTGTTAATCCCATTTTGGATTAACAAAGATGATCCTCCAATTGAGGGCATTAATAAGTGTCATGTAAAGGCACTATGAAAGTTGTACATTTTGGTATGTGAAGTTAATGATCATGAAAACTGAGCCAAATTAGACAGAGAAACCTCTTCTAGATCTCATAGTGTTAATTCCATTTTCGATTAACAAAGATACTCCTTAAATTAAAGACATTAATAAGTGTCATGTAAGGCACTATAAAAGTTATACATTTTGCGTTACTGGCTAGCCAAGGCCTTAGTTTGTAAGTTTTGGGCACCCAAGTGAATAAGGGCCAATTGTATAAAACGTAATTCTCATAAAGAAATGACATAATCTCCCTTTGTGCTATGAGAGCTCTTGTTCTTGTCTTTTGAGAGAGAGAGAGAGAGAGAGAGAGAGAGAGAGAGAGAGAGTACTTTAGTGCATGTTCCTCTTTCATGCATGTGTGTGAGAGAGGTAGATTGTCCTGCATCGTGGTGCGAGCGACTCTGCGGTGATAGCATGGAGGTGGATATTGAAGGAGTGGAGCTTTCAAAGCAAGCTTCGGGAACCTCAAGGGACATGATCGTGAAGCATTGGTAAGTACCCAACGATTGTTATGTCTATTGCTTCTTTGGTTTGTGGTTGTGTGGAGTTTCCTCTCTTGGAAGGTGTGGTAGCCATAACATTTTTGGCACCGCTATTGGGGAAACACCATTGTTTCTTTCATCCTCTTAGAGCTTCAACTCCCACTATGCAAGATTCACCATTGTCTTTGCATTTGGAAGGTGCAATGTGAAGAAACTGTGTAGATAAGGTTTGAGTGGCAGAGAAGAAATTATAAAAAAATCGTGTGTTGGAAGTGTGGTTGAGTACTTGGGAGAACCTAAAGGAAATCTACACTTAGTTTTACATTCAATTTTGTTGTTTTTCGTCACCAATTCCTGTAGCGTGAGCTAGCAGGTGGTGACACACTTTCTTCTGTTTTTCATGAAATCATGAAAACTACAAAAACAAAGAGCCATCATTGCATTCCCCATCCTTGGCACAAGATGTTAGATCATTTGGGTAGGGAAATCTCCTTCTAACATCATTCTATCGATGCGGATGTTAACATGTGAAAGTGCAAGAAATGTTTCATGACGCATGTGAAACATAACTTGTTACTTTACGCAGTGAAACATTTTTTGTAATCATCAGCATCAAGAATCTCACAATTACCTCCTTATCTTGACACATCGGATATAACGAAAATAAAAAATCTTATCACGTGAAATAGCAGCGAAGCATATCACGACGTAAACCACATTGTTTCTTGGTGTGGATCATATTCTGTTTCACGACATGAAGCATTTGATACTTCATGGCGTGAACCGTAACCTGCTACTTCTCACGGGCTAATCTTTCACGCCTTAGAGCTTCACGTGTTAGTAGTTCACGAGTTAAGCTTTCATGGATTGCTAGTTTACGAATTAAGGGTTGTTGGACCGGCGGTAAGAGAAGTACCCTGAATACACTATTGGAGTCTATCTGACTCAAATTGAAAGTAATTTTGAGGGAAAATTTTGAAACGTGAAACATCAGTTATCGCAGCGTGAAAAATAGTTCACGACGTGAACTGCTGCCTGCTACTTCATGACGTGAATCATTCTCCGCGGCGGTTTCACGGATATCTATTATTTCATGACCAAGAAAGACAATTCGGTAGAAAAACAGGTGAAATGATTTGAGTAGTGATTTCTCTTGTCGAAATACATTCTCATGCATTTGAGGTTTGGTAAACTCATTGGAGATGACCTTACCCCCGACGACAGTGCATCAAATCATCTAGTTCTTCCCACCAAAGGAGTGTTGGTTCAGGTTGCTCGGGGGCACTCAATTGAGTGTTCTAGCTTGGAGGAATCTGACCACCATAGAAACAAGTAGTGAGGAATCCATGGAAGAAGTCCGCAGATTCTTTGGCCTTGGAAAGAAAGAAAAACCCTCTTTCCTTGCTAGATCCAACAGAATCTTTGATATGGCCAGGGGATTTTTCGGTCTCCAATACGGCACGGAAGATGAAGCGCAATTTGCGAGCATATGCTCGTCAACCAATGTAAGACACGGTCTAAGACCGAAATTACCAACCCAACCTTTTGGCCCTAGGCATACTAACACAGTAAGGATTAGTGGGATGACCTACAGGGTTAGAAGGGATAAGGAAAGTGTCGCCAGGACATCGAAGGAAATGGAAATGGAATTGAAGAGGGCGGAGGCAGAGCGATAATTGAGCTTAAGAAAACAAGAGCTCCATACTCGAAGAACAAGGGTGGAACAACAGGAAATGCAGGAATTCAATTCATTTCGACCACGCGGCAAATTCAATTCATTTCGACCACGCGGCAAAGGACTAGAAACATCTAGAAATGCCATTGATAGTATGTGGATGGGAATAACACAAGAAGCGATACCAACTCTAGAACCCATCTCAATTAGAAACCAAGGGTTGATGAAAGCCTTCAGACACAAGAAGAGGAGGATAATCTACCTAGAGCACCTATAGGTGGTGAGAATCGTCTCTATACAAGAGGGGATATGCTAGAAATGATCAATGATCTCGCGTTCTTATTGCGGAGTATGGAACTCTTGATTGAACAAAGGCGGGTGGAGGCTGCTAATAATGAGCCAGGCAAAGAGGAATTAACTGGACCTAGCCATAGATCTGAATTAAATGGAAGAATTTATCTAGGAAGATAACGTGATCTAGGTAGGAGGGAGTAGCTCCTCAGAGGCCAATCGTGGATCCTAACGCAGACCTAAACGTAGTCACAAGGGCGGACCTACTAAATATGGCCACGAAAATTTGTCGAGGTATGGTTAGGGAGCTGGGCATTGTCCTAGAATCCAGACCATCCCAGATGAAGTCACATATTATTTCAAAGCTTGTGCAAAAATTATCAGTAATGGTGACCCGATCCAACATGTAGAGATCTTTGAGTCTTCCTGTGAAACATGTGGGCCAGTGAGTGATGTAACCATGATAGATGCTTTTTCCCTGACCGTAGAAGGGAAGGCTCATCAATGGTATCAAACACTAAAACTTGAGGATAAAGTTAATTTCACTCAACTTAAAAATGTGTTCATACTGAGATTTTCTCAAAGTGGTGATAAATGGAGTCTTGTAGCTCAACTCCATAATATCAAGCAAAAGCAAAATGAGTCCATGCGGGATTATGTTTGTTGGCTCAAGCACTTGAATTCAAGATGTAAGTTGAGGGAATGGCTAACTGATATCAGTTTACCGCTTTGCTTCTGAAGAGGAGTCCGAGATCATAAGATGCATGATTATCTAGTGTTAGCTTGACTAGCTACACTAGATACTTATTGTAAGGTGGCAATTGAATATGAAGACAATATGCTTGAGTTACGGCAACCAGAAGATGCCAAGGCAGCTTGAGAAGTGATAACATCGTGAGTCTCGAGTCATCAGGACACAAGAACCAAGAACAAGCAAGTTGGCAATATGACAGTGGAAGGACTCACTAATGCCATCTTAGAGAAATAAAAGGTCAGGGATGGGAGAGAAACATTAGGAAACACTCATCTCTACCCTCAAAGAGAATTGATTTGGTGCTCTATTTGGAGATAAAATCAAACGAGCACTGAATGTCCTCACTTAATGCCAAGGCAATTACTCTATTGCGCTCACTGTCAAAGATTGGGAAACCATGACACTACCATGTGCAGGTATCCGAGAGTCCACCCCTTAGCATAACTACCAGCACCTAGAGTGCCGCTAGCCTTGCTAGCACCACTAGTGCAAACCACCAATGTGGCTGCTGCTGCAGGGTAGTTAAATACTTACCTACCGAGAGGGATGTTTCGGATGCAGGACATGTTGTCTTTGTCGCCACCTGTTCTTCCCCCACAGCCACCAGAGGCTAAAATCAACCAAGTGTTGATTGAGGAGTGAGGTAGAAGTTAATAATAACTACTACTACGAGGAGTCCACTCATATCACCACACCAGAGTATTATGTCTTACAAAACAATATGCCAGTATCACTGTTTCAAACCACGGTACAATGGAAAGGAAAAGACATAAACTCAATTGTGAGAAGGGGACATATATAGTGTTTTCATTGTAATGGACCTCATCGAGTAGCGGAGTATCCTCATAAGAATGTGGCCAATGCTGGCCAAGGTCGCATCACAGACCAACGTCATGCCTACACTTTCATGTGTGAAGTGGCGTGGCGTCGATACCATGGTCACAATTCAAGATGGATCCAAAGAAGATACCATTGGGACACCGAATCCATCCAATTAAAGGAAGAAGGTGACCAAGTGCCAAAATTGGATAGGAATGCCCAAGAATCTGCAAGAGAGAGACCAACAACCCCTAAGGGGATTGGAGAATATCCAATTTGCTGAAGAAGAAATAAGAAAGCTTGAAGAAGCTAAGGTCCTGGTTGAGGAGTGTCAACAAAATCACGGAGCCAAGTTAAGAGTTAATCGGGCTAGGGATACAATGTATCCAAGAAATGAGCTGATAAGGGAAAGAAGATTGGACGTGTCTATTCCAATCCTAGAAGAGTTCGAGGAGGGGACTCACAGTGACCTCATGGCAAGAATGTTTAAGGAAGCAGATCAAGATTTGTCAATCTATGGATGTGTGTCGGCTTATTAAGCTAGCCGCACCTTATATCAATTGATTGCTGGAGAATTATATAAGCTAGGCAAGGATGATATTCTGAAGATATGTGTGCGAGAAGATAAGTTTATCACTATCTTAGAAGAAGCACACGCAGAAATAGATGGAGGCCATTTTGCAGGAGAAGATATAGCTCGCAAGGTGCTTCAAGCAGGACTGTGGTGGCATATGTTACTCTGGGATGTTATAGAATTTGTAAAGAGATGCGAGGAGTGCCAATGATTTGCTATTCCACAACAAAAGGACACAATGTCGCTCACCCTTGTGATTGTGAGACAACCCTTTGAAAAATAGAGTATCAATTTTGTTGGACCCATTAGTCCGGTAGCCTATCCATCCCAAGCACGTTATGTGATCATGGTCATAGACTAACTGGGTAGAGGCAAGAGCCTCTAAACAAGCTGATGCTTGAACTACGGCCAACTTCTTATATAAATAGATCATTTTCAGATTTGGCTTTCCGCTCCAATTAGTCGGTGATCAAGGTTCACATTGCATTAATGAGGTGATTGAACACTTACTTACAGGATTCCTTGTAGTATATCGCAAATCATCACCTTATTACCCACAGGAAAATGGCCAAGTAGAGAGCACAAATAAGATCTTATGTGCTATCTTGATGAAAACTTTAGAAACGAGTCGCACAAATTGGGAACACAAGCTGACTGTACCACTATGGGCCTATTGTACATCATATAAGGTAGCAACGGGATACACTCCCTTTCGCCTAGATTATGGAATTGATGCAGTAATGCCTATGGAATTTTTAGTTCCCAACCTATACAGGAAAGACACTGAAAATGTGTTAGCTGAAAGATTAGTTGACTTGGAAAAACTCGATGAAACCCGACTGAGACATGGGTAGCTTTAAACAAACCCTCCCTAGAGGTAACTATGGAGAAAATAATCGTTTAACTATAACTTAAAACATAAAGAACTGGAAACAGGAGACCTCGTCCTCATGTATGGTGTGGGAAGCACCAAGAAAAATAAACTAAAATACAGAAGGTTAAGAACTTTTAGAGTGTCCGAAATCACCCCTCAAGGGTTAGTCCGCCTTGAAACTATTGAAGGGGTAGAAATGGAAGGGTACACAAATGGGAGTAAACTCAAGAAATATTATGGACCCCTGACCTAGGAAATGCTCACATAAGAGCATCTCCTAAAATAAAAAAAGGAGCGAGTCAAGAAGACAAAGATCAAACAAGCTCAAGAGGCGAGGGCAGCCAAGGAAAAACAAAGACTCCAAGGGAGAATGCTACACGTAAACATGGTTTCACTCACCTTGCTTGACAAGGATGACTTGGATATTGAACTTGCCGACTCAATGTATAGGTCTTTACAAAGGAGGGCCATGCAACAAGCATCGCACTCATTAATACAGGGTCAAGTCATAACTTGATTTTCTATGAGACATGGGTAGCTTTAAACAAACCCTCCCTAGAGGTAACTACTGCCGAGGTTCGAAGTGTGAATCCCTCTATTACACATATAATAGGACTTTAATCCCTTGGTTTGGAAGGTGTTTGTTATGCCTGTAGGGAAAATGGAAGAGGAAATGCTTCTTGGATGAATATGGATTTACACCAACAACTACCACATCCAATGGGCAAAACGAGAAGTATAACTCAATGATGGCAAAGACACCATGTGCTAGGGTGAGATCATCCTTCATGTACACGTGTGTGCCTTTAAGGGCAACCCATCAATCTAAGAAAGCCTATTTACTAATGGCATTAGAAAATCTAATGATGAGGGGCCGATCTAGTGTCATATCCTTCCCTGCCCCTCCATGTATCTGCAAAAAGGGAGGGGGTCCCATCCACTCTTAGTATCTAGCATAGCATCATGGCATCTGCCTTGGGGGAGTTCCCACCCGTAGCCTTGGCACTCGCACATGGAGGGCCCTATCCTTCATACATTTATTCTCCTTGAGAGTCTCATGTATGATGCTTTGTGGGGGTTTGTGCTTCTTCACCACCTCCACCCAATCTTTCTTGGTGGTTTGCAGTTATTTCCACAATTTATTGCTTGTAGCCTTTACCTACACCAACTCTATCCTTAGGCCCTCCTGTATATTCAACTTTCCTTCCTCCACTATATGTTCCTTTACAATGGCCTTTAGGGCTTCCATTTCTAACGCACCCACATCAAGAAGTTGCAGCTTTACGATAAAAGACCAAACAACATTTATTATGGAAAGGCCTAAGATATTGTCATGAACATATTTTGGCAAAGGCTAAGGTAAGTTATTATCGTGAACATATTTGGCATCATCGACGAAAACTAGCCTAGGGCTTAGCTCCATTTGTTTATCCATTCCAAGCTATTGCGACTACCCAATATTACCGATGTTGATTGGAGGTCACACTCCAAAAGGTATCTGATTTTAGAGCTTTTGATATATTGAATTTATTATTTTGATTTTGTTTTGAAGCTTATTTTGCATTAGGTTAGATTATCCTATTTATATACTTTAAAAGAGAAAGCACCTTATTTCATGATTTTAAAGCTCAAAAGGATTTGATTTTATTGTAGTAATCCAAGAACCAGCCTTAATGCTTGAATTTGTTGAAGGAGATGAAGATTAGGGTCACTTTGGTGAAAAACGTGGGCAGCTTTGGTAGTGATTTTCAGCCACATTGGGAGCCCCATTGCTCATGGAAAATAGGTGAAATACTTCATAAAACATTGCTACATACATGAGAGAACATACCCAAGCTTCAATGGGGAGCTTGGCTTAGTAAGCCAAGCTCTTTGTGAGCTTGAAAAATCGCATTTTTTGAGGCGGGCTGCTGCAGTTCGCCGCCCCTCTTCTGGTGCTCTTTGGTGTGCTTGAAAAGTTGCTTTCACTCCCAATTGACTTGGAGACTCAATGCCCTTTGCTCATGTTGAGATTCCATGGCTAGGGTTTGCAAGAAAGCTCCCAAACAGAAAAACGTTTTTGATTAACAACTGCTAATCAAGATTAGTGAATTTTTCCCAATTTGATCCACTCATTCAAAAAAATTAGGTCCATGTGCTCAGATTTGAACCACAAACTCTACCTTAGCCATATCCCCTTCCCCCATGAATCAAATGAAGCAGAAATTTCACGAAATGAGAAGAAGAAAAGAAAAATTAAAAATCATGGATCAAAAGCCATGCTCTGATACCAATGAAAGAAAGTAACAGGGGTGGGTTAGTCCCTCACCAAGGGAGTGGCTCATGAAGGAGTCACCACTTAGCATCTCACGGGAGAAGCTCACCATTGATTCTTGGAACAGATAACATTATCATGAATAAGCCATAATCCCATTTACATTGGTATTTATACTCCACCCAAGAGTTCACACCTACTTACTAGTTGTCCATGGCCTTGGTCCCATAATGCTTTCTTACAATAACACTTTTATAATTAAAAAATTTCATTATGCATAGAAATCAAATTTAATAAGAATAACACTTTTGTAATTGAAAAAATTTCATTATGCATCTTTCTATGCATAGAAATCAAATTTAATAAGAATAACACTTTTATAATTAAAAAAAATTTTGTGCATCTTTCTATGCATAGAAATCAAATTTAATAAGAATAACACTTTTATAGTATAAAATTTCATTATGCATCTTTCTATGCATAGAAATCAAATTTAATAATTAATATCAGTGATATCCATGCATATTTATAGGCGAATATGTACATGGAATAATTAGAATATTTCTTTTAGATGCAAAAAATAGTGAAAATTATTATTTTTAGAATAACATAAAAATAAACTTTTTTTTCATAAAATTCTAAATTTTTTTTACCATAACCTCTTTTGTATGGCTGATCATTTCTCATTTTTATCATTCTTTATTTAACTTAAATTAACCCAAATTAGATTTATAAAACTCTAATCTATATAATTTTCTTAATTTAAGAGTAAACAATAAGAAGAGTTTAATTAATCTCTTAGTTAATCTTTCTAGGATTACGAAGGGTTGGAATGTAAAGAAGAGAAGGGGTGGCTTTTTTATCAAAGGCATAGCATTTGAATTTAATTCAATAATTGTAAAACATAAAAATTAAAAAAATCATAGATTTTTCATTGAACAAATATAAAGTTAGCTTACATGGAGCTTGTAAGCTCTCCTTTGGTTTGTGGTATTGAGGGTTCTACTCTTGTTTGAAGCAAGAGTAGCCACCAATTCACTTTGGAGAGGATTAAGCCAAAAATAATTTAATTATTAAAAAATTCAATATAGATGGCACAAGACAGGAGCAGAGTAACAGTGCATAAATACCATTAAGCTTTTACAAAGGGAGAGGCTTCTATTTATAGGAAAAAGTGAGCCTCTAACCAAGTAAATTGATTCTAGAATTTTTTAGATGAGTTTGGTTAATTTTTGACCATTTTTGGGTCAATTCAGCTTACTTTTTGGATTTAGTTTTGAAATAAGAGAGAGGAGAGATGAAAATATCTCATTTTATTGATTAAGAATTGGGGATAATGATGAGAAAAAGGTGCCTAATTCATGAGGGGAGATCCCCATACTGAGATGTCAAAATTTAGTTTTTTAATTATTTTCTTTGGTCCTTAGTCCACTCTTCATCTTATGTGAGAATTTACTCATTTTTGGGAGTTTTTTTTTATTCTTTAATTTATCTCCTCGCTACATTTGGATTAATCTTATTGTTCCATAGGAACCTTAATTGGACCATAATCCAAAAATTTTTGAAAATCTAGACCCTTAGGCTAAGGTCCTTTATACCTATTTTCAATGAATTTCAATTGCACATTGGAAAGTTCTTTTTGAATTTCTGTTTCAAGGAAAACCGTTTTAGACACTAGGAGGATTTTATATCCAAAAATATCTCAATTTTGAATTATCTCTCTCTAGATATTTTCTCTCTCCAAGCCAAACAAGGTAAAATAGGATCTTTCTTTTATTTCAGAGAGGAATAATTATAAGATCAGAAGGGGAGGTTCTTATACTTGCACACTTCAAAAGCTGGAGGGAGGAATCTTACATCCTACCCCACAAAAAAAAAACGCGAGATGTCCTCATCTTGCAATTTAGAGGACAACTCTTTCCCTTAAGATCCAACCGATTCTGGGGTTCCTTATAGTCTGGTGAACCCAACAGAATCCTGGGATAAAGATCTCTTATATAGAACTCATCTCATCAAATAAAAATTCATTCAGAGCATATCATTCATATCCTTAACATAATAATGGTCCATTAGACCGAAATTTCCATCTGAACATTGCTCCATGGGAATTTCAATTTTATAGGTTTCTAATTTGTCAACCCTTAACTTGATCCATTGGGTCAAGTGTTAACAGTAGCAATCTATTTTTAGCACAATCTACTAATCTCATAGTTATTTGTTGAAGTCATTATCGTTATTCCAGTTTACGAAACATCATCACAAGGACTCGTCCCATTCATCCTCATTGTGGTTTTGCTCAACTTATCACTTTTCAACCAAAATTTAGGAATCATCATTTTTCAATCAGAATCCAAATCAACTCATTAGTTCTCAACCAGAATTTTAAAATCATATTAACCACATTCCAATTCATCATCTGGATAGCATTTTTGCTTATAATTTCAAGTCTTAGATTTACTCGTATATATTGCTAGTAAAGAGCTATAGTTATATCCTCGGTATATACGGGTAGTCATGGTCCTTGGAATTTCAAGGTAAATACCATCATGTCTAGGCCTTAAGAAAGTCAGGGATTCCATACAATTGCGGTACTTCCATTTGAAGACCCAATTACCTATTTATGAATCTTCATTCTGAATATTAATTTGTATGAATTTCATCACACAATTATAACCTTTTACTGCTACTTCATAAATTTTTGACATTTCTGGTTTTTTGGTTGATCAAC
Organism: Cibotium barometz; assembly: GCF_041138505.1. Taxonomy (NCBI): domain Eukaryota; kingdom Viridiplantae; phylum Streptophyta; class Polypodiopsida; order Cyatheales; family Cibotiaceae; genus Cibotium; species Cibotium barometz. The sequence continues at coordinate 24,053,671 of NC_141054.1, forward strand.
TTTAGCCAATTCGCTTTGATACCACAGCTGAAAGATCCCTGTCTCTTCCGCGCAACGAATCCAGGGGTGCTAATAGCGAGAGTAACACTTCTTGCGCGGGACAGGATCCCTCACTTGGGACCTCGCCCATGGATATTTGGACACAAGAGACTAATCCCTCGGTTCTTCCAAAATCGAACCCAAAAAAATTCCCTCGCTCGAAAAGCACAGGCGATTCCTCTAGGATAATTTTACTCTAACGTAGTCAAGAGCCTTAACTAACATAATTGATTTAACCGAACCCGTAAGTCCCATAGTCAGATCAAGGAAAAGACTTGCACTTGGATCATAGAGACCAACGCTTTTTTCCTCATTGAGACACAGCCGTTGATTCTTTTCCATAGAACAATTTTTATCTAGGATTTACTTCATCTATCGTACCATAACAAAATTGAGTCTCATATTAGGGATCCATCAGTCCCGTGGGTTAGTCAACCGCCCAACCACTATAGTGATGGGATCCATTTAAGAATTTGGTTAGATTTTATCGCGGGTAGACGTCCACCGTTGACTCTCTATCAGCTGTTATAACTTTATCAGTTAGGTCTCCACGACCTCATTCACAAGACGGTCAAAATGCTTCCCCAACATTCTTGACATAAAACAGTCATATAAAGACAGGTCATTAATACAGTTTCTATAACGAACTCTCGTCTTTCCACATTGTTCCACATCAATCCTCATTTATTTCATATGTATTTCTATTCTCATCACATCATTTTTCATCTCATCACATCTTTCCTCATTTATCCGCATCAGATCTCATTCACTCGCATCATCTGTCCATATCCACATCTTATCACATCATATTCATTCACATCACATATCACATCTATCCCAATTTACATCACATCTCATTCACTCACATCTCGATTCACATGACATCATATCTCATTCATTCACATCCCGATTCACATCACATCACATCTATTCACATCCATCATATTCATTTACATCACATCCATCACATCACATTCATTTAGATACACATCTACATCCATTCTTTCACATACATCCACATCCATTCTTCACATACACATCCACATCCATTCTTTCACATACTCATCCACATCCATTCTTACACATTCACATCCATTCTTCACATACACATCCACATCCATTCTTCACATACACATCCATATCCATTCATCACATACACATCCATATCCATTCTTCACATACACATCTATATCCATTCTTCACATACACATCTATATCCATTCTTCACATACACATTGACATCCCGATTCACATCACATTACATCTCATCCATTCATTTACATCTATCTGATTCACATGTCATCACATCTTATTCATTCACATCCTGGTTCACATCTATCTGATTCACATGTCATCACATCTTATTCATTCACATCCTGATTCACATCACATTACATCTCATCCATTCACATCTATGCTTCCTCCAGCATTCTAGTGTAAGATAGACTTCTAAGAAAACAAGGTTTCTATGCAAGTTTTCAGTTTGATTTTCTTTTGAATACAAGGAGTATTTCTTGAATCAATATTTTCAAAACTTCTTGATCGAAATTCTAAATTTCATACTTGAATTCCTCGAATTCTATAACCTTGATCCAGATATCAATTCGAAGGGTCTCAAACTTAGTTTCAGATTTGGCGAGAGTTTTGAGTGTATTTTTCTATACTGGTCACACCTATTTTCCTTTTGAAACTGACGAAAGAGTTCGGTCTTGGTCATAGTCTGATTCAAGGTTTGAGTCGGATAAGATTTTTCTTGATCTATCTTTCTCGAAAAGGTTTGATAATTCAGTTATTTTATTGAATTTCTTTCTTTGAATATTCACTTAACTGATTTTTAAATTTATTACGAATTTCAATGAGGAATAGATTAATCATTTATCTGAATATTTCAATCTCGATAGATTTTCTGAATTCTCTTTTTACAATCCGTATGAATATAAAACGATAGAAATTTCTCTCATAGAGTATTTAATTATTCAGTTAATCAAATACTCATAGAATTTAAACATAGAATTTAAGAGAATTTTAATTTTGATATAGAAATTCTTTATGCATCTATTTATGCATAAAAATCAACTTTACTGGAAATAACACTTTTATAAAAAAAATCCTTTTATGCATCTATTTATGCATAAAATTAAATTTAATAAGAATAACACTTTTAAAATAAAAAGAATTTCTTTATGCATTTATTTATGCATAAAATTTTATTTTTATAAGAATAATATTTTTTAATTAAAAAAATTTCTTTATGCATCTTTTTATGCATAAAAATTAAATTTAATTAGAATAACACTTTTGTAATTAAAAAAATTCCTTTATGCATCTTTTTATGCATAAAAATCAAATTCAATAAGAATAACACTTTTGTAATAAAAAAAATTCTTTTATGCATCTTTCTATGCATAGAAATCAAATTTAATAAGAATAACACTTTTGTAATTAAAAAAAATTCTTTATGCGTCTTTTTATGCATAGAAATCAAATTTAATAAGAATAACACTTTTATAATAAAAAATTTTCATTATGTATCTTTCCATGCATAGAAAGTAAATTTAATAACAATAACACTTTTGTAATTAAAAAAAATTCATTCTGCATCTTTCTATGCATAGAAATCAAATTTAATAAGAATATAACTTTTGTAATTAAAAAAAATTCTTTATGCATCTTTTTAAGCATAGAAATCAAATTTAATAAGAATAACACTTTTATAATAATAAATTTTTTTAATGCATCTTTCTATACATAGAAATCAAATTTAATAAGAATAACACTTTTATAATAAAGAAGTTTCATTATGCATCTTCCTATATGCATAGAAATCAAATTTAATAATTAATATCAGTGATATCCATGCATATTCATAGGTGAATATGTACATGGAGTAATTAGAATATTTCTTTTAAATGCAAAAAATGGTAAAAATTACTTTTTTTGAAATAACATAAAAACAAACTTTCTTTTTCACAAAATTATAGAAAATTTTGCTATAACCTCCTTTGGCTGATCATTTCTCATTTTTATCATTCTTTATTTAACTTAAATTAACCCAAATTAGATTTATAGAACTCTAATCTACACAATTTTTATCATTCTTTATTTAACTTAAATTAACCCAAATTAGATTTATAGAACTCTAATCTACACAATGTTCTAAATTCAAGAGAGTAAACATTAAGAAGAGTTTAATTAATCTCTTAGTTAATCTTTCTAAGATTATGAAGGGTTGGAATGTAAAGAAGAGAAGGGGGTGGTCTTTTTATTAAAGGCATAGCATTTGAATTTAATTCAAATTTATAAAACATAAAAATAAGAAAAACCATAGATTTTTCATTAAACAAGTAAGAAAATTAGCTTACATGGAGCTTGTAAGCTCTCCTTTGGCTTGAGGGATTGAGGGTTTTACTCTTGTTTGAAGCAAGAGTGGCCACCAATTCACTTTGGAGAGGATTAGGCCAAAAATAATTGAATTATTAAAAAATTCAATGTAGATGGCTCAAGACAACAGAGGAGTAGAGTAACAGTGCATAAACACCATTAAGCTTTTACAAAGGGGGAGGCTTCTATTTATAGGAAAAAGTGAGCCTCTATCCAAGCAAACTGATTCTATAATTTTTTTGATCAGTTTGGTCAATTTTTGACCACTTTTGGGTCAGTTCAGCTTACTTTTTGGATCTAGTTTTGAAACATGAGAGAGGAGAGATAAAAATATCTCATTTTATTGATTAAGAATTGGGAGTAATGATGAGAAAAAGGCGCCTACTTCATGAGGGGAGATCCCCACACTGAGGTGTCAAATTTTAGTTTTTTAATTGTTTTCTTTGGTCCTTAGTCCACTTTTCATCTTATGTGAGCATTTACTCATTTTTGGGGGGGTTTTCTTTTATTCTTCAATTTATCTCCTCCCTACATTTTGATTAATCTTATTGGTCCATAGGAACTTAATTGGACCATAATCTAGACCCTTAGACTAAGGTCCTTTATACCTATTTTCAATTAATTCCAATTGCACATTGGAAAGTTCTTTTTGAATTTATGTTTCAAGGGAAACCATTTTAGACACTAGGAGGATTTTTATATCCAAAAATATCTTAATTTTTAATTATCTCTCTTTAGATATTTTCTCTCTCCATGCCAAAACAGGGTAAAACAAGATCTTTCTTTTATTTCAGAGAGGGGAATAATTATAAGATCAGAAGGAGAGGTTCTTATACGTACACAGCTCAAAAGCTGGAGGGAGGAATCTTACATCCTACCCCACAAAAAAAAACGTGAGATGTCCTTATCTCGCAATTTAGAGGACAACTCTTTCCCTTAAGATCCAACTGATTCTGGAGTTACTTATAGTCTGGTGAACCCAACAGAATCCTGGGATAAAGATCTCTTATATAGAACTCATCATCAGATAACAATTCATTCACATCATATCATTCATATCCTTCACACAATAATGGTCCATTAGACCAAAATTTCCATCTAAACATTCCTCCATGGGAATTTCAATTTTACAGGTTTCTAATTTGTCAATCCTTAACTTGATCCACTGGGTCAAGTGTTAACAGTAGCAATTCGTCCTCCAGCACAATCCACTAATCTCATAGTGATTTACTGCAGTCATTATTGTCATTCCAGTTACAAACATCATCGCAGGGACTCGTCCCATTCATCCTCATTATGGTTTTGCTTACCTTATCACTTTTCAACCAAAATTCAAGAATCATCATTTTTTAATCACAATCCAAATCAACTCATCAGTTCTCAACCAGAATTTTAAAATCATATTAACCACATTCGAATTCATCATCTGGATAGCATTTTTGCTTATAATTTCAAGTCTTAGATTTACTTGTATATACTGCTAGTAAAAGAGCTACAGTTATACCCTCAATATATACGGATAGTCACGGTTCTTGGAATTTTAAGGTAAATACCATCATGTCTAGGCCTTAAGCAATTCAGGGATTCCATACAATTGCGGTACTTCCATTTGAAGACCCAATTACCTATTTATGAATCTTCATTCTGAATATCAATTTGTATGAATTTTATCACACAATTACAACCTTTTACTGCTACTTTATAAATTTTTGACATTTCTAGTTTCTCGGTTGATCCACTTTAGCCAATTTGCTATGATACCAGCTGAAAGATCCCTGTCCCCTCCATGCGCAACAATCCAGGGGTGCTAGCAGTGGGAGTAGCACTTCTTGCATGGGGTTCTTGCGTGGGGAGGGTCCCTCACTCGGGGCCTCGCCCGGACAAGAGACTAATCCCTCAGTTCTTCCAAAACAGAACCCGAAAAAACTTCCCTCGCCCGAAAAGCATAGGCGATTCCTCCAGGATACTTTTACTCTAACGTAGTCAAGAGCCTTAACTAATAGAACTGATCCGACCGAACCCGTAAGTCCCATAGTCAGATCAAGGAAAAGACTTGCACTTGGAACATAGAGACCAACGCTTTTTTCCTCATTGAGAGTCATAGCCGTTGATTCTTTTCCATAAGAACAATTTTTATCTAGGATTTACTTCATCTAGCGTATCATAACAAAATTGAGTCTCATATTAGGGATCCATCAGTCTAGCCTAACCCCATCCAGTCCCGTGGGTTAGCCAATCGCCCACAACCACTGTAGTGATGGGATCCATTTAAGAATTTGGTTAGGTTTTGTCCCGGGTACCACGGAAAAGAGTTCCCAAGCCCCCTAGCCGGATATTCATGCAAACTTAAAACTAGTCACACCACTTACACAACCCAATATGAAATTACCTTTTTCACAGATTCAACTGTCGGTAAAACAATCTTTTAATAAAACTATAGTATCACCAATCATAATCCTCCAAATTTAATCCGGTTGAATCCTAATTTTTAATTTTTCCTTCATTGGTGTACCTATGGCATCATTGGCAAAACCAAAACACCACCTGTCCACTCAGGGGCCTTTTCCTCGATAGTTCCTAGCTCATAGTACCTGGTAATATATTCACTTATAAAAATCAAAATAGAATCTCCATTGAAGATCAGCAAGATCAACCAATAGATCCATATATCATCCATGGAGGACCAGCAAGTTCAATCAACTAGATCCATGCTCGAATTCAGAAAACAACTCTTCCTCCTTGTTCCAATATCTTCCACGACGTACATGTGGGTATCTTCGGTGACCCAGAGCCCGAGCACCATATGGTCAGCACCCTCTACGATCCTTTCGCAGGTCACCTAGCGCTTCACTCATAGGCCGCTTCCTTAGTCCCTCATCCACCGTACTAGAAGCTCACCATTTAAATCGAACCAAGGCTGGTCAAGACCTCGGCTGACCTTGCTACGCGAGACGTCCACCGTTGACTCTCCGTCAGCTGTTGCAACTTTATCAGTTAAGTCTCCACGACCTCATTCACAAGATGGTCAAAATGCTTCCCCAGCATTCTTCACATAAAACAGTCATGTAAAGACAGGTCATAAATACAGTTTCTATAACGAACTCTCGTCTTTCCACATTGTTCCACATCAATCCTCATTTATTTCATATGTATTCCTATTCTCATCACATCATTTTCCATCTCATCACATCTTTCCTCATTTATCCACATCAGATCTCATCCACTCGCATCTACCCATATCCACATCTCATCACATCATATTCATTCACATCACATATCACATCTATCCCAATTTACATCACATCTCATTCACTCACATCCCGATTCACATAACATCACATCTCATTCATTCACATCCCGATTCACATCACATCACATCTATTCACATCCATCACATTCATTTACATCACATCCATCACATCATATTCATTCAGATACACATCCACATCCATTGTTTCACATACTTGTCCACATCCATTCTTTCACATACTTGTCCACATCCATTCTTCACCTACACATTCACATCCATTCTTCACATACATTCTTCACATACACATCCATATCCATTCCTTACATACATATTCGCATCCATTCTTTACATACACATCCATATCCATTCTTCACATATACATTCACATCCATTCTTCACATACACATCCATATCCATTCTTCACATACACATCCATATCCATTTTTTACATACACATTCACATCCATCCATATCCATTCTTCACATACACATTCACATCCATTCTTCACATACACATTCACATCCATTCTTCACATAAACATTCACATCCATTCTTCACATACACATTCACATTCCGATTCACATCACATTATATCTTATCCATTCATTCACATCTATCTGATTCACATGTCATCACATCTCATTCATTCACATCCTGATTCACATCACATTACATCTCATCCATTCATTCACATCTATGCTCCCTCCAGTAACCCTCTCTCATGCGAAAAAGACCTTAAAGCGTAAGAACTTATCGGCAGAATTAGTGATATCACTAAAGGTAGAGACATTTATTTACAAGAGTATCGTTATTAGCAAGGAGAGCCATAGCTCATTAGGTGGTGTCCGTTTGGATATTTGGAATGAAAACACGAGCAAATACACGACTTGCCAAACTATACGTAAATTATTTTCAGAATTTGAAGGTCACCAGTGCAACGTAAGTTTCCATAAAGGCTGGAATACGATTTTACGCTATTTGTTGAAGGAAGACCAAAATCCTACAGTCTGGGGGGAAGAATCCCTAGAGTTAATAAAAGACCATGCTAAATCTGCCGAAGGTAAACATCGGGGTCCCGATCTAGTGAAGCTATTACGTACTAAAAACTCCTGGCAGCACCAGCATTTTGGCATAAGACAGTCTTTTAAGAAAACAGGGTTTCTATGCAAGTTTTCAGTTTGATTTTCTTTTTAATACAAGGGGTATTTCTTGAATCAGTATTCCCAAAACTTCTTGATCGGAATTCTGAATTTCATACCAGAATTCCTCGAATTCTATAACCTTGATCCACAGATCAATTGGAAGGGTCTCAAACTTAGTTTCTGATTTGGCGGGAGTTTTCAGTGTATTTTTCTAAACTTGTCACACCTTCTTTCCTTGAAACTGACGAAAGAGTTTGGTCTTGGTCATAGTCTGATTCAAGGTTCAAGGCAGATAAGATTTTTCCTTATCTATCTTTCTCGAAAAGGTTTGATAATTTAGTTACTATTTTATTGAATTTTTTCCTTTGAATATTCACTTAACTGATTTCTAAATTAGTTACGAATTCCAATGAGGAATAGATTAATCATTTATCTGAATATTTCGATCTCGATAGATTTCCTAAATTCTCTTTTTACAATCCGTTTGAATATAAAACGATATAATTTCTCTTAGAGTATTTAATTATTCAGTTATCAAATACTCGTAGAATTTAAACATAGAATTTAAGAGAATTCTAATTTTGATATAGAAATTCTTTATGCATCTATTTATGCATAAAAGTCAACTTCATCAGTGGGAATAACACTTTTATTTAAAAAAATACTTTTATGCATCTCCTTATGCATAAAATCAAATTTAATAGGAATAACACTTTTAAAATAAAAAGAATTTCTTTATGCATGAAAATCAATTTTTATAAGAATAACGCTTTTATAAGTAAAAAAATTTCCTTTATACATCTTTCTATGCATAAAAATCAAATTTAATAAGAATAACACTTTTGTAATAAAAAAATTTTCTTTATGCATCTTTGTATGCATAAAAATTAAATTTAATAAGAATAACACTTTTGTAATTTAAAAAAATCCTTTATACATCTTTCTATGCATAGAAATCAAATTTAATAAGAATAACACTTTTATAATAAAAAATTCCATTATGCATCTTTCTATGCATAGAAATCAAATTTAATAAGAATAACACTTTTGTAATAAAAAAATTCATTATGCATCTTTCTATGTATAGAAATCAAATTTATTAAGAATAACACTTTTGTAATAAAAAATTTTCCTTTATGCATCTTTCTATGCATAGAAATCAAATTTCAATTTTACAGGTTTTTAATTTGTCAACCCTTAACTTGATCCACTGGGTCAAGTGTTAACAGTAGCAATCTGTCACACAACACAATCCACTAATCTCATAGTGATTTGCTGAAGTCATTATTATCATTCTAGTTACGAATATCATCACAGGGACTCGTCATTGTGGTTTTGCTCAGCTTATCACTTTTCAACCAGTCATCGTCATTGTGGTTTTGCTCAGCTTATCACAACCACATTCGAATTCATCATCTGGATAGCATTTTTGCTTATAATTTCAAGTGTTAGGATTACTCGTATGTACTACTAGTAAAGAGCTGCAGTTATATCCTCGATATATACGGGTAGTCATGGTCCTTGGAATTTTAAGGTAAATACCTTCATGACTAGGCCTTAAGCAAGTAAGGGATTCCATACAATTGCGGTACTTCCATTTGAAGACCCATCTGAATACCAATTTTATGAATTTCATCACACAATTACAACCTTTTACTGCTACTGCGACTTCATAAATTTTTGACATTTCTGGTTTCTCGGTTGATCCACTTTAGCCAATTCGCTTTGATACTAGCTGAAAGATCGTTGTCCCCTCCGCTCTGCCTACGAATCCAGGGGTGCTAGCAGTAGCAGGAGTAGCACTTCTTGCACGGGGCAAGGTTCCTCACTACTCGGGGCCTCGCCCACGGATATCCGGACAAGAGACTAATCCCTCGGTTCTTCCAAAACAGAACCCGTAAAAGCTTCCCTCGCCCGAAAAGCACAGGCGATTCCTCCAGGATATTTTTGCTCTAACATAGTGAAGAGCCTTAACTAATAGAACTGATCTGACCAAACCCGTAAGTCCCATAGTCAGATCAAGGAAAAGACTTGCACTTGGATCATAGAGACCAATGCTTTTTTCCTCATTGAGAGGCACAACCATTGATTCTTTTCCATAGAATAATTTTTTTCCAGGATTTACTTCATTTATCGTACCATAACAGAATTGAGTCTCATATTAGGGATCCATCAGTCCAGCCTCAGTCTCATGGGTTAGCCAACCACCCAACCACTATAGTGATGTAATCCATTTAATAATTTGGTTAGATTTTATCGCGGGTACCAGGGAAAAGAGTTCCCAGGCCCCCTAGCCGGATATTCATGCAAACTTTAAACTAGTCACATCACTTACACACCCAATATGAAATTGCCTTTTTCACAGATTCAGCTGTCGTTAAAAACAATCTTTTAATGAAACTATAGTATCATTGATCATAATCCTCCAAAATTAATCCGGTTGAATTCTAATTTTTAAATTCTCCTTCATCGTTGTACCTATGGCATCATTGGCCAACCAGAACGTTCACCACCTGTCCACTCATATGGGCCTTTTTGATAGTTCCTAGCTCATAGTACCTGGTAATATGTTCACTTATAAAAATCAAAATGGAATCTCCATTGAAGATTAGCAAGATCAACCAACAGATCCATATAAAAGAGCCATGGACTTATCCGTTGAGGACCAGCAAGGTCAATCAACCAGATCCATGCCCGATTTCAGAAAACAACTTTTACTCCTTGTTCCAATATTTTCCATGACGTACGTGTATGTATCTTCGGCGATCTAGAGCCCGAGCACCGTATGGTGAGCACCCTCTAGGATCCTTCGCAGGTCACCTAGCGCTTCACTCATAGGCCGCTTCCTTAGTCCCTCATCCACTGTACCGGAAGCTCACCATTTAAATTGAGGTCAAGACCTTGGCTGCTACGCGAGACGTCCACCACCGTTGACTCTCCGTCCTCAGCTGTTGCAACTTTATCAGTTAGGTCTCCACGACCTCATTCACAAGATGATCAAAATGCTTTCCCAGCATTCTTAACATAAAACAGTCATTTAAAGACAGGTCATAAATACAGTTTCTATAACGAACTCTCGTCTTTCCACATTGTTCCACATCAATCCTCATTTATTTCATATGTATTCCCATTCTCATCACATCATTTATTTCATATGTATTCCTATTCTTATCACATCATTTTCCATCTCATCACATCTTTCCTCATTTATCCGCATCAGATCTCATCCACTCGCATCTACCCATATCCACATCTCATTACATCATATTCATTCACATCACATATCACATCTATCCCAATTTACATCACATCTCATTCACTCACATCCCGATTCACATGACATCACATCTCATTCATTCACATCTCGATTACATCACATCACATCTATTCACATCCATCACATTCATTTACATCACATCCATCACATTACATTCATTCAAATACACATCCACATCCAATAATTCACATACATCCACATCCATTCTTTCACATACTCATTCACATCCATTCTTCACATACACATTCACATCCATTCTTGACATACACATTCACATCCATTCTTCACATACACATTCACATTCATTCTTCACATACACATACACATCCATATCCATTCTTCACATACACATTCACATCCATTCTTCACATACACATTCACAATAATTCGTCACATACACATCCATATCCATTCTTCCATACACATCCACATCCATTCTTCACATACACATCCATATCCATTCTTCACATACACATCCATATCCATTCTTTACATACACATCCACATCCATTCTTCACATACTCATCCACATCCATTCTTCACATACACATCCATATCCATTCTTCACATACACATTCACATCCATTCTTCACATGCACATTCACATCTCGATTCACATTACACATCCATTCTTCACATGCACATTCACATCTCGATTCACATCACATTACATCTCATCCATTCATTCACATCTCATTCATTTACATCTTGATTCACATCACATTACATCTCATCCATTCATTCACATCTATGCTCCCTCCCAACATTTTGGCATAAGACAGTCTTTTAAGAAAACAGGGTTTCTATGCAAGTTTTCAGTTTGATTTTCTTTTGAATACAAGGGGTATTTCTTGAATCAGTATTCCCAAAACTTCTTGATCGGGATTTTGAATTTCATACCAGAATTCCTCGAATTCTATAACCTTGATCCACAGATCAATTCGAAGGGTCTCAAACTTAGTTTCAGATTTGACAAGAGATTTGAGTGTATTTTTCTAAACTAGTCACATCTTCTTTCCTCAAAACTAACGAAAGAGTTTGGTCTTGGTCATAGTCTGATTCAAAGTTCGAGTCGGATAAGATTTTTCCTGATCTATCTTTCTCGACGAAAAGGTTTGATAATTCAGTTACTATTTTATTGAATTTCTTTCTTTGAATATTCACTTATTCTAAATTAGTTACAAATTTCAATGAGGAATAGATTAATCATTTATCTAAATATTTCAATGTCGATAGATTTCTTGAATTCTCTTTTTACAATCCGTGTGAATATAAAACGATAGAAATTTCTCTCTTAGAGTATTTAATTATTCAGTTATCAAATACTCATAGAATTTAAGAGAATTCTAATTTTGATATAAAAATTCTTTATGCATAAAAATTAACTTCAATGGGAATTATGCTTTTATAAAAATGCATAAAGCATAAAAATCAAATTTAATAAGAATAACACTTTTGTAATAAAATAAATTCCTTTATGCATCTTTCTATGCATAAAAATCAAATTTAATAAGAATAAAACTTTTGTAATTAAAAAATTCCTTTATGCATCTTTCATAGAAATTAAATTTAATAAGAATAACACTTTTATAATAATAAAAATTTCATTATGCATCTTTCTATGTATATAAATCAAATTTAATAAGAATAATACTTTTGTAATAAAAAAATTCCATTATGCATCTTTCTATGCATAGAAATCAAAATTAATAAGAATAACACTTTTGTAATAAAAAAAATTCCTTTATGCATCTTTCTATGCATAGAAATCAAATTTCAATTTTATAGGTTTTTAATTTGTCAACCCTTAACCTGATCCACTGGGTCAAGTGTTAGCAGTAGCAATCTGTTCCCGAGCAGAATCCACTAATCTCATAGTGATTTGCTGAAGTCATTATCGTCATTCCAATTACAAGCATCATCACAGGGACTCGTCCCATTCATCCTCATTGTGGTTTTGCTCAGCTTATCACTTTTCAACCAAAATTCAAGAATCATCATTTTTCAATCAAAATCCAAATCAACTCATTAGTTCTCAACCAGAATTTTAAAGTCATATCAACACATTCGAATTCATCATCTAGATAGCATTTTTGAGTTGCAATTATATCCTCGGTATTATATACGGGTAGTCACGATCCTTGGATTTTTAAGGTAAATACCATCATGTCTAGGCCTTAAGCAAGTAAGGGATTCCATACAATTGCGGTACTTCCATTTGAAGACCCAATTACCTATTTATGAATCTTCATTCTAAATATCAATTTGTACGAATTTCATCACAATTACAACCTTTTACTGCTACTTCATAAATTTTTGACATTTCTGGTTTCTCGATTGATCCACTTTAGCCAATTTGCTCTGATACCAGCTGAAAGATCCATGTTCCCTCCGCGCAATGAATCCAGGAGTGCTAGCAGCGGGAGTAGCACTTCTTGTGTGGGGCAGGGTCCCTCACTCGTCCGGGGCCTCGCCTACCACACGGATATCCGGACAAGAGACTAATCCCTCCTCAGTTCTTCCAAAACCGAACCCGAAAAAACTTTCCTCGTCCGAAAAGCACAAGCGATTCCTCCAGGATATTTTTACTCTAACGTAGTCAAGAGCCTTAACTAACAGAACTGATCTGACCGAATCCGTAAGTCCCATAGTCAGATCAAGGAAAAGACTTGCACTTGAATCATAGAGACCAACGCTTTTTTCCTCATTGAGAGGCATAGCCATTGATTCTTTTCCATAGAATAATTTTTATCCGGGATTTACTTCATCTATCGTACTATAACAGAATTGAGTCTCACATACACATTCACATAGATTCGTCACATACACATTCACATAGATTCTTCACATACACATTCACATCCATTCTTCACATACACATCCATATCCATTCTTCACATACACATCCACATCCATTCTTCGCATACACATCCATATCCATTCTTCACATACACATCCATTCTTCACATACTCATTCACATCCATTCTTCACATACTCATTTACATCCATTCTTCACATACACATCCATATCCATTTTTCACATTCACATTCATATCCATTCTTCACCTACACATCCACATCCATTCTTCACATACGCATCCACATCCATTCTTCACATACGCATCCACATCCATTCTTCACATACACATCCACATCCATTTTTCACATCCATTCTTCACATACACATCCATATCCATTTTTCACATACACATTCACATCCATTCTTCACATACACATCCACATCCATTCTTCACATACACATCCACATCCATTCTTCACATACACATCCATATCCATTCTTCACATACACATTCACATCCATTCTTCACATACACATTCACATCCCGATTCACATCACATTATATCTTATCCATTCATTCACATCTATTTGATTCACATGTCATCACATCTCATTCATTCACATCCCGATTCACATCACATTACATCTTATCCATTCATTCACATCTATACTCCCTCCAGCATTCTGGCATAAGATAGTCTTTTAAGAAAACAGGGTTTTTATGCAAGTTTTCAGTTTGATTTTCTTTTGAATACAAGGGATATTTCTTGAATCAGTATTCCCAAGACTTCTTGATCGTAATTTTTAATTTCATACCAGAATTGCTCGAATTCTATAACCTTGATCAACAGAACAATTCGAAGGGTCTCAAACTTAGTTTCAGATTTGGCGAGAGATTTGAGTGTATTTTTCTAAACTGTTCACACCTTCTTTTCTCGAAACTGACGAAAGAGTTTGGTCTTGGTCATAGTCTGATTCAAGGTTCGAGTCGGATAAGATTTTTCTTGATCTATCTTTCTCGAAAAGATTTGATAATTCAGTTACTATTTTATTGAATTTCTTTCTTTGTGAATATTCACTTAATTGATTTCTAAATTAGTTACAAATTTCAATGAGGAATAGATTAATCATTTATCTGAATATTTCGATCTCGATAGATTTCTTTATAATCCGTGTAAATATAAAATGATAGAAATTTCTCTCTTAGAGTATTTAATTATTCAGTTAATCAAATACTCATAGAATTTAAACATAGAATTTAAGAGAATTCCAATTTTGATATAAAATTTCTTTATGCATCTATTTATGCATAAAAATCAACTTCAGTGGGAATAACACTTTTATTTTAAAAAAAATCCTTTTATGCATCTATTGCATAAAATCAAATTTAATAGGAATAACACTTTTAAAATAAAAAGAATTTCTTTATGCATCTATTTATGCATAAAAATTAATTTTTATAAGAATAACGCTTTTATAATAAAAAAAAATTCCTTTATGCATCTTTCTATGCATAAAAATCAAAATTTAATAAGAATAACACTTTTGTAATTAAAAAAAATTTCTTTATGCATCTTTCTATGCATAAAAATCAAATTTAATAAGAATAACACTTTTGTAATTAAAAAAAATCCTTTATGCATCTTTCTATGCATAGAAATTAAATTTAATAATAATAACACTTTTATAATTAAAAAAATTCTATTATGCATCTTTCTATGCATAGAAATCAAATTTAATAAGAATAACACTTTTGTAATAAATAAAAAATTCCATTATGCATCTTTCTATGCATAGAAATTAAATTTAATAAGAATAACACTTTTGTAATTAAAAAAATTCCTTTATGCATCTTTCTATGCATAGAAATCAAATTTAATAAGAATAATACTTTTATAATTAAAACAACTTCCTTTATGCATCTTTCTATGCGTATAAATCAAATTTAATAAGAATAACACTTTTATAATAAAAAATTCTATTATGCATCTTTCTATGCGTTGAAATCAAATTTCATAATTAATATCAGTGATATTAATGCATATTCATAGGTGAATATGTACATGGAGTAATTAGAATATTTCTTTTAGATGCAAAAAATGGTGGGAATTACTCTTTTTTTGGAATAACAGAAAAACAAACTTTCTTTTCCACAAAATTCTGAAAAATTTTGTCCTAACCTCCTTTGTATTCCTGACCATTTCTCATTTTTATCATTCTTTATTTAACTTAAAAGTCATTATCATCATTCCAGTTATGAACATCATCACAGGGACTCGTCCCATTTTAAAATTAAAAAAAATTCTTTATGCATAAAAATCAATTTGTATAAGAATAACACTTTTATAATTAAAAAAATTTCTTTATATATCTTTCTATGCATAAAAATCAATTTTAATAAGAATAACACTTTTGTAATTTAAAAAAATCCTTTATGCATAAAAATCAAATTTAATAAGAATAACACTTTTGTAATAAAAAAATTCCTTTATGCATCTTTCTATGCATAGAAATCAAATTTAATAAAGATAACACTTTTATAATTAAAAAAATTCTATTATGTATCTTTCTATGTATAGAAATCAAATTTGATAAGAATAACACTTTTGTAATAAAAAAATTTGCATTATGCATCTTTCTATGCATAGAAATCAAATTTAACAAGAATAACACTTTTGTAATAAAAAAATTTCCTTTATGCATCTTTCTATTTATGCATAGAAATCAAATTTAATAAGAATAACACTTTTATAATTAAAAAATTTCCTTTATGCATCTTTCTTTGCATAGAAATCAAATTTAGTAAAAATAACACTTTTATAATTAAAAAATTTCATTATGCATTTTTCTATGCATAGAAATCAAATTTAATAATTAATATCAATGATATCAATGCATATTCATAGGTGAGTATGTACATGGAGTAATTAGAATATTTCTTTTAGATGCAAAAAATGGTGGGAATTACTCTTTTGGAATAGCATAAAAATAAACTTTCTTTTTCACAAAATTTTAAAAAATTTTGCCATAACCTCCTTTGTATTGCTGACCATTTCTCATTTTTATCATTCTTTATTTAAATTAAATTAACCCAAATTAGATTTATAGAACTCTAATCTATATAATTTTCTAAATTCAAGAGAGTAAACAATAAGAAGAGGTTAAATAACCCCTTAGTTAATCTTTCTAGGGTTAAGAAGGGTTGGAATGTAAAGAAGAGAGGGGAGTGGCCTTTTTATCAAAGGCATAGCATTTGAATTTAATTCAACATTTGTGAAGCATAAAAATTAAGAAAAGCATAGATTTTTTATTAAACAAGTAAGAAAATCAGCTTACATGGAGCTTGTAAGCTCTCCTTTGGCTTGAGGGATTGAGGGTCCTACTCTTGTTTGAAGCAAGAGTGGCCACCAATTCACTTTGGAGAGGATTAGGCCAAAAAATTTTGAATTATTAAAAAATTCAATGTAGATGGCTCAGGACAGGAGCAGAGTAACAGTGCATAAACACCATTAAGCTTTTACAAAGGGGGAGGCTTCTATTTATAGGAAAAAGTGAGCCTCTAACCAAGCAAATTGATTCTAGAATTTTCCAGATCAGTTTGGTCAATTTTTGACCATTTTTGGGTCAGTTCAGCTTACTTTTTGGATCTAGTTTTGAAATAGTAGAGAGGAGAGATGAAAATATCTCATTTTATTGATTAAGAATTGGGAGTAATGATGAGAAAAAGGTGCCTACTTCATGAGGAGAGATCCCCACACTGAGGTGTCAAAATTTAGTTTTTTAATTGTTTTCTTTGGTCCTTAGTCCACTCTTCATCTTATGTGAGAATTTACTCATTTTTGGAGGGTTTTTCTTTTATTGTTCAATTTAACTCCTTGCTACATTTGGATTAATTTTATTGTTCCATAGGAACCTTAATTGGACCATAATCCAAAAACTTCTGAAAATCTGGACCCTTAGGCTAAGGTCCTTTATACCTATTTTCAAATAATTCCAATTGCATATTGGAAAGTTCTTTTTGAATTTTTGTTTGAGGAAAAACCATTTTAGACACTAGGAGGATTTTTATATCCAAAAATATCTCAATTTTGAATCACCTCCCTCTAGACATTTTCTCTCTCCAGGCCAAAATAGGGTAAAATAGAATCTTTCTTTTATTTCAGAGAGGGGAATAGAGTACATATCCAGACTCATGCACTGGAGGACATTTGCACCAAAGCCTCAGCATCAACAACTTCTAGGTACATCTCTAGATGGAGTGGCCATGGTGGGCAAATGCGTGGTCAATGGTACAACCCATCACCTGGAATTTTCCTTACAAACCTCTCCAAATGATGCTACCATCCTCACAAATCAATGATCTTCAATCCTTAGTGAGAAGATATCTATATTAGCCTCGCAAGTGGACATAATTCTTTCAATCCTTTCCAACAAGCAGCTACTTCAACACATAGCAATTCAATAAGAGTCTACATGACTCACTTCTTGCACTTCATGTATATTTACTTCATAAAGAGCACTTAAATGTACATAAAAACATAAAAAGCACATGAGAAGAAGCATGCAGGAATAAGTTCTCCTCTCAACAACATTTGACAAGAATCCTGCCACACAAAGGGTCATCATCGAAGGCTAATTTCTTCAAATAATGAATGTCACTTCAATGAATCAAATGAGGGACTAAGAATCACCATCTTGTTCTGATGATAATGTCTACGTTCCTTCGATTCCTTCCCTCTCTTCTCTCCCATTATTAACATCTCTTAGTTTTCCCACTAACACAAATCACATGTAACATTTCTTATGATTGTCAAAAATAAAGTGAGCAAAAAAAAGAGCTCATAAAAATATAAAAATGTAATCACTTGCAAAAAACCCCACCCCCCACCTCGTTAGGAATTCCTAATAAACCGCTAACCTTTTCATTCACTAAACTAGCTTTTTTTATTCCTTCTGGAGGAACAAAGACCATTGAAGGTCACTCAATATCAAAGCCATCGATAAAGCTTATCCATTCTCCCCACAAAAAGGTCTTCAACGCGATCACGAGGAGGCGATCGCCATCAGGAAGAAGGGTGGGATGTTAACCCATTCCTAGGGTTAACAAGATTTACCGCCATTATCTTATATTAAGGAGTCATGATAGATACACCAAAGGGTCACACATTTAAGATATGAAGCAATAGTGTGCATCACCCAATACTAACTCTTATAATGTGGAAATTGTAGAGGAGCTCTCCAAAGCTAGTAAGGAATACTATGTCGCCACCTATTCTAACGCAAACAGGCAAAAGAAATTCATATTTTATTTGGATATGATCTATCTTCTTCCCAAGCACACCAAAATAAGTATAACTAACTATAGGTTATTGGCAAAGCTAGCGTAGCAGTGAATCATGGAGGGTAAGAGCTTCATCTACTCTTCCCCATTTGTGTTGGCTACTACACCCTTCTCAGGAGCTCTTCAGGAGGCACCGGCAAACGAACTCTAATTGAGGAGATTTCTTCATATGGGAGGAGAGCTACATGGTAACTATACTATTCGTTTGTCTATTGGACAATACTTTTTGGGCCAAAAAGGCGTTTCGGGTGCATCTGGATCTCTGTTTTTTAGTTCGCAGGTGTTCACACAAGCACTGCGGATAAGTTTCAATTCTCTGCAAAACTCTGTTTTTGGAACTGTAGGAAGGGCAATTGGTTGTGCAGACACTGTGTGTGCTGCAAAAAGGTCTCAAAGTTGCCATTGGGTGTATGTATACAAAGTAAGGTCACTGGTTGTGACAGTTTGGGTGCAGTATAGTACCGCTGCATAGAATACAACAGTTTGTGCAGGTAAATTTGTATTGTAGAAAAGATGTAGAATGATGGAATAAACCAGATTGTTGTAGAGAAGCTTGATAAGAATAACTTCCATGCTTGGAGGTTTAGATTGACAAATTTCCTAATGGAAAAAGGTTACTGGGACTACATTAAAGGTGAACATGAGGAGGCACCAGAGATACCAGAGATTAATCCAACTACTACGGATAGAAAAGAGTTCAAGGATTGGAATCAAGGAGCAAGGAAAGTGTTAGATCACCGTAACACCACTACGGGTGCTAGCACAGGAGGGGACGGCCTCTGGCTCACCACCCAACCATCGCAGAGGAAGAATGAGGATTGCCCCTCATCCCCCAGGCTATATAGTGTTTGGCCTATCGTCCACACTAGCCTGGCCATCCATGACTCCGGATGGGCGTCCTCTCCCACTGAACCCCGGATGGCCATGTCCTCGACGCTCCGGCCGAGGCGTTGATGCTAAAGCCCCGTCTGGCCATTCGGTCTGCCCACTGTCAGTCCCACAGGCGTTACAGCCTACGTGACGTTACTCTCCCCTTAAGAAGAGTTTTCATCCTCGAAAACAAACTGGGGAAACCTCTTGGAAATTGCACTACGACATTCCCAAGTAGTTGCCTCCTCATCCTTGTGTCTGTCCATTTAACAAGTACCTCCTAGTACACTTTATGTCGGGTTTGTGTGTCACGATACTCTAGAATCTTTTCAAGTTCATGTGGTATCTTTGGTGGCTCTATCAAGTCCACCAAAATCTCTGGAGAAACTGCGTTCTCTAACCCATGAACTGATTTCTTCAGTTTACTGACATGGAAGACAGGATGGACTTGAGAACTCTCCAGTAATTCAAGTTTATATTCTACATCCCCAATCTTCTTAAGGATTTAAAAAGGACCACAATATCTCGGAGAAAGTTTATCACACCTTCCCGTTTTCATGGTTTTTGACTGTGCAGGAACCTTGAGGAATATAAAGTCACCTTCTGCAAAGGTCACCTTTCTACGTCTTTTATATCCGCATAAGTTTTAGCGCGATCCTGAGCGCTACGAATGCTCTCACGTGCGGCTCTGAGCATATCATTCATATCTTCAAGGAAATCCTTGACAGATTGAATCTTCTCCTTTTCTAGGCCTACAGCCATCGGAGATCTTGGCTGGAATCCATACATTAACATGAATGGTGTAAATCCAGTTGCTAAGTGTTTGGAGCTGTTATAGGCAAACTCCAATAAGGGCAAGTATTCTTCCCAATTAGATTGCTTCTTACTAACATAAGAATGTAACATATCCACTAGAATTTGGTTAACTCTTTCAGTTTGACCATTAGACTCGGGATGATCTGTCGTACTCATACTCAGAGTAGTATCCAACTTTTTGAAGACTTCCCTCCAAAAATGATTGTTGAACTTTCTATCTCTATCCGACACTATTTGCGGGCAGGCTATATAGCTTGTAGAGATGTTCGATAAAGAGTTTTGCCAACTCTGGCATTTTAACAGTTGCCATTTTAGTTAACCTGTCCACTACCACCCACACCGAGTCATTCCCTCTGGGTAAATCGATAATGAAATCCATGAAAATTCTTTCCCATTTTCCCTGAGGAATCTCCAGCGGATGGAGTAGTCCTCCAACCTTAAGACATTCGTGTTTATTGACCTGGCACTTATTGCATTTCAGCACATAAGTCTGGACGTCCTTAAACAAACTAGGCCAATAAAATTGTCTTTTTACTAGTGCATAGGTCTTCTGAATCCCAGGATGACCTGCACTTGGACTATCATGACTTTCTTTAAGAATTTGGGCTCGAAAGTCACCAATAGTTGGTACATTTGATCTCAAGCATTTTATTTTCATACATTTTTTCTTTTCGCCAAGACTTTAAATCTCTAAAAGTGAGAAAACACCACACTTTTCTCCTTCGTTAAATAAACCCACAATCTCCTAGGGTGGGTTTTCTCCTTCATGAAATAAACCCACACTTTCCTAGTGTGATCATCACTTCAAATCTCTAAAAGTGAGCCTTTATGAAATAAAACCACACTTTCCCAGTGTGATTATCATTGAATGTAACATAGTACCTACAACTTGTTGACTCCCCCTACCTCTAGAGTGGCCTCTTCCACCTGTTAGTACATTAGATTCCTATTATTGTTGGTGCCCATTATTTCTATTTCCAAAACGGTTTACACCTTGGCCTGTAAATGATGCTCTAGCTCTACTCTACTTGTATCTGAGTAGAAGGCCTAATCATGTGAATTTCCAAAGGATGAACCTCCCTTAATATTCATCTCCTCATAGAAGAGGTGAGCAATTAGTTTCTGAAAATCAAGAAAGTCCTCTCGAACTCTAATGGAGGTCTAAAACTAGTTGTATTCTTTGCCAAGACCATTCAAGTTCATGGAAACCATACCATCATCATCAACTGATGATCTACGTGAAGTAAGGGAATTTTCAAGCCCTTTAACCTTTACTGATGAGTAATCGTTTGATCTGAGCTTCCCTCTTGTCACATTATGTAGCTCCTACTTTAGCTGCATCTTTTGAGCTTATAGGTGTTTGTACCATACATCTTCACCAAGGTGTCCCAAGCATCCTTAGGCATTTGTGTATTCTATATATGCACAATAATAAAATCTCACACTAACAGACAACTAATATAGCACCTTTCTGGCTCTTTCATGCCATGCTTTATATGCTAGCACCTGTTGTGGAGTTGGAAGGATGGCTCCATCTGAGACAGTGACTTCTTGTCTAGTTGTAGCTCTCACAGCTATTAATGGTTCACTAAAATTAAAGAGAAAGAGAAATAAATACCCTTACCTATGTGGTACCGCTTCCTTGCTTGCCTTATTCTTGCCTCTCGCTTGCCTCATCATCTCTTACATGAATCAAAGCTCTGATATCATAAAGAGAATGCTAGGGAGAGGGAGAGCTTGAGTTTCTTGAAGCAAAAACATATAAATACACAAAAGAGAGCAAGACACAGGAGAGGGATGGATGGTTGAATTTTCTTATATCTTCTTCTCTTCTCTATAACCACAAACTAAAGAGATAAGTCATACTATAAGAAAAAGCATTTTCCTACTATAACATACAATGGTCGGTCCATAGTGTGGACCCGATTATATGAGCTGGGGCTATAATTATGCCATACTTTAGTAATCCAAATGTGGCTGTCAACAAAGCCTGTCATCTAATGGTGGCATATCAACCATAATCTCACCAATTGTGCTTGTGGCATAAGTGCAGAAACTATCACTCAAGTGGGTCATCAATGTCCATAGCACGAGTTGAGCTCGATATCTCAACATGGTTGTCATCTAATGGCGGCATATCAATCATAATCTCACCAACTGTGCCAATGGCATAAGTGTGAAAACTATCACCCATGCAAGTCATCAATGTCTACAACACTAGTTGTGCTCGATATCTTAACACAGTTGTGTGCCTATTGTCTCTCATGTACATTTTAAATATAAAGTACTAGGAAGATGCATAAATTTGAGAGTATATTAACATGCATATTGAGCCATGATCTAGCTTACTTATTATGTTTAAAAATTGTATAAATCTATGTAAATTATTCCACATTTATAAACATGAATAGGTTGATGTTTCAATGCCAGTGTTACTTTGTAAAAATACAAACAACTAAATGGAATACCATAAGACCATACAAAGAAAAATTGATTCCAATTGTTTACCAATACGAAAACAAGAATGCAATTAGAAGTGAAGTTGTTAGAATTTTGAGACTAGATATCAAGAATAAGGTGGATGACCCATCGTCGTCATTGAATATAGGAGAAACCTCTCCCACTACCCTTGCATACCATGTTAATCAACACCAGTACTTGATTAAGTTAACTGTTTTGACTACAGTAACACTTATTTTGTGCATGTATATATGAGTCTAAAAAAAGAAGAAAAAGACCATACACAAGGTCTGGTTGAAAGATGGTGGCACAATTCTCTCCTTAAAATTATAAACATAGGAGAACATGCCCTTTCATTGTTAGAAAAGCACTTTAGGTGTTAAAAATGTAGAGAATGTATTTATTTTCATAGCAACTTAAGTTGTGGTTAGCTCAAAGTCGATGTTTTGATGCCTGTAATTATGCTATTCTTAAAAGATGACCTAGTAGTAGATTCAAAGAAGCAAGTGTGTTGGTAAATGGTTGTTAGCGAACACTACGCTAATCCTATGTGTTGGGCTCACAATCACACAAATGTTAGGCTATTTTATCTTGATCCACTTTATTCCTCTCCAAAACTACAACTAATTTTTCTTTTTGGCAACCAGTAAAGCGTGGAAACTAGCCCATACAAACTTGTGGTTGCGAAGTGAACACATGCTATATGGAATTGCTTGGTTTCTAAACATGTTCTTATTATGATAAGTCCTTCCTCTTTGACAATTTTGATACCACATAGTCCCATGACAAATCTCAATATAAACGTTTACGAAACCATTGAAAATTAACTCATTGAAAGCATTTATATTCTATAATTCCATGGCAAAAACAATTTATATTCTAAATGTTCCTCATTAAAAGCATTTATATTCTATAATTCCATGACAAAAACAATTCCAAAACCATCAAAGCATGTTCAAATCACAAGGAGTCCTTATGAATTGACAACAATTGCATGATGTATTCCCATGACAATTACAAACTCCCAAGTCGAAGAAATTAAAACATGTTCTTCTCATGTCATACAACATCGATATGATATATTCCCATGACAATTATAAGCCATACTTTGCCAATCTTAATCAAACATTATAGTTGGAAACACTTATGTCAACACAAGATGGATGCATTGGTATCTAGCTTTCCTTTCATGTCCATGAACACCCTTGATGATCATGTGCTTGGGTTTATCATATTGAAATTAAAACGGAAAAGAGGGCAAGTTGACAAAATCTATAAGTACCCACACAAAAAATAGAAAGAAGCCAAAGGCTTGACCATCAAAGGAAATTCACGTCACCTTCTAAAAAGAAGAGAAGCACTACACAAGGTTCATAGAGTGTGGCAAAATTGGACTTGGTATTGATCCTCATGAAAAAGAGGGAGGATATAATAAAGCGAATGAAAAGTTCAAGAGTTCGTATGGGGGCGCGAGATTGAACAGAAAATAGATGAGCTCCCCATACTTGGAGAAGATGGACAAGTAAAAGGAACCACCCCGCAATAACACAAACTATCAAACATAAGGAACACTAAGGAAGGGAAACAGTGATGGAAAAAGGAGAGAAGCGAGAAGGCAATAAAAGGACCACCAGTAGAGAAGAGAGAGTAGAGGTGAGAAATCAAAGGGATCACCACTTGAGCAGGGAGAGTAAGGAGACAAAAGATAAGGTAGACCCCAAACTAACTCTATATAGATAAGCTTGTTAATCAACATGAGATTTTGGTGTTCTTCCATATTAATACCAGATTCAATAGATTAGACATGGACTCCCATTTTCAATAATTTCACAGATAAATCTGAGAATGCTGCGGTACTGTTTGTAATTGGTACTTAGGGTAGAGGGTTCTCGCAGTCCACTAGATCATAACTTTTACCTGTGATGTGCATACTCGTTCCGACTTTAATAATTCAATAAAGCACACATGATCCAACTCACTTTCATCCTCCTCATCTGAAATCCCTGCCTCTCTCGCCGTCAATGTGGCATCAACAATTCAAGTGAAAAGGGTAACGACAATGAAAACGGCACTATTATCACCAATGGTCCCCATAGGCACACTTTCCTTCCTCAAAAAAATTATTCTCAGCTCTAGCTTTGATACAAGTGCCATAGCAGAATGGTAGTCATTACAAACCCAGATATTTTTGACAACCCCTATAAGTGTCCCCTTGGTGTGTCAATAAGGGAAAATGTGATAACCAACTTCACTGTGCTGACATGGCATGTCCTTTGCAACATCAGAATCACCCAGTGGCACCGATAACCTTCCTCATTTTGGGGGGAAAACGTTCTAGCCTAGCATTAATATTTTTGCTTGGAGAATGCATTTAATCTCCAGCCAGAAATGAATGCACAATGCCTGACTTCTCCCATGTTTGTTTTTCCACTCTCATTGCCTCCACCTTCTTCGCGTCCTCCTGCATGTCAGCATCTGCATAGATGTTAAACATACAGACATAAGCTGCATCATCCTTTTCATCCAATCGTATTGCATGTTCGAAGGCCTGTTTTCCGAGGTCCACATTACCCAGCATTCGACAAGCTCCCAACACAGTATGCCACAATTTGAGGTCCGGATGGACTGGCATCTTCTTGATCATTGCTACTGCCTTCTCTAATTGGCCTGCACGGCCAAGGAGATCAACCATGCAAGTGTGGTGCTCGAGTGTTGGTGTGATACTGTAGTCTTTGCTCATGGCCTTGAAGTATGTTTGACCCTCATCCACTAGACCTGTATGACTGCATGCATTAAGCACACTAACAAATGTGACCAGATTTGGCATCATACCTTCTCCTATCATTTTGTCCAAAATAAGAAAAACATTTTCAGTTTCTCCAAGCTGGGAAAATCCTGCGATTAGTGCAGTCCATGTGATTACGTTTCGGGCTGGAAGCTTGTCGAACACTTCCTGTGCTTTTGCAAGCAAACCGCATTTCGCATACATATCCACCAAGGCGTTGCCAACACGGATGTCTCTTCCTAATAATCCTTTTCTGGAAATCTCAGCATGCATTTCGTGGCCCTTGCCAGTGGCTCCTATCCTGCCACAAGCTTTCAAGCTGCAAACAAATGTGGCAGAATTAGGGGAGATGCCGTCGTGTTTCATCTGTTCAAGACAGTTCAATGCTTCCTCACCACACCCGTGTTCAGCATATCCTGCAATTAATGCAGTCCACGAGACTACGTCTCTGACTGAAAGCTGGTCAAACACTTCCTGTGCTTTGTCAAGGAAACCAAATTTGGCATACATATCTACCAAAGTGCTCCCAAGACGAAAGTCTGTTTCCAACAAACCTTTCGTGGCAATCTCAGCATGAATTTCTATGCCCTTGTCTGTGGCTCCTATGGTGCCACAAGCTTTCAAGCAGCAAAGAAAGGTGACAGCATTTGGAGAAACACAATCATGTTGCATCTGTTCGAAACACTTGAGTGCTTCCTCACCATGCCCATGGATGGCATATCCTGCAATTAGTGTATTCCATGACACCACATTTCGAACTGAAAGCTTGTCAAAAACTTCTTGTGCTTTTGCAAGAGAGCTACATTTGGCATACAGACCAACCAACGCATTGCCAACAACAACATCTCTTTCAAGAAACCCCTTTCTAGATATGTCAGCATGTATTTTGCGACCGCTCTCCAGATCTTTGAGCTCAGCACAAGCCTTCAGGAGGGCCACAATCGTATGCAGATGTAAAGACTCATGCTCTTGCATTTTCTGGTACAGAATGAGAGCGCGACGTGACTCCCCACATCTAATATAACCCGTGAGGAGAGCATTCCAGGTGCTCTCGTTCCAATACACCAGCCTGTCGAAGACTTGCTGGGCATGGCACATGCTTCCAACTTCCATGAGCATCGAGACGAGGTGGTTACCGAATGATGGATGGGCATCCAGTCCAGCTTGGCACATGTAGGCATGCAAGTGCATCCCATGAGCGTGGTTTCGCTCCTTTCTGCACTTGTGCAAGAGACATGCAAGGTCATCATAGGAAGGCTGGGGCAGCAAACCTGCTTCCAAAGAAGAGAGTGCCTCCTCTAAGCCAAGCATATCCCAACCGTTGTTGTTCTGTTCACTTTAAGCATCCCCAGAAGACTCTTCTTCTGTTCTCTCACATCTGCGAAGCATGTCTTGGATCCAGCTTGCATAGAGACACCTTGTTGAGTGTATGCTTGAAATCTGGGGCCCTTGGGATCTGTGCGACACAACACAGACCCAATCTATTGCGATGCAAACATGGAAATGGGTACTTACTTTGATCTCTGTTGTCCCACCACTGGGAGGGATCATGAGGTGATCCTTCCGCCCTTCATGACGATGACGATGACGATGAGCAGCACGTGGAGCTCCTCCTTGGGCTGCCTGTCACTGCTCCAAGGGAAGACACTTCCTTGTGTGAAACAGTCTGATCTTTGGGCCAAAGATCAGACTGTTTCACACAAGGAAGCGATGCCCAAAGATCAGACTGTTTCACACAAGGAAGATTGCCCACCATAAGAGGCATCATCCCTTGCCATTTACAACCTTAATTTTTAAATTTCTTTTTCCAAAAAGCTTGTGTAAAACATCATACGACCAACCATTTTTGTGTTCCTAAGACGATAATTTCTACAGAAATTTCATGGAATTTGGTGGCCAAAATGTTTCTTTCATTCCATCAAAAATTGGGTTGATGTCCAAGGAATTTTGCAACTTCCCATGTTGAAATAATTTTACACCCTCCCGTGTGTTGTGGTTTGTTGCAAGGTTTGGGAATACTCCAAATCAATTTTGGAGCTCCTTGACCTTTTTGCCATATATCTCTCCTCCTCCCTCTCTCTCTTCCCTATGTACCCATCGCAAATACTACCTTCAAGGAGTATCGATCAAGAAGTTTTGAAAATAAATGATGAAAGCACATTGGAGCATAAGAGTACCATCAAAGGGATAGTCAATGAGAGTAACCATTGATGAAACGTGAAACATGGTATTTGATTTCACATGAGACTTGGAATGAAGAGAAGTTATGTGCATTGAAGGTAGACAATGCAAAGTTACAATTTGTATGCTAGGAAATAAAACCAAGGCCTTGTGAAGCTAGATAAGATATTGCACACTTAACAAAACAAATTTGCAATCATATGATGCTAGGTGTTAACCCCATTTTGGGCTTAACAAAGGCACTCCCTACTACAAACAGGAGTAGCATAATAAGTGTTATGTAATGGCGCTATAAAACATTATATATATTATGAGCAAAGCTAGCAAATGACTGAGCTTAGTAGATAAGGGTTGAGTTTGGGCACCCAATTGTGAAGCTAGAAAAGATATTGCACACTTAACAAAACAAATTTGCAATCATATGATGCTAGGTGTTAACCCCATTTTGGGCTTAACAAAGGCACTCCCTACTACAAACAGGAGTAGCATAATAAGTGTTATGTAATGGCGCTATAAAACATTATATATATTATGAGCAAAGCTGGCAAATGACTGAGCTTAGTAGATAAGGGTTGAGTTTGGGCACCCAATTGTGAATATGTGCCAGTTGTATATAGGTGAAGTCCTCATAATTCAAACAAACAATCCCCTTTGTGCCAGTTGACTATTGCTTATATGCTTGCCCTCTTGTCTAGTCTTTTGTGTGTGTGTGTGTGTGTGTGTGTGTGTGTGTGTGTGTGTGTGTGAGAGAGAGAGAGAGAAAGAGAGAGAGAGAGTTAGAGGGTTGAGAGTAGTGTGTATGATTCTTGGTGCATGTGCCTCTTACTTGCTATGTGAGAGTGAGCAAGAGTGAGAGAGGTGAGTCCTTGTAAGGAAGTGAAGCTAACTTCTTGGAGGTGATAATAACAAAAGGAGGAGTTTTGGCAAATTGGAGCTAGCAATTACTGGTGGTGCTTGGAGGTCAAAAAAATCATGGGCCAGAAGCAAGGTAAGAATCCCATGACGGTTGTAGTCTATTTTAATGCTTTCTATAATGGGAGAGTTCTTCCATCTCTTTTGAGTGCCCTACTTCGTCCTTGCATGCTTCTTCCATCTCTTTTAGTTTTGTTAAGGTTTTGAGTGAAGTTGTGAAGGTACAAGGTTGCTCTATAGAGTGAAGAAAAGTATGGATGTCATATTTTTTGTTGTTTTTGGTGGAAAGATTGAGCTTGGGTAACCTAGAAGGAGGCATTCCAATAAGTTTTTGTTTGGTTTTTTAGGTTCTGCAACATTTTTCTTTTTTACATGAAAAATTAGTGTGTTGGGTGTTTTGCTTTTTTTTAAAGCATAAAAACATAAAAAAAATTATTGTTTAAGATTTTCTGAAAGTATCATTGCATTAGCTATAGCATGTAGACTCAAAATGCACCATATGAGCAGGTAAAAACAAGATTTGGACCTTCAAAAATTTGATCAAAATCAATCCTTGGTTTTTCACTCTTGGGATTTTTTCACAGTTGTTGTAAAAAATTAGAGAAATTCATGCCGATAAAAAAGTCCCTAAAATCCCATCATGATTTGTGGGATTACATTGCCTAAAATAGAAAATCTTATCCTTTTATCCTTAAAAAATTTCGGCCAATGAAAAACTAGAGTTTTTTCACGGTCGTGACTATCTCAACTTTTCACACGTGACTATCTCTTACATACTCATGCTGTGAATTTCGTGAGGAAATCACAGTGAGATATTTTCATCATTTGAGGATTTGGAGATGTCTACACAATTTAAACTGAGCATTTAAGTTTATTCCTGACATCATGTCACCTTCTTTATATTCCGAATTAGTTTCTTCGGATCAGCTTACTGCTTCTGTCTGTCTTGGGCAGCCTTGATATTGTTTCGTTGCTCCTCCAAGAGTTTTTGTTGTAGTTATTCCTATTGCTCAACCATAATTATTTGTTTCATCAAATCTTTTGTGTCAGGCGAGAACTATTACACATACACTCATATCTTGCTTCATTTCTTTGTTATCGAGGGGCTCAGGTGAAGAGGATCCAAGTGGTTCATCCAAAAAAGGGGTATCTACAGCATGCCTAAGGATCGTGGTCACATCAGGTAAGGTTTTACCACCTTTTATCTATGCTTAGTGATGTATGCATTGAAATCTTTGCATTTGCCCAATCATCCTTCTCGGCCTTGTGCAACCTGTACAACTGATGTAAGTCTATGCGATTATACCTATCAATGGGCTTAACTTGCATGATCATGGTTGTTGACTTGCATGCATTTTCCACCTTTTATCTTTAGTGTGATAGAAAACTCCGCCGCATTATTGATAACCTTATTCAACTATAGAGAAGATGTCTTTGCAATCCATGTTCTTTTTTCTGAAATAGGTGGATCTTCCCCTTTTGGTAACTGCAAAGCATCTTGTATGAGTTGTTTTGTGACCAAGACAGGCACTTTTCCAGATAGGTTACAATACCCCTTTTGGTATCATGATTAGATGTTACCAAATGCTCTACACAAATTTTAGTATTAACATGGTAATCAATCGCTTTGACATATCCTTTCAGCCCCACTTGCTGTACTTTTTCTTGGGCACCTTTCTTGTTCGTGGTGGCAGTGTGTTTCAAAAAAACAAGTTGGCAGGTGCTCTCTCTGAGGTGATTCCAATATCTACAGTACTAGAGGGTCCATGGTTGCATCTTCATTAGCTTACTTCTTCAAGACTTTTGCACACTTTAAGTGCAAAGGGGGTGTTAGAATTGTGCATCTCACTGTGGGTCGGGATTTGGACCTTTTATTGGTGCCTTGCATTTTCTCGTAGTCATGGGCTATTTTACTACAGACGGCTAGCTCCATAGGTCCATAGGGGCAATCAGATGCCTCCCTATAGAAAGGCCACTTTTCTTCATCACTTGCAATCCATTGAACCTATTTATAGACACTTCTTCTCTACACATCTGCTCGCTAGTATTGCCATTGTAAAAGCCTCTTGCTACATAATATGATGTTCATTGTCTGATGTCTCTCTCTCTCTTTGCCACTCTCGTTCTCTCCTATGTTTTGCTTCTACATTGTGCAACTTTAAATATTCTTGCTTGGGGTGCCTGCTATTCACTAAGGGAATAATTATGGTTTTTCACATCTAAAAATTTCACTTATCATTCAAATTCAAGGTGATAATATAGACTAGTATTGTCCCGCACAGTTGATTAGATTAAGTACCATCCACAATTCCAAAAGATAATCATAGCTTGAATAATTAGATAGTCATGCGTGAATAACTTGAGTTAGCCCGCTGTGAAAAACTCTGGCTTTTCATGCCGGATGGACTTGAACTTTTAAGTAAAAGTTTACTCTTGATGAACTCAACATTCAGGTCTTAGTAATCAAACATATGTCCGCTCACGTTGGGGTTTGAGCCAAATGGTTGCTATTGGGTCCTTGCATGGACATCGTACTTTCCCTTGCTAGCCACGATACTCTTGGGTACCCATTCTTTCTTGGTGACCTCCCTCGAAGGGTTGCTCGGGTTAAAATATGGGGATTGGTTCCATCAACATCAACGAGGTTTTCGTTCTCCATAATGGTTTGACGGGGTGGTCGCGGCGATGCAACGAGGTGAGAGTGTTAGAGGTTATCTGTAGTGGTGGTGGCTTATAAGTGGAGGACAAGGCTTGAGATGTTGATAGGTTCCAGGTGCCCTCATCCACCAAGGGCATGATAACCATTCCAAAGGGGAGCTCAAGCATCACGGTCCTTCGCCACAACTAGGGATGTAATCCATGGCCGCAATCCATCCCCTCCAAAGGATGACGCTCTCTTTCAATGTACCTATGAGGGTCACATAAAACTTGCACGAGACAGGTTTAGATCCAATTAGAAACTCCACTTCAAAACAATCGACGGTCATAGATTGGGGATTATTTACCATGGTACTGGTTGCTTTCGCGGATGGTGCAAGGGGTGGGTCCCCTAACAAGGTCCACGTCTCCAAAAGACAACACATTGTGACTAGCACCGGTATCAACCAAGGCAAACCATGTAACTAGATAATCTTTTTTGGGGAACTCTAACTCAAGGCGAGCTAATTCCACCAATGGTTCTATTTCAAATGTGCCCTTCAAATTTATCCATAGCACAAATAGGGATGTGATTTTGACACCGTCCAATTGTGTAAACCTTGTCCCCAAGTTATGTGGAAGAGTATCAATTGTACAAGAACATGAATCTAGTCCTGGGAGTCAATAGGCTCTAGGAGGGGCTCATATTCTTGGTCCTCATCTTCATTGTCCAGCATCTTGTATTTACAAGTTCTATAAATATCAATCGATGTGATGCGAGCTTCCACATTCCATGCTCTACAAATATTGACTTAAGCGATCCGAGCAGTTGAAGTAGTTAGACTTGTGTCAATAGGCTCTGGGAGGGGCTCATATTCTTGGTCCTCATCTTCATTGTCCAGCATCTTGTATTTACAAGTTCTATAAATATCAATCGATGTGATGCGAGCTTCCACATTCCATGCTCTACAAATATTGACTTAAGCGATCCGAGCAGTTGAAGTAGTTAGACTCATTGGCAACAAGAATGCCTCTACCATGGGATGAGTCTTCCCTGTTTTCAAGCTTATATTCAAGGGTTGGTTACCCTTGCATGTGTAAATGTGATTGGTTTCTCAAACATGAACCAACCTTGTGTCTCTCATGTAAGGCCTTCCAAGGATCATGGTGTATGACCCTCTTCTTTGAAAACACATCACCAGGAGTTTATCAGCTCGAAGGTCTTAATCTTTGCATCATAAAGGATGCCTATAAAGTTTTAGATGTGTTCCCATTGGCAAGCTTGACCTCGAGGCGTGTGCCTAGGCCTCCCTGCAATCCTTGGTAATTATGTTGACACCAATACCGCCATCTAAGTTTGCGAAGACCATCATTCTTTTATAAACAATAGGTAACACGACAATCATTTCATCACTCTAGAAGGAGGAGTGTCCCACCTTGTTCATGGTGGCTACTTTTAGCTATCCTTTTTTGGGGTATTGTTAATCCCATTTTGGATTAACAAGTATACTCCTCCAATTCACGACATTAATAAGTGTCATGAAATAGCACTATCAAAGTTGTACATTATGAGATATTGGCCACCTCAAGGCCTAGTTAAGTAAGTTTTGGGCACCCAAGTGTGAATAAGGGCCAAATGTATATAAGGCATTTTCTCATAAATGAAAAGACACAATCCCCCTTTGTGCTATAGAAGACCCTTCTTTGTGTCTTGAGAGAGATGGAGAGAGAGAGAGAGAGAGCATTCTATAGAGCATTGTGCCTCTTCTATGCTTGTATGATTCATGCTTGTGTGGGAGATTGAGAGAGAGTGATTGCCTTATGGCGACGGTGTGAGCGACTCTAGGGTGACAGCGTGGAGGTGGAGCTTGGAGGTTTGGAGCTTAACAAGTGAGCTTGGAGGCCTCAAGGGACTCAAGTTCGAAGAATTGGTAAGTGAATTATGACGGTTGTGATCTATTGCTCATCCTTTAGGTGAATGCATTGAGTTCCCTCTTGGAGGTGAGCTAGCCCATAACATTTTTGGCACCGCTGCCGGGGAAACACCTTTGTTTCTTCCTTCCTCTTGGAGTTTCAGCTCCCATTGCATAAGATTCATGATTGCCTTTGCATTTTGGTAGTGTATTGTGTAGGAAATGAATGGATCCTGACACCTTTGATGCCACGAGATCTGACAAAATCAAGAATCGTGAAGGTGCCAAAAATCGTTCACGACGTGAACTATTTTAGAACTCTTCACGGCATGAACCATTTTTTGTTCACGAGACGACAACCATTTTAGTAGAAAACTTTCACGACGTGAATCCATTATTTTTCGAGACGTGAAACCTTATATTTTCATGACCTGAACTTTTTCCTGCAAACTCACAACTTAGTCCAATCCAACGCATGAGTTTGGTATAGTCAGGTTAAGGCTACGAAGGTCTGGAAAGGAGTGATAACTACAACAAGGACGAGGAATTCTGACCCCAAGAGCAAAAACAATTTGAACACGTGAAAGTGTAAAAATTTGTTCGATGTGAATTGTTTTCGGACACTTCATGCCATGAACTATTCTCTGCAATCTCACGACCTCAGAAACAGATCAACAGAATCTAATCAAAACTTAATTGGGTCATCAAAGTAGCTTATCAAATCATACATACATGCACTTAAGATCAAGAAAGCTCATTGGAGACGATCTTACACCTGACGATAGTGCATCGAATCACCCAGGATCTTCCTATCAAAAATGTGTGGGTTTAGTATAAGCACTCGCTTGAGTGTCTTAAGGAACCTGACCACCGTTGAAACTAGTAGTGAAGAGTCCATGGGGAGGAAGGGCTGAGGTATTCTGGGTTTGGGGATTTGGCAGCAGAAGCCGAACGTGAGGCTAGAAAAGTCATGGACAAAACAAAAAGTGAGAATGACGATAAACCAGACTTGCTCTCAGTACCAGACCACTTCAAAACCTACGCTGTTGACAAACGGCGGAAAGTGGTCCGACTGACGGCAACAAGGGTTGAGGATGGGCTATCCACACATCATACGATGGCCCGACGGAGGTCAAGGAAGTTGATATTGTGGGACCAGGGGGGAGGAAGCTAGACCCGTATCCATTGCTAAAAGGACTTGACTTTGATAGAAGAAGAGGAGCTCATTGCCCTCCTTAAGGAGTTTAAGGACTGTTTTGCCTAAAATTACAAGAAGATGAAGGGTGTACCACCACCTGAGGTAGTACAGCATACCATTCCAATCATGGGAGGATCAAGGCCAACCAGGTAGAAACCATACCAGATGAATCCTAAGTATGTGGCAATTGTAAAAGGAGGAAATAAACAAGCTCATTGCTGCAGATTTCATCTATGAGATAGAACACATGGAGTAGTTGTCACCAATCGTAATAGTGCCAAAAAAGAATGGAAAACTTAGGGTATGTGTCGATCTTAAAAAGGTCAACACAGCTACTAGGAAAGACCATTATCCATTACTCTATATGGAACATGTTTTGGAGAGAGAGTGGCGGTGTGGGTGAAGAAGCTTGCAGCTTCTTGGACGGATTTTCAGGCTATAATGAGGTGTCAATAGCACTAGAAGACCAGCATAAGACAACTTTCAATACAATTTGGGGAAAATTTGCATATAACGTCATGCCCTTTGGTCTCACCAATGCCCCAGCAAAATTCCAACAATTGATGTGCATAGCCTTCAAAGACTACTTGCAAAAGTGGTTGGAGGTATTTATTGATGATCTGTGTGCACACTCTCGATGGGCAAACCATCAACATCGCTCAAACACCTTAAGCAACTGGTGTTGATGATGACCTCCCGGATGCTTGTTTGTTCAAAAACTGGACATGGTACCCGAATGGAGCGAGGAGATATTTAATTATTTAGCTTATGGTTTTTTGCAGGAAATACCCTTGAACAAAGATAAAATTATTTAGCTTATGGTTTTTTGCAGGAAATACCCTTGAACAAAGAGAAAATGTGCTTATCAAGCTTGCTGCACCTTATCAATTGATTGTGGGAGAACTATATGAGCTAGGTAAAGATAATGTACTAAGAAGATGTGTGAGAGAAGATGAGTTCATCACGATATTGGATGAAGCTCATTCAAGGATAGCAAGCGGGCATTTTTCTGGAGAGATTATGGCTCGTAGGGTACTTCAAGCAGGATTATGGTGGCATACGTTATTCGGAGACGCCATAGAATTTTGTTAAAAGGTGCAAAGAATGTCAGCGTTTCGGTATCCCACAACAAAGGGACAAGATGCCGCTCACCCCTATTACTGTGTAAGACAACCCTTCAAAAAATGGGGAGTAGATTTTGTTGGACCTATTAGTCCTATGGTACACCCATCACAAGCCCGATATGTGATCGTGTGGCCACGGACTATTTCACAAATGGGCAGAAGCCAAAGCCTTGAAGCGAGCTGATGCACGAACAACAGCAAAATTCTTATACGAGCAAATTATCTCGAGGTTCGGTTGCCCATTAGAATTAGTAACCGCAACTCACATTTTATTAATAATGAGGTGATTAATTATTTACTTGCTAGATTCTTAGTGGTCCATCAAAAATCATCACCTTATTATCCACAAGCTAATGGTCAAGACAGAGTATAAACAAAATTTTGTGTACTATCTTGATAAAAACCTTGGAAGCAAGTCAAACCGGATTAGGAACATAAGCTGACATCAGCTCTATGGGCATATCGAATATCATATAAGGTAGCGACGGGATATACTCCCTTCCCTCTAGCTTATGGTGTTGAGGCAGTAATGCCTATGGAGTACCTAGTTCCAAGCTTAAGGATTGCAGTGCAAGAATGTTTGACGGAGAATGCATTAGTTGAAAGGCTAATCGACTTAGAGAAGCTTCAATGTGTAGGGATGTGCACTAATCCCTTCCTAGGAGGCAATGCCTCTGATGGGGTCAAAATGAAGTCGTTGTCTATCACATCAAAGAAAATATTATGGTGACTATGATGACCCCTCAAAGGTGAACTTTCACCTCCCACTGAGTCGTTCATTACATCTAGCAATGTGAAATTTGATCGGGTTGGTTCAACCAATCAGTTCTAGAGGTAGAGGCTCTAGAATTGGCTCTTTTCGTGGCCTCTTTAGAATGGTTAGGATCTCGATCAAGGCCTTTGGTAGGCACTAAGGTTCCCTCATTGGTTTTATCACATTGGCTCTAAGATGGGGTCAAGGACATGTGTCTCCGTGTGGAATGACATTGGGGTTTGACCCTAGATTTGAAAATGGAGTTGGGGCACTATGTGTGAAGGTTCTACGAGAACACTTAGCACACAATGCAGTCCCTACAATGGAAACATTGTATCGGTTGCCTGCATGCCATATTGTTGAGGTCTTTTGCTCTTTGTTGCACCATGGCTTCGAACAGAGAGGTATAGTCTATGGCTAGAGGTTGTTTTGGAGATCCATGTGAATCATATTGCTCATATGACTCATAGCTCTGCTATTTTGGACTCTTTGAGTCCATCGGTAATGTCACCTCTAAGCATTATTGTACTAGTGTGGTGGAACCGGTTGGGGTGGTAATATCGGAGGTGGGTATGGCATCAGTAGTGGTCTGTACATCCCTTTTGGTATGGGGTTCTCATCATGAATGTGATAGATTATGCACTGGTTGAGCACCGATTGAGAAGCATTTGGGATGGGCGATAGGTCTAGTGGTTTCTTTGGCACTAGGAGTATAGGTTGTGGTGCCAAGTTTACCTCGTACCAATAATGGGTTGCATCGTGACTCCCATGGCGCTGGCAATGAGCACAAAATTGTTATTCTCTAGGCCTCAGCATTGAACACTATTTTACTTGTATGATTTCTTCCTGGGGAATAGATGTGGGTGTCCTGCTTAAGGTGTTGGCTGGAGATCGCCTAAACAATTTAGCGAATTCTCTATATACTCATGTCCTTAACAAGGACTATAGTTAGGCACCCTTGGCTGATGATGAGGTTTTGGATGATGCATCTCCTATCTCTTGGTTAAGGTGGCCGATTTCTACATCCTTGTCTTGCAAGTTATCTCCCAGGTCTACTGCCTCGTGTAGGCAGCACTCATCAAAGATGAAGTGCCTAAACCTGTAGAGATGGTCATAAAGCCTCTTGCTCTTGAAACCAATTACAAATCGATTGATGAGCAATAGGTCATCCAATCTTTCGCCGGTGTTGTATCTCATGTGGAGATACTTGGTTCTGACAATGTAGTCCTGTATTATTTCTCCCTCCTGCTTAAGGTTGTATATCTATGGAAATGAGCTCCATCTATCTCCACAAGGTGAGAATCCCACTATGAAAGTGTGTCTCATGGCCTCGTAGCTAGCCTTTTCTAGTGGGTTTAGAGATATAAACCACTAGCTTGCTTTGCCTTCAAGGCAAAGTCCAAACGAACAGATCTTTTGGATCATCAATCCTTCCCATGGCCTCATAAATTTGATCGAACTTCGTTAGGTAATGAATAGGATCTCCAGTTTCATAAAATTTGGTCATCATCCTTGAGATATGGATTGGCTTGGTTTTGCCCAACTATGAGCCTCTAGGTGCTATATTGTAACCCCCCTTCCCATTTCAAACACCATCCTCAGTATATCTTTTGTGTATTTATGTGGCAGCGGAATGTAAAGAGATGTTTATGCAAAACCCTCTATTTTAGGGTATAGAATCTCTTGCCCTATATGGGGTTGGGTTATGTTGTTTCCAATGGTGCTTGTCCTTTGCCAACCTAGCCTTGAGTCTAAAGGCTCGTTGCGGTTGAGGACACGTTATACGATTGCTCTTGTGGATCCCTTTGCTTTGAGGTACTCCCAGACATTGGCTCTTCACCTTTCCCGACATTCCCAATTTCTCGTTTAAACGAACAAGAACTGAAATTTGCTCCTAACTTCTATAATGAACTTCTATGGAGAGCGAAACTCTTTCTTACACTATGTACACTTATTGTTGCATGTACTATGGAACATTTATCCTTGGTGATACAACAAAAGAGACATGTCCCGATTGTGGTAACTGTGTGATGGTTGGGCTGCTTGTCAACCGTGGTCTACGTGGGAAAAAACCAACCCCGAATCGACACCAAATGTTTGAACATTATGGCATATATGGTTTGATCACTTCCTGTGGAAGTGAATCTTGAGGTTCCAGGTCCTGCTCCCACTCCTTCACTGGAGTTGCACCCAACAACAGGGTAGTTGAAGGCCTTCTTCATAAAACTCAAGGCGTTCACAAATCCAATTGGTGAATTTGGAGTTCAGAGGATCATGGGCAACTCTTATTTCTAGGTGTTCCATTCTTTCTCCACTCACGTATGTGTTTTGTTAACTCATTTTCTCCCAAAGCTCCTTGCCTGAGGTGGATTCGAAGGAGTCTAGCCTTCTTAACAGGAGAGCACTCTGTCAAGTCTTGGTTATTTGCTAAGATCAAAGGCTTGGTGGGTTTGAGGAGTTATGGCTTAATATGCTGTAATCGACTATATTATCATTTCCAATAATTAATCCAAATCGAGTTTGCATCAAAAGTTCGTAGTGTTGCTAAATCTGATTTGAAAATGATTTCATACACTTTTTTTGTTGATTTTTTTTTATATACTTGGCTCACGTCTGTAGGTTCACATGCCTAGGCTCACGTATCTAGGTTCACGCCTCAAGACTCACATCACCAAGATCACGTCTACATGCTTACCTTTGGAGGTTCATGTGTTTGAGCTTACACCTCTAGACTCACGTTTGCAAACTCATGCCTTATGCCTTTTTTGTATAAACTCAGTTCACATACTTTCCTTATATGAAATGAGTCTACTTGGGATACGAAAATCTAGGACCTAGGTCTATGACAAGATTGGTGCACAATTTTGGGTAATAATTGTACTTAATTCTCTAATAATTATAAACAAAACAAGAATTTTTCTTGAAATTTGTGGTTTGTACAAATTGTATGACAAAAAATAATCTAAGAACATAGGTAGGTGTGTCTGTACGAGCCTTTATGGTAGTAATAATTAGTACGAACTATATTAGGTATACCTATCTCCAAACTCATGTGTCCAAGCTCATAGCTCACGCTTCTAGACTCACGGCTCACGTGTCCAAGCTCATTTCTCTAGACACGTCTTTTTGCATGGGACTATGGCCTCACATCCCTGCCCAAGAGTTGGTTTAGCTTATTTTTGGTGGTTTTTGTGATTTTTTAGACTTGATAAGGTGATTAATGGTTCTAACCTTAGTTATAATTGTGATGGATCCTCTACTACCTCAAGGTGGGAGAGATCTTACAATTCTGAAACCCAACGATCTAAACCTTCGACAGTGGTGTTCAAAGATCCTCTTCTGTGGCCTCTTGGGTGGGAATCAGCCACGCTACAAACCTGATTGAGAAGATCGCGAATTGCTGGAGGGAGGAGTTTGTCATGAAGAACCCGACCCATAGGGCGATATCACTGGGGGAGATAGCCATCTCATAATGTGGTCTCCCCTCTTTTCAGTTCTCTACTATCTTTTCCTTTCTTTAACTCCAGAGGATAGCTTCCGTTAAGAGGAGGATGGGGGAGGGTTTATGAAGAGGATGGGGGAGGGCTAGCCCTCAGGTCTCTCATCATCGTTATTTGATTCTATTAATATCCTTTGGAGTTAGAGAAAGGAAAATATAGTAGAGAACTGAAGAGGGGGGAGACCACATTATGAGATGGCTATCTGCCTCCGAGTGATATCGCCCTATGGGTCCTAGTTCTTCATGAAAAACTCCTCCCTCTAGCGATCTTCTCGATTGGGTTTGTGGCCTAGCTGATTCCCACCCAAGAGGCCACATAAGAGGATCTCTGAGCACCACTGTCGAAGGTTTAGATCGTTGGGTTTCAGAATTGTAAGATCTCTCCCACCTTGAGGTAGTAGAGGATCCATCTTGACACATCTTGATTGACGGAGATTATCGTAATATATCTCTGGTATCTCACGTATTTAGCATATCCTTAGTATTAGAGCTAGCTTTATAGATTTCTTTGTAAGGTTATAATATATGAGGCTTGGACGTCTTGTATTTTGGCACAAGCCTTTGCAAGTAATTCATAAACAAGGTTTTTGCTTTTTCTCTCTTTGATATTAATAGAAGCTATCCATGTGGTTAGATAGCTCATGGACGGTGTCAAGGCTTATGAGGAGGATGGGGGAGGGCTAGCCCTTAAAGTCTCTCACCATCGTATTGTAGCAGTACCAGTCATAGCCCCACCTACAGGCGGCTAGTGGCTAGGCTCATGCCAGAGTGTAACTAATTAAGTATTTTTTGATAGTTTAGCTTCTAATCAACGCCCGATAATATTAGATAATCCCAATAGCATAGAATGGATGGAAAAACGGAGCTAAACCCTAGAATGGTATCCTCGACAATGGCGCCAAATATGTTCAAGTCAAGAACTTACCTTGGTCTTACCAAAGCATATGTCGCTAAGTCTTGTTGCCTATGGGCCGCAAATGCAACTTCCCATTAAGGGTGTGCTAACAAGGCAGAGCTCTCTATGCCTTGATGAAAGCAATAAGAGATCCGTTTCATGGTGGTTCCCTCTCACAAAGGACAGGGGAGAAGTTAATGCAAGATGAAA
Source organism: Cibotium barometz (assembly GCF_041138505.1). NCBI lineage: Eukaryota > Viridiplantae > Streptophyta > Polypodiopsida > Cyatheales > Cibotiaceae > Cibotium > Cibotium barometz. The sequence goes on from NC_141054.1 coordinate 24,095,157, forward strand.
ACCTACAATCAACTTATTTAGCATGCATCCATCAAGCAAGCAAGATTCTATAGTATGCAAACAAACAAGAAGAGGAAAGGAGAGCTCACAAGAAAACTATTGCAAGGCAATGATTGTCTATTGCTTATTATTTAAAATGACTTATACACAAATTACTAGTTTTCACACTAGTCCGACCAAACTTAAAAATAGACCGGTGTCTATTAGTAGTCTTAAGCAACTATATACATGGAGTTCGTAGACTTTTCCTATTTGATATTTAGTGCATGGTGAGGCTACTTACTTAGGCAAGTGCAATGGCAAAGCGCCTTACGATATGTCAAGCGGGCAAAACCGTATTAACCAAGAGAGTGATTAACACAAGCACACGCCAAACATATGAAACAGATCCTGCATCATGGAATACCGAAGTCCATTATCAATGATCAAAACCCTCACACGTCTACCTTGTTTTGGGAGCTCTTTTCAACAATATGGAGATCATGTTTGCTAATACAACATAAAGATACAGCTAGATGAATCCAAGAACATGCCCAAATTCACCTTATAAGAAAGTGCAATTTATAATCTCATGATGGCCATCTACAAGACAATAAACCATCAACTCAATATGCATAGTATGGACTAGAAACTATGACATCCCCACTAACATCATCAGTGCCCAATAGTGGGTGTAGAACTTGGTATCAATATATGCTCCCACACACACCCCCCACACGTGCACGCGCACACAGAAGAGCATACATTCATACAAAGGTCTGTGTTGTCAAAGCTTCGGAGATACAAGGTAGACTCAGCCATAATAAAGCCTAGCACTAAGGATCATAACAAATAGAAAGAATTATTACAACATAAAAGTAGTTGATAGAGCATCTGCACCACTACAGATGGAAAGAATTAACACAATATGAATTGGTTGCAACACACAATATGAATTGGTTGCAACTATATCCTTTGTATTCTGTGTGCTAACTATTTTGAGTGATTTCAAGTTCTCTATATCCTTTGCATTCTGTGTGCTCACTATTTTGAGTGATTTCTAGTGATGAATATGCATGATTGATCTTGCTCGTGCAGGAAGGACGGGCTATATCTTGGGCACGAAAGGGCCTACATCCTAGTAGTTTCAGGTAGCAGCGGAGCTCGCCCACTTAAGTATTACAACGAAACAAATATCTAACTCCAACCACGCCAAGCCTATAACAGCGTTTTCTCGTGCTAACAGTAGACATGTGCATGAAGCAACTGACCTTGAGAAGGCCCTCTAGCTGATATATCTCTCCCTCACCAACAAAGCACATCCATAAATATTTCCCACCCAGCAAAACGAAAAGAAAAAATAGCAAAGCATCATTTGCTCAAAGCGTCTTGATAATTTGTTCAGTCCATGACTGCACTTAGTAAAAAAAGACAAGCGCATGCAAAGAGAGCCTCTGTGCACAATAAGGAAACCGCCAAATTGTTATTGATCATATAACCTAGTTCAGAAACCAAATTTGAAGCCACCAACTTTAGCATCAGTTATGGTCTCCCAAAACGAGACAGTTTTACTGTGCTCGGCATTCTCCTTAGCTTTCCTCTCAAGTTCTTTAATGGTACCAGGAAACGATCTCTCATACATGCTCTTAAACTTGTCATATAAATTAACACGGTCTCTTGTACCTGATACCAGTTGAGCAGAGTTCGGTTGGCTGAGAAATTCCAATACATTGAGGAGATTGCTCCTGCTTTTTTTTTAGGACAAAAAAAAAGAGAGAAAATAAGCAGTATGTTTGTTTTAGACAACTCTATAAATCCATAAACAGCTTTAGAGAGGGTTCTTCTTAGGGCCTTTACAGATATTCCTGCCAGACCGGCAAGATTGCCTGCCCAAGGCTATTGGGTAGCCCGCCCACAGGGCTGTCATTATCAACCCGTGTATCTGCATGCTCCTCACTCCTTAGCACATGCTTGCAAATTACATTGTAACCAGAGTGGCACACATTCCTTTGTGTTTGCATCCACATGCTTGCAAATTGTATGCGTGTTCTGTGCATGTGTGACTACAGGGGTACATATTCTATAGTTTATGTATCCGCGTCCTCATCATTCCTTAGTGTATTCATGTGCATGTATGCGTGTTCTGTGCATGTGTGACTACAGGGGTACATATTCTATAGTTTATGTATCCGCGTCCTCATCATTCCTTAGTGTATTCATGTGCATGCATGACCACAGGGGTACACATTCCTTAGTGTATGTATACGCATGCTCGTAATTCCTTAGTGTATGTATGTGCATGCATGATTGCAGGAGTACAGATTCTTCAGTGTGTATCCGCATGCTCATCATTCCTTAATGTCTGCATGTGCGTGCGTGCGTGCAAATTACATGCATGTATGTGCGCCTGTGACCGTAGGTGTGTGCAGATGATTACTAAGAAAAGTAAATTTTGGGAATTATGTGTATTTGTCTGCAAAATAGTATGATACAGTACCTGCTCACATAATTCTGTGTGATTGCAATGGAGTCCTCCAAATTTATTACCAGATGCCACCACCCATTTGGAATGAACATCACCTCGCCTGCTCTGCATATGCATTCTACAGGCCGTTTCTTCCACTGTTTCGTCTGCTCATAGAAGTTCATGAACCATTCTGTGATTGACACAGGAGCTGCCACCTCCACACCATCCGGACTCGGATGCACACCAGGAGGATCAACATCCGGAGGGAAGAGAATCCACTTTTTTGCACCCTTTACCACAGCATTCCAAGCAGACGTACTATTGGGATCAATGTGAAAAGAGGATCCCGATCTAGCTGGCCCAATTATGAGCCAGCGATAATCGGGCCTTTCCTTCCCCAAAATGGAGAATAAATCCTCCTTAAAGTAGATCGGGACCTCATAATCTTCATTCAAAATAGGTATCTTTTCCCCAAATTTTGGATCAAAGAGATATAATGGACGCTCTTCACAAGCAGTGTCTGAATACAAAAAATAGTCATCCATTTTCATTTCCACCGGGCCTACGGCAAGCTTGACGTCTCCAGCTGCTTTGACCAGATACTCCTTACTCCATTTCCCCAATGCTGGCCAGTTAGACAAGGCATCTGTAATGATTACCGGTTTATTTGGCTCCTCGTATCTCTCGATGAACTCTTGCACAGAGAGATTGTTCCGCCTGTCAATGTTTTCCACCAACAGCCATTCTTCTTTCATTTTCAAGCTGCTGCAGAGCCAGCTTTGAAAGAGGTAATCTGAGAAAAACCCTGCCACCTGCTCATGTGTCAGAAAGGCTAGCCATGGACCATGCCAGACAGCATAACAGAAGGGGAAGGGAATGTAGCAACCATAATAATTTCTTCTCGCGACCATACTACATAAGACATAAACCCTTAGAACTGAATTTTTCATTAACCACAAGCAAGGACAATGTCACCAGCACCCGACAGTAGGTGTTAGTTTATGTATGCCCAACTTTAAAGTTTAAGATCTCAATATGTAAATAGGCTACTTTGAGAGGACACATGCTTACAGCAAGGCTTACCTTCAGAGGATATAAAAGCACTAAAAGGAAAAAGTACACAATCAAAGAGAATACAGGGTGGCTGATGCTAAGAGCAAAATGTCTTGAGAATATGTCCTGTTTCGACTCGAATCTTACGTGTGTATGTGTATTATGTATATGTGTATGTGGATTACTGGTACTAAATATAAATGTCAGAATATGCAGCGGAGATGAAGACAAAATCTGAGAACACAAGAGCAAGTGCACTGCAGAAAAATACAGCAATAGAGAAGGAGAGAGAGAGGCGTGTAACTCTGCTATATATACACAAGAAAATCCCGGTGACTGAATACAATGAGTAGGGGGCCAAGGGGCCATTTTATATGGCCCCACATGAGCAGTCGGCCAGAAGAAAAGACAGCCGACAGCACAACTTGCTCCAGCTCCAGTCGGCCAGGTCCTGTCAGTCAGCCAGCATCTGGATCAAGTCGGCCAGCTACAGAGGACAACCTGGGGGCAGCAGACTCAGTCGGCCACCATCTGGATCAGCCAGGAGCCACGGAACAGCCTCCCAAACCTGGTTAAAATAGGGAAAAAATAGGGAAAAATATGGAGAGAGGGGAAAAATGAGAAAACACCTAAATCGGGCGGGCACACACACAACAGAGGCCCTGGTGTAAATATACAGACAAGAAATGACTGCTAACACCCCCTCTCAACTCCTGGATGTGGAACCAACCCTAGGGAGCTGGAGTGCCGTTGGAGCATAGCCTGAGGTAGAGACTTCGTGAAGAGGTCCGCCGCATTGTCCTCCGTCGAACAATAAAGAAGCAAGATGTCACCAGCCAAGATCTTCTCACGTACAAAGTGATATTGTATCTCTATGTGCTTGGTCCGGGCATGGAAGACCGGGTTCCGAGCAATAGCTATACAGCTCTGGTTATCGCACTGGATGACTATGGGCTCCTTCTGTGGAAACCCAATCTTACCAAGCAACCTCCGCAGCCACACAACCTCGCAAGTAGCACCACAAGCAGCCCGGTACTCTTGCCTCTGTCGATGATAAGGTAATAGTTGGCTGCCTCTTACTACTCCAAGAAACCGCTCCTGAGCCGAGGGTAAAACTGTAGCCTGATGTAGATCTCCTCGTGTCTGGATCTCCTCCCCAATTTGAGTCACTCCAACCTTGGAGTCTGACTCCATCCATCAATCCACCTCCTATGTAGGAGAGTCCAAGATCCTTCGTACTCTGCAGATACCGCAAGATCCGCAATCCTGCGTCCCAATGAGACTTCAACAGCGTCTGCATGAATGAGCTCAACAGCCCCTCGGAAAAGCTCAAGTCCAATCTGGTGTTCAGCAACCAGATCAATGAACCAACCAGCTTCCGATACAAAGAGGCATCAACTGACTCACAAGGATCATTCATTGTCAACTTTGTGTTCGGGTCCATCGGCGACGTAATAGGCTTGAAGTTCTCCATCCCAAAGGCCTCAAGCAACTCATGAACATACCGCTGCTGAGAGACAAAAAAACCCTTCTGGGTCTACCAGATCTCCAATCCCAAGAAGAAGTGGAGTAAGCCTAAGTCCGTCATCTCAAACTCCTTTGACAAGGCAGCCTTCGTCACTCCAATGTGCTCCACATGACCGCCGGTGAGAATGAGATCATCCACATAAAGGATGATTAACGTAACCATGCCGCGTTCCCAAAAGAGATACAGGTTGGGATCTGCAACCGATCTCTGAAATCCAGTCCGCAGAAAGAATGAATCAATCTTCTGATTCCAAGCCCTGGGAGCCTGTTTAAGACCATACAAGGCCTTCCTTAATCTGTAAACCATCCCTTCTGATCCTCGAACCACAAAGCCTGGAGGCTGCTCAACATACACCTCCTCCTGCAGGTCACCATTAAGGAACACAGATTTGACATCCATCTAATACACAGGTCACCTCTGAGAAGAAGCAAGAGCAAGAACGGTCCGAATCGTGGTCATCCTCGCTATCGGTGCAAAGATATCCTCATAGTCGATGCTTGGCTGCTGAGCATAACCCTTAACCATGAGTCTGGCTTTGTGTTTGTCCACCGACCCATCCGACACATATTTGGTCTTAAAGACCCACTTGACACCAATGACTGACCGTTTTGACGGCCTCGGTACCAACTCCCAAGTGTTGTTCTTCTCGATGGCACCAGTTCCACCTGCATGGCTTTTCTCCAAGTATCCTGTGCAAGGGCTTCCTTGACGGAAGTGGGCTCTTTGTCCCGCATGATACGAGACATCAAAGCATAGTTTACCTGTAAAAGCTCCACTGAATAACTTTTATCACGGACTCTATGCGATCTTCGAGGTCCGTCCTTTGTGGTCCATTCGGAGGGAAGCTCCGTGACACCTGACTCCCGAAGGGTGTCAACTAACCACATGGGTACTCGAACAGAACGTGGAGCCTCCTGCTGCTGCGGGGGCTCAACTCCAGCTGCGAGCTCAACCTCTTGAACTGATTGTGGTTGTCCAGCTGGAACAATAGACTGGGAATCATCAGCAGAATCCTCTGGGTCTCCAAGAAGTGGCGGTTCATCAACAGTGGAAACCGGAACATGCTCATCATAGACGACGTCCCTGCTGACAACAATCTCATTCCTCTCTGGATCAAACAACCTGTATCCCTTGGAAAGAGAGTTATATCCCACAAATATAAGCTTTTGGGACTTGGAGTCGAGCTTCCCCCTCTGCTTCTTCGGAATGTGTACATACGTATCGCTCCCAAACACACGGAAGTGGGAGACATCAGGTTTCCTGCCAAAGTATGCCTCAAAGGGAGTCATGTTAGGTACTGAAGTCGTTGGAGACCGATTGAGGATATGGACAGTCGTAGCCACAGCCTCTCCCCAAAGTGGGCGAGGAAGATCACAATGCTCCAACATCGTCCTCGCCATCTCCACCACAGTCTTGTTCTTGCGTTCTACAACTCCATTCTCTGATGGGCAACCTGTATTAGCTAGTTCCCTCTTGATGCCATGATCTGCACAAAATCTCACGAAAGCATTTGAAGAGAATTCACCTCCTTTGTCAGCCCGAAGAATCTTCACCTGCAGTCCAGACTCTTTCTCCACCATCACATGCCGAGCAAAAGCTTGGTCCTTATGAGAAAGGAAATAGACCCATGTGAATCTGGAACAATCATCAACAAGAAGCATGAAATATAGAGATCCTCCCAAGGATGGTGTCTGCATAGGTCCACACAAGTCAGTGTGAACCAACTCCAACGGTTTCGAAGCGCGCCTGGAAGCCTGCTTCGGAAAGGATTCCTTAATCTGCTTACCACGTATGCAAGAACTACAACGTCCTTGCCTGCTGCCAACATCTGGCAAGCCAACCACAATCTGGTCCCGGAAAGCTCGCCGCAGCGCGCATCCACATTTAAGTGGCCAAACCGAAAGTGCCACAAGTCACCAACCTGAGAACCTATCAACGAGGAGAGTGCGGAGAGTTTGTAGATACCATTCTCCACGCTGCCTTCCCAAACAACCTAGCCAGTCTCGCGGTCCCGTGGAGCAACTGAATGCTCCTCAAACTCCACCCGGAAGCCAGTCTTGCATACCTCATGCACTGACAATAGATGAAAACCAAGTGCTTGGATGTAAAGAACATGAGAGGAATGCTTACTCCCCTTGCCATCGGGAATGATCTCCATCCGGCCCTCAGTGTGTATCAGAATTGTGGAATTGTCGCCAATGAAAATGCGACCTGACTGTCGTTTCAGATCCAAAAGGAAGTCACGGAAAGGAGTGAAGCACCATTGTCGAGAATCCACTCCCCAGTATCCTTTGCGATGAAGCCAACTGCCTCCTCGCTCGAAGAAGATGAAGCATCTGAGTCCATCATCTCTAAGTGCACAAAGGCTCGAGTCTTTGCAGCTGAAGCTGAAGAATCAGCACTCTTCCCAGTTCGCTTAGGACGCTTCCTCCAATAGTGGCCTTTCTCACCACAATCATTGCAAGTCCTCTCGGCCTTCAATTTCTCTCATTCTGCGTCAGGCTTCTTCTCAGAAGACTTCTCCGATGAAGCCTTGCCTTTGCCCTTGTTGTTATTATTCCGGCCTTTCGACCGTTGGCCAATTAAGGCCTCTGAACCTCCGCCCCGTGGAGGGTTCGTGAATCTTTCCTCCTGGCCCAAGACCATGGGCACAAGCTCCTCCCATGTGATGGTGCTGAGCCTACCACTGGTAATCAAAGAAGAGTAGAATGCTGAGTACTGAGAGGGAAAATGCGACAACAATGTGATGGCCATATCCTCAAATGATATCTCCTTCCCAGCCTGAAGAACTTCCTACTGAAGAGCCTGCAGCTTGTTGATGTGCTCCCGCATCATCGATGACTTTGCAGGATTCATTACCCACATCTGTACTTCCAAGGAAATCCTCTTCATGGGTGATACCCTGTTATAGAGAGAAGCCAAATGCTGCCATATACCTCTGGCCAGTGTCATATGCTTAATATGATTGATTACCTGCGGTGTGCACTTGAGGAAAATGAAAGAACGGACCCTGGCATTGACACGATCCCGCAACTATGCCTGTGCCCCGCGTTCCTTCCGAATCGAGGGTAACTCCCCTTCCTCTAACTCCGGCCGTGGAACCCCAACAACAATGAAATCAGCAAGGTCGTAAGACTCCAAAACAAATTCCATCATTACCTTCCATATGCCCCGTCCAACTGACGGTCCACTGGGAACATGGGGAGTGTTGGGATCTTCACATGCTTCTCAGCCATCTCAAGTAGATCTGCCATCGCGGGGGAGTAACTGAAAAGGGTGGGTGGGTGGCAAAAAAAGAACTTAAACCTGCAAGTGGCTATCCAGCAAATCAGCCCGCCTTACTCTTGCTTGTCCTCTTCCCGAACGGTCCAAAACAGTCCACCAATCAGCAACAAAACAGCCCCCCTCTTGCTCACACAGTTCCCAAGATTTATCAAGAGCCTAGAGCTCTGATACCATGTCAGAATATGCACCAGAGATGACAACAAAATCTGAGAACACAAGAGCAAGTGCACTGCAGAAAAATACAGCAATAGAGAAGGAGAGAGAGAGGCATGTAACTCTGCTATATATACACAAGAAAATCCTGGTGACTGAATACAATGAGTGGGGGGCCAAGGGGCCATTTTATATGTCCCCACGTGTGCAGTTGGCTAGAAGAAAAGACAGCCGACAGCACACGACTTGCTCCAGCTCCAATCGGCCAATTCCTGTCAATCGGCCAACATCTGGATCAAGTCGGCCAGCTACTACAGAGGACAACCTGGGGGCAGTAGACTCAGTCGGCCACCATTTGGATCAGCCAGGAGCCTCCCACACCTCGAAAAAATAGGAAAAAATATGGAGAGTGGGGAAAAATGAGAAAACACCTAAATCGGGCGGGCACACCCACAACAGAGGCCCTGGTGTAAATATACAGACAGGAGATGATTGCTAACAATAAATCACATGATAGTGAGCACAAGCACATGATAGTGAGGCTGCATATTGTAGGATCTGATTGAATAAGAGCCTTATATTATCTTTGCTCTTTCAGTGTGTGAACATGCCTTGGAGGCAAGCAAGCATTTTATGTTTATGTCACATACACCCTTTTATTGGTTTAAACACAAGCCTAACTCATAGAGAGACACAAGGCTCATGTGACCCATCACAAGACTCTCCCTCAAGAGAGATTGAAAATCTTTTTTCTTGTCATAATAGGTCCCAATCTTATCTTATCCACCGTAGCTTCCCCCTCAAATTCCAAACTTGGTAACACGTCACAGATGCTAATATTTAGATTTAAATCAATTGAATAGTCTTGCAAGAAGAGTGTGTTGTTGCACACGGCTACATTTCCAAAGAATAGAAGACAAGAAGACATGTAGAACACTTGTGCCTATGTGATAGGGTTTTCCAAAGATAGAAAGAAGAGTGTGACATACAGCACACACGAGTCCTAAACTATTGCTCTATATTATGCACAAGAAAGAAAGTAATACAACTGAAATTCAAGTACAAGATGTGGCTGAGAATGAAGACGTCAAATCACAGCCATGTGACCTACTATACACTCTTGGCTAGCACTTCGCAAATGTTATGTGAAGTCCAACATTGAGGAAAGCAGGTGAAAATGCTACCTGCGTATGTATATGCACCAATGCTCCTAGTCAACCAGTAGTAATGTTGTCGGCCACCTATACCCAACTACCACGTCATCAACTCCACATCACCACCACCATGTGGCAATGCCAATTGTCACTTGCACCGTCCGACTCTGCATGTCGGTTGTCCAGTTGTGCCCTGCATACTCATAGGCTTGTCACATTCTTCCCTACTTGCATCGCAATTTTCCTTAGCTGCATGGCCTCTTGATAAGGTCTCGACAATGGGCGAGACTCCTCCGTCAACTGATCCTCATCAAAGCAGACTGCCTGCTAGATTGGGTAGCCCTTTAACTTGAGGAGATACTTCAGCTAATTTCAACGAGAACCCCACTTGTATTGGTGCAAAACAACCCTCTTGAAATCCTCCATCATCCACCAACTCAGGTTCATCCGCATCCGGCAGAGCGCTCAGCTCGAGCCCATGATACTCTACACAATTGCTCGAATGAAACACTGAATGCATCCTCCAATGGCTCGGTAACTCGTGCTTGAAGACTAAATCACTAAGCTTCTTGATAATCTTGAATGAGCCTTGATAGAATGTGCACTGGAAGAAGGGAAAGTGGAAACACACGAAAGAGAGTGAGAGAGAAATGGAGAGGAAACACATGTGAGAACCTGCTCTCAATATCATCACCAAGAATACATGTCCCGAGCAAGAGGGGAGAAAACCTCGAATGTGAGGGACTGCAGCAAACAATGCTAAGCAAGCAGTGAAGAATGAGGGAGGCAAGCCAGCTATATATATGCCCATATGAAGGCAGCCGACTAGGGAATAAATCCTCCACGACTGGGAAAAATACCCAAGACTCCATAAAATGGGAAATAATATGGGAAAACATATGTGAGGGGTGACCAGCCCCCCTAGCTAACATGGTCAGTCCTAGAGGCTAAAATAGGACACCAAACAGGAAGCCAGCAAGAAGGGGATGATATCTAACACCCCCTCTCAGCACCGGATGCTGAGAGAACTCCAAGAAGCCAGAGACACCGTCCTCAATCAAAGATGAAAGATTGCGGAAACAGGTACCAAGAAAGCTCCACAAGCAATCTCCTCAACAACTCAGTTACAAAAGCAACAAAACAAGCTACCAGGTATACTGCTCCTCTGGAAGAAAACAACCATGTGGGCTGTGACGTGCTGCTCCAAATAATGGTTCCAAACCCAAGTGTAAGAACACTCCCCGAAGTCGAATGTCGTGTATCCAACCTGGAGAAGGTATGAAAAACCTCATAACCAACCAAGATCAGATCCTGTAGATAATCAATCCTGGGAGAAGTAAACTGCTCCTCACTGAAATCCTCAAAAGAAATAGAGTCAATCTGCTCCAACTCTGTACCAAGAGTAGCCAAACGCAGTACAAAAGCATCCTTTGAAAAGGTCAACATCGCAAGATGTAAAGACTCTGTAGACAAGATAGGGTCCATCTGCTAAAACTCCGTACCATGAGTTGCCCAATGCTGTACATATAAGTATACGCCATGAGTTGCCCAATGCTGTACATAAAGACTCTGTAGACAAGATAGGGTCCATCTGCTAAAACTCCGTACCACTAAGGTGGGCATCGCAAGATGAAAAGACTCCACAACCCCCTCTGAAAAAAGATATCGTCGGACTGGTACAAGCCCAACCTAATTCTTATCCAAATCCAAGAAACTCTGGAAGTACCACTGTGTCCCAGGCACGGTTAGCAACCCCACAGATCCAAAGCAGCGTCCAAAAAACCATCCTCCAAGACAACAAACCTGCAAAAGTGCCAGGGGGAGGGGCATCCTCAGAAGCATCACAAAGAGAGGCAAAGGTAGACTCCCCACAATGAGGAAGGGAAGCAGGAATATAAACTGTAGTGGTAACAAAGTTCTCAAAAGCATCACTAATAGCAGAAGACTGTTCCATAAGTAGAATCAGATCCCAAGAATCAGCAACAAATAAATGATCCACGTGAAAGAATCACACCTCAAGGGCAAAACACCCTCCTTGTTCTGCAAACACTGCAAAGAACACAGGCTCGGACAAAATAAACTCTGCTCAAGATCTCTAAAAAGATCATTGCTCTCCTCCAAAATCTGTAAACTCCTGTCACAGAAGAAAGTCTCCACAAATACAAAATAGCTCCCGAAACTGATCCTCAAGTGAAGTAGCTGGAGATGGACCCCCTCTGAGTGTAGAAAACTCCATGGGAAGCAAAACGCAGCCAAAAACACTACTGTCCAGCAAAAAACAGCACTCCACTGCCAACAGAAGGCAAGGAATATGAAGAAACCGGGTAACTGTGTAGGCTAGGAACAAAACACAGGTATAGATGCTCCAAAAATCAGCAAAACGCTGACTGAAAATAGAAATTCAGTATCCTCCTCAAGTACCAAACTGCCTCCAAAGCCACAATCCAAACAAGAAACCCCCTCTGCAAGTGATCTGTGTCCACTGGAGAAGAAAACGTAGCCAAACAAGGGCTACAAACCTGAAAATTCAGGCCAACCAGTGTCCACACCTCCTATGAGGAAAAACGCAGCAACCATGGCTGCAGATCTGAAAACGCAGAGGTATTCAGGGCAATAGAAAGAGCAAATACTGGAAACGCAGAAGAAATAGGTACACCCAAGCCTCAGATCAACAAATCGGCATCAGAAAACCTGTAGGAAAAAACGCAGCATGTAGGCTGCTGCTGTCCTGCACAGAATAGGCAGCCAGCACTACAAAGGGGGGGGGGGGGTGTAGATGCTGAAGAAAATGCTGAAAACTACTTGTAGAAACCGTTGTAGACCGCCACCTGTAGAAAAACGCAGCACACTAGGTGTTGCTGCCTTGAAACAATGCAAAAAAACAGGTGTGAAGGAAGTCTCAGGAGGTCAAACGGACTATGGATGACCACGGGCTGCTGAGAAGAAACGCCTGGAAGAGGCAGGCGACTAGCAGCAACTTCTGAGAAAAAAACGCAAATCTGTCCACCTTGCTGAAAACGCAAAAATGCAGGAGGGAGAGGAGGGTGCATCCAACACTGAAGATCACTAGCGCTCTGATACCACGATAGAATGTGCAGCGGAAGAAGGAAAAGAGGAAACACAAGAGAGAGAGTGAGAGAGAGAGAGATGGAGAGGAAACACAGGTGAGAACCTGCCCTCAATATCATCACCAAGAATACATGTCCCGAGCAAGAGGGGAGAAAACCTCGTATGTGAGGGACTGCAGCAAACAATGCTAAGCAAGTAGTGAAGAATGAGGAAGGCAAGCCAGTTATATATATGCCCATATGAAGGTAGCCGACTAGGGAATAAATCCTCCACGACTGGGAAAAATACCCAAGACTCCATAAAATGCGGAATAATATGGGAAAACATATGTGAGGGGTGACCAACCCCCCTAGCTAACATGGTCAGCCCTAGAGGCTAAAATAGGACACCAAACAGGAAGCGAGCAAGAAGGGGATGATATCAAACAAGCCTTTCTTCTTCGGAGCTAGTTTGGAAGTAACTTCTCCAAACTGTTTGAGCCTCTGCTTCATGATCTTCAAATAAAACCTATCTCCTTCTTTGAAGGTACTATACTGAAGATGTTCGTCAGCCTCCCTAACTTGCTTCATTTGTGCCTTCCATATTTCTTCTTGAGCTTGCCACAATGCCTGGTCCAAATCCTGAACCACCTAGTCTGCACCATAGTTCCCTGTGGAAGTTTCGAGTGCTGGGTTAATAACCGGACGACCATATACCACCTCAAAGGGAGTCTTCTTGGTCAATGCTTGCATTGTATCATTGCTGGCATGCTCCACCAATGGCAAGAACTCCTCCCTAAGAGTTTGCTCTTGACAATAACATCACAGCACCATGATCATAGTCTTTGGCCGTTTGACCGGAGATGAAAGGCGGTATTGAGTTGTTAATTCATCCCTAAACCATAGAATAAGGCCCTCCAAAAACCTCAAGTGAACCTTGGATCCCTGTCTAAGGAGCTGAAGTTGGAAGATCATGCACCATTTAGGCCTATATAACCATGAGTTTAGGATGGTGGAGGGTCTTCCACCACTAAAACCCTCCCACTCCACTTGTGTGGCTTGTCTTCATGGCAAGCAACACCGAGATGCCTTTCCTCATGAGGCTTCTCATCGGGCTTCTCATATTCTGGAGCTCATTCATATGGACCCGTGCGGCCCCATGCAGACTACTACCCAAGGAGGAGCCATGTACTTTATGCTTATTATTGATGATTACTCACGCAAAGTTTGGGTTTATCTCTTGGTAGAAAAATCTCAAGCCTTCTCCCACTTCCAAGAGTGGGTGACTTTGGTCGAGACTGCGACCATGTGATATGCAACAGAAGTCTTTGTATCGGAGGATCCTGTCACACAAATGCTCACACCGTCTTCTGTATCCTGAGTTTCGTGAGTTTAGCGATCCACTTTAATACTTCAAACTTTAAAGAGATATGAGAACTGTACACCAGATTGGGTCCCAAATTACCCACTAAAGGGCCCCCTATCCCGATAACGAGATAGTATTTGCTTTATTACTTTAGAGAGAATGACTGTGGACTGCAGATAAGCCAAACGCAAGATCTCGGAGGATCTGAAGCCTGGCTGAACTGTACACGGCTGTAGAAACACCTCAATGAACTGATCTCGAGCCTATGCACTCTTCCCAAGGGCATGAGGAAGGGCTGCACACCTGAGGCTGAGAAAAGATTGCGGTGGACTGTTCTAAGCTATGAAAGTATGCTGAAAATGCTTATGAATGCTGTGTTACCTTCACCAAATGGCTGGAGCATGTGTGGATGATGCATAGAAGGCGGGGTACTGCTGTAGAACTGATGCTAGACTGAAAACGCAAGCTGGTCAGGACTGAACTGACCTGAATACCTGCTGGTGGTGATCTATGCTCAAACGTAGAGGGTATCTACTGAACTGGGGCCTGAAAGAGTGCTGTATGCAGGCGCCTGTAGGCTGAAAGGACAGAACTGCTGCGTTAGGGTACAGATGGCTGCGCCTATGGTCTGAAGGGACTGTACTGCTGTATGGCACTGTTGAATCTGCTGTGTTGGAGTACAAGGGATGCTGTACTGCTGCGTTGGACTGCTAGGGCTAACTGAAGCAGCAACGCAGGTTCTCAAGGGGCTGGAGAAGCAAACGCAAAAGCTCCAAGGGGCTGGATGAGTCTATGGCTACAAGCGTGGATGCTCCTAAGGCCGAGGATCAGAGGCCCCTGGCTTCTTAAGATTGAATGAAGAACTGAGCCCTATGCAAGCCTATTTATACTAACTAGGGGCTGGTCAAGTTGGCTTGTCATTTATTTAATAAAGTTTATGTTTATAAATGACAATAAATGCTAAATAAATACCATAAATTATGGAAAAAATACCAGATAAATCCTAGTAAATTCCCTAAGGCTTTGGGATGTTCTAAATGATGCACAAGCATATGAATGCATATTATGCAAGATGCAAAGTGCTTTCTGATGCAAACCCTAAGGCTTCTACTAGCTCTACATGCATGAATGATTCTCTCCAAGTGGGTTAAGGGACTTGACTGACTGACTGACCCGCTAAGGCTGAGGAATGACCTACGTAGCTCGTGCCTGACTTATCCTGGACTGAGGATGTACAATGGGGTCACAGCGTACGACAAATATCATCCTACTGGGTTCTAATAATGTACAAATGTTGCACTGTTGATGATGAGCCAGTTTGTCACCATGCACCGAGTGCAGAGTGCATGTGACAGACCACACAGAAGGTTCGACAAGTCCATTCCGACAATGGAGGAGAATTCATCTCAGCTATCAATTTTCCACATCTCACACTCCTCATCAACAGAATGGTGTGGTTGAACGCAAGAATAGGACTATTCAAGAGATGGCCCGTACTATGCTTTCTTCTTCTAATCTTCCTCCCTCTTTCTCGGGAGAAGCTGTGAGCGTTGCTATTTAGATCATCAACCATTCTTCTACAAAGGCAGTTTCTCATGACTCCAAAGGAGGCTTTTACTGGACAGAAACCTTCCGTCTCTCATTTCAGGGTTTTTGGGTGCAATGCCTATGTTCATATCCCTGATACTAACAGATCCAAATTTGATCCCAAGCCCAAGAAGTGATATAGCTCTCATTCCAAAGCTTGCTCATTATGGAATCCAAAGTCGTGATCCTTGGTGATTTCTGAAAGAGTGCACAGAGCGGAAGCAAAGTGGCACTAGAATGTGCTGAACAGAGAGTGCAAGAGAGAGAGAGAGAGAGAGAGAGATGGAGAGAACTATGCTGAATATACTGAAGCAAAACAGTCCCAAGCAAGAGACACAAATACTCTCATAAGTGAGGGAGCAAAATATGTACAAGACTGAATGAGAAAAGAGAGGCCAGCACCTACTATTTATAGTAAGGGAATGCTGGCCAACTGGAGCTGCAAAACAGGCCGACTGGAGCTACTGGACATGGCCGACTGGTAAATGCCAGAAAGGCTGGGAAAAATCCCAAAAAATAGTAGAGAAAAGGGGTGGCCAGCCCACAAGCAAGGGCCATGCAAAAGGGACCAAATGGGCACCATAAAAGAGCAGAATCTGGGGATGAATATGCTAACACCCCCTCTCAGCACCAGATGCTGAACAAACTCCAAGAATCCAAAGATGAGGAGCCAAGGAAGCCTGAGAAACCGGCTTGGTGAACAAATCTGCAACATTCTCCGCGGAAGGACAATACTCCAAACGCAAATCTCCAGCAAGAACCCGTTCACGAACATAGTGATACTGAATCTCAATGTGTTTCGTACGAGCATGAAACACGGCAATGGCGATGCAACTCTGATTGTCACACCAAAGAAGAGTAGATCCGATAGGAGGACAGCCGAGCTCCTCCAATAATCTCCGCAACCATATCAACAAACTACACGGTACTCCGCCTCAGTAGAGGAAAGCGCCACAGTAGGTTGCTTTTTACTGCTCCAAGAAATGGCTCCAGACCCAAGTGAAAAAACACAACCAGTGGTCGAACGCCGTGTATCTAGATCTCCAGCCCAGTCTGAGTCAGACCATCCAACAAGAGTGCGTCCTTGGCCATAAAAGATGCCAAAATCCAGAGTGCCACGCAAGTACCGAAGAACTCTGAGAGCACACCGCCAATGCTGCTGACGGGGTTTGGATGAGAAGGAACTCAATAAACTGACTGCGAAGCATATGTCCAATCAGGAGTAGGTCAACCATACCAAACAACCGACGAGAACCCGATATTGTCCATGATCAGTCCTTGGAGAAGCATCAAGTGAAGAAAGCTTCTCACCAATATCCATAGGAGAAGATACTAGTTTGCACCCAGTCATTTGAAATCTATCGAGAATCTCCCGAGTGTACTTCTGCTGAGAGAAGAAAATGCCCTTCGAGGTCTGCCAAATCTCAAAGCCAAGAAAATAATGCAAGAGGCCCCGACTTGATGTCCATCTGGAAAACGGGCCATCTATGATGTCCTGCAAGCGCAAGAACCGTGCGAATGGTAGTCATCCGAGTCGTCGGAGCGAAGGTCTCATCGAAGTCGACACCAGGGCGCTGAGCATAACCCTTGGCAACCAACCTCGCCTTGTGTGAAGGACTTGGGGTGTTAGGGTTAGGGTTTGGAGGTGCTGCAAATACAAGCGTGAGAAGCAGAGAGAGAGAGAACGACTCTTGTGTATTCAGATGATAAAATGTGAAGTACAATAGCCACATAATAAGTGACCTAAAAAGATGTGTTCACATGTCCGGCCATAAAATGTGCCGGGTGGACCAAAACACTTATAAACTGCTTATAAGTGAAACTAAGCTAAACTGGGGAAAAAAACCTCCACTAACTGAAGTAAAAAGTGCCCCAGTAATCTACTGATGATCACTAGCACTCCTCTGGGTGCATACACAGCATAAAACCCAACAAACCCCCCTGGAGTGATATGTGATCACTGTACATCATCCACCAAAAGGAAACAAATTCAAAGCAGTGCGGAATGCTTCAAATTTCGGACGTGGTAATGCCTTGGTGAAGATGTCTGCCACATTCTGATCTGTAGGACAGTAGATCAGACTGATATCACCGGCCTAGAGTCTCTCCTGAACAAAATGATAGTGAATCTCAATGTGTTTCGTGCGAGCATGAAACACAGGATTCCTGGCCACAGCAATGGCACTCTGACTATCAGTATAGATAGGTGTAGGCTCCTCCACTGAAATATCCATATCAGTCATGAGACGACGCAGCCAAACACACTCAACAGTAGTAGTGTAGGCTGCTCTGTACTCTGCCTCACAAGACGAAGTGGCCACTGTGGAATGTTTCTTGCTTAGCCAAGAAATGCATGAAGAGCCAAGAAAGAAACAATTTCCACTAGTGGAATGTCTGGTATCAAAATCACCAGCCCAATCTGAATCACTGTAAGCGTATAACTGCATGTCACCTCGCTCATGATAAAGCAATCCAAGAGACAAGGTACCCTGCAAATATCGGAATACACGCTTCACAGCTTGCCAATGTGACAACCGCGGGCTATGCATGAATCTGCTCAACTGAGATACGGCATACTTTTTTTTTCTCCGAGAAAAGATCCTTTCATTAGTTATATAAAAACGCCCGTAGGGCTACAAAAGATCTCTCCTGCTCATAAGAGAAACAGAGCAGTGAATACAGCAAGGCAGCCCGGGAGACTCTCCCTAGGTGCTGCAAAATACAAGCATCAGTACTAAGGACTGAGGGGCTAAATCATACAATAGGGGGGGGGAATAGCCAAACAGGTGGACGGGGGGATCCCGTGTAAAAGGTGTAGAAGGGGCCGCTGCGCCAGGTGGTGTGAAAGGCCTGGCGCCGCAAGATCGCCTCGTCCGAGTCGCCCCGGATGCGGTCGTACTGTCCTCACAGGGTGTGGATCAACTCCTGCCAAATCCCCCGTACAGTCTCTGCTGGTGGCTCATGTCTCCCCTCAAAGGCCGTGAAACACCGGGCCCTCCAGGTGAACCAGATGGTGAGGCTGCTGAGGAGCTCCCATCGTAAATCCCTCTGCTGTGTCCAGCTGGCGGACGAGAAATCCGGTGCCGGAATCTGATGGCCTGACTGTCCTGCTCCATCTCATAGCCCATAGCAGGCCCTGGCGAAGTCGACCAAGCAACGGCACCCCATGTAAACATACCCTCTAGCCAAATCTGCTGCGCCGCCTGAGGGCAATCCCAAAGGCAATGTCTCTGTGTCTCCATAGGGTGGCCGCATCAGACGCAGGCCGCCGGAAGACCGCTGTAAACAAGCCAGGTGCCAACTGTTGAGCCCCTGTGGGCGACCAGCCACTCGAAAGTCGAGATCCTGCGGGCCTGTCGACTAGCCCAGAGCCGAGCCCAGAAATCCTCCAGGAACTCCTGTGAGAGTCCCTGTAGCCGCCAATGCCCCGCTGCAGCTGGAGAGACCATCCTCCTCGCCGTCAAAATATGCCTCCCCAGCCAAACAGTATACCGGAAAAAGGTGATCTCTGTGGCCTCAAGGGATGCATAAGGATCATGCCACTCATACTCCCCCGGGTCCCACTGTAACCGGGCCAAGGGGCGCGCTGCATATGCCCATATGCGCCAATCCGGGAGCACATCAGCAGGGTCGGGGTCAATATGCCACTTTCGAGAAGCGGCAGCCACTACCCGTATCCTCTGAAAGGTGCACTCTGCAACCCAAAGGCGACTCCACCTCCACTCTCTGAAGTCTGCCCTCATCCTGATTCTCATAGTAGAGGCATCTGTCATCCTCAGTGCAAGCTCTGACAGCAATCAGGATCTCCAACTGAGCAAAGGCTCCCATCCACCGTGGGGCCACTGGCTCGAAAGGCGTGAACCACTCCTCTGTGAGTGCTTTTTGAATATCATCCCTCATAATCAACCCCCCTCTAAAGTGACTCAGCCTCTCCACCTGGATCTCCTCAGGGAGACTGCAGAAGGCCTGCCAGTCTCCAAAACTGCGTGCTGGGCCTGCCGCTAAAGGTCCCCAGGCTAGACGAGGCCAAGAACCCAGCATATGACCCTGCTCTATGCGAACCGCTGGGCTCCAGATGAGCGGCTGTCTGGCCCGCTCCTCAACACAACAAGGAGGTCGCTGAGAGAGCCCCGGTCTCAGCAACTCCCAAGCTCTCAGGATACTCAAAGCAAATCTGTCCTCCCATCCTCTACTGAGGCCTGTCCTCCTCATCTCTATGAAGATCCAGCGAATCTCTGGTGCCCAAGTGCCCCCTGCTGGGGGAGCCCGAGTCTGCAGCCGCTACAAGAGAAGCTCTTTCCAAGGCTCAGCGCCTGGAAGCAGCCCCCGAACAATAAGCTTCCCCAATAAGGCTCTACTCTGATCGACTGGATCTATAATGCCCAAGCCTCCCTGAGCCAGCGGAAGTGTAATAACTGCCCATGCAACCTTTGCCCGGGCTGGCTGACCGTCCCGCCCAGACCAAAGAAAGTTCCTGATCAGCCTCTGTACCTGGCTGATGCAAGAGCTCGAGAAGATCCAGCAAGACGTAATGTACCACATGGTCGCTAACAGCACCTGATTTGCCACCACCACCCTCCCAACCAAGGATAGTCGGGTTGTACTCCAATACAAAAGCTTCTTCCGAATGCTCAGAAGAAGCGGGGCAATCTGCTGCTCAGGTGACAAATCTAGTCCAATCTGGCATCCCAAATACCGCACTGCTGTGCCAGGAGGAATCCATCTAAAACCGGGGTCCGGGCTCCATGCCGGAGTGGGAGCACTACTGATCCAAAAGGCCACTGTCTTGCGCCAATTGATCAATGCTCCCGAAGCTGCACTAAAAACCTGGAGCGACTGCTCTGCCCGAAGAAGATTGGCCTCATGGCCATGCAAAAATAAGCCCATGTTGTCTGCAAACTCAGCATCAAGCAGGTCCTCCCCCCGGACTGGGAGCTGGAGTCCTCTCAAACCAACCTCCTCTTCCGTCAAATACATGCTCATAGCCTCCGCAAAGAAGAGAAAAAGAGAAGGGGCGAGGGGACACCCCTGTCGGACTGATCTGGTCAGCTCAAAACTCGGCCCCCGTCCTCCTGCAATCAACACCTGGCTACGAGCTGTGGAGTATAGAGCCGCCACCCCTCTGATCCATCCTGGCTCAAAGCCCAGGCGAAGCATAGTGCCCTCTAAGAAACCCCAATCAACTCTATCGTATGCCTTCTCAAAATCGAGAAGCATCACGACCAAGTCCTCGCCAAGAAATCTAGCTCGGGCCGTCGCCTCCCAGAAAGTAAAGTCAAGGATACTGCGCTCCTTGACGAATCCTGTCTGGGTAGCATGAATCAACTCCCCCAAAAAGGGCTGGATCTTCAAACTCAAGGCCTTTGCTAAGACCTTGTAGACAGTGTTGAGAATCGTAATAGGCCTCCAATGCCGAATATCATCTGATACTCCCTCCCCCTTGGGGATAAGAAAGATCAAGCCCTCTGAAAAGCTCTGTGGCATCACCCCAGTGTCCAAAACATACTGAAAGCCCCTGCGGAGGCCTGGCCCCAAAAGGTCCCAATAGCGCATAAAAAAGGCCGGCATCAGTCCGTCCTCCCCTGGGCAACTATGTCGCGGCAGGACCCTCAAGGCCTCGGCAAGCTCAATCTCTAAAAGAGGCGCACCAAGAACTGTACGCATACGATCTGTGACCCGCCTCTGCACATGGGCCCACACAGTCTGTCTGCAAGCATCTCTATCCTCAGTGGCTGGCTCCGCTGAAAGCAGGTCTCTATAAAATGCAGTGGCAATGGCTCTGATCTCCCCAGGCTCAGTAGCTACCGATCCATCCGGTCTACCAAGCTGACGGACTCCTGCCCGAGCATGGCGGGGTCCAGTGATCTCAAAAAACTCCCCAGTCACTCTATCACCAAGCTGCGTCCACTGAGAGGCCTGACGACGATAGTAAAACTCATGTCTCTGCTCCTCTGCCTCTCTAACCTCCTGACGTGCCTGGCTCAGCTGTGACGCCAACCACTCACATGCAGGCTACTGCTCCTGAAGGCGCTGTAGCGAAGCAAGGCTGCGTCTTAGCCAATGCTCCCGCTCGCGAATCTCTCCCATCCGTGTCAAAGCTGCAGCGTGCAGAAAAG
The DNA here is from genome assembly GCF_041138505.1 of Cibotium barometz. Taxonomy (NCBI): domain Eukaryota; kingdom Viridiplantae; phylum Streptophyta; class Polypodiopsida; order Cyatheales; family Cibotiaceae; genus Cibotium; species Cibotium barometz. Next base: position 24,116,892 of record NC_141054.1, read on the forward strand.
AGCTAACCTCGATGAGTCCCTGGGCACACTGGCCTGCTGCATCCTGGTCAGAGCACTGACTATCATGCCAGATCCTCTCAATGTCCTCAGCGAGACTGGGATCTGTAAGTACCCTCTCTGGGATCCTCAACTGCAAGCTGGGCTCCCGTGTCCTCTCCTCCAATGTCAGGATAACTGGCGCATGATCTGAAAATGAGGTGCCAGCGAGAATGCCGACGGAGCCCCCTCGCTCCCCTAACCAGTCGCCCACATAAAAGCAATCAATCCGTGATAGATTAGTCCCTCCCTGTCGGCAATCTGACCGAGAGAAACTAAGACTGTCCTGAGAGCGGGAGAAGGCCCCATGATGCCATGCATCAGTGATCCTCAGTGACATGCAAAACCGGTCCCAAGCTGCAAGCTCCATGCCGTGCACTGTAACATGACTGCCTCCCACCCTATCGGTCGGGTTGTTGAAGTCTCCCCCGACACACCAATGTGCGGCCTCTGGCAATGCATCCGTAACCTGGGTCCAGAACTCTGCTCTGGCACTAGCATGATTAGGCGCATAGACGTTGAGCATGCCCAATAGCTCATCATGCATCCTCAGAATGACGTACTGTGCTCTACCAGGCACAATGATCCCTCGATCCACAATGGCCGGCCGCCATACATCTGCAATGACCATGCATACTCCTCCCTGTCCACCCAAAGGACCAAACCCTGCAGACCAAAAGGTATCCCATCTACCAGGCATCACCGAACCATATCTCCGGATCCTGCTCTCACCCAAGTGGTGCTCCTGCATCATCAAAATATCAATGCTGCCACCAGCCAGGCATCTCTGAAGCTCTTGCCTCAAGCAACCACGATAGCGTATAAAATGTGCTCCGCCCACGCCCTGTACATTCCATGAGATGATCCTCATGGATGACCTGCTGAGGTGGATGCTGTCTCAGCCGTACGGCGGGCCTTTGCAAGCGGCTTGGATGGAGAGTAGTCCCCATCCGAGCGGCTACGAATCTGCCCACCCGGTGTACTGCAAGAATCACGGATCAGGCGCCAGTGGCTGTGGCCCATGGCGACTGCCTCCCGCTCTGACAGAGCAACCTCGTGTATACATACATATCCAGGGTCGCGTGCTAAGTCTGCCACTATACGCACGACCAAATGACGAATCCCTGAGGCATCCACACTCCCGGGATCCAAGAAAAAATGAGCCAACTCCCATAGCCGGCCTATCACATCTGTCACCTCCAGATCGCTCACATGATGAGAAAACTCAACTGCCTGAGTCTTCAAAGTGCTAAGAGCGAGCTCTAGAGTCCACTCCCGGTCGCAAGGGCCACATAGAGGGAACGAGAAGGCCACCGCTGAATCAAGTGCCTCCTCCCCGCGGGCCGGAGGTATCACTACATGAACTCGGATGGGTGCTGGCTCATGGGGACCCTCTGCTCCAAAGAGCCGAGTGAAGGCGTAATCAAAAGCCTCCGATCGCTGTCTAACACCGAGGCAACTCAGCCGAATGCAGATAGATGATATCCGTGAAGCCCGAATCGGCATGGTAGGTCTCCTCTATGGTGCTCGAGCGAGGTCGGTGCTCAGCGCCCTCCGGACTGCGGGCGAACGCCAGGGGACTGCCAGGGCCTCCCGGGAAGGCGAGGCGGGTGGGGGGGGAGGAGGGGGGGGCGAGGGGGGTGGAGAGGGAGCCGCTGCCGAAACCGGAGCGGGGACGGGAGGAGGCGAAGGTGGAAGCGAGGCGGTGGGAGGGGACGGGGGTGGAGGTGGTGAAGGAGGGGGTGCTGGCATCTCCTGGTCCTCAACCGTCGCCGTAGGGGTCTCCTCCTGGAGGGGAGCAAAGCTGTTCCTCACGCGAACCCAGTGAGGCTGAGACTTTGGCTGCTGCTGCAGCGGTCTCTGGGCATGCTGCTGTGGCTGTCTCCCTCGGTGGCGCCCCTGTCCAGGCTGCCACTCTGAGGTCTCTGTGGCCTGAGCAGGTGTCCCGGAGGCAGCCTGCCGTGCCGCATCTGTGGGTGGGCCATCAGGGGCCTGCTGCTGTGGTGAGGGTCGAGGTCTCCTGCGAGGGCAGGCCTTGGCCAGATGACCGACCTGCCTGCAAATGAAGCACTGGTTCGGGAGCCCCGAGAACTCCACTCTCTGATCAATCCATCCCCCCCCTATCCTAGGTAGCTGAATGACCCTAGGAAGGGAGGAGATGTCAGACACCAAAACTCTGACGGAAGGTAGCCCTGCTGCTCTGGCCACCACTGAAGCTGCTGTGGGGCCAGTCTCTAGTACCGAGCCCACCAATGCTCCTAGCCGAGAGAGGAGCGGAAGATACTCCCGGCGGAGTCCAGGGAAGCAAACTGTAACATGAAAAAGGTGCTCTCCCTGCTCAGTCGCTGCTGGGTCAAAGCCATGCTCCCAAGGTCCGAAGAAAGCCCGAGCACCCCTGATGTCAAGGGGACTCATGGCAAGGACCTTGGCCACGCTCTCGGCGGTCTCGAACTCGATCTGATAATGTCCACGGCCCAGTAGCTGTACGTCCAGGATCTTGCCCACATCTGCAAGAAGGCGGGCCTGGAGAAGACCCCGGATCTCCCCTCTGCTGGGGCGAGTGCCGACTATACGACAGATGGTGGAATGAGCCTAAAGGCGTTCCACCTCTGCGGTGAGGCTCGCTTCCTCTTCCAGCGAAAGAGAAAGCTTGATGGGGGTGTCCTCAGGGGCGGGCGAGGGGGCTGCGGATGAGTCCCTCTGAGGCGGGGCGGGAGGAGCCTCCATCAGAGTCTGAAGCTAAGGCGAAGGCGAAAGCAGACATCCTCCATCAGAGTCTGAAGCTAAGGCGAAGGCGAGGCGAAAGCGGACATCCTACAAGAAACGAGCTGCACACAGAGAGGCGGAAGATGAAGGCCGGAGAATCCCCTGGGGGCGGAAGTCAGCAAGAAAGGGGAGGGGGGGGTGAAGGGCGAAGGAGAAGCCCTAGGGGGGGGGGGGGGGGGGGCGGAAGCTGCGCGCAAGAGGGGCGGGGAGGAGAAATGCTGGCGAAGGGGGAGGTCGGGGCGCCGCAGAGGGGAGGTGGGCGCGAAGAAGGGGGGGGCGCGAAGGCGAGGAGGGGCGGCGGTCAGTGCAACGAGGGAGGGGGGCACAGCAGCGAAAGCAAGCGGAGGGGGCAAAAGGAGGGGCGGCGGGCAGAGCAGTGTGGGAGGGGGGCACAGAAGCGACAGCAGGCGGGGGGGGCAAGAGAAGGGGCGAGAAACGAGGGGGGCGTGAGGGGACAAGCAGGCAGGTAGGCGGGGGGGCGCAGGTGTGCAGGAAGCGCAAGCAGGGATGGGCGGGAGCTTCAGCGAGCAGATCAATAACACGAAAGATACCTTGCAGCTTTGGGCGCCTGAGATACGGCACACTGAATATCTGGCCGTGTAGTACACAAGTAAATAAGGCACCCAACAGCCTGAGCATATGTAGTGGCATCAAAGGAAATACTGTCATCTTGTAGTGACAGTTTCATCCCAGGCTCCATAGGAGTACTAATAGGCTTGCAATCCTGAAATTTAAACTTCTCCAGAAGTTTAGCAACATACCGAGATTGCAACAACCCAATGCCTCTGTTATCCTGCACAAACTGTATGTCCAAATAGTAGTGTACAAGCCCCAAATCAGACATGTCAAATGTATGTTGCAGTATCTTTTTAAAAGCTGCAATTTTGTCATCATTAGATCCCATGAGCAAGAGATCATCTACATAAAGACTGATGACCAGCGGATCTGTCTCTTCTTTCTTTACATACAAGGTGGCTTCTGATGGACTATTCACAAATCCTTGAGTGAGTAGGAAAGCATCTATTTTTGCATACCAAGCTCGTGGAGCTTGTTTCAAACCATACAAGGCCTTTTTCAGCCTGCATACTTTCCCTTCATGACCATGTTCTGCAAAACCTGTGGGCTGATATACATAAACTTCCTCCTCGAGGTCCCCATGTAGGAAAGCAGTCTTTATGTCCAACTGGTGAACAACCCAACCACGATGTGCAGCCAATGCAATGACACACCCAAGTGTCGACATACGGGATGTAGGAGCAAATGTCTCCTCATAATCAATGCCCTTTTTCTGTGCATAGCCCTTTGCAACTAGACGGGCTTTGTACCTGTCAATGGATCCATCTGCATGTCTTTTCAACTTATAGACCCACTTAGTACCAATTGCTTTCTTGCCTTTGGGCAGATCAACCAAATCCCATGTTTGATTCCTTTTAATAGAATCAAGCTCATCCTGCATGGATTTGTTCCAATGCACATTATCTCGTGCATCCACAAATGAATCAGGCTCATCATCATCCTGTAAACTGGCTGCCATAACCAGATTCAAATCCATGATGTGTGCATGCTCATTGGTCCGTGTCTCCCTACGAGTACGACCAGCAAGAGGACCCTCTAAATGGCTGTCCTGTAATGTCCTCAAATACCATCTAGGTATGTGTCTGACCTGTGGTGCCTGCTGCCCCATATTTGGTTCAGCATTTGGCTCAATTTGCTGCTGAATTTCTGCACCACCTTCATCATTTGCTGGCTGTCCTGTACCCTCATGAGGTGGATCACCAACTGTGGAATGAAACTCCATAGGTAGTAGACCTTCAAACACATCATTTTCAGCCTGATTTGCATCATAACCAGCCATGGATATTTCTGATTTTTCATCAAAAATCACATCCCGACTAGTGAATATCTTCCTGGATAGTGGGTCATATAACCGGTAGCCCTTGCTCTCACGGCTATACCCAACAAAAATGCATTTTGTGGCTTTATCATCCAACTTCCTCCTCAACTCTTTGGGTATGTGTGCATATGCAAGACACCCAAAGATACGAAAATGTGATACAGAAGGCTTGCGGCCATGCCAAGCCTCAAAAGGAGTAATGGAAACCAATGCCTTTGTGGGGCATCGATTCAAAATATGACAAGCACACATGACAGCTTCCACCCAAAAGATATGTGGTAGCCTCTTTGCCTTAATCATACATCTGGCCATCTCCATGAGTGACCGATTCTTCCTTTCTGCAACCCCATTCTGCTGTGGAGTATAAGGAGTAGTATACTGATGTTTTATACCTCTACTCTCAAGAAAGGAATTCAACATGTGTGACATATATTCCCCCCCTCGGTCAGAACGGAGAGTCTTAACCTTGCATCCTGACTCTGTCTCAGCAAGTGCTACAAAGGCCAAAAATGCATCATATACCTGTGATTTCTGTGTCAAAGGATAGACCCAGCATATACGAGAGAAGTCATCAATAAATGTTGCAAAATAGAAGCAACCACCTAATGACTTCGTCTGCATGGGACCACAAAGATCACTGTGTATAAGCTGCAACTTTGCAGTTGCTCGTAGAGCCTGATCACGTGGGAAGGAAAACCTATGCATTTTTCCCAAAATACATCCTTCACAAATGTGATCTGGAGGCTTCTCCATGAGAGGTAGATCTGTAAACATGTTATGTCGCTGCATAAGCATAAGACTACCAAAATTTACATGCCCCATGCGAGCATGCCATAACTCCGCATCAACCATAGCTGGAGTAAGAGTGAATGCATCATAAGCAGACTGATCCACTGGCTGAAATGCATCCAACTGATAAAGTCCATGACATAATGTACCAGTAAGCATCAAGGTCAAAGCATTAGCTTTGTCTCTGACCATGCATTTATCATCATCAAAGTGGACTTGCATACCACAATGTGCTAAAGAAGAAATGGACAACAAATTCTTCTTTATCCCTGGTACATATAAGGCATCTGTAAGGCAGAGAATGGAGCCATCAATGGCTGTGAGCTGAATCTCCCCAATGCCACGAACTGGATATGAAGCATTGTTGGCACACTGAACAGTTTTGCCAACAGGGGCAAGGCCAACATGACAAAACAAATCCCTGCGAGATGTGATATGCTTTGAGGTGATGGGGAGAAACCTGTAATTAGGGTTTAGAGTTCATTCATGGGAGACATACACAGAGAAGCAAGGGAGAGAGAGAGAGAGAGTTGTGGGGATAAGTCAACTCATGAAAAGCATGAGTGTGTGACTCCCCTATCACACATGTATATTGCACTAGTACACATAGTGCACTTAGTACATTAAAAGTACTAAGTGTACTATGTACTATAACTTATGGGCTTGTACACACTATAAGGGTGGGCATAACGCCTTTACCCCAACAACCTCCCACTTAAAGGCAAAGTGCCCTTAAGTAAAGGAAAAGAAAAAATCAGCATGTACATGATAATATACAAGGCCATATCAAGGCTGAAAATGGCCTCATCCAATGCCCATCAAGTGTCTGCAATGAGCAAACCGCTCCGGAGGCAAACTCTTCGTCAACAGATCAGCCGGGTTGTCATCCGTATGAATCTTAACAAGCTGAATTTGCTTGTTCTCTATCACCTCTCTGATGAAGTGATACTTCACATCCACATGCTTCGTCTTTGCATGAAAGACAGGGTTCTTTGCCAACTGAATGGCACTCTGACTGTCACAATGCAACAATGGAATATCCCCTGTATAGCCCAAATCAACCACTAACCGAGATAGCCATAATGCCTCTTTGCAAGCCTCTGTGGCTGCAATATACTCGGCCTCTGTAGTAGATAAGGCTGTGCACTTCTGCATCCTGGATATCCATGACACAGCACCTCCTGTGAATGTAAATACATAACCGGTAGTAGACTTCCGGTTATCTGGATGACCGGCATAATCCGAATCCGTGTAACCATGCACTAATGCATCCTGTTTGCCAAAGCAAATGCACAAATCCTGTGTGCCCTTCAGGTATCTCATGACACCTTTCACTGCTTCCCAATGCTTCTTGCCAAGGTTGGCCATGTATCTAGAAACCACTCCCACTGCAAATGCAATGTCCGGCCTAGTAGCAACCATGGCATACATGAGACTGCCACAAGCTGAAGCATACGGAATCTTGGCCATATCAGCCCTGTCTCTATCTGACTGTGGGCTGTCCATAGCACTGAGTTTCACATATGGAGGCAAAGGAGTACTAGCTTTCTTCCCCCCGTCCATATTGAACCTCTGCAAGACTTTGCCAATGTATTCCTTCTGAGACAAATACAACACATGCTGATTTCTGTCCCGAAGTATCCGCATACCCAAGATGTGATTTGCATCACCCAAATCCTTCATATCAAAGGTTTGATGCAGCCTCTGCTTCAAAGCATCCATCTCTTTACGAGATTTCCCGGCAATCAACATATCATCAACATACAAAATGAGAATCAATAGACTGCCATCCAAAGCTTTCTTGGTGTACAAGCAGTGATCTATGTCACTTCTCCTGAATTTCTGAGATTTCATGAATGTATCAAATTTATGATACCATTCTCTTGGTGCCTGTTTGAGCCCATAAAGACTCTTTTTCAGCTTGCATACAAGCTTCTCCTTTCCACTCACTGCATAACCCTCTGGCTGCCGCATATATATCTCCTCATGGAGATCACCGTGAAGAAAAGCAGTCTTCACATCCATCTGAATCAAGTCCAGATCATCATGCGCAACCAAAGCTAACACAGCTCTAAGTGTGGTCATTTTGACCACTGGAGAGAAGATCTCATCAAAGTCCACACCATATTCCTGCTTGAAGCCCTTAGCCACTAACCTGGCTTTGTATCTTGGCTTTGCATCTGGTGCAACTTTGAGCCTGTATACCCACTTGCATGGCAAAACCTTCTTGCCTGCAGGCAAAGGCACCAACTTCCAAGTTCCATTTTTGTGCAGAGAATCCATCTCTGACTTCATGGCACGCTCCCATAGAGCTTTGTCTGCCCTCTGTAAAGCCTCTTTGTAACATGAGGGCTCCCCACAGTCAGTAAGCATCAAATAGTCAACCCCTGGAACAAACCTGTCAGGGGCTCTGGAGGGTCTAGTGGACCTCCGTACCCAATGACCATCATTTGCAGGTTGCTGTCCAGCCTGCATATCACCCATTGGTGGCTCCTGTTCCATGCCATAAGGCTGAAAAATCATGCCCGGTATCTCCTCCAACTGTGGTATATCCATAGGGATATCTTCTGCCAACTCTGGCTGTCCATTTGGACCATTTTCAGCACCATTTAAGGGCTGGTTTTCCTGCTGTAATGGCTGATTTACAGCCCTTTGTTGTTGTCCATGATGTCCATCATCATCAAAGATGACTCTGCCAGGCTCCTGTTGCCTTGCAGGCTCCTTATACATGCATGTTTCATCAAAAATGACATCATTGCTGCGTATGATCTTTCTATTCATGGGATCCCAAAGTCTATACCCCATTTCACCTCTGTCACCATATCCTAGGAATATGCATTTGTGAGACTTAGGATCAAGTTTGGTGCGCATTTCCCTGCGTATGTGCACGTACGCAACGCAACCAAACACTCTCAAGTGCTTGTATGACGGAGGCTTCCCTGTCCATACTTCTTCTGGCACTTTCCCACCAAGCCTCGTGTTAGGTGACCTGTTTATAAGGTGAACGGCTGTCATAACAGCTTCAGCCCAAAAACCATGAGGTAATGCAGCATGTGACAACATAGAACGGACCTTCTCCTGTATGGTCCTGTTCATCCTCTCTGCTGTCCCGTTTTGTGGAGGATCATAAGGAGTAGAGAGCTCCCTCTTGATGCCTTTAGCATCACAAAAGTCCTGAAACTGTTTGGACATGTATTCTCCACCATTGTCGGAACGCAAAGCCTTCAGTGTTTTGCCAGTTTGATTCTCAACATGAGCAACAAACTTCTGAAACACTGAGAAAGTATCACTCTTCAAACGAAGAGGATAAACCCACACCTTGCGTGTGGCATCATCAATGAAAGACACAAAATATTTTGCCCCTCCCAAAGAAAGCTGAGGCATCTCACATACATCTGTATGCACAAGCTCTAACTGAGCATCTTTCTGTCCAAGAGCTTTCTTGTGGGGGCACTGTAGTTGCCTACCATATATACAATGCTCACAAAATTGAAAACTTGAAAACTTTAGAGAAGGCAAGTAACCCAAACGAGACAATTGCTCCATTCCTTTGACACTCATGTGTCCCAACCGGCTATGCCACATAGAAATTTCCGGCAGCATGTGTTGTATTTGTCTCAGAAGGAATACATTGGCAAAGTCTTGCAGAGGTTCAATATGGACGGGGGGAAGAAAGCTAGTACTCCTTTGCCTCCATATGTGAAACTCAGTGCTATGGACAGCCCACAGTCAGATAGAGACAGGGCTGATATGGCCAAGATTCCGTATGCTTCATCCTTGTCTTTGTCTTTGCCTTTTCCCTTTTCCTTTTGATCATTTTTCCATTTGTAGCATTGCTTTTTGATGTGTCCCTTCTTGCCACAATAATGGCATTCCAAATCCTTTTTGGAGCGAGACTTGCTCCTTCCCCTTTCTTGGCTTTTCCCCCTTTGCTGGGATCTCCCACGTGCATTCATTGCATTAGACTTGCCAACAGAGTTGTTTTTCCTGTTCATCTCTTCTTGAAGAAGAGCACCCTCAACATCTGCATATGACAGCATAGCATGCGAATTGCTAGTGGCTGTCCTGAATGTGTCCCAACTCTCTGGCAAAGTGCATAACAAAAAAGTGGCTTTGAATTCATCGTCCATTGCCAACTTTTGATTGATGACCTGGCTGACAATACCATTAAACTCATTGAGATGGGCTGTCATAGACGCCCCTTCCTTCATCTGAAGACCTATGAGTTTCTTCAACCAATACACTTTGCTTGAGGCACTTTGTTGGGCATACAAGTCCTGCAATCTCTGCCACATTCCCCAAGCTGTCTTCTCTTCACGAATGCTGAAAAGTAATGAGTCTGACACAGACAACATGATAGTAGATCTTGCCAGCTCATCCATATCTTCCCACTCTTCAGCTGTAAGAGAAGCGGGCATCACACCCCTTTCTTTGATAGGCTTGTGCTGCTTTTTCTGGAGCAACACATTGTAGCACTGGGTTTGCCAAATATCATAGTTATGCGAGCCTTCAAGCTTCTTGATGTGAAGCAATGAAGAGCTCTCACCTGTGGTTGCCATAGCAAAATGCAACCTGTCAATGCCTGACTCCCTGCAAATGTGCAAACACTGCACCCTAAGCACACAAAGTGCTTACAAATGTTCTCCCAAGCTTTATCTCCCACTGCGGAAGCAAGAATGCAACTTTTCTCCCACTTTTTATGATGAAAACACCAAAATCTGGTTGCTGCAGATTTTGGACAGCACCTTAAATGTCCTCTTTTGCCCTTCCAAAGTACTGTACAGCAGTACTAAGCGCTCTCCAATGATGTACCAAACCTGTACCGGCAATTTCAGCAGCTGAATTTGAACCTTTTGATCACTCAAAACAGTGTACAGCCATGCCAAAACATGCACAAAGCTGTGCCAAATCTGTACCAGCAGGTACAGTAGCAATAAATGCTCTCCTGGCTGTCCAAATGAGTAAAAATCAGACTTTTACAGTCCTGTACACTGCATAAAACAGTCCCGAACAGAAATTGGGCAAAAGCCCCTTGACTGCAAGCTGATTTCTGAAGATTCAAGGCATAAATGTCTTGCCTGCTGCTTTGCCAAGCTCAACAAGCATACAAACTTGAAAAGCCCCTTGATTTGAGATCAATTTCTGATCATACATGGTACATTGACGCACGTAAAGGCATCCAGAGTGTTCACGATGCTTCCCCCTGGCCACATATACATCAAATACATGAAAGCCCCTTGATTTACAGGCACATTGAGTGCTTGTAAGGCATCAGCACATTAACCACAGCATCAAATGCGATTGCCTGCATGCAAATCAACCAAATCGGCACAAAAGCCCCTTGATTTGCACTGCAATTTGCTGCAATTTGCTGCAATTTTGCCCAAATGTGCGATTTTTCACATCATACAGCATGTATGAGTGCTTAATTGCACAATTACATCAAAAGCCCCAAATTTCGACATCCAATTTCCTGCAAATTGATCCTGATTTGACCAATTTCCTGCAAATTTATCCTGATTGTGACCAATGTCACCCAATTTTGCCAATTTTGCTCAAAAATTGAGCAATTCGGCGCCTGTATCTGCTCAATTAATGATTGCACCTGCTCAATTGCAAATCCCAAAAAAAAATTGAGGCAAATACCTTGTAATTTCTGATTTTTTCTGATTTGCAGGTTGATTTCTGTTGATGCTGCTGCTTGCAGGCTTCTGTGCAGGTGGACACAAGGGAGTCTTGCCAAGCCTTGTGCAGAAGGCTTTCATTTAACTCTGCGACTCCAGCCCAGCGGTCTTGAAGGACCCTTCTCTGCGTTTGTAACTTCAGATGACAAGTGTTGCTGATTACAGGCGCTCGTTTGTTCTGTTGACAACGCTACGGGTTGGCTACACGAGTTGACGGGCGCCGGGGCCTACTAGCCTTGCTGCCAGTGCTCCACGCTCGACGTTCGCCTGTCGCTTACTGATTCGCACGCTTATGAGCGCCACCTGCTTTGGCTGCTGCCTTCGCTCGCTTTTGGACCAGCCGACGCTACACGCCCAGCAGTCAGCGCTGGCTCCTTCGCTTAGCACCAGCCGACGCCCAGCGCTACGAGTTTAATTTGCTGCGCCAGCTAGGCGACTTGCTGCAAGCGATGACGCGTGGCTATGGTTCTGGTCCTCAGCCACGCTACACGCCTTGTGTCGACGCTTTGTCACTGGATCGCCTCCAAGCTTGACGCCACGCTAGCCTTCGCCAAGCGCTATGGTGAATCGCTACTTCTTCTGGCGCCGTCTGTGGGAACTGACCTGCTGCCTTCGTTCACTCGCTCCACTGCTCACCAGTTCCACGCTATATGCCTGGGTTCCCTGTTTGCTGCGATGACTGGATGGCTACGCCTCTTAACACACAGGCACTATCTGGCCAGCCCTTGCGACCAAGGAATCAAAAGGCCCAAGAGCAGGCGACCAGCAGAGTAGAAGAGGGAGGAGAACCTGGAGAAAAATCTGGAGACCAAAGCTCTGATACCAGTTGATGGGGAGAAACCTGTAATTAGGGTTTAGAGTTCATTCATGGGAGACATACACAGAGAAGCAAGGGAGAGAGAGAGAGAGAGTTGTGGGGATAAGTCAACTCATGAAAAGCATGAGTGTGTGACTCCCCTATCACACATGTATATTGCACTAGTACACATAGTGCACTTAGTACATTAAAAGTACTAAGTGTACTATGTACTATAACTTATGGGCTTGTACACACTATAAGGGTGGGCATAACGCCTTTACCCCAACATTGAGGCACCACTATCAAAATACCAAGTACATGCATGCTCTGTCATACTGAGTGCCTGTGAAGACCAAGAGGCATCATAGCTGCATGTATAGAAACAGTAATCCATGTCCTCAACAAAAGAAGCAGTCTCTGGAGGAGCTTTAGAGGCATCATTTACAGACATCCCAGCTTCCTTTGCCTTCTCTTTGGCAACCCTCTTTCTACATTCTGTGATGTAGTGACCTGGCTTCTTTCAGTAATGACATTTGCCCTTCTTCTTGGGCTGTCCATCACCTTTCTTGGTATCCTCAGATGAACCACCATCACCTGAATTCTGATTTGAACTCTTTGGCTGAGTTTTTCCTTTCCCCTTTTGACCTGTAGTAAATGCTTGTTCAGCACTTGTGTTCATATTCATATTCTTCCTCATTTGCTCTTCTTGTAGCAAGAGAGCAACAAGTTCCTGATACTTAAGGGGTTCAACAGCATTCCTCATGCTGAGGTTCAAAGAGGTATGAAAAGCCAAGTAAGATCTTGGCAAAGAGTGCAAGATGGTGGACACAAGCTGTGTCTCAGGAATAATCTCATCCACATTGATGAGTTGCTCTCTCAAATCCTGCAGCTTGTTTAAGTGGCTAGACATATCATCTCCTTCATGCATTTTCTGATTTTCCAGCTCTCTTTTCAAAAATGAGATCCGAGCCTCATTACGAGCAGCATACATCTGCTCCAAAGTCACCCATGCATTCTGTGAAGAGCCAGCTAAACGAATATGAGGTATAATAGACCTCTGTACTGACAATGCAATGAGTGACAAGGCTTGTGCATCCCTGGCATCCCATGTCTTCTGAGCATTTGTTCTTTGAACAGGCAATGGCTGCCTTGGAGCCTGTACCTGTTGTCCTCGTCCACGAGCACCCCCTTGGGGAGGAGTCTCTAGAGCCAATGGACCTGGACGTGGTTCATCACCACTAACAAAATCCCAAAGACCTTTTGCCACAAGCACATTTTTCAGCATAAAACTCCACAAGGAGTAGTTCGTGCCGTCCAATTTGTCTTCCTTAGACAAATACGTGAATACATCACTCTGCTGTTGATTTGTCATTATGCCTATGCACAATGTTGTACCTGTGTATCAAAAAACCCAATAGCAAGAACCCTGATAGCAACTGTACTCCACTGAATACAGTTCACCCAAATATGCCTGCACTCTCAATCCTCTGAATGTGCAGCTCAATGCACCAATGACTGAGTAGAGCAGCAAAAAATGGCTTACACATTGCCAAAATGTCCCAAAAATGCCCAAAATTACTGCACCCAAAACCTTGCAAAAAACCTGTAGATTTCTTTGCAAGAAAGTCTGCCTGTATTTGCCTATAGATTTTCACAGAGAAAATAGAGATGCCCAAAAATTAAAATTTGTAATGCTTACCACAGTTGTACTGAGTAGGTTGTGGTACCAAATGAACAAGTACAGTTGACTGTACTGTGCAGGTACAGCCGATTGGTACTGTACGGAAGTAGTACTGAAGCTGGGCGAGCAGGTACAGTACGGAGGTAGGAAGAAAATGCAGTCGAATGCTCTGCAAGTACTGTTGGCTCGTACGGAACTCTGTTTGCTGCTGGTCACCTGACAGCTGTACGGCTGTTTGCGCAGGTGTGTACAGAGGACTGTACGGAGCAGGGCGACCACAGTACAATACGGTACTGAAACAGTCGACTGTATTCAGGCAGGTACAGTACCAAATGAAGGCGGCGCTGACAAGTGCAGTATAGTACTGAAGACAGCGCAGACTGTGTACGGGCAGGTACTCGTGTACGGGCAGAACAGTACCTGAAGGCGACGCTGACTGTGTACGGGCAGGTACAGGTGTACGATGAAATGTACAGCGAAGGACAGTAGCTCGTACGGACAACTGACGACGAGGGTGGCTGGTGGCTATGGCCTGTACGGATGGCTCTGTTACCAAATGAAGGACTTGGGGTGTTAGGGTTAGGGTTTGGAGGTGCTGCAAATACAAGCGTGGGAAGCAGAGAGAGAGAACGACTCGTGTATTCAAATGATAAAATGTGAAGTACAATAGCCACATAATAAGTGACCTAAAAAGATGTGTTCACATGTCCGGCCATAAAATGTGCCGGGTGGACCAAAACACTTATAAACTGCTTATAAGTGAAACTAAGCTAAACTGGGGGAAAAAACCTCCACTAACTGAAGTAAAAAGTGCCCCAGTAATCTACTGATGATCACTGGCACTCCTCTGGGTGCATACACAGCATAAAACCCAACATTGTGCTTGTCCAAGATGCCATCAGCTCGGAACTTTGATTTGAAAATCCAACGCACACCAATCACCTTACGCTGCAGAGGCCGAGGCACCAAAATCCAAGTGCCATTCCATTCGATAGCATCCAGCTTTGCCTGCATAGCACGACGCCAAGGCTCATGTGAAAGAGCCTCGTCTACAGAAGTGGGATCAGAAGGACCATTAATGATAGTAGACATAAGAGCATAATTAACAAACATGTTGCCCTCATGAATTTGTTGCCCTGTAACTCTGGAAGACCGCCGAAGAGAACCAGGCGGAGGAGCAGAAGGAAGCTCACGTAACCCACAATCACAAACTGTCTAATAATACCAACCAGTTACAGATCTGCTCGAACTCGCCGGAGGAGGAGCAGGGTCATCATCATCTGATTGAGTATCCTCAGTTGGAGGTGTAACAAAAACAACGGGAGCAGGAGAAGGAGGCAGAGACGGAGGTGAAGGAAGAAGAAGCTCACCACCCCCCTCTGAAGATGTAGGAGTCTCATCGAACACCACATAACGGCTCACAACAACTTTACCGGCCTGAGGATCATAAAGACGATATGCCTTGGACACAGTGCTGTATCCGAGAAATGTCATGCGCTGAGACTTTGAGTCCAACTTGGAGCGGTGCTCCTTAGGCACATGAACATACGCCGTACACCCAAATATCCGGAAATGAACAACGGAGGGCTTCTCACCATGGAAAGCCTCATATGGAGTTTTGTCAGGAAGAGCAGCAATAGGAGACCTATTCTGAATGTAGACAGCAGTGGAAGCCGCCTCAGCCCAGAAACGTCGAGGTAATGAAGAATGCTCAAGCATAGCACGGGCCATCTCCATAATGGTCCTATTCTTCCTCTCGGCAACTCCATTCTGTGATGGAGTATATGATGTAGTAAGCTGTCTCCGAATGCCATGTGTCTTGCAATATTGCTGAAACTCCTGGGATGTGAACTCACCCCCTCCATCGGCCCTAAGAGCCTTGACCGAGTGACCGGACTCTTTCTCCACCTCAGCTTTCCAATCACAGAAGTGCTGAAAAGTCTCATCCTTGGTCTTCAGAAAGAAAACCCAAGTATATCTGGAAAAATCATCCACCATCACGAGCATGTACAACGCCTTACTCAAGGACGTGGTACTCATAGGACCACGTAAGTCTGCATGAATGAGAGCAAGTGATGCCGAAGATCTGTGTGTCGCCTCCTTCGGAAAGGCGGCTCGGTGTTGCTTCCCCTGTAAACAAGAGGAACAAGCAATAGACAGAGCCTTGATGGTCGGTAATCCCTCAACCAACCCATCCTTCGAAGCTCGTTGCAAAAGCTGATAGCTCAAATGGCCAAACCGAGCATGCCAAAGAGCAGAAGAAGCACCAGAAGAAAGCAGAGCGGTCAACTTGTAGAGACCACTATCTTGGACTCCCTAAGCCAAGATGCTACCAGTCGCCTTATCACGAATGGTAATCTCATAACGAGAAAAGATCACCTCCGCACCCTGAGCTGTAAGAGCACTCACTGACAAAAGGTTAAAAGCCAAATCTAGAATACACAAAACGTCAGAGAAGTACCTCTTGTCCTCGTCAAAACGGAAGATGGGGATAGTGCCATGACCATGCACTTGCACAGAAGAAGAATCACCCAGAGTGATCTCGCCTGATCTGGCAGTGAAGTCTTCGAACCAATCTCGATGGGGTGTCATATGAGCAGTAGCACCACTATCAACAATCCAAGACCGTGACTGAGAAGTCACAAGAGCAAGTATACGCCGAGTACCTGCTAAGAGAAGAATGCCATCATCCTTCTTGGGTTGAGACACCGCCGTTGAGAAAGAGTTCTTTGCTGCTTCATCACGCTTCTTCTTGTGACATTGGGGTGACTTGTGACCCTTCTTGCCACAATAATGACATTCAATGTCCTTATTCTTTGAAGATTTGTTGTCTTTATCCTTGTCGGAATCCTTGGAGTTCTTCTCAGAACCCCCTTTTCCTTTCTTTTGTTGAGTCTT
Organism: Cibotium barometz; assembly: GCF_041138505.1. Classification (NCBI taxonomy): domain Eukaryota; kingdom Viridiplantae; phylum Streptophyta; class Polypodiopsida; order Cyatheales; family Cibotiaceae; genus Cibotium; species Cibotium barometz. Next base: position 24,133,439 of record NC_141054.1, read on the forward strand.
CTCTTTATCTCGTGCTGCCAAAGCTCCATCAGAGCCACCAAAGGTGCCAGTCCACTCCTCAAAGCGAGACTCAATCTGCATAACGGAGGGGAGAACTTCCTCCCAAGTAACTGGAACACGACGAGGAGAAGAAACCAGAGTCTGAAAGTATGCATCAAACCTCTCTGGAAGTTTGGAGAGCACCCGAATAGCCATTTCCTCTGTGGAGATGTCCTTGCCACAAACAACAAGCTCGTCCCGGAGATCTTTCATCTTCGAGATGAAAGTAGATAAAGATGGAAAGGCAGAAACTAATAAGTTCATAAGTTGCTTTTCCAACGCCAAAATCCGACCCGGAGACTTAATCTCATAGAGATCTGCAAAAGCCTTCCAAACTTCATGTGCAGCATCTGCTGTACGCACATGAGAGAGAACAGCATCCTGACAGTTCAACATCAGAAAGGAGAAAACGCGTCGATCATTCGACTGCCGAATATCAATCTGCGCCTGAGTCGCACCACCAGAAGCAAGGGTGGGAGGGGTGGCATTGGCTGGTGTAACAAGCCAATCCCAAAGATCCACGCCACGCAAGGCCGATTTCACCTCCACCTTCCAGAGGGTGTAGTTGGAACCATCCAACTTGGCAGACTCAGCAAACATATGAAGAGAAGTCGGTGCAGCCATCACAAAAGCTTGGGCTCAATCTCAAAAAATGCACAAACTCTGAAGAAGTGTCCTCCATGGGTACCAACAGTGCCACCAAAGCCTGCAACACCACAAGCCCTCTTTGCAAAGGGGAAAGGGCCACTGGAGAGGAAAACGCAGCACAGAAGGCTGTTGTCCTCTAGAAAACAGGCCGCCTATGTCCACTCTCCAAGTGGGAAAAAACGCTGATTAGAAAACGCCAGATGGCTGCTGTTGGAGAAGCCAAAACTGGAGGGGAAGTGACCAGTTGCTGTCCAGAAAACGCAGCAGCAAGGGCTGTGGATCTAGGAGAAAAAACGCAGAGGAGAAGGTGCTGAAAACAGGGCTGAATCTGGGGCAGCAAAGAGGTTGCTAAACCGGGAGCGATGATACCATGAAAGAGTGCACATAGCGGAAGCAAAGTGGCACTAGAATGTGCTGAACAGAGAGTGCAAGAGAGAGAGAGATATGGAGACAACTATGCTGAATATACTGAAGCAAAACAGTCCCAAGCAAGAGACACAAATACTCTCATAAGTGAGGGAGCATAATATGTACAAGACTGAATGAGAAAAGAGAGGCCAGCACCTACTGTTTATAGTAAGGGAATTCTGGCCGACTGGAGCTGCAAAACAGGCCGCCTGGAGCTACTGGACATGGCCGACTGGTAAATGCCAGAAAGGCTGGGAAAAATCCCAGAAAAATAATAGAAAAAAGGGGTGGCCAGCCCACAAGCAAGGGCCATGCAAAAGGGACCAAATGGGCACCATAAAAGAGCAGAATATGGGGATGAATATGCTAACAATTTCTCACGATGTTCACTTTGTTGAACCCTCATCAAATGATTCTCTCTCTCATCCCAAGCTGACCATCGAGGTCCCTTCTTCCTCCTCGGCCACTCCAACTCCACCATCAACTTCTTTACCCCCTGCCTCTCCACCCCCTTCTTCCCTGGCTTCTCCTCCTCCTCCTCCCCTCCTCCTGTGCAACGCAGGATTTGTCAGAATATGCAGCGGAGATGATGACCAAATCTAGGAACACAAGAGCAAAACGCAATGTAGAAAACAACAGCACAAGAGAGAGAGAGAGAGAGAGAGAGAGATAGAAGCGTGTATCCAGATCTGGGACCCAGTTGCTGGCCGACTGGTCTGGACAGGTCGTGGACCTTTTATGCTGGCCGACTGTTGTTTGCAGGTCGTGGGCTCCTCTGGTGTCCTGTCAGCTGTCCTAGAGCAGGCCGACTGCACTATGGGGGCCATATAAAATGGCCCCACACCCCTTGCCACTTTTGTATCATTCCGGGATTCTTTTTGTGTATAGAACAGAGTTACACGCCTCTTATCTCTCTCTCTCTCTTGTGCTGTTATTTTCTGCATTGCGTTTTGCTCGTGTTCCCAGATCTGGTCATCATCTCCGCTGCGTATTCTGACATGGTATCAGAGCTTAGGCTCTAGATACTTCTTGGGATTTGTGTGAGCAAGAGGGGGACTATTGTGTTGCTGATTGGTGGACTGCTCGGGACTGTTTGGGAAGAGGAGAAGCAAGAGGACGGCGGGCTGATTTGCTGGACAGCCACTTGCAGGTGTAAGTTCTTCTTTGTTCCCACCCACCCACCCTTTTTCAAAGGACATCCCCACAGTGGCAGATCTGTTAGAGATGGCCGAGAGGCGTGTGAAGATCCCGACACTCCCCACGTTCCCGGTGGACCGTCAGTTGGACGGGAACAACTACGGCATATGGAAGGTTATGATGGAATCTGTTCTAGAGTCTTACGACCTCGCTGATTTCGTCATTGTTGGGGTTCCACGGCCGGAAGTAGAGGAAGGGGAGTTACCGTCGATCCGAAGGGACCGGGAGGCACAGGCATAGATGTGGGATCGTGCCAACGCCAAGGTCCGTTCGCTTATCTTTCTCAACTGCACACCGCAGGTAATCAATCATGTAAAGCATATGACGCTGGCTAGAGGTATATGAGCATTTGGCTTCTCTTTACAACCGGGTATCGCCCATGAAGAGGATTTTCTTGGAAGTACAAATGCGGGTTATGAGCCCTGCAAAGTCGTCCACGATGCGGGAGCATATTAACAAGCTGCACGCTCTTTAGCAGAAGTTCTTCAGGCTGGGAAAGAGATATCGTCAGAGGACATGGCCATAACGTTGCTGTCACACTTGCCCTCTCAGTACTCAGCATTTTACTCGTCTTTGATTACCAGTGGCAGGCTCAGCACCATCACGTGGGAGGAGCTTGTGCCCATGGTCTTGGACCAGGAGGAACGATTCACGAACCCTCCTCAGGGTGGAGGTTCGGAGGCCTTAACTGGCCAGCGGTCGAAAGGCCGTAACACGGGCAAAGGGAAGGCTTCATCGGATAAGTCTTCTAAGAAAAAGTCTGTTACTGACCGCGAGAAACTAAAGGCAGAGAGGACTTGTAATGATTGTGGCGAGAAAGGCCACTATTGGAGGCAGTGTCCCAAGCGGAAGACCGAGAAGGGTGAAGATTCCTCAACAGCAATCATGAAGACTCCGGCTTTTGTGCACGTGGAGGTGATGGACACCGATGTTTCATTTTCTTCAGGCAGGGAGGAGGTTGGAGGATTCTCCGCAACTGATACTCGGGAGTGGATTCTAGACAGTGGTGCTTCTAGGCACATGACTCCTTCCCGTTCAGATTTACAGGATCTCTACAAATATTCTGGTCACATTCTTATTGGGGATACATCCACTATCCCCGTTCACAGTGAGGGCAGGATGGAGATAGTTCCTGACGGCATAGGGGAAGCATTCCTCCCAGGTGTTGTATGTTCCGTCACTTGGTTTTCATCTGTTGTCAGTGAATCAGGTTTTGGTTCTCTTATTTATTTGACTTACACCAGGCCCGACATTTTTCACAGTGTCAGTGTTCTTAGTCGGTTTTCTTTAGCTCCTCGACATTCTCATTGGCAAGCCGCTGCTCTAAGGGTTCTCCGATACTTATCCGGCACCTTGGACTTGTTGGAGAATGCACAGGCGGAAGCATAAACTGAACAAGAGAGAGTAGAGAGAGCTTGTGGACAAGATCACCTTTTATTATAGCAATCAGCTTTACAATGGCAATAGCCAACAAGAGATGTTGAACAATGTGCACGGGATTGGATGGTCATTTAAATAATGGGGAGGCTCCTTATATAGTAGAGAAATGACTTGGCCGATTGCCTCTAGAACAGGCCGACCAGCTCACGACCTACTACACAAGGGAAAATAAAATAAAATACCCAGAATAGGGTTTGCCCAAAAACAGTGAGATACACTAATTCTAACACCCCCTCTGCAGCTCATAGTGTGCAAGAGTCTGAAGAAGATAAGTTGATGAAGACGCAACCATGGACCCTTCAGCACTGCGAATACTAGAATCACCTCGGAGAGAGCACCCGCCACTGTTTCCTCCTGTGCCATGAGGAGTGGATGCATAGCGAGAGGTGACTGATACTTCTTCTTTATGCAAATATGATCTCAACCTTTGAGAGGCTGAGTCTCCATGTTGCAAACGGGGTGGATTCTTGAACATAAGCTGTCCATCCTCTCCCTATTTAAGGTCACCCTTGCGGATAAGATAAGAGAGTGCCAGCTACCTTGGCTTCTTGCCCACTTCTCGAGCCATAGACTCAAAAGTCATGTCCACCATAGCATTAGCTTTCTTGGCTTCTATGACACTTTGTACCATGGGGGTCCTCATGCAAGAATTTCAGCTCTTGTTCTTTTGCCTGCAAGAGCCTCTTCATGTGCTCGAACTCAACCCTCAATGCATTGGGCTCTTCCTCGTGCATGGGTTCTTTACCACGTGATGGCTGTCCCATGTATGCACTGTCGTAGACTCTCTCAAGAGGCTTATGCCTTCCATGCAATGCATCGGAATCCCGTGAAGCACTTGATTGGCCCCTCGAATTCGGCACTTCCAATGGGTTGCCCTAGCTGTTCATTGAATTAAGTGTTCGTACTTGCTTCCGATCTCAAAACTCCGTGTCTCCTCTTGAGGAAAAGAGACGACCGGGCTCTGATACCAATGTGACCGCTCCCTACAGGAGGCCTACAAATCGGAAGACAATATACACATATTTAGAACACTTAATTTAACTGTTATTAAACAATGAAAACAACATCAGCAACACAAATACTGAAAATACTGAAAATACAAATGACACCAGCACTGGGGCCGGAAAGGGCCGGCCCCCCCCTCTACTTTTTGTATTTCTTGGAGTATTTATATTTGTACAAGTGTCACAAGCCTGACTGGCTAGATTTCTCCACAAGGGAGTGAAAACAACCAAATAAAACTGGTTCAAGTCGATGAAGAGGTGTTGGTCGGAGTAGCCCCAAATCATAGGCTCATTCCCACCTTCACTAGGTGGACACCTGCCTTTCACTGGTCTTCCGGGACTGTGCACCAACAAGCACGCCCATACTAACGCAAGCCAAGGAGAACACCGCGGAGGGAACGTGGCCTGGTTCTCCCCAATGAGCTTTGCTCCCAAATTCCCTGGTGAGTCTAACCTTCACTGGCTCTCAGAAGCTCTGAGAGCGCAGTTAACAACACCACACAGGGAAATATACTGACCACACTAGGAACAACATTCCTAAGCATGGTCAGCATATACATGCTTTTCTCCTGCACTACACAACTTAGAGCATTCTCTGAATTTAAATTTGCAAATTTCAGATTTATTCAAATGAGAAAAGTATGAGAGCACCTGGTACGGTGAGTACAATCCAGATACAACCGATACAATTTGTAGCAGGTACAATCCAGCACATAAGAACTTCACGTGTGCAGGTGCAACAGATACTGTTTGTACAGCTGGTACAATGAATTCAACAGGCAGGTACAAGCAAGTACAACGGGTACATATGGGTAGCCAGCAAGTACACGTGGGCAACCAGTAGATACAACAGGTACACAAGTAGGTACAGGCGTGGACAGCAGGCGAGTACAGCCAGTAGCAAGGAGACGATGGAGAAAGAGGCGATGCAGAGAGAAAATCCACCAACCCACCACACATGGAAAATTTTCCAATAATGTTTCATGCAAAAGCCTTATCAAAGGTTATAAAACCTTAATACATAATTAACACTTACGGGCACCATCCAAAAGAAAATGTCTAGCCCCTTTTTAAATGTGTGTGAACACATTAGCTTATAAACATTAAAGTTAACCATAGTTTATGGATTTTACATTTTAAAAGGGCCAAAATGGTAATACTTACCTCCTGTTCACACACCACACCACGAAGTCAGCAAACAGCATTCTACGGTACACTGGGGGCGTCCCCGTCCAGTGTACTGGCACGACATGACAGGCACACACGCAAACAAGTCATGCAAAAATAAATTTTGTTGTCATAGGTATCTACATGTTCAGTCGTTCAACAAAGCTACTAAGCATTGCAAGAAGCAGCACAGGGCGACTGAGACAGTGAGCTAAAGATGTGTACGCAGCAGAGATGTGCAAGCGGGTGGAGGTGTGCAGGCAGTAGCACATGTGCATGCTGGCAGAGGGAGGAGACGGGCAGCAACAGCTGAGAGAAGATGGGCCAGTCTTATGGGCGGATGGTGGCACCACAAGCAGCAGTAGCTCCACTAAGCGAGCAGATGGTGGTGACCGTCTCACAGTATCGCCAGCTGGGCAGCTTCTGTAGCTTACTCCAGCTCTAATACCGATTGTTGATATTAGGGTTAGGGTTTACAAAGTGCACCTAAGCTAAGGTGTATGGAAGATATTCATGGGGTGTGTGTGTGTGTGTGTGTGTGTGTGTGTGTGTGTGAGAGAGAGAGAGAGAGAGAGAGAGATGTGACAAGCTCAAGGGACAGAGTATTGCACAACTCAATGATGATTAGATTGATAGATGAGCTAGGGAGTAGCCTTATCTTTTGACGCATAGCTAGACACATGTCACATACTGGACACACACACACACTAATGACACATAGAACACTTATCCTATGACTCATAGGGAGTGTTCACATGCTCAGAACAAGTACACATACAGGGTGTTCACACCTAAGAGGGCTTTCCCACCTACTAGACTCCGAATATCCAACAGCTAGTGCAATAACTGTGCATGAACTTATGCAACTTGTCCTAGAGTTGGCTGCGCATATGCTGATGCAAAAAATTCCTCAAGATGTCCTAACGCAAGACCTAGCTGATAGGCTGACCTGAAGCTCTGATACCAATGTAGCATGCTAAATATGCCTAAATTGATCAATTGAGATTAACACTAATTAAGATATTAATGCAAATCACTTGTTGCAGCAAAATACACAAAACTTAATAGGCAAAGTGAAGAACCCTAAATTATTGTATATTTGCCAAAACATGCTTATATACAATAATTGGCAAGGATCGAAATCAAATCTAAGCCATGTATATTGTGCATAAACCATGATTGAGGGAAACGAAAACGGAATCAAATCTAAGCCATGTATATTGTGCATAAACCATGATTGAGGGAAACGAAAACGGATACGGTAAGGATACGGAATTTCTAGGAGGGCGGAAACGCCACGTAAGTAAGAATGGCTGGAAGGGGAGGGGAGGGGAGGGGAGGGGCTGAAAGTACATGGTTGTTTTTACACACATGTGATCACATTATGACATGAAATTTAACGTTTGTGAGAATAGAAGGGGAATAAAATGGGTATCAGTTGATGTAACGGGCATTTTCCTACACATTCATGTTGAACTGGGTGGGAAAAACTCTGAAATGCATGGTGTAGTGGGAAACGACAATACGAAACGTTTCCCCTAGTGGCTGAAACGTTTCGGCCAGCCATTTCGGGGTCACTCTTAATGTTTCGGTGACAGAAACGTTTTCTACCCCCCCAAACGCATTTCGACCTTCTTGAGTAGCCATTTCTGCCCGTTTTCCGTAACTATGGCATAAACTGATGTTGTGCATGTCTACTGATGATCGAAAACCCCATATGTCCTCCATGAAACACTCATAGAAGATGTCTGTTTGCTGATGATGCTACTCCTCGATGTCATTGAACCACTTGGGGTTATGTGTTTGAAACTCCATCTCCCATGCATGCTCCTGAATGACCCTCAACCTGCCCTTAAGTAGGTGCTAGAGAGCTGGTCAGCTATTGGACAGACCCACAACCATAAAAAAGCCAATAAATCACTCCACATTGAGCTTGACCATGGGCACCCCTTTCCTACTTGTGCGGGTGCCCAAACACAGCCAAATTTGGCCAAATCCGGCCCCTGAATTGGCCTTTAGGCAGCTCCAGCGAGAAGCATGTCCATGTGCAACCTTAGTGGAGTGTGCACCTGACATCAATACCATCATCCGTAGGTTAGACTGTGCGCTATGACATCCCCACTCGCAGCGTCCACTCCCAAGAGTAGTTGCAGGTTCATGTATAAAGATGTCACCTTAGTGTACAAATCTTCATAGACAGATCATCGAGCTGAGTTTCTATCACTTCTCCAACGGCGAAGAGCAGACTCGGCACACGGTACCTTTTGGATATAAAGAAATAGTATAAAGTAGCTGGACACAGTTTAAAGAGCACAGAAAAGAAAAAGCAATGTGTACACGATTGAAAAGATAGAGGAGAGACTTGAACATAAACAGAAAGGTGTTTACAAAAGACAGCAAAACTTACTTTAAGAGGAGGCCATGGTGGTGGTGAGTAAGGGACCATAGCTGCAGCATATGTGCATCTCCAGTCCAGTTTAAACTTGAAATTCCCTCCAAATTTCTCCAGAACAAGGTTTCTCCACAGGAAATCCTGGTGAGAGAAAACATAGAAAGCTCTGCTAACGAGGGAGAGGGTAGCCAGGTCCATGGCTTCCAGGAACCCTAGAATCTCACATAGGGTTTCATCTCCCAGAAAGGAGAGGGAGCCCAGACCTGAGTCTCTGATGTTGTGGGGAAAAGCAGAGAAAAGCAAATTTCCCAGAGGTTGGACTCCATAGCTGCTGCGCCCTCTCTCCAGATGCAGGCTATCATCTGCCTTTTCTTCCGCCGCAGCTCCATTCGATACCTTTTTCCTCCTCTTTGTCCTCAGGCTGAAGTAGACCTTCTTCTTCTTCTTCTTCTTCAGTTGATGCTGCTTCCTTTCACCTGTGCCTGCTCCATTGGATGTCCATCTCCCCATGTCCTTTTGCAGGGTTTTCCTGTGTTTCTCTATGCACAGTCCCGCCTGAAATAAGTCATCAGCTGACTAAGGGCGGGTTCACATTGGAGCGGCGGAAAACATACTCTCAAACACACTTTTCCAAGTGGAACTCTTACAAAATGCACACTTCCGCCGTCCAACTGTTCACATAGGGAGGGGGAAGTAAAAGGGAGCCTGACTTCTTCCGCCGCCCACTGTGAACACAAGGGGGCGGCGGAAGAAAGAGTAAACACCATACCAAAAACCATAGAACAAAGCTATATTATGTCCACAAAGCATAGTGTAACTACATAAAATAAAGAAGCCACACTACAAACCACAATAAGCCAGACAAAAGACTTGTATTACAAAGGCTTAATCGGAGTTGGTAGGTGAGTCCAGCTCCTCTAAAGCCGCCCTTCCAAAAACTTGTAGGACATTCAGCCTTGCTTGCTCTCTATACATTGTTCGGGCAAGACTATCTCGCCGCTCCGAGCCAACTCCAAGGTCACTCGCACCCCCTTCATTGCCTCCTTGAGCGCGCTCCATTGCATCCTCTATGTCAACTTCACGTATTGCTTGAAGCTCCCTCATGGAGGTAGCTATTGCTCTTCGATCCTCTTCTACACGTCCAGAGCATGCTGACAATTCTGCTTCCGCCTCACGTACCCACTCCATATCAAAAGACTCTCCATGTTGGATACAAATGTTGTGTAGCACAAGACAAGCCGCAACAAGATCTGGGACATGACGTAGATTCATGTCACATCTTTTTAGCAAGATGCGAAACCTTGCCTTGAGCATACCAAACGCTCTCTCAACTGGCATCCTTGTGCTCGATTGAATGAAATTCCAATGGTACTTTAGACGTGTCAACCCTTCCTTGCATCCTTTGAAAGGCACTAACATGTATGGCCGTGCGGGGTAAGCACAGTCGCCAACCAAACAATAGTTACCCAGCTCGCCCCTTGCACATGCTTGCCCTATATCACTTCTGGAGAAGTTCAAGGAGTCATGCGCTGATCCGGCCCAACCGACATCATAATTCCATACTGAGCAATTGGCGGCTACTGTTAGTTGTAGCAAAATAGAGTGGAACCCTTTCCGATTGAAGTAGTCAACATGGTTGTCTCGGGGTGCAATGATGGGGATGTGAGAACCATCTATCGCACCAACGACGTAGGGGATTCCCTAAGTGCCTCAAACTCTCGTGCTAAAGTTGCAAGCCGAGATCTTGAAGGCCATCTTATGTACATATTCCGGAGACCCGATTTCACAATTGCCTTGGAAAATGCAAGGATTATTTCACAACATGTGCTCTTAGCGCAACCATAGGTGTCACCAAGGCCCAATAGTCCATCTCCTGTAGCAAGTCTGCTTAGAGCAATGGCTACCCTATCTTGAATAGACACAGGCACACGGAAGTTTGTGGTTTTCTTTTGCATGAATGGTGCTAGACTCCCACAAAGGTAATGAAAGGTTTCTTTGCTAACCCTAAGGCGCCGCTTGAACATGGTAGCACTATAAGCACTTAGGAGATAGCATTTTACAAAGCCTTGAGGCCGTGGATATGCCCACGCTTGTCTGTGTTCATGACCCCTCCTACGGTTCGCAATCTTCCTCAACCTCACAGATCGTGCCATGCATTCGGTAACATGCAACCAAGTCTGCACTATGCACTCATCATTGTGCATGCTTGGTTCTTTAAGCAATTCATAGATCGCTATAGAACACAACCACGCACAATAGAGTGCAATGTCTTTGGACATGCCCATTGTCACCTGCAAATCCAAAACAAGTTGATACATATTAAATTCTCAGCTTATATGGCTTCTTAGGAGCTTAGAAACATTCATAAATCCATACAACGCATAGGAACAAAGCAACGTCGAGATCCCAAACTTTATAAACTCATACAAGAATAATAACAAGAATTTCCTCCGCCAAGGCTACTTGTTGCCCCCCCTTCCTTCCTTAAGGAATTCACTCATTGTGGCATGCAATCCTGCCAATATCTTCAGTCGCTCCCTCTCCAAGGCAACATTTTGGCTAGAGGTCTCCTTGAGATGGTCCAATAGATGTTTCCCAGTATCGGCCATTGTGGCCAAAGATTCCTCATACTTGGGAGTCACTCGACGACTTGAGGACATGGGTGCTTGTGGCTTCTCGTCATCTAGTGCTATAGTTACTTCATCCTTGTCACCGCCGGGGAAAGTAGCATCATCCATTGTTGATGAAGAAGCGTGGCTAAGAGGAGTGACCGTGGCTCTATCGTGGTAATACTCATCCACCACATCGAACCATTTACATGTGTGCCTCGTGTCATTGCCAGATACCGAGTTGTGAGCTTTGTCCACTCTATATTTTGCTAGCACCGCTTGCCACTTCTTGCGACAACTTTCACTATCCTTATCGAAATCAGGGTTAATGCCGGCTAGCTTTGTGGCCACCTTTGCCCACAAGTTGACCCCTTGTTTCCCAGGATTGTTGAACTCCTCACTCATGCCCCCCCTGACATGAATGAGTTGGTCAACCCAAAAGTCTTGCCACTTGCTTTTCTTATTGTCGTTGTCGTCATCTTCCCCCAAGTCCACCACCACCTTCTTTTTGGAGTTCCTGGGTTTCTTTGGCGCAGGTTGGGTCTCTGACACAATCTCCTCATCGCTAGGCTCCTTCCTCATGCCACGAACTCGCTTTGGTTGAGAAGATAAAGGGGGGTTATTGAGCGAGTTGGGTGATGGTTGGCTTCCTGGGGAATTGGGAATGGAACCCATGTTTGGGATACCTAGGGGGGATGATCGTGCGCTACCATAGGTGAATGGGGGGGGCGAAACATGAAGGGAGAGTTTGGAGAAAAGGAAGGAGAATTGAGCATGGCTTGGAAGCCATGAGGTGGCACATGAAAAGGAGGATGGGGAAATGAATAGAAATTAGAGTGCGGGAGAGAAGTTTGGGAGAAAATAGGATCATCGTCGCCTCGTTGTTGCGATGAATCAAATTCATGGCTCGTGTTGGAATCCATAGTACCTACATCAAACACGAAGAGAATATTAGCACCACATAAATTAAAAACACATAGATAAGTCATGATAATGGAAATGCGGTTTGTGAGGGGTCACCTTATACGCTCGCTTCACGTTGCCTCCCGCGCTTTTCGCACACCCCTAAAAGAAAACCATAAGCACACAATGTCAAAGGCATGGCAAGTGTACCACAAAAACATTAAAAGAAAGGTAAATGGGTGGATAAAAAGAAAGCATGATTGAAGTGCATGCAAAAGCACCTTGGAGAATGGAACTTGTGAAGCTTATGTTCTCTGGAAATTCTAGAGGGTACAAAATCTCACCCTAAACCCTTTATTTTATAGGAAATTGAAGGGTGTGAGGGGGGGGAGGGGGGGTTTGTACGTTGGAAAATGGAACGTTGGGAATTGGGACGTTGGAAATTTGGACGTTGAGAATTGAGACGTTGGGAAAGGTGGGCTCCTCCTGCAAAAAAATCGAGGTGGAGGGTGGAACATGGTTTCGGCGGGGGGGGGGGGTCGGCACAACATCAACATCGTTCTTCCATCACGTGGCAAGGGGGGTGGATTTCCACCGCCCAGTATGAACGAGAGGTGCCATGGGGCACTCTGAGATTGGAGCGCAGGGCTGGCGGCAGCTTGGCTGCCGCCTTATCTGAACACGGCCTAAACCTCAGTTGTCTTCACAGGGACGTCAGGTCAACTAACAGTCCTTTATGTTGTTTATAATTTTGTTTATAATGTTCTCAGCAAGCTCTTGCAAAAAAAACTCGTTAAATCAATATCTTTTTTCTCTTGGAGTGATGTTATTGACTATGTATAGTGGCTATTGACTAGATATTCATACAAATTTTTTAATGGAAATGCAAAAAAAAACATTTTGGTGCCATATTGGCTATTGACTATATAGTTTGGGGTAGTATGTGTGTAGAATCAATCCCTAAAGCCCTCCATAGAAAAGCAACCCTTTGCAACGGACACAATGATTGTTCATGTGTTCCTCTTTGCAAGTTTTCCAAGTGCCATTGTGTAACAATGCTTGGGTCACGAGTCTTCAAACTAATAAGCACACGGTGGCTCTCCACGTGGTACAACACCAAATGGGTCTTGTATTTAGAGGGAAGGGGCATCATTGGAAAAAATGTATGAGATCCCTTAGTGTAGTGGAGATGGTTTTTAAACTAAAGCTACTTGCAGTCTTTACATTTGCATGAGGTATGTTGTTTATCAACTTTTAATGTGTTTGAGTTTCAGTAAAGATATTGAATGTTCACCTTGCAAGTACAAATACATGCAAAAGATAAATATAGATTTATAGAAAAACCTATTTATTAAACCTAATTTTTTAACCCTCAACAAGCAGGTGATACATATGAGTTTCTTATATGTGAGGCCATGGGATATAATGTGTCTTTTGTGCATACCCTATAGCCAAAGTGCTTTATGTTAGGATTTGTAGCCCTTCTTTTAAAAGGGGATGTTTTCCTTGCTATAAACCATGGCTTACATGCTCTCTATTGAGTTTATAATCCTTCCAGGTTGTGTTATGCATATACTAAATTGTTTGACAAGGTGACTTTTAAGAGCACCCTAAGTGAGGGTCAAGGTGGATCGTATCATGTTATGTGAATTTCATAAAGCATCCAAGGCAATATTGTGCGAAATGGATTAATGCATGCAAAACGGGCATTAACTAATCCAGCAGTGAATAAGAAGCATGAATTAAAAAAGAACCCTCCTTGATACTCCTCCTCCTCTATTGCAATAGCCATAATGCATGTGTTAGTATAAAAGCATCCAAGACAATATGTGAGAAATGGATGCCTTGTTGCAAGAGCCATCAAGGCATGTATTAGCATATGGCAAAAGCTAGAATGCCACATGTAATGAGTTGTTGGGCTTGTAAGAGGAAAGACATGGGGCGTTCATTTTCTTTTGGTAAAAAGTCAAGGGTTTGTTTATGATAATTTATACATGTTTTTGTTGTTTTCAACATTACTAGCAATATGTAAGGGACAGGTGTGCAACCTGCCTCTTACTTTTGAGAAGTTTGGCACAATGTTGGTGGAGAAGGAGATGTGCTTGAATGCTAGAGATGGTAGTGATGCTGCATTCTCCACAAATGCAAAGAAAGGCAAGGGGAAGGGCTTCGGTAACCCTAATGCTTCTAAGAAGAAGAAGAAATCAAAGGCAAAGTGTTTCTACTACAACAAGCCTAGTTGTTAAAACCCTAAGATCTCTCTAGATAATTGTTATGCATAAACATGCATAAATCAGGCATAAACTCAACCACCCAACCACCCCCGAGTCCGGGATGCACACATAAATAATAAATGAAATACATCATACCTCTACCTTGATGTCCCATACCATCAAGAGGTATAACTCCAATCCAATAGCATATAGCTATAGTGTGAAATGGTAGATGAATAGATATGGATCTCTACACAAGAGACCATAGCATAAGCCTCAAGCCTCCAAGCCTCCCAAGCCCCCTTGAGTGTGCCCCATGCCCCTATTATATAGGAGGGCCCTCAAGTAACTCTTGACTTTCCATTCCTCATGTGTGACCCTTGGATGCCTGACCCTAACCTTAATCCTTAAGGTTAGTCCTAACCCATGCTCCACTAGAGCTTGTTCCCATGCTCCCATGCTCACAAGCCTAATGTGGGTTAGCCTCCTAGTATATGCACACATAATGTGTATATAACATAGCACACATAATGTACATATAACATACTTCCCCTCTCTCAAAACATTGCACTCTTGCAATGAAAAGAAGGAGAACTGCGTTGAACAATCTCAACCGACTCCCAAGTCGAATTCTCAATTTCCCTATCTTTTCACCTAATTTTAACCTCAGGGATTAGTCAACTACAAAGTTTCCTTTCCCTGAATTCAAGTACCTTATCAGGTTTATGTGGAACATAGGATAATTCATCGACTTCAACGAGTTCTTGAGGAGTGACCGTGTCATCATCACCTCCCAATTTCCCTTTCAATCTATCGATATGAAAGACTGGATGAACTCTAACAATTGGAGATAGTTTTAGTTCATATGCAACCGTGCCAATCCGATATATAACTCAAAATCATGGACCACAATATCTAGGAGATAAATTCGAGCATTTTCCCATTGACAAAGTTAGAAAATCTTTAGGAACATTAAAATAAACCAACGCTCCTGGTTCAAAAGACCGAGATGGTCCCCTATGAGCATAAAATCGTGCCCTATCATGAGCACTCCTGATAGAATCCCGAGCTTCGGTCAGAATTTCCTACATATCTCGCAAGAAATCCCTCGATGCATCAAGCTCGATGTCCTTAAGACTGACATCAATAGGTGCCCTGAGTTGATACCCATACATAAGTATGCACGGACTAAAATAATAGCCGTAAATTTAGAACTGTTATAGGTGCCCTGAGTTGATACCCATACATAAGTATGCACGGACTAAAATAATAGCCATAAATTTAGAACTGTTATAGGCAAATTCCATCATTGGAAGATATTTCCCAATATGATGATTTTCTAAAGACATGCACGAAGCATATCCTCTACAATCTGATTCATACACTCTGTTTGCCCATCAGACTACTGCGGATGATCAGAACAATTCACATTCAAAGTAACTTTTTCGTTGTAAACCTTTCGAAATAAAGTAGGAAAGCATGGCATTATAACAGCAGAAACCAGGGATTCATCGGCGCCCCGACATACCCACATCTGCATATGGAATAATCGACGTCTCGAGTTACCCATATCAACATAGAGTCATCAACGTCTCGATGAGTCACATATGTCCATCCGTAAACCTATCAGGTTGATTGTGTAAATCACCTAAAGTACGGAACTAGAGAAAGAAATGCCAGCAAAGGAAGAATCCAAATTTCCTTATCCGAACACAACAAGATAAACTTGTTTGAACTCTAAAGAAAGAGATTTCAACAAGTGAAAATGCCGGAGATTACCCTCATCAAAACATGTAGGCTGTAGATAAAAGAAGTTTATCTAGAGAATGCCCACACTATAACTTCTAGTGAATTTAGAAAATAAGATTGTCTTTGAATGTTGAGGTCAACATGCTAAGTGATGTAAGCAAAGCAACAATCTTGAGCCCAAATTATCCCATACGATAATATATGTGAGGGATCCCTAGCGTCCCATTCCACCATGATACCACCCATACATACCTTAACAATTTGAAACTCCCTAGTATCCCGTCTAGGAAAATATGAATAAAATCCTGTATAAAAGGAATAAGATGGCCTTATCCAGACTTTCACATACTAAAACCTGTCTCTATATACTTGAGACTACATCAAGGAATAAATCCTTCTGATGAGTACATCATTTAGAAAAGAAATTGAATTATTGGCGCCTTTCTAATGATAACTACCCAAAACACAATAAAGTTAGGGTAGACAAATAACTCACCTAGATATATAAGCAACTAGGTATCCGAGTTGGAATATATACAAGAGTACAAAAAATATACTCCAAAATTACGTGCAAAAAACGAAGGCAAATGCTACCTTCAAAGCACATGTAATTATTCAAAAGATCAAAAGATCCTTATAAAACCATGGATAAAAGCATAGAAGCTCCTTAAATCCATAAAAACCATAGTTGATCATAAAAATCAATGCATACCATCTAAAGGACATAAATCATGCCAAAAGAAGCATTAAAATTGGTGGCCAACTCATCAATCCGGAGTATATGAACGTTATGTTGTTCAAATAAAACTCCAAAGTAAGAAAGTGAAACACATGTGTGTAGCACTCAATAAGAAAACCCCTAGACACAAGTGATCTAGGCAGAACCTGATGAGTCCGTATAAAACTTGGAAACAACATCCAATAAAAATCCACCAAAACAAACCGATCAACTGACCCATGATAGAGGCTTAAGAAATTAAGCACAAACCACACTTTAATAAGTGCTAAAATAGATTATCATGGAAAAGTGTCAAAGGTGAAACACACTTTGAACGAAAATTATAGCCATCAAAAGAAATTAAGGAACATGTCCTAAAAGAATGGCTAAATCATGGTAAAAAATCATGAATACATCGTTTAGAATTAATCCAAACATAAATATCCATTAATACGAGGTATAATCGTATTAAAAATATGCGAATAACCCGCATCTATCTAATGTCAGCACGAGGAAACGTACTTCAACATTAAATAATCCTTAAAAATATTAAATTCTCAAGAAAAAGAATTATCATGACTTTTTTTTCTAATTTTTCCTAATTTATAGGGCCTCAAAATATAATAATTTTGAATTCCACCAAACCTATCTCATGGCATTCCAAACCTATATTTTTCCAGAAAATTTTTAGCAATTTAATTTGCCAAAATACCATTGATATTTTAAAATACCAATTTTCAGGATTTCTAAATATAATATCTAGAATATTCCTAATTTTCCCTGAGAATCCCATCGTTCACGAAATTTCCAATTCCGCCCGACAATTCTCAAATCCAATGAAAATTTTCAATTTTAATGGATTTTTCTAATTTTTTGGGTCAAAAAATATATTTTTAAAGGAATTTGAATGGTCATGGGCGCCCGAATGGACGCACCACATGCCAAACACCAACCCCACATTTTTCCAAAATTTAAAATAACCTTTGTCTAATTTTCCACTAATTTTTAGGAATTTTTTGAAATTTTTAAAATACCCCGAACGCATTTAGAATACGAACGGTCAAAAAATTTCGGAATTCCAATGCTTTTCCCGGAATACGAAAAGCCAAAAGTTTTGGGAAAATGAAAAGACAAAAAAAATTCGGAATGTGAAAGGTCAAAGGTTTCTGGAATACGGAAGGTCAAAAGTTTTTTCGAAATTCGGAAAACCAAAAGGTTTCAGGAAAACGGAAAGCCAAAGGTTTTTCGGAAGATGAAAAGCCAAAAAAATTTCAAGAAGAAATTTTCAGAGATTTTTATCTCAAATATCTCAAATTTCACATTTTCTGGTTTTTTTTCCAAGCTTTTCCAAATGAAAATATCTTGAAAAATATATCTTTTTCTAAAGAAAAGTTTTTTTCCCCAAAAAAAAACTTAGAAGCATTTTTAACTTAAAGCTTTTAAAAAAAAATTTAGGACTTTTGCCCGCCGGCTGTTGCTGCGCAGCCCCCCGTCGCCTGTGCGTGCAGGTAGCATAATCCTCTCCTCTCCCTTCTCTTCTCTCTATCCTCTTCATACCCACTCCAACATCTCCCTCTCTTCTCTACTCTTTTCTCTGTTAATCAAAGATTAACTTAATCTTTTGATTAACTTTTTAATTAACATATCTTAATCATAATTATCATTAATTATGATTAATGTTAAAAAAAATAATTTTAAAGAGATTTTCTCACGGAAAAGAGAAGGAAAAATCAGATTTGAGAGGCGGAGAGAGTCCCACGCACACGGGAGAGCATCTCATGCATCAACACGCTGTCCCCTACTGAATTTCAGTAGAAATTGACAGAAATTTGATTGCATTTCCGCGGAAAAAACCCGCAAAAAATGTATAAAAATACATTTTTAATCATAAAAATGCTCAAAAAATTCCTTAAAAATTAGGATAAAATTTCTAAAAATTCTAGAAATTTAGGGAATCCATTCTCTCAAAAATATCCACCATAAACTTTATGGTATTTTTAAAAAAAATTCCATTAATGCTTGATTTTAACCATAAAAATAGAGAAAAATAGCATTAACTCACGGTATTTCCCCGCAACGTCGATTCGTCCATTGAATTGTAGTTACACACGTTCCAATCACCATATCGATGATCCACGTGCAATTCATCAACACAAATCAACAACATAACATTTTTATTAGTAAATATTAAAATTTACTAAAAAAATCAACAATTAAATAGAGATTGCTCTGATACCACTGTTAAAACCCTAAGATCTCTCTAGATAATTGTTATGCATAAACATGCATAAATCAGGCATAAACTCAACCACCCAACCACCAAGGGATGCACACATGAATAATAAATGAAATACATCATACCTCTACCTTGATGTCCCATACCATCAAGAGGTATAACTCCAATCCAATAGCATGTAGCTATAGTGTGAAATGGTAGATGAATAGATATGGATCTCTACACAAGAGACCATAGCATAAGCCTCAAGCCTCCAAGCCTCCCAAGCCCCCTTGAGTGTGCCCCATGTCCCTATTATATAGGAGGGCCCTCAAGTGACTCTTGACTTTCCATTCCTCATGTGTGACCCTTGGATGCCTGACCCTAACCTTAATCCTTAAGGTTAGTCCTAACCCATGCTCCACTAGAGCTTGTTCCCATGCTCCCATGCTCACAAGCCTAATGTGGGTTAGCCTCCTAGTATATGCACACATAATGTGTATATAACATAGCACACATAATGTACATATAACACTAGTCATATGATCAAATCATGTAGACTAAAGGAAGAAAATGAGAAGAATGGCACTTTGAAGCTTTGGAAGAGAGAGAGTCTAAGAACAATGCTTAAGCAAAATTAGAGTTGTTAGTGGTAATAGAAGCAATATCTGCAAAGGTAGAACATTCTTCAACATTCGATGGTTCATGGATCATCGATAGTGGAGCATCCCGATGTATGACCAATCAAAAGGGCCTATGGGGGAGTCCATCCTGAAAGTAGTCGAGAACGATGCCAAATGTCAAGCAATGGATTCAAGTACCATTTCTTTTTTTTATAGCAATGATGTTACTAAGAAGTTGTCTAACGTTCGTGCCAGACATCAAGAGGAATCTATTGTCCATTGTTGCGGTCATAACTGACCATGACTTGAAAGTTCTCTTTGATAAGGCTAGTGTAGTCATCACATATATAGTGGCAATCTCGTTGGGAGAGGAATCCATTGCAACAACTTTTATGAGCTAGCAATTGTATATCCCAAGCCCATGTCGAGAGATAAGCAAGCTATGGCATGAGAAATTTGGGCACTTGAGCTTTGTAGTCTTAAAAGAGATGCAAAGATCTAGGATTGTGCTACATCTACCAGCGTTTTCAGAGATGTGGGATGTGTGTGAAGCTTTTATGATGGGCAAGCAGCATCAACGTGCATTTTCACAAGAAAGCAAGAATCGTGCAAAGGCTCCTCTCGAGCTTGTACATGTAGATCTTTGTGGTAAAATCTCAACCACTACATTGGGTAGTTCTTCCTACTTCTTGTTATTAATTGATGACTTAGGTAGGAAGATGTAGATGTATTTTCGTCAAGATAAGGCTGAAGCTTTTGAAAAATTCAAATATGGTATATCTCAACCACTCCATTGGGTAGTTTTTCCTACTTCTTGTTACTAATTGATGACTTAGGTAGGAAGATGTGGGTGTATTTTCTTCAGGATAAGGTTGAAGCTTTTGAAAAATTCAAATATGGCATATCTTGGTAGAGAATGAGCCAGGAAAGAGACTGAAGAAGTTTCGATCACATTGAGAAGGAGAATACACATCAAACATGTTTAATGCCTATTTCAAGGAGCATGAGATCAATAGGGATTTGATAGTTGCTCATACTCCACAACAAAATGGTGTTACAGAAGAGCACAAGGATCGCACAGTTGTGAAGATGGCACGGAGTATGCTCAAAGGTGAAGGATTATGCTATGACCCTTACACGTGGCAAAACATGGGATGCGTACACACTGCTACGTGGGATTTACACACCAATAATGCGTGAGACATGCGAACATTGTGTGGGAAAACCAGTGGTGACATACTATTGCACATAATAATAAGTTGAATGGGTAACATTTCTAGATGATGGTTATAGGCCAAAGACCCACTAATATGTAGCATGGGGTACCAGCGGGGACACAGGGGGTACATGAGCATGGTGTGTGGCTAAGAAGGTACACACTGGATGCTCGAGGTCACTAGTATATATAATGTTTGGGTGGTTTAACATGGTATGCCAAGCTAGGTTTGTTTTTTGCTATTCTTAAGTTCATCTTCTTCTCTCTCACGTTTTTTTGCATGAGGCTTGATATAGAGAGATCTTGGTTGCCTGACATTTGGTATCAGATCCTAGCCTTTGGTTCTTGGCTATGGGGGAAGACTTTCAGCAGGTATGAGCTTGCTTTCAACAAGGAGAAGGTGTGGAGATCAACGATTTTTTCCGAAATTCCATTGCCATCGACGTCTGTCGAGCTGTCGTTCCATTACTGCTGCCCGTCGACATCCATTGGTTGCTGCCATTGCTATGGCCATCGCCTGCACATCGTGTGGCCAAGCCACACGATAGCAGCCAAGCCTTCGCTTCTCTTCTAGCAACTTTGTTGCCACCGACGTCATCACCGTTTGATGTTTTGTTTTCATTTCTACCATCCTAGCAAGACAGAAAGAGTTTTCAAGACAACTTACAAGCATTCAGAGCTACTTGGACTGACACCAACATTACACACTACATGGTATGTTTCTAGCTTACTCTTGTTTCCTAGTCCTAGATACAACTTACATTATGCAGCATATTCTCTACAACCACATGCCTTACTTTATCAACAAGTATGGAGATCCTAGCATTTGGAACACACAAGGGCTTGAGAAATCACGCTATATGGCTCGAAACGCATATTTTAGGAACGCACAACATGGTGGTAGAAAAAGTAAGGCAAACAACCTACAAGAAGTGTTCCAATGGTTCTATAGAAGCATACTTCAAACAACTACACAAAAAGGAACCATTGAAGTCATCCAAACTGATGTAGACACTCGGAGATATGGAAAGGAAGAGATTGAAGCATTCCGAAGCATTTAAAAACTCAGATGCCATACAAGCACAAAACAAATGGAGAGAACAAAAGATTTTTGTTAATCATCATTGGACAAATAGATGTAATATATGTCTTTTACAATGTCTCTTTCCATTCTAATGACTTTTGTAATTCCTATGGTTCTGGCTTTCGTTTATACCTTAACAAATGGTGTTTACCATACTCTTCTAGTTCTTGTGGGTTCTCTATGCCTAGAGATAATGCTACAAGAAGCAGCACAAGGCGACTGAGACAGTGAGCTAAAGATGTGTACGCAACGGAGATGTGCAAGCGGGTGAAGGTGTGCAGGCAGTAGCACATGTGCATGTTGGCAGAGCGGATGGTGGTGACCGTCTCAGAGTATCGCCAGTTGGGCAGCTTCTGTAGCTTACTCCAGCTCTAATACCAATTGTTACAGAAGTAAGCTATAGAAGCTGCGCAATTGGCGATACTCCAACTTGTAATGCCACAAAATCTTTGTAAAAGAAAGTTTTGACGGAATTTTTTGATGTTTTCAAATTCAACCTGCCCTCTTCTTTGCCTCTGCACAAAAACATGGAGCATTGAATAGAGCTTGTGTTTGGTGCGATTGTTATTAATAGAACTCCATACCAAATGAGTTTGGTTTAGGAGAACAAGGTGTCGAAGGTGATTGAGGAGTACATAGCAAAAGGACTCATTCACCCCAGTTTCTTACTGTTCACTTCTCCAGTTTGCTAGTTAAGAAGAAAGATGGTTCTTATCGACGAATGTGTATCAATTACAGAGCCTTATATAAACTTACTGTAAAACATCGATATCCAATGCCAAGGATCAATGATTTGATAGACACTCTAGGAGGAGCTAAGGTCTTAAGCAAGATAGATTGAAAAAGTGGATATCATCAGATTTGTATTAAAGATGCAGATGTATCTAAGACTATTTTTCGTACTTGTTTTGGTCATTATTATGAGTACCTTATAATGCCATTTGGGCTTACTAATGTGCTAGCCACATTTATGATGTTAATGAATGATGTCTTTAGGCCATTTATGGGTAAATTTATGGTGGATTTTTTTGATGATAGATCTCTACTGGAGCACAAACCACACTTGCTTACAGTATTTGGCATGCTCATGGAAAATGTGTTTTATGCCAATAAACAAAATACTTTCCTATGTTAAGAGGAAGTTGAGTATTTGGGACACATTATATCGGCACTAGATGTTAAGATGGATCCAAAGAAAGTAGCACTAATCTTGGCTTGGCTGTTTCATAGGACATTACAGTGCTCAGATCTTTCTTAGGACTATCTGGTTTTTATAGAAAGTTTATTATTTTCTACTCTGAAATATCAGCACCATTGAACTAACTTGTTGCAAGCTATTGTTGTTTATGTATGGATTGACATTCAACAACAAAGTTTTGATGAATTAAAGCACGTGTTTGCAACTACACCTATGTTGAAGATCGTGGATCTGTCATCATTTCCTTTTGTCATTGAGACAAATGCTAGCAACATTGCCATAGGAGTTGTGTTGAGCCAAGAAGGAACCAATGGCTTTTGAAAGTAATAAACTCAATAGCTCGTAATGCAAGTGGCCCACACATGACCTTGAATTATATGCAGTTATACATGCACTCAAGCTATGGATGCATTACTTGTATGGAGCTAAGTTTAAGGTATACAGTTGTCATGATACATTGAAGTATTTTTATAATCAACCATATTTACGAGGCCGAATTGATGCAAGAGTTTCACATTGAAATCTTGTATAGACAACGAAAAGAGAATGTGTTGCCGATGCATTCGGCCATCGAGTAAGATAGGCCAAATTGATGCGAGAGTTTCACATTGAAATCTTGTATAGAGAACGAAAAGATAATGTTGCCGATGCATTATCTCATATAATGTATCAAATGAGTTTTAGTATAATCAAGAATGAGATCAGAACACGTGAAGCTTAAAAGATGGATCCGTATGTTCAATCGTTATGGAATAAGGCTAGCTAAGTAGATGAGGAATCAGCTCCGCTAGATTTATGTCTCGTAAATGTAGATTTACCATTGAGAATGGAATTCTCAAGAGGAACGGCAAGGTATACCAAGTGAACCATACCCATATTTTGTTCCATGATCTATGTACAAAATTTCTCAAGATTTACAGAAAAAAATCACATCATACTTCAAAAAACAAAGAGATTTTCAATAAATGATAATCATTGGCAATCCAAAGTAACAGAATAATCACCAATACAAAATCTGAAAATCAAACAGAGAATCACCAAAAAAAAGATCTAGCCAACCTAGATCTTTTCTCCGACTCCCATCCACCCAACCTCCACACTAGACGTCGCAGCTATCCTGGGTATGCCTCTTCTAAATCTCATCCTCCGTCTGGCATTCTCTGTCTAAGGATGGCCGGCTTGAATCTCAAAATCTCTCTCTCTCTCTGTCTCTCTGTCTCTCTGTCTCTCTGTCTCTCTCTCTCTCTCTCTCTCCTGCACAAAAATCACCTCAAGGCTCTAGAAGAAGCCAAAAATAACAGCCCACGAGAATTAGTAGATTATCATACACGAAAACAATAAAGATAGAAATCCCTTCTAAAAACATGATCTTGAACCAAATTAGAGATGATACGTTTTTTTTTAACACTGGAAAATGGTGTTGGATTCGTTTCGCGAATACCGGCCACCCCGTGCGGAATCCCTAAATCATCCAAACACAGAATTTGTTATTCATATGATGAACTAACTTTATTTAGTACTTCTCTTCGACAAATAAGTTATCTACCCCCTCATGTGAGGCCATTACTAAAAATTAAGGGTCAATTTGGTCTTCGGGCCCTGTTTCGGGTGCCCGTTGTGGTTATATTTACTATATAAACCCCCATATGAGTTTCCTTTAGGCTAAACTACTCACTATGCCCCTCCTATACATTATCTAACATGGTTAAGTATAGAATAGAAATCGCTTACAAATGACACCACAAAACATACATAAAAAGCCCCAAAATCGACCAAAAATCGACATCTTTAAAATTACTAATTTTGTGACCAAACTTAATCTTTTATGTCCTCTAATTATTTCCCACTTTTTAACATTAAATGTAGATGCTAAAAATTACCGAGTCAAATGGGACCAAAAAATACATACATATGAGTACGTTACATTCTTCCCGAGTTTAAAAAAAAGTGTTGTCCCTTAAACGCATGAACTGAGGATAGTGAGTCCTCACATGATCCTTGGACAACCAAGTGGCATCTTCAACTAGTTAAGTCTTCCATTTTATTAGGAGATCAACTATGTCCCGATGTCTAAGCTTTCTAACCCTGCGGTCCAAAATTGTCTTTGGTTCTATCTCAAAATTTCCCACTTCTTGCATTCTTGTACTGTCACCAAGTATGTGATTTGGATCAGTCACATACTTCTTCAGTAAGCTAATGTGAAATACATTATGTGCTTTAACTCCTTCTGGAAGTTGTAGGGGATAAGCTTGTGTTCCAATCTTCTTAAGTAAGGTCCTGTATATCTAGGTGCCAATTTCTTAAACTTTCCAAGTCTTCAAGAACTCTTCTTTGGTTTCACCTTTAAGAATACCATTTCACCCTCATTGAATTCTCTTGGCTTTGTTTTCTTGTCTGCATAACTCTTTTGATGACTTTGAGCGACTCTTGGGCGATGGACAAAATGGACTTTTTGGTTATATTTCAGCACAGTAAAATGATGTACCTACAAGAAAAGGGGGCCAGGATGGGCCAGGATGCAAGAGATAGCCATTCGTGCAAAATTGGAGCAGCAGTTGCAGAATGAAATTGAGGAGCATTCAAAGAGTAAAAAAGAGTTGACAAGAGCAAGAAGGAAGAGAACCGTGCTTGGAGACAGACAACAAAGCAGGAAGATTAAAAACATTACAAATTTGAAGGCTGGGACTGGTGGATGCAAGCGAAGAATTCAGAAAGCAAGGCTAGTTTGAAATTTTTCATTTTTTATACTAAAAAAGGCTCTCAAATGACTATATCTATTTTGTCTATTAACGCAAAACAAGATTGGAGGTGTTGAATAATATAGGCATATTGTGTTGTTACTATAGGAAACTATTGGAGCTTGCAAAAGAAAATGTGGATCCCAAACTTCTTCCTATTAAACAAATGAAAGGATTGCTTTCTTGTGGTGTAGCAAAAGGTTTGACTGAAGAAAAAAAATACAAAACAATCAAACGCAATGTTGTAGAGGACTTTATATCCAATAATCAAGTTGATGGTACTACAATCCAAGAGGCTCTTGATGTTAGTGGAGTTAGCAGGAAGGGATATAGTTCGATTTTCCATGCGATATCCTCAACTTTGAGAGATCAAAGGATTAAACGAGTTTTACTGCCAAATCCAGCAACCGTGTGAAGGATAAGAGGTCATTTGAATGAAAGTATAGATGAGTTTATTGGACAATATATCCATATTGAAGAAATATTTCATGGTGGTAAAGGAACCACTGTGTATGACCCTTGGAACAATATATTTGTAGATCTACAACAACTTCAAAGAAGAATGGTCGAGTTTTATGGAATAACATTTGAGGAGTGCAAAGGCATTTTGAAATTTGTTATCAAACTGGATGAGTGTGAGGTTGTAAAGGAAAAGAAAATGGAAAGGATTACTATTACATTGATGAATGGAGCACTTGATACATCATTAACTGAAGCGAGTTCGAAGTATTTTAGTGTGCAGTCGGAGAAACACATATGGTGGTTAGGCTCGTTCCAGGTATGATCATTTTTTGTTTCGTACTTGATTTTAGTCATTGTTTTCAAATCTTTTATAATAAGACTTTTGTTTTCTATAATCACAGGTGAAGACAGAAGACCATGAAACACTAGATTGGGTGTTTCACCACACGGAAATACCAAGAATAATTAAAAGACAAGTGCAAGGAGAGAATCTCCATGTTGCAGGAAAAGGTGATTTTCAAGTAGAGTGGCACATGGCGGGGGATCTTAAAACACTTAAGTGCATGTATAACGTTAGTAAAGGAGGCAACTCAAAGTCTCCTTGTCTTTACTGCAAAGAATCAGCTCAAGTAATGGATTCCAAATGGTAGAAGAGAGCACCTAATAGAGATAAAGTTGACCCTAACTTCAAGGCCATTCACATTCCACTATGTAATGTTCACATATGCACATTGCATGCTCTATGTCGAATTATTGAGAAATTGGTATTTTTGTATATTGGATTTGCTTGGAAACTCCATCCCGAAAAAAATAGAAAGGATGCTCTTCAAGCATTGGAAAAAGTGTTATCCGATATAGGTCTGCATGGAGGTGATGTTCATATCACAAAGGATTTTAAAAAGTCTACCAATGGCAACGAGGTACCAATCAAGCCCTCTATTGGTGGTGTTAAGGCAAGAAGATTCTTGTCTCGACCCAAACACAGTAGTAAGCAAGTAAGGCAAGGTAGAACAGTTTCAAGGATTAATTATGGATTGTGGAAGCAAGTCCATAATGCCGTGAAAGATCATGAGGCAGATGGGGAAGCACGAAATGTGAAGGCAGAGGTGTGGAGGTCTCTTGATCAACTCTTCATGTTCTGTGACAATGTAACATGGACAAAGAGTGATTACAAGAACTTTGAAGAGGCAATTAAACATTTTGGGAAGTCAATGAAAGACGCGTGGACAGCCTACAATATAACTCACTACATGGTAAAGTTCTGTCTTCTTCTTTTACTTAAGTGTGATCCTCTTTTTTTTTATAACTTACTATGCATTCTTATGTCTCTGTGAAAATAGCATATCATCTACAACCACCTTCCCTATTTTGTCAAAAAGTATAGATGCCCAGCAATTTGGTCTACCCAAGGCATGGAGAAGTCTCACTACATGGCACGTAATGCATTTTTCAGACACACACAACACTACGGAGGGAGTCAAAAGGCAAATAGTCTGAAGGAAGTCTTCCAATGGTTTTACCGAGGCATTCTACAGAGGCTGCATGCTAAAAGAAAAGTTGCTAGTTCCAAAGTCAAGCTTGCTTTTACTCTAGCCCAAAAGCAAAGACGAAGACAAACTTTGGACAATTCAATGGCAGCAGAGAGACATAGACAATGGAGGGATTCGAAGATATTTAGAAACCATAAATGGACAAGTAAACATGAATAGCAGTTTGTAACTTATTGGTGTTATGTCCACATGTTTTCAAACTCAATCAGATTTTTATTCTGTGGAACAAGTGACTCTTGGTGTTATGCCTATATGTTTTGAGACTCCATCAAAAGTATTTCTTTTGTGAAACATGTGATCTATATTAACAAGCATCAATACATCCATGAGCTACACACAAAAAATTCAATCAATATTACTTAATTATGCTAGACACACTATTGATCCTTACCAATAAGGTACTGAGTGTCAAACGCTTTTAGAAGCTATTGAGTGTGGGAAGAGTACTGAAGTGTCGTACGGTGATGGGACAAATGCAAAAGGGTACTGATCGTCCGTACGGACAAGGAACTGATGAGGATCAAAGACTTTGTACAAATCAGTTCAACTTCAACATAATGTTTGTGCTATATTTGATGACTAAATCCTATTACTCCCAGGGCCTGCCAGTCGGAACTCTCCTTTTGAACTTGATTGGACTCTTTTTCTTCCTTGTTGGCTTGATGTCGACTGTCTGTTTATCAATGCTTGCCTCTGTTGCTTGTTTGGGAGGGGTAT
The DNA here is from genome assembly GCF_041138505.1 of Cibotium barometz. Taxonomy (NCBI): domain Eukaryota; kingdom Viridiplantae; phylum Streptophyta; class Polypodiopsida; order Cyatheales; family Cibotiaceae; genus Cibotium; species Cibotium barometz. The sequence goes on from NC_141054.1 coordinate 24,161,729, forward strand.
CCTTGTCTTCAGCTATCTCCACGTGCTCTTCTTCTTGGATTGTGTGGCCTGATGCAATCATGGGTGGCTCTCGAAACCTTATGAGCTTGTGCTTTCCATAGCCCTCCAGACATTTGGGCTCCTTAACACCACATACTAATGCATAAGAAGTGTAAGACAAAAAGTAAGAGGCCCTAGAGGCCTACTTATTCACATAATCCCCAAATATATCTATGGCAGACAACCTCTCTATTAAAATGATCTTTTCCTTTTGCCATGGAAGATCATGTCCACCTAAAATCCTAGACAAACATTTAAAGAAGTAAACAATGGCTTCCCCATTGTTGCTCAACTGCCTATGGTAAATCAAGATCTTAGCACTGCCTAGATCATGAATATAATGAGCTAGGCTTGACATTTTGCCAAACCCAGTCGGCCTGCTTCCACTTGTTCTCTAGAGGAATGTGTCATCCTCAACTTGTAGCTGCCACATATCAAAAGATTGGAGTGAGACAATAATACACAACTACAAAACATTTAAACACAAGATAAAGTATTTGATTTGAAGTAACAAGATCATACCTTCTCATTTTCATCAGCAATAAGTTGTTCATCTTTCCAAAGATTTATTCCTCTCCCCTCCAGTCCAGCCTCTTCTTTAAGATTTATTCCTCTCCCCTCCAGTCCAGCCTCTTCTTTAAGCTTTCCCTTGTATAGTGCTGAGAGATTCATAGCTTCCTGTGTGAGCTGGAAGGTAGCTTCATCTGGCTCTTGGAACTTTTCAGCCTCTTTGAAACAAATAGTAAGGGCCTTTGCAGGATCAAAAGTTGTTTCCAAAGCCAGTAGTGAATGGTCATCCTCTATGCCAACCTCCTTGTCAAGCCTTGAAGCCTGGGCAATAAGGGAAATGGCATAGTCCTCCCTCAAATTGAACATACACTCTATATCATGGAGGAAAACATAATCTTTACCACCAATCAAGACATCTAGAAGCATGGGCACTGCATAGTTGCTGCTCTAAACATCAAAATCTTCAACTGGCTGTGCTGCCCTAAGAGTTTCAGTTAACAAGGTCAAGAGCAGCCACTTGCAGCCCCTCATCCTGGAGGTTGATATCTTCTTCCTGCTCTGCCATTTCTGTTGCCACAGGAACATCCTCTTTCTCCTCTACTACAGATGTGTCTTCTTCTTCAGCCTCCTGCCCTTGCTCTTCTAGAGAGTGGTGATGGAAGACAATGTACATAAGGAATGCCATGGTTTCCTCAAGCACTCTACACTTTCTGGTGTGCAAGTTACAGCTGAATTTATATTCCTCAGGCAGGCTATCAAATCTTATATTCACATGGTACCTCAGCCTGTCATTCAATGGAGACAATATGATTTATATGCACAAAAACCTTTTCACCTTCCACAATTCTTCCTGCCTCTGTCAGTTGTTTGAAGGTATCCCAATGGTCTGAGAGAAAATCTATGTGATGCTCCAGTACAGAGCTCATAGTGAACTCCCTGTTGAAAATACTATGGTATATGTGGAAGTTCCTCTGAGCCTTGCACTTGTGAAGAAAGTCAAATAGGAGCAAATCTGGAGATTTGTCCTCTTCTGGTTCCTTTTGTTTTGAAAGGGAAGACTCACCTTTCTGCTCCAGTCTCTTGCTTTTTCCTGAACAAAAAATTATATATCATGAATTCTATATGCTAACATATGCAATCAGGGAATGTATAGGATATCACCAAACAACTCTCTTCATGATCACACATGAATCACCTGGTGATTGCTGTGGTCTAATTATAACAGCAGAAAAGTCCTGCTTCCTCTTGAAAGGAGGGGCCTGAGAATCAACTGTTCCAAAGCAAAAACTTTTCTCATCATCAAGGAAGATATCCCCAGGGCCAAAGAAAGCAAAACAATGAGGAAGAAGTGAAAACCAAAAGGGACACAGGAATTTGCAAGAAAACGCGATGCATGGCCATTTGGAAAATGTCAAGTGCTCTACTCGCATTTTGTTGCAAATTCTCCATTTCTATTGACATCCATCTCCAATCAAATGCTAGGATCATCTTACAATGTCCTGGACAATAGATGATACTAGGAAGAATTCCCCAGGGCCAAAGAGAGCAAAACAATGAGGAAGAAATGAAAACCAAAACTAATACACGAATTTGTAGGAAAACGCGATATAGGGCCATTTGGAAAATGTAAAGCACTCTCCTCGCATTTTGTTGCAAACTTCTAGGTCCTATTGATATCCACCTCCAATCAAATCCTAGGGTGATGTATCAGATTCCTGGGCAGTAAGATTCAAGTATTCTATGGATGGAAGAAATATATATCAAAAAACATTGAAAAGAATATAGATCTCCGACCTTTCTTTTCCTTTTCCATGCTGTTGGAGTTGCATTGGTGATTCTTCTGCTCTCTTCCAGAGTTGAGCTGCAGCCTAGGTAACCTGGAGATCTGGCAGTGGTAGTAGTTTTCAGGCAGGTTGCAATGTGGATGGAGTGTGTTGGGTAGGAAGTGATCAGAGGGGGAAGGAAAAGGATGATGGGAGGATGCTGGCAGGGATGAAAGACGGGGAGGGAAGAGTGTTAATGGATCTGATTATGAAATCATGATTGGCACAAGTTCCAAGGCAAAAAGTGCCATTCACACCTGCCAAGTTTCAAACTCCAAAAGATCTGGGTCCCATCCACACGTGTGAAAAAACGACTACATTCCAAGAACCAAGTCAACTGCTGCAAGGAGGGCTGGCAAGGGGCCAGGGCTTGCAGCAGCAGCAGCAGCTGGGGCAGCTAGCCAAAGGGAAGAGTTGCACATGGCAAGAAGGGGAAGCCAATGAGCCTACTCCAGCAAAAGTCCAAGAGATTGAAACATGGTGCAGGTGTGCTAAAGGAGATCAGGAAGCAACAAAAAGCTATAGGCTTTGCAATACCCAAGGCACCTTTTCAGAGACTAGTGAGAGACATATGTGATAGTTGGCACCTTGGTTTCAGGTGGAACAGGACTGCCATTCTTTCCTTACAGGAAATGGCAGAGGATTACTTAGAGAAATATTTTGAAGATGTAATGCTGGTAGCAGCCCATGCTCACAGGGTAACTCTGATGGCCAAAGACTTCAACACTTTGTCCAAAGTGAGATGGAGGTATGACAAGTTGGTCCATCCTGTGGAATGGCAGGACATAAAAATGAGAGACATATTATTAATTCCACCTACAAGAAAGTTGAAGGTAGATGAGGTTAAGGTTATTGAAGTAACCCACTCAAAGAGCACCAGAGGGAAAGCTGCTTATGAGGAGTCACTCAAGCAGCAAATAAAAGAATCCAAATCTGCTATAGATGTGGAGACTGTACAGATGGAGCTGCCTGCAGATACAGAGAAGGTTGCAGGAGATGGGCCCTAACATAGTTGTCTATATTGAGGATGAAACTTCAAAGAATAATTTTGACTTGACAAAACCATGCTTGGCAGCATTGGCTCATAAGAATGAGTATTGCTCAGATACTATCATTCTTGCAATGCTCTAGTAAGTGTCTTTTATTTTACATTTGTTTGTAAAACAATCCTTATTGTACCTCCTCCTTTACACCCTACCCTAATTATTGTTTGGTCCAATGTAGCATGATGAGAAGCCGGCTTAACCACGCTGTACAGCATACAGTTCATATTATTGATCCTGCAATTTCCTTCAAGTTAAGAGATCTAAAGGAAACTCCCATGGATATTTTCAATTGTTTCAAACATTGCGATTTTGATATGGTCGATATTTTGCTACTTCCATACCATAACAAGTATGTGGGTGACTGCTTCTTTTGGGATTTTTCTTCAAGATTGAGAACTCTTGTAGCCTTTGATTTCTTAATGCTTTTTTCCTTATGCAGTGATCACTGGAGCTTTGCTTCTATTGACATCCAGCAAAAGCAATGCTTTTTATTCAACTCTCTTAGAAACACACACAGAGAGCTGAAATTGTAAGTGGTGTGTGTGCTATTTTTAACTTTAAACTTCATTATTTTGATTTAATGCACACTAACTCAATTATATGTATTGCAGTTGTATTAGAAGGCTTCTAGATGCATTGGATCACTGTCCTCCTAATGTCAATCTTTTGGATTCAATAGAGCCAATAGATTTAGAGGTAGAAAGTCGTTCCCTCTATTGATGTCTATTTCATGCTATGCCTTTGAACTTATTGAATAATTTTGTTTTGTTCAGATATTAACAGTTTCTAACATATCTTTCCAACTGTCCAGACACCACAACAAGATGATTCAAGTAGCTACACTGGAGAGTGCTGATTAGTGCCAAATATATACTTTCAAGCTATTTCGAGATAGGCCAGCCAGAGCTTGTAAGGAAAAATAATTTTCATTTAGCTTTAAAATAACTGATATTGGTACAAAGTGTTCTAAATCATCATATCTCATTGCTGATGAGAGAAGATAGCTTCAGCTCGAACTATGTATGTAGTTTCAGAGCTGATACAATTTGGAAGTTTTTGAAGTATGCCTTCCCCAAGCCTATTGTACCAGCTACTGTCGAGTTGGGTGAGAGCTCTAAAGTCCGAGAAGGTGTCATACACCTTGATGACACAGATGATGCTGATGTGGTGCCACAGGATTAAGGACCTAGTGTTGATGAGGAGAAGCCACAAGAACAAGGATCTACTCTACTGATGTTATTGAGGAGAAGATGGAGCAACAGCAACAAGCAGATGCTCCAGGGGCAGTAGAGGAGACAATGGAGCAGCACCAAGAGATTGTACACGACAGGATGGAGCAGTAGAAAATAGATTCTCCAAAAAAAGATGATACGGTGAGCTTGGACCATGTAGAGCAGCCTCTGGATCAGCCTGTAGATAAATAGAAAATGGTTGTCAAGAATATGTTCTACATATATAATTAAACACTTATGTACAAAATTTTACTTTATTGAATATAATACCTTTGTTTATGGAGTCTGTGTTATCTCAATTTTTAAATTTTCAATATCTTTGCATTTTATTGAACTCTCTCTTCTTTTGAGCACCTACAAAAAAGCAATATGAAACAATAGGGTAAAGTAAACTAAGAGCAGTGCTTAATGAGACTAGGATAAGTCAGATGGTATACCTTCTTATTGTTGTAGATAAATAAAAAGTCAGATGGTATACCTTCTTATTGTAGATAAATAAAAAGTCCTTTGAAATAGAACCTTCTGTCTCAAATAGAATGTCATTGCGCAATTGAGCTAGGGAGCAACATTGTCTTAATGAGATATTGACTAGCACATCACCATTCTCAACAACATCAATATCAAGAAGTTTATTTTCTGCACCAAAAGAATCTTCATCTTGATCCATTGGGACTAGTTTTGTACCTAGCATTCGACTACGCTTATAATAAAAAGAAAAAATAAAATTTTGTGATGCAACCATGTACTTCAGTTGCATAGAAGGTTGGACAACCTCACAAAACACTGAACTACATGTCTTCTTATCCCAACCTTTATCCAAAAATTATGGCATGCATGCCAGACTTATTGCTTTAACTGTGAACATTGTTTTTGAAACCTTCACTGGAAAGGTATTAAACAAGTCTACAAAAACTGTGAGAGGCATGCATAAAGAAATTTTTATTATCCTTGTGGCAATATTGGGCCTCAGAGCTTTCTGTACTTCTTTGAAAAGCTTGGCCCTATATGCCTCTGTACACTAAAATGTGGGAGAGGCCAATCCACTGAATTCCATGCCGGAAGGTCTTGTTTTCTTAACACACCATACTGATAAAAATGATCAGTAACAAATATACCCGATCGAGCTAGCTCTGTTGCACATCGACCTTGGTATTGTTGTTCTCCTATCGATCCTCCATGCAAAACATCTATAAATCCCAGAATACAATTGATGTTTTGCCATGTCTCATACGATGAAGGGTATAAATCTGAAATAAAATAACACAAGAATGTTAATAAGCAAAGAAAGAAGCTTTATCTTAAAAATCCATACACCTCATAAAGAACAAAACCACAATAGAAAAATATACAATTAGGCCTGTGTTACGGAAGATCATTTGGATAGTCTCACAAGACAAGTTCTTTATGCATGTACACATGCTGAATCAAAACTTCTTTCACCGATATCTTCCCTCTGGTGATTTTAAAATCTCGTACTCTTCCCTTCCATGACGCCAAGAAAATGTTTTTTGTCTGGGGTCTCTTTCTTTTGCTAGGTTGCATGAGCACCCATGCTCCTTTCGAAACACTAAACCTTTCCCAAGTTCCTTCCGTTTTGACTGTACTTGAATTCTCTACCGAAGAAATAGAAAAAGCAAGTCGACGAGGTAAAGATGTATGGTATAATTCTGCCTTCATAGCATTATCATCCACAGAGCGTCTTCCACAAGAACGGCCATAGTTTTTATTCACCATGGAGACCTTCTAAATCTGTAACCACAGCAAAGTAATGTAAACAAGATAACAAAGTGAAATTTCAAGAAAGAGAAAGTGGACAGACAGACAGTTGACAAGAAACATCTTACTCTAAGCCAAACAGGATCAAGGGAGCAGTTTTGGAAAAGAAGAGGTTGCTGCACAATGAGGCAGTGGTGTAGAATGGTAGACCTTTCGAAGGAAAGGCAACACAACATTTCAAAGTTCAAAGGAAGGTGGAAGCGGGAAGGCCCTTGTCAGAGAAAATGTCAGACTAGATTCTATCTTCATGTCCAAAGATCTTGTGAGAATAAAAAACCAATCTCCACATTAATGTAGCACGCTTGTACCTACATAAAATATTGTTTCTTTTATCTATTTTCTCTTATTTTTGTGAATTTCCAACGTTACGTTGGCCCTCTGTTGATTGGTTGAGAGCTTATTTTTCCAAACCGTAAAAGGCCCCAAAATGAGCTCCCTTTTTTCCTAATGACTTTTAGGCATACCATGTAACTTGAAGATATTCTTCACAAACACATTTGCCACATCCATAGCAGTATATGAACTCTTGATAGGCAAGAAATGAGCGGCTTTTATAAGCCTATCTACCACCACAAAAATGTTGTCATAACCTCCTCTAGTCCTTGGTAGCCTAGTAATAAAGTCCATTGATATACATTGCCACTTCATCTCTGGCACATCTAATGGTAACATAGAGCCTGGTTTCTTTACATACTCAGATTTCACATGTTGACACTTTAGACATTTCACCACATAATCCCTTACATAAGCTTTCATTCTTACATAAAGAAACTCTTTCTAGCCTTAGTGTATGTCTTTTGAAATCTTAGATGTCCTGCTATGGCAATATCATGAAGGTCATGCATCAACTTGCTCTCTTGATCTCCACAACATCAGGTATGCATAAACTTTTCTCATAATATAATATTCCATCAATTACTTCATACTTTACGAATGCATCTATTTTCTCTTGTGACTTATATTTGTTTGTCAAACTCACAAAAGCTATTTTGAAGAAAGAATCTCTTGGGATTTCACTCTTTACCTATTCTCCCAAACTATTATATATGACAATGATTGCACTCACTAAAGCAACTTCTGGTTTTTTGCTCAATGCATCGGACACTTTGTTTTCTCTTCCTGGTCTATAAGTGATTTCAAATTCATATTCTTACAAAAATTCTATCCACCTTCTTTGCTTTGCATTCAATTCCACTTGGCTAAACAAATGCCTCAAAGCAGATTGATCAGTTTGCAAACTGAAACTTAACTCCAAGGAGATAATGCCTCCATACACGCAATCCATACACGCAATGCATGCACAATAGCCAATAATTCCAAATTATATGCTGAATAATTACTCTCATGAGGTATCTGCAACATATAGGTGTACCCATTTCTTATAGGGTCAAATGGCATATCCATATACCTATCTTTTAAGAAGTCTATATCTTCAAACATCATGTTTTCCTAAACAAATATAGCATCATATTCATGCTCATCAAACACCTCATCAAACATATTCTACCCATCCAAACTCATAAAGTTCTGTTGTGCATGATCCAAAATGGTTTTCATTCTCGCATTCTCTTGAAATCCACTTTCACATTCACTTAAGTTTGCATAAAAGCATCCTCATCCTACACAGGAAGAGAAGGAGTGATCCCCATCCTGTTCTCATAGGTCATCAAGTCATACAATGCCTCGTCTCTAGAAGCATATTTGAATTTGGTTCATCTGTGTGTCCAACCCATATGAACAACCACACAAATCATGAGTATTCTTTTTCACATGCAAGCATTTTGTCTTCACCACGTGGTTACCTATCCCAATAATTGCTTCTTCATGTTGGCTTGCACAAAATTCATCACAATATTCAGCATCACTGAAATCTTCCTTCAAAATCACATCCATGCAGGTATCTAGATCCGTGCTTGCATAATTACCACTTGTATTCATTATGACCAAATATTCAGCATCATTGAAAGCTTCCTTAAAAATCACATCCATGCAGGTACCTAGATCTTTGCTTTCATAATTACCACATGTATTCATTCTGACCAAAGATTCCATGGCCAACAAATCCTCCAATAGCATGTCAAGTTTGTCATCTATGTCTTGGTTACTTGGCTTACCTATTTCAACATTCTCATAACAATGCACATAGCTCCAAGATGCATTCCTTCTCCATACTTCTTACCAAACTCATGGCTATTGTTCTTTGATGAGAAATCTGACATCACCTGGCTTTCCATTACCATGGGCATCTTTTCTTGTGCAGACACACACAAGGCTCCATCGGCCCTACCTCTACACTAGACCCCATCTCTAACATGGACTCACCATGACTATTGTTGTCACCATCCTCATCAAACAAGCCATTAACTTCACACAATTACTCAGAAACCATGCTTTCATTCATCAATTTACTATCACATAGATCCCACATTGACATCCTCCTTATTAAGGTAGACATCACCCAACACATCTTCTTCTTCCATAGGAAAAAGTTCAAACAAACCACCCACCTAATCTAAACTCTTACAATCATGTTCAGCTGTGTGACATACTTTTGTCCATTGTATCTATGGATGAACACATAGAAAGATCATCTTCCATTGCTTCATTTGGCTTCTCCAACTCAACCAAGTGCACTACCCTCTCTCCTGTTTCCTGTGTAGTTCTTGAGCTTGTGGATTACCCTGCTGATTTCCTCCTTGTACTTGCTGATTTCCCCTTGTTGAAATCTATGGTGCTTATGGAACAACCTGTGAATAAGCTAGGAAATCTTGAACATGCTCCATTCTAAGCCAAGGGCAATTATACATACCACGTCCTAACTCCCCACAATTCCATCACTGCAAATTAGGGATGCCTCCTCTGCCTCTTTCCATGGCTACTTCTCTACTTCTACGTGTTCCACCTACTTCTCTGCTTTCACCTTCTCTCATTATTATGCCCTATGCCAAGTTAATAGATAGATTATGCATATTCTCATTTAACCTATCAACTACCTCAGGAGTAATTGTTTGCACTACATGTGGATGTCCTCCTTGCATACCTTACTCTTCCTTTGACTTCTATTTTTACTTCCCCCCCTTTTGCTGTTGATGGTCCATCATCCTCCATTGCCCCTTGCATGTATTTCCTATTCTTAAACTTCTTTGCCTTAGATAAGGCTCTAGACTCTTCTTCTTCAAAATTAGCAGGTTCAACCTCTTCTACTTTAACTTTCAGGAGGATGTAGACCTAGAATGAACCTATCCTTTTTCAAAAAATCTTCCACCTCTCCAAGATTAGTTAAGGCCCTGATCCACTTGCCCCATAACCTCAAAATTTATATTCAACATACTCATCCAATTTCCTTTTTCAGGTCAAGAATCTTTTGCCATAAGATTTTTGTATCTCTTCCCTTGCAAAAACAAGTGCGAAAATGAGCTTTGAAAGATGTTTCCAACTGATCCTACTGTACCTGTCTATCCAAAATATTATCCCATTCTTTAGCCTCTTTCCTCATTCCCAAAACCAAGGTAGTCCTCCTATTTGTTGGTGTATCTTTGTTGCTCAGAATACATGAAGTAACCACATTTCCTAAAAATGTCTGTGCATCTTTCACTTCCTCTCCAAAGAACAAAGGAATTCCCAAATAGGTCCGCATATACCTGTGCTCCATAGTACAAGCTTCTTCACACAAATTAAACCTAATCTAGAGCCATCTGGAGTGGGGGCACCAGTCTATGATAGATTTTTTAACTCCCACACTAGCTATAGCTAGCTAGCATTGCGCAAGAAGGCTAGATGAGATCATGTATACAAGACACCACCCCTAAACACCCAACAAACAACACTCACACAAATAAAGGTCTTGGCTTGCTTCTCTTCAGCTCAATGGTCTTTGCTTAAATTCATCTCTAGACATGATTGTGACAGCTCTTGATTCAGACACCTTTCTGATTTAGTAAGAAAGGTGTCTGAATGGTCTTTGCTTAAATGCATCTCTAGACATATCCTGATTGTGACAGCTCTTGATTCAGACACCTTTCTGATTCAGTCAGCTCCTAAAAATCTTGAGATCCTTTTCCCGATTTAGAGAGCTCCTTCTCCAAATGCTTCAGCTTTGACTAGCTCCTAATTTGGCAATATCTGACTTCAACAACTCCAGTTTTGATTTAGTAAGCTCCTAAATCTCTTCAAATCCTTTTTTTGATTAAGATAGCTCTTGCTATGCGAATGCTTTAGCTTTGACTAGTTCCTAATTTGACATTATTTGACGTAAACAGCTTAAGTTATAATAATATTTGATCCAAATAGTTTCAGATCTGATAGTTCACACAGCTCCTAATTCGATAGCTTTTGATTTGAATAGTTTTTAATTTGAACAGCTTCTAATTCGATAGCTTTTATTTGAATAGTTTTTAAGTTGAACAGCTTCAGATAACTCCTCTCTTGACATTTTGTAATTCAGACAGCTCTGTTCTTGAGTCTTCCTACTTCAATCAACTATAATTTAGATAGCACTGATCCAAATGTCTCCTACTTTAGTTGACACTCATTCTGATCGTTGACACTCATTCCGATAGTTCTTTCTTAGCTCTTGCTTTGGACAGTTCTGAGCTGATAGTTCAGAACTGAGTGCCCACTTCAGTTAGCTGTGATTCTGTCACTTCCTCCTTCAATCATTGTCCCAGTTAGCACTCTTCAGTCTCACTCTCTACTCCTGACTCTTTCTCATTCATTTAGCTCTAACTCAGTCAGCACCTTATTCTGATAGCTCTTAATGTGAGACCTTTAAACTGACTCTTCCTTCTAATAGCTTTGATTTAGCCAGCTCTCTCTCTAGTTAGCTTCTGCAATCAACTTTGCTTCAATCAACATTGATTTAGTTAGCTCACTTTGGTCAGCTTTCATTTAGTTAGCTACATTTAGACACTACTTCCTTTAGTCAACTACATTCACTCACTACTTCCTTTAGTCAACAACTGTGATTTAGACAGCACTGATTTAGATGTTTCCCCCTTTAGTTAGCACTAATTCAGTCAGCTCTCATCTCACTAGCTTCTAATTCAACATCTCAAACTTCAAACAGTCTGGCTTAAAATATGACCATCCTAGCTTCGACTAGTTCTTTCTCAGATAATTCCTAAGAGACTTATTGTGGTGTACAAATCTGACCCAGAAAACTCTTGATTCTGACACTTTTTCTGATTTTGACCAATCCACCCTAGTTTCGTTAGCCCTCCTCTTAACTCATCTTACTTCAGTCACAGCACTACTTCAACTCTTTCTTGATCCAGAAACCTCCTAATCTGAATACTTTCCTAATCCACCACTACTTCAATGCCTTCCTAATCCAGAAACCTCCTGATCTGAATGCTTTCCTACTTTGACAAGCTACAAGATTTTCTCTCTCTAGACTCTCTTCTCATGGTGAATTACTTTGCTCTTTCCTTTCATCTAACACCTTTCAACTGACTCCACTCATAAAGACAACCACTTAAAAACATAGACAACTAGGTCCTCCTTGACCCAATAGCTCCTGACTCATAGGAAATCAACAAGCAACATGCTACTCACCAAAGTCAGACATCCTTGACAACTCAGCATGAAACATAAAGATTCTTAGAAAAGCTAAATAAACATGAAGACACTTAGTACTCATCAACTAGATGGCAAGATAGACAGATTGAATCAGGCTCTTAAACTCTCTCCTTGTTGAGATGATTGCGCTGACACACAATGAAAGAGAAAAGATTGAGACAACATAACATCCTTTTAAATTATGCCATAATTGTTGCATTTCCTTCATTGACCATCTTACTCAAAAACCTTTAAAAAACCATAAACGCCACACAACATATATTTATATATGTTTTTTTACAAAGAATAGAACCCTCTCACTCTCTTTCTGTCGCTATGTTCTTCATGTCTGGCTCTCGTCGTCTCCCATCAACAACTGGCTGTGTATCCACTCTCATAGCGTTGATGTCTCCGTGACCCTCATCCAAAGCCTTTTTATAGAAAAATCCAAAGAGATGATTTTTCCTTCCTTCCTTCAAAAAAGGATTGCCGCTCGATATCTTTGATCTTCCCCCTTCTCTTTCATTTTTTGACGCCTTTGCTATTTTGGATCTCCCCTCACATCAACATGACCAACTTATTATTCACCCACTTATCCACATCTGTTAGATTGATTTCATATGACGTTGACCTGGCTGACACAAGCTGAGTGTACATTGACGTTTTGAGAGGATCCTAGAGCTAAAAACAAACATGGTATGTGGGAATATCTAATGTACATAAGATGGATGACATGAATCCTAGATGGAAAAACAACACGTGGAACCAGAGTGGATAAGTGCAGGTATAGAAAAACAGAAATAGAAGGTGTACGGGTGATTATGGGAAGCGAGCAACATAACAATCTAGAAGGCGACGAGGCGACAACAAACCTATGAAGGGAAATTGAGAATTTTTTCCTAGTGTGGACAACGATAACAGAGAGAGCATGAAAGAAGAGAAGCAAGAGAGTGAAGAGTGAGAGAAGTGAGTGACTACAGTGAAGAGACTACTTACTTGATTGAAGGTCTTTCAGTATTCAACAGGTGTAGAGTGAATCTGTGTTAAGTTTGATGAGAATTTGTGATATGGAGCTTGATTTGTATTTTAATTAACTTTGTTGAAATAGAACAACTATGTGTGTGTGTGTCTAATGTTCTAAGAGTCAGAGTTGACTCATAGCTGAAACAATCCACTTCTATTGAGAGAATAAAGTCAGATAGGGTCAAAATATTGTTAGCTACAGTTAGTTGGTGTATCTAGAGGATCAGCTAGTGGGGTAGAAGGTTGCTATTATCCTTTTGGATTCAAGGGAAATAGTTTTGAGTTGAGTTTGACAGTCAAAAGACTATCATAAGTCAGCAGTTAGACAATTGGGTTTGAAGGTTGGTTTATCATTCAGAGTCAGTTGTTGTGAGTTGATTGTAATCAACTGGGGATGTCTATAGGGTTGTATCTTTGTGTAGTTTGAGTGTTTAGAGGGTTTAGAGGTGTTAGATGATTCAGAGCTAAGGAATTATGATCTAGTTGAGTTAGTTGTTGTCAGGCTGTCCAATAATCATATATATCAGATTAGTTAGATTAGTCCATTGTAAGTCAACTGTGGATAGTAAAGAGTTTTTGATGTCATATCTCCATAAAATTAGGGTAGCATAAGGGTTAGGAAGATTAGACAACTAGTAAGGGAAAGTTTCTGATCTAGGTAAGGCATTTGAGTCGGCTAGGTTTGTCTTCGTTAGCCAAATCAGTATCCATTCAAGACTAGTCGGATTGATGTCAGCACAAGATCCGCGGAGCATAAGGAAGGTGATTAGCATGGTTCTGGGGTAGAAGGATTGAGGTCAGTTGAAACAGGAGGACAATAAGGGGGCTAGGAGGACTCATCGGATCAAATTCTGTGGGTTAGTCTGTCGAATCAGTTTATAGTAGATAACTAGGTGTTCATGAGATGAAAGTGAAGGAAGCAGCTAAGCCAATAGCTCAAAAATTAAGGAGATTAGGGACAATACAGAGGCAAATTTTAGAGACAGAGGTCACAAAGTTGTTACGGCCTGGTTTTATTTATCTAGTTCATGATTTAGAGTGGGTGTCTCCTATTGTGACTTTTCCTAAGAAGGGTAATAAGTGGAGAATCTATGTGGACTACAAACCATTGAATGCTACTACAAAGAGACATCATTACCCTCTTCCCTTTCAAGATGAAATTTTAGATCAGGAAATCTTGATGAGACGATGGTGCCCACCAGCTTAACCTAGCAAAGTGCAAGGTAGAAAGGGCAAGGGTAGTTCTCTTGGGACATGAGGTGAGTGAGAATGGAATAGCTCGAGATCCTTCAAAGGTAGAGTTTTTACTACTACTAGATGGAAAGCCCTAGGAAAACCAAACAGTTAATGAGCTTTGTTCAAAAGCTTTGGAATCTATCTAGATATTTATGTATGGTGGCTGAGTATGTTTACCCTTTGCAAAAAGCTAGTCAGTAGGATCCTTTTAAGTGGAGTCAGGTAGAAGAGGATGCTTTTAAGAGTCTCAAAGATAAGTTGTTTACCCTACCAACAATGATGCCCCCATATTGGAGCCAACCCTTCTATCCGAGTCTCAGTGTTGGGAAACATGCAGTGGGAACAATACTGATGCAAAAAGAAACAAAGCAGTCATATAGGAGACCTTCTTTTTATATCATCAGGGAAATAGGTGAGATGGAAAAGTCTTGGCATAAGGTGGAGATATTAGTTTGGACACTTGTATATGCCACAAAGAGATTGAAGCCTTGTTTGATTTATAGAACTTTTATTGTTCTGACTTCTTGTAATCTTCTACCTCATGTAATGAAGTATCTGTGGTGATAACCCGAAGGTACAAAAGTGGATCATGTGATTCAAGGAGTTTGACATGAGCTTTATTAAGGAAGTGTGTGTGAGGGCTCATATGGCAGACATGCTAACCTATAAAAAGGTACAGGTGAAGCCCAGACCCATTAAGGATATTGAAAAGCAGGTGGTTCCTAACCACAGGTTGCATGAAGAACTGCAGGATATAGATAGGACTCTGTTCTTTGATGGGGCTTTAAAAAGGAGTCTTGGTAAAGGGGTCTTTGATGGGGCTTTTAAAAGGAGTCTTGGTAAAGGGGTCTTTGATGGGGCTTTTAAAAGGAGTCTTGGTAAAGGGGGTGCTAGGTTTGCTTTTGTAAGGAGACAAGGTCAAGAACTATGGTCTGCCAGTCGGGAGATACAAGTTAAAGCAATAATGAGGTTGAGTATTGTAGCCAGTTTGGGTCTTGAAGAGAGTAGACAAAGAAAGGTGAAAAAACTGGTTATAAAGGGTGATTCTCTACTTGTTATAAGGCATGTACACGACAGTACCTGGAAAGTGAATAAAGACGAGATGAAAACATGGTTTTTTAAGGTGAGGAAACTCCTTAGTTGTTTCTAGGTCTTTTAAATCTGGCATGTATCCAGGGGAGACAACATGAGAGCACATGAATTAGCAATGCAGGTTTTCTCCAAGGATTTACATGCTATGATAATCAAAGGACCAGTGTACCAGGGTGTAGAGAATCCTTTTGTGAGGAGGAGTAGGTCCTTCTGATAGGTTTTGCAAGAAGAGGATTGGATGTTTCAAAAAGGAAGATAATTATCAGAAGAGCAATGAGATATGTATTGATTGGTGACATATCATATCATAAGGGAACATAAGGTGTTCTGAGAATGGTTTTATTTGAGGATGAAATATAAGATTGTTTTAAAGCGTGTGATGAAGAAGGTTGTGGAGGCCACTATGGGTCTAACATTACAAAAATAAAGGTATTGACATCAAAACTTATGTGGCCAAGTATGAACAAAGCCATCCAACATTAGTGCAGAAGTTGTCATGAATGTCAAGCTTTTCAAAAGAAGGTGTTGGTTCTTGAACCCATGCATCACATTGTGAGCTATGGGACCTTTGAGAAATGGGGAATAGATATTGTAGGGCCTCTTCTAGGAACTAGAAGTAGAAAATGTTATATCATCACTGCAGTGAACTACTTGACAAGGTGGCTAGAGCCATTCCTAATGTAATGGACTGGTTGAAATCTTTAATGGGGTTTTGCAAAAACTTTTGTTTAAACTAGTAGAAGACCACCCCAATGATTGGGACATGTACTTGGACAAAGCTGTATGGGCTTTTAGGGTATCTGAGAAGAATGCAACAGGGTACACCCCATATCATTTGATGTATGGAGAAGACTGTACATTACCAGTGAATGTGATGCTTCCATCACTTGGGACATGTACTTGGACAAAGCTGTATGGGCTTTTAGGGTATCTGAGAAGAATGCAACAGGGTACACCCCATATCATTTGGTGTATGGAGAAGACTATACATTACCAGTGAATGTGATGCTTCCATCACTTGATTTTTTGCTACAACACAATATGCCCCAAGAGGAACAAGAGAGAAAGAGATGGAACAGTTTATACTCTTTACTATTGGGACAGAGAGGAAGCTAACAGATGGTATGAAATGATCAGTTCATTAGAGGAGGATTGAAATATTTAATGATAAATTGGGAAGCAAAGATCTAAAGAAGGGTTCTGAGCTAGATACTACATTTCAGACCAAGTTCAGAGTCAAGTGGGAAGGACCTTTTATTATGCATGAAGTGTTTCCTAATGGAACTTATCAGTTGCAAGACTTGGGAGGACAGATACATGGCCTAAGGTTGAGGCCATATCACATCAGAATCATGTGAAGCTAGAAACACACTATGAAATACTTTCAACTGAAGGGTTGGGGCAATATGTGAGAGGAGCCTAGAGATGAAAACAAACATGATATGTGGGAACATCTAATGTACATAAGATGGATGAAATGAATCCTAGATAGAAAAACAACGCATGGAAACCAGAGTGGATAAGTGCAGGTGCAAAAAAATAAAAATAGAAGGTGTATGGTCGATTGTGGGAAGCCAGCGACACAACAATCCAAAAGGCGGCGGGGCAGTGGACGAACCTATGAAGGGAAATTGAGAAGTTTTTCATAGTGTGGAAAACAATAGTAGAGAGAGCACATAAGAAGAGAAACAAGAGAGTGAA
Organism: Cibotium barometz; assembly: GCF_041138505.1. Classification (NCBI taxonomy): domain Eukaryota; kingdom Viridiplantae; phylum Streptophyta; class Polypodiopsida; order Cyatheales; family Cibotiaceae; genus Cibotium; species Cibotium barometz. Next base: position 24,178,763 of record NC_141054.1, read on the forward strand.
GAGTGAGAGAAGTGAGTGACTACAATGAAGAGACTACTTTGCTGATTGAAGGTCTTTTAGTATTCGACAGTTATAGAGTGAAGTTCAATGCAATGGAGGTGAATTTGGATAAATCAAAGCAGAGATTGCATCGTGGACCAAAGAATCAGTTGGAGGAGGTTTCTCTTTGATTTTTCTATAGCAGCTCTATTAGAGACATGACTCAGTTCAATTCTTGCTCAATTGTTGTTGCAGTCAGCTGAGTGTAAAATAGTTCAATTCTTGCTCAATTGTTGTTGCAGTCATAGATTGCGTCGTGGACCAAAGAATCAGTTGGAGGAGGTTTCTCTTTGATTTTTCTATAGCAACTCTATTAGAGACATGACAGTTCAATTCTTGCTCAATTGTTGTTGTAGTCAGCTGAGTGTAAAATAGTTCAATTCTTGCTCAATTGTTGTTGCAGTCATCTGAGTGCTAAATTCTGTCTATTTAGGGAAGGCCTGCAGTTTTTGCTTGTGGATTCATTATAGCTTGAATAGTCTCACTGGGGGTTGGATTCATTGTAGATTGAATAGTCGGTGGGGTCTATCAGTGTGAAAGATCCTCAAGCTTTTAGTGTGTTCTTTTGATATGTTTGAACCCATTGTCTCAGGGGTGTTGAGACAAGCCAGTCTTAGTTTTTGTGAAGAAAGCTGAGAGTTCAAAGCTTGAATTCGTGTTAAGTCTGATGAGAATTTTTGATATGGAGCTTGATTTGTGTTATTTTGATTAACTTTGTTGAGGCAGAACAACTATGTGTGTGTGTCTGATGTTCTGAGAGTCAGAGCTGACTCATAGCTGTAAACAATCCACTTCTATTGAGAGAATATAGTTAGATAGGGTTAAAAGAGTGTTAGCTAGAGTCAGTTGTGCATCTAGAGGATCAACTGGTGAGGTAAAAGGGTTGTTATGATCCTTTTGGATTCAAAGGAAGTAGTTTTGAGTTTAGTCTGGGAGTTAGAAGACTGCCAAAAGTTAGCACTCAAACAGTTGGGTTTGAAGGTTGGTTGATCATTCAGAGTCGACTGTGAGTTGATTATAATCAGCTGGATGTCTATAGGGTTGTGTCTTTGTGTGGTTTGAGTGTTTAGAGGGTCTAGAGGTGTTAGGGGATTCAGAGCTAAGGTGTTAGAGGATTCAGAGCTAAGGTGTTAGAGGGTTCAGAGCTAAGGTGTTAGAGGGTTCAGAGCTAAGGTGTTAGCGGGTTTAGAGCTAAGGTGTTAGAGGGTTTAGAGCTAAGGTGTTAGAGGGTTTAGAGGTGTTAGAGGATTCAGAGCTAAGGAATTCTAATCTAGTTGAGTCAGCTATCAGACTGTCTAGCAATCAACAATCAGATATCAGATATCAGATCAGTCAAATCAGTCCATTGTAAGTCAAGTGTGGACAACAAAGAGTATTTGATGTCATATCTCCATAAAATTAGGAAGATTTAGCAAAACAAGTAAGGGAAAGTTTTTGATCTAGGTAAGGCATCTGAGTCGGCTGGTTCTGTCTCTGTTGACGAATCGGTATCCATTAAGACCAGTCAGATTGATGTCAGCAGAAGATCCATGGAGCATAAGGAAGGTGATTAGCGTGGTTATGGGGGGGTAGAAGGATTGAGGTAAGATGAAACAGGATGACAATAAGAGAGCTAGGAGGACTCATATCGGATCGGATTCTGCATGTCAATCTTCCAAATCAGTTTATAGACAACTAGGTGAAACTAGTGTCAGCAAGGTGTCAGAAGAATTGACAAGTTCTAAAGGTTATGGGTCAAATATTCGAAGCTGGCTGATGTTGGAAGGCATTTTGTGAGAGTCAAGCGGATGTGTTTCTTACTGGGATCGGCAGCAGCAGCAACAGCAGGCATCCGTCTAGACTACAGTTAGAATTTGATCAGTGCTGTGTGAGGTTGGGGGGAATTCAGGTTGTCAAAGGAAGTCGTTGAGGCCTTTAGACTAAAGATCAGATGTCTTAGTAGTTTGATATGACTAGAGAGGACAATTGGAGGTGACAGTCGAGCCGGATTGAAGAGTGTAAAGGTTTCCGTTTGGATTGATTCCTGATTGATTGGTGCCTTTTGAGCTAGGATCCTAGTGTCCCCTAGTTCTGATCCTTATACATTTTCTTCTTGTGTGCCTACTGGTGGTGTATTAGAGGCCATCACCTAGTCACCACACAATGTTCTAGACTAGCATACGTACACCACACAATGTTCTAGTCACCTAGTCACCACACAATGTTCTAGACTAGCATACGTACATCACAACTTCCTATCTAACAAGATAGGAAGTTCTAATGTATGTATGCTAGTCTATAATGTTGTATGGTGACTAGGGTGATGGCCTCAACTACTGGTGGTGTAGTAGACGCCATCACCCAAGTCACCACACAACGTTTTAGACTAGCATACGTACATCACAACTTCCTACCTAACAAGATTGTGCTAGCTCCTAGACACTATCTAAAAACAAAATAGGTTTTAAAAAAAACTATATCGACGCCAACCCTTCACGTACATCTCTAGATTGGGGGGGACCATGGTGAGAGTGCAAGCATCCCGTCACTTGGATAACCCTCGACCTTGGGGGTACCTCCAACAAGCTTCCATGCTTAATCCTCTACTTTGACTCCAATTTAACACCAACAAAAACTTGCCCTAGTTGACGTATTCACAAGCAAAAGCCAATTTCTAGGCATTACTCTTTGAGATCCAGGCATAATACCCTATCGTGCCAAGATATCCCAAACCTCTATCTACCCATGCTAATAATTCTATGGGGTCATGGCACTCATTTTACCAATCATAGGGTGCAAACCACTTCTAACAACTACCTCCTATCGAAGGGTCCACACCACATCCACAACCATCAGAGGCTTGGTGTAGTAGCAGCACGTAAGACGAGTGTCAATAATTCCAAATAACATGATCCGAGTGGTATAAAAGTCAAATTTTCTTTCAAGGAACTTGTAATAATGTAAGAAATCAGCCTTTAGACAGCTACTCGAAAAGCTGAGATGATTTATAGCTTTTCGAATATATTTTTCCTTATTAAGGTAGCATCAAGATCATGCAAAAATTGTATGCGAGATTAACCTCTTGTATTTAGTCCCCAATGGTGAAAAGGACACAATTGTGGGGCCCCTAAACAATGTAAAAGGCTATTTTTTTAAAGCCGTACAAGTATAAGCCTTGATTAACAAGCTTAATCCTTAAATTTTTAATTAAGAAAACTCACAAATATGGTGTCTTTTGCTTAGGAGCTTGATTCTTGAGATCTATACACACAAGATGGTCATGTTTTTACTTATATGGGACCCCCAAGACATTTCTAAACACCTTATGTATTAGATCTTGATGCCTATAGCAATTCCATTATGTATTATGATACGCACTGTTTTGAGAGATAGAGTTCCCTGCTTTCTTCAATGGTAGATTGGGGACACTTGAAATACAATTGCACCATGCTAGGAGTTAGTATTATGGGTGAATCCATGTTACTAACACGGGCTAGTGTTATTAGTGTATGCACATCTAGGGCCATGCTAGAGTTATTGGTATTGTGGGTGATTCAATGTTATATACTGAGCTAGTGTTATTGATGTTTATTCTTCTACATGTCATATAGTGTGTTGGGATTGATTGTGAGGAGTCCAATTGACTATATGTAACTAGTGTGGTTGGTATTATTGAGTAATAGGTGCTGACCACTATGATAGAGTCAACTGGGATGTCATATGAGTGCAGGGTTGTGCATAGCACATATTTATCATTTGTGGTATTGTGTGGAGTTACTTCGTTTATTTAGCCTCATGCGGAGCTACTTCATTTATCATTTGTGGTATCATGCAAACTTACTTCATTTATTTAGCCTTGTGTTGACATTTTGTTATTATGTCCACTGCCCATTTTATATAGTTGGGGTATGCTATATTTTATCCATACATGAGTTCTATTATTTATGGTTTCAACCTTAGTTTACTTATGGTTAGTTTGTAAAGGATAAGCCCAAATTTCTAAGATAATCTAATAATGTCTCCTTATACTATTTTGGAGGAAATATAAAAAATACCCGTGTGCAATGATAGATTTATTTGCCCATGGTTGTTCAATTCTACTTTGAAAGGTAAGAGTGTGGTGAGAGATTTCTTCTTGTACAAAGATCTCGTTTAGTAGTATCAGAGCCAAGGTGTAATTAAGGAGAAATTTCATGGGAAGCTAAAGTTCAAGTGAAGGCTTACGTGCTGAGGACCCTTAAAGGAAGCAAAAGTAAGGAACTTTAGGCAAACTAGGTGCGAAGGACCCTTAAAGGAAGCAAAAGAAAAAGCAAGGAACTTTAGGCAAACTAGGTGCTTAAAACCTTAATACAAAGGCTTGTGTAGTTTAAGGGCTTTAAGAACATGATAGATTTGTGCTATGCATAACCTTACACCCGTATGACGTCCTAGTTTGGCTCCATGGTAGTGCTCATCCCCTATTACTCAACAATACAACCATGCTGGTTACATACAATTTATTTGTCTTCTCACAATTAATCCCAACATGATGGCATATGATGGGAACAAACATAAACACCAATAACACTAGCTCAGTGTACATTATGGACTCACTTGCCACGCCATACCAATAACGCTAGCATGGCCCCAAATTCACATACACCAATAAAACTAGCCTGTTAGTACTTAATATGGAATCACCCATGATACTAATTACCAACATTGTGCAATGGTATTTCAAGCATCGCCAATCTACCATAGAAGGATCTCGCTAATTAATTCCTTGAGATGATGGATCTTTTTGGCCCAACTTGCAATACCAACATAGGAGGGGTGTTCACAAATAAATCTTCATAGAAAAATGATTAATTTTAATGGTCAAAGAATATAGAGGAGTCTCTTTCGTTCAATAAAGAATGTAGAGGAGTCTCTTTCGTTCAATAAAGATTCCTCGTTTCTTCCAATTATCTATAGTTGCCCATGCTATCCTCTTTTTTTCTAACTATCTTGAGTTTCCAATGACATCCGATATAATATGTATCTTGGGCTTTACTTGCTTATATATCTCCAAAGAGGGTAAAACATATGGCCCTTATTACCACACTTAAAGCACAAAGAGGGTAAAACATATGGCCCTTATTGCCACACTTAAAGAACCTTCTTACTTGTATATAAGTCCTCCTTTTTAGGCCATGAGGTGTAAAGAACACCCCCAACCTTTAAAAAAACTCTCTTTGTTATGGTCATTTTTGTTATCGGACGGTTCAATCCTCCTAGGTGTTTAGACTAATTTTTAGCTTTGTGAGATCTACTATCCTATACACTTATAAACCCTTGTAATGCAACCCATCTAAAGAAGGTCATCTTACATGTCTTTACTATGACAACCAAACGCATGAGTTGGATAAGTCCTCAAGATAATAAACTTGAATGTCTTGCAATTTTTTTCTTTAATCTTGCTTCAAATTTCCTCATCTATTCCTTCCTATACTGATGATAATAAAATTACTTTTGCATTGAGTATTTTCTAAAATTTGTAGGAATTTATGCTTTACATTTAAACTTCAAAGTAAATAACCCTTAAAGGAAGAAAAAGTAAGGAACTTTAGGCAAACTAGGTGCAAATGACCCTTAAAGGAAGCAAAAGAAAAAGCAAGGAACTTTAGGCAAACTAGGTGCTTAAAACCTTAATACAAAGGCTTGTGTAGTTTAAGGGCTTTAAGAACATGATAGATTTGTGCTATGCATAACCTTACACCCATAGTTGGCTCCATCGTAGTGCTCATCCCCTATTACTCAACAATACAACCATGCTGGTTACATACAATTTATTTGACTTCTCACAATTAATCCCAACATGATGGCATATGATGGGAACAAACATAAACACCAATAACACTCGCTCAGTGTACATTATGGACTCACTTGCCACGCCATACCAATAACACTAGCATGGCCCCAAATTCACATACACCAAGAAAACTAGCCTGTTAGTACTTAATATGGAATCACCCATGATACTAATTACCAACATTGTGCAATGGTATTTCAAGCATCGCCAATCTACCATAGAAGGATCTCGCTAATTAATTTCTTGAGATGATGGATCTTTTAATGACCTTTAAAAAAACTCTCTTTGTTATGGTCATTGTTGTTATCGGCGGATGGTTCAATCCTCCTAGACATTTTGACTAACTTTTAGCTTTGTGAGATCTACTATCCTATACACTTATAAACCCTTGTAATGCAACCCATCTAAAGAAGGTCATCTTACATGTCTTTACTATAATAGCTAAACGCATGAGTTGGATGTGTCCTCAAGATAATAAACTTGAATGTCTTGCAAATTTTTTTTCTTTAATCTTGCTTCAAATTTCCTCATCTATTCCTTCCTAGTAGTGATGATAATGAAATTACTTTTGCATTGAGTATTTTCTAAAATTTGTAGGAATTTATGCTTTACATTTAAACTTCAAAGTAAATAACCCTTAAAGGAATTTGTAGTAGTGATGATAATGAAATTACTTTTGCATTGAGTATTTTCTAAAATTTGTAGGAATTTATGCTTTACATTTAAACTTCAAAGTAAATAACCCTTAAAGGAAGCAAAAGTAAGGAACTTTAGGCAAACTAGGTGCAAAGGACCCTTAAAGGAAGCAAAAGAAAAAGCAAGGAACTTTAGGCAAACTAGGTGCTTAAAACCTTAATACAAAGGCTTGTGTAGTTTAAGGGCTTTAAGAACATGATAGATTTGTGCTATGCATAACCTAACACCCATATGACGTCCTAGTTGGCTCCATCGTAGTGCTCATCCCCTATTACTCAACAATACAACCATGCTGGTTACATACAATTTATTTGACTTCTCACAAATTAATCCCAACATGATGGCATATGATGGGAACAAACATAAACACCAATAACACTAGCTCAGAAACATTATGGACTTACTTGCCATGCCATACCAATAACACTAGCATGGCCCCAAATTCACATAGACCAATAAAACTAGCCCGTTAGTACTTAATATGGAATCACCCATGATACTAATTACCAACATTGTGCAATGGTATTTCAGGCATCGTCAATCTACCAATAGAAGGATCTCACTAATTAGTTCCTTGAGATGATTGATCTTTTTGGCCCAACTTGTAATACCAACATAGGAGGGGTGTTCACAAATGAATCTTCATAGAAAAATGCTTAATTTTAATGGTTAAAGAATGTAGAGGAGTCTCTTTCGTTCAATAAAGATTCCTTTTTTCTTCCAATTATCTCTAGTTACCCATGCCATCCTCTTTTTTTCTAATTGTCTCGAGTTTCTAATGACATCCAATATAATATGTATCTTGGGCTTTACTTGCTTATATATCTCCAAAGAGGGTAAAACATATGGCCCTTATTACCACACTTTTAAAGCACAAAGAGGGTAAAACATATGGCCCTTATTGCCACACTTAAAGCACCTTCTTACTTGTATGTAAGTCCTCCTTTTTAGGCCATGAGGTGTAAAGAACACCCCCAACCTAAAAAAAAACTCTCTTTGTTATGGTCATCGTTGTTATTGGATGCTTCAATCCTCCTAGGTGTTTAGACTAATTTTTAGCGTTGTGAGATTTACTATCCTATACACTTATAAACCCTTGTAATGCAACCCATCTAAAGAAGGTCATCTTAATGTCTTTACTATGACAGCCAAACGCATGAGTTGGGATAAATCCTCAAGATAATAAACTTGAATGTCTTACATTATTATTTTTCTTTAATCTTGCTTCAAATTTCCTCATCTATTCCTTCCTAGTAGTGATGATAATGAAATTACTTTTGCATTGAGTATTTTCCAAAATTTATAGGAATTTATGCTTTACATTTAAACTTCAAAGGAAATAATTATTGATAAAAGTGCATCCTAGACCCTCCCAATTATGTACCTCTTTTCCTTCTCCAAACTTTTTTCTATCCACTAGTTGGTGATGAAGTCTTCATATGAAGTTGCATGGCATAACTTAGAGTTTGTTTTTCAAGAAAGAGCTTTCTATTAAGTATGAAAAAAGCATACAACAATCACGAATAGAATCACCCCAATATGTAAGGTGATCTCAACACCTGAAGAGAGCATCATGGTGCCATGAAAGACCTATGGGACTAGAGGAAAAGCACTAGTTCATTGATCCTTCTCCTCAGATTGTTGATCGTTTGGGGAAGCACGGGTTCATTGATGCTTCTCCTCATATAGTGACTCATGGCTCTTAGTGTTTATGGCCATATGGTGGCAGTCCTATCAGATATCTTCATTGGAATCCAAGTGAGTGGGAGTGGATTGATGCCTCTGATCCATTGAAAAGTCTTCCCTTTTTCAATTTTACGATCCGGAATGCCAGGCTATATAGCCCAACTTATGGGAAAATTTAGTAGCCACGCCATGCATGTTACTTGGGGGGACAATTTCTTAGCTTTCCTAGTCTGGTCCGCAACATTTCTATGAGGGTAGTGATACAAACACTAGCATTTTCATTCGTAGAGGTATTGCCAGCATGGTTTGTTGCGCAGGATGTCCCTCACTCACACTATACACCCCCTAGATAGAGGATTGACACTGATTGGGAGATTGTTGCCAGTATTACAGCATGGGAGATTTGGAGAGCTAGATGCACGGAGGCTATTGAGGGTGTAAAGATTTTTTAGTCTCGGTGCATTAGCACTATATGGGGTGATATCATCCATACTCTCATGCTACTTGGGCTTGTATTTAGGGATCCTCTCGTTCTGGGCAAATAAAGCGCGTTGTATTTATGCGGGTGTCTAGATTTTTTAGTCTTGGTGCATTAGCACTATATGGGGTGATATCATCCATACTCACATGGCTACTTGGGCTTGTATTCAAGGGTCCTCTCGTTCTGGGCAGGCAAAGTGCATTATATTTATGTGGGAGTGGGACTATGACATTTTCCCGAACGACCAACAATCCTCACTGGACTAAGCTTGGTATCTAGGATGATCCCTTCCATGCTACATCTCCTCAATCTCCCTCCATGAATGATAGAATAGATGATGCAATTTGTTGCCCTCCTGGCCCGAGAGAGAAATGACCTACAGAGGTATGCCTATCCTCAAAAAATTCCCAGCCATCTGAAATGATAATCTCCATGAAAGGTCCCAGAGAGCCACTCATGCAGTATAACTGCATCAATCTGATTAGTATGTATGCAAGAGCCCCTAAGATGTTGAATGGATGCAACTCTTTAATCCACTGAAAGACTCTTAAAGGTCTTCCAATCAAGAACTGTGTATGCACATCTCTCCCATCCTGACCACTGCATGTAATGAGATGCACCAACTGGCCGATCGGCCTTATTCCTAATGAACATGTTCCACGTAATAGGTTGTCGGTTAGCCTCATTCAAATACCTAGGAAGCCTCTATCGCAAGAATGGTCTCATGCTTCTCCATGCTTTGACAATGGCTGCAATAAGAGGGGAAGATGGTGCCCTAATATCTGCCTCTGTGAACAAAAACTATGTGTTGAGCAGCCAATATCTCCCAACATGGGGTGTACATCTAGAAATCTGAAATAATAAAAAATCCTTCCAAGGCTCATTACACGTAGGAAACCTCTGACCACAAGCTTGGAGAAAAACGCCCTTCATTGAACATCCGGATCAATAATATTCAGCCCCCCCTCTCATATGGGCTGAATAACTGTGAGCCAAGCTACCCTAGCACGTGTGTTTGTGGTGCCATCCAGACCCAACCAAAGAAATTCATGGATCAACCTCTGCAATTGACCAATGCACACACGAGAGAAGCACCAAGAAGAGGTAATAAACCAAGCTGAGGCAAGCAATACCTAATTAGCCACACCAATGCTCTAGAGGCTAAATCCGGTCTCCTGGAGCTCCAATCAAGAGCTTCTTCCAAATACTCATGACTATTGGAGCAATCTGCTGTTGTGCAGGAGAAATATGAACCCCAACCTAGCATCCCAAATATCTAGTGCATCCTCTGCTGATCTAAGTAAAATCAAGGTCGGCACCCCAAGCAACTCTTGGAGAGTCGCTAATCCCAAAACCAATAGATTTGTGCCAATTAATGAGGGCCCCTCCTACCAAACAAAACTCTTCCAGTGCCACCCAAAAGGAACATAAACATATGTGTGAGGCCTCCAAGAACATGGATGTGTCATCAGCTAACTGAGAGTCAACCAGATCCTCCTGAGACTACAAAGAGGCAACCTCAATCTAGAAATACCAGCAGTGGAGTGGAGGAAGGTGCTCATTGCCTTTGTGAACTATGATATATAATAATGGGGCTAAAGGGTATCCCTACCATACTGAGCGATCTGAAACCGCTCTCCTCTATCTCCATAAGCAAGCACACTACTATGGGCATCACAATACATGCATGAAAATCCCCTAATCCATCTTTGAGAAACCGACATGGTTGAGAGTACCCTGAAGGAAGTCCCAATCCACTCTATCATAAGCCTTCTCAAAATCCAAAAGCAGAATGGCTAAAGGCTAATTACTTGTTTTGGCCCATTCCACTGCCTCCTAAAATGAGAAAATGTTGCCAAAGATTCTCCTTCCATGTAAGAATCCATTCTGAGTATCATGAATGACATCCTACAAAATTGGCTGCAATCTAGTGCTCACTGTCTTAGCGAGAATCTTATATGCAGTCCCAAGTAAAGGATGGGTCTCCACTATCCGATCAAGGTCTTATCCCCACTCTTAGGGATAAGGAAAATAAGCCCCTCAGTGAGAGAAGAAGGCGTTGAACCTCTGTCCCACATCTCTTGGGAGAGCTGATGTGATCTTTGCCCCAATCTCATCCCAAAAAGTAATGAAAAAAATAGGGGGAGAGACCATCCTCCCCTGGACACTTACCATGAGATAAGGCATGAAGAGCATGACTAAACTCATGCATAGAAAAAGGGGCATCCAAAATGGCACACATCTCCTCAGTACAAATGAGGTAACAATGTATTCCAAATCTTCCTCTATGCCCTGTGTCTAACAAGTCAGAATTGAGGCTCAGTGCTAAGAAGCTGGCGATAGAAATCAGTGTGGAAATTTGTCTAATCATAAGAGGATCTGAATGAAGAGTTCCATGTGAATCCTACAAAACAATTGCCAACACTATCTCTGGCATGAGGTGCACCGTGAGTAGTAAATAAATATTTGTTGCATCTGCCACCCATATGGATCCAAAAGGATTCTTGGGTATGGTAGCAGTACTTTGCACACTGCTCAAGAGTGTGATGAAGCTCTGTCCTAACAATACATAAAGAGTTTGCAACCCAATGAGCATGAGGATGTTTCTCGTGCTCTCTCTCTAAGGTAGCCAGTCTGCATCTAATAGCCCTTTCTAAATTCATAGCCTCTTGCCTCTTATAAAGGGCATACATGTGATAAAATTTGCTAATATCACAGAGAGAAGAGGCCTGTGAGAATTCATGAGAATAAATTAGGTGTTGATCCATGGCAACTTGGATTGCATAAAGCCACTAGACAATGATCCAATTTTGAAGTGCCTGTAGCCCTTTATCAAGCACCCAATCATCCACGTAAAATTGGTCTAATTGTGCATAAATACATCCTGCATCCCTTCTCCTGTTAGACCATGAATAAAGAAGAGTGGATGGTTTCCTCAGAATGTCATCCTTGTGGCAACAATATCTACCATGCATGGAGAGTATAAACCTCTCCCAAGATGCTCTCTCAAGAGGATGCACCAAGCCCTTAAGTCCACCTCTTTTATCCATTGGCATCTTAACCACGTTAAAATCCCCACTAATAATCCAATGGTCAGCATGAGGCATCAACGTAGCGAGAGGTTTCTAGAAGACCATCCTCTCACCTCTATGGTTAGGAGCATAGAGGTTAAGAATACCAATGCGTGTGTAACACCTTGCATGAGAAGGATCTAATACGCTTTTGCAAGTAAAATGACACCATGTCTAATGATGCAAAGCAAAACCACAGATGACATAGAGATACAAACACCATCTTTGGTACCAATGGCTGGCGAGACGACCAAAAGGTGTGTCCCTTGAAAAGCTTGCCTGATCTCCCACCACATTGGCTAGCATCAATTTTATGGTCTTGCAAGATAAATACATCCATAAGTCCACTTCTAACTACACTGTGCAACTGAGTTTTGATAATCTATTTCTGTCTCGCGACGCATAGAAAAAAACCCCCATGACCTTGAATGTTCCATGAGACAATCCTCATAAGGACTCAGAGTAGGAACGACCAGATCTCGTGGTCGACGAAGGATCCCCTTTTTAGAGATGGGGGTATGTCTCGCATGGGTAAAGGAGGGGAAATATGATGATGAAAAACTTACCTCTCTTTCCCACTCAAGGGAAAAGCTAAGGCTGGTTCTCAAAACTGGAGAGATATCATGACAATGTGAGTGCGTTGCATCATCCTTGAGGGTGCAATCATCGTATGACTGTAACGCACCATCCTCTTGCAAGGGATCCAAATCTTGTACCTGCATAGCCTCATCCTCTTGCAAGGGATCCAAATCTTGTACCTGCATAGCCTCATCCTCAAAAGAAGAATCCACATCCTATGGGTTGGGGTGCTCCTCTAGGGGTACGGGGGACTGTTGGGGCATAGGGGCAACTAGAGTCGGGGTAGATGCAGGAGGAATCTGCTAGTGGTGGGTAGGACCACGCCGCCTCCTAACATGGCCTCTCGATCTGGGACAATATCTAGCAATGTGGCCCTATCCATGACACATTCAAAACTGGTCAAGTCTGCCTGGAATCTCCATCCTCTGGCAAAAATGAGAGCTATCACATCTCTGAAGCATGATATGACCCTCAGTAAAATCGATGAATAAAAAAACAAACATAAAAGCGGAGGGTAAACCAATAGAAGCGGCGGTAAAAACTATGGAAGCTGAGGCGGGAGAGCCCGAAAGGGTCGGTACCTCTAAAACCTGGCCAAAGAATGCCCCTATGGAAGCTAAGAGTGTCCAATAAGACCAAGGAAGAGAAGGGAACCGCAATGAGACTAGGGTAAGGCGGTGATCCTCCACCACTGAATCAAAGCCCACCTAGTACTGAAAAAAGAAGATCTTCCTAGGGCTAAGAGGAAAGGGGCTGCCAGTACCCAACACCAGAGAAGTAGCTTCTGAAGAAATAAAGTCCACCTAGAATAAGTCTCGACCAAGCAAAGATGTATCTTGGAAGTGCACAATTAGTTCCAAAGGGAGACCTGCTACTAGAAGCCATTCACGGGCCTACGAGCGAGAGGGGTGGGAGCCATAAAACCTCACGATAAGGGTGGTCTAGACCTCAATGTCAATGTCATGTTGGAGAGAGAGGAGCTCGTCTTGTGAAAAATTAACGATTCTCCCAGCCTGTGGGGGTGAAGATGGATTGGCTGTGGGGCGAAAGCCATAAGACCAATTAATGGTGGTGGGCGGTCGACTTGAATTTGATTAAAAACAATTGCTGAAGGAATAGCAAAGGGTGAAGAGGGAGATGGAGGGAGCACAGACACAAGCGGGGGGTAGAGGCGAGGTGCAAGAAGGGAAGCGGGGGGCATTAGGGCTGAGGCATGGGGCAACATGGCAGAGGTGGGGGGTAAGGGCAAGGGGGCAATAGGGCAGGGTTAACAGCTTCAATTCCCAACACAATTTGGTCATGCACATCTTATTTCATAACTTAGAGTTTTTTTAAAAATCACCACCTTAAAAAGAGGTCTCCAATTATTAATAAAATCACCAACACAATTTGGTCATGCACATCTTATTTCATAACTTAGAGTTTTTTAAAAAATCACCACCTTAAAAAGAGGTCTCCAATTATTAATAAAATCTAGTACTTTTGTGGTATCCTATAGTTACTATTTTACACTGTACTTGACAAACTTATTACCACCAATGCAAAATTCACACTTTGAACTTGACAAACTTTCACATTTTGAACTTGACAAACTTACCACTAATGCAAAATTCCAAGAGAATTGGTTTCTTAAATTCATCCTTATGCTTTAGAGCTACCAAAAGGTCTCTCGTGGAGCTGCCACATTGTAAGGAGTTGACTCCTTCATCTTAGATTTTTGTAAGTCATGAAAACTCCCTCTCTTTGCATGTCACTGAAATCAGAAGTTTTAACCAAACTATTTTCAAGATATTAGGGTTCCAAATGAAGAGAGAGAAAGAGAAATTTATTAACATTGTGCATTTTTCTTTGCATATCACAAAATCAAAAGTTTTAATCAAGCTATTTTTGAGATGTTAGGGTTCTAAATGAATAGAGAAAGCAATTTATTAACATTGTGTATTTTTATTTTTAGTAAAATCTTAATATTTTAGTGAATAGAGACAACAATTTATTAACGTTGTGCATTTTTCTTTTCAGGTAAAATATTAATATTTTAGTAAATGAAAAAAGCATATGATACATATGTAAAAATAATTTATGATACTTTTGTGTGTGTGTGTGTGTGTGTTTGTGTGCTTTGTTCATATAGTGCCAAGAACCAAATGATAGCCCAATTTTGTATTTGGGTCTTCTTTTTAATTCTAAAATTGGATAAAATGCTTTCACTGTACATGCTTGTTGGATATAAAAGAAGATGCTCTGCACAGACTCAGAGACAAAACACGCACATGAGCTCAGAGAGTGATAGGGACTATAGCGATAGCTGGAATGTACTCAAATAAAATAATGAGTGAGTGGAGTACAATTCTAGTAGCCCCCCTAGCACTAGGGCTGATGTGGTTGCTAACACACTAAGGGTGTGTTCTCATAGGGAAAAAACCTTGCCAGCATAGAGTAAAAAGTGCTCGCGAGAACAATCAGTTCAGTTCATACCTCAACTTCTTGGAGGCAGAAGGCGTTAAACTGTTAAATTTGTAGCAATGTGATGAGCTATGGTGGATCAAATGCTAGAATCAACATCATTAGAAAAGAGATTAAATGATAATTAAGATATGATTAGTGAGAAATTAACTGATAGCTTAATGTAGGCATGGATAATCAAAAACTAGCAAATTCTCATTAGGCCAATGCCTCAATTTATAGAGTTTACATCCAAGCATCTAATCCCACTGACCTCTCCTTGATTCACTCTACCTCTTTTACTTGATTCTCTCCACCTCTTCCTAGAATATCTCCACACCTCCTAAATCTTCTCATGCTACCCTTTATTCTCTCCCAGTAGATACTTCTCACCTTTTCACAGCTTCTCTCACATTTACAGATTCTCTTTTACAGCCTCTTGCTAAGGGCTTGTTCCCACACACACCCTATTCACTTGTATATTTCAACACCTCCCCTCAAGTGAATACTCCTAACACACCTAGACCCTATACCAAGTTTCCCTCTTTACTTGGTAGTCCGCGACCAGTGCCTCAAGTCCCTAAACTCATAGTCCTTGAAACACTCTCTCTCTATGTGTCCAAGGCTACTACAAGTGCCTGTGACACCTTGACTAAAGTGCTCACACATACATCTACCACACATGGCCCACATCATCGGTGGCTCAGAGGTGGTTTTACTTTGTTGGGGCAGGTTACATTGGGTTGTGGAGTTTCTCTCTCTCTCTCTCTCTCTCTCTCACAGAAAGATGATATGACTCCACTTCCTTAGGAGCCTCCATGAAGTTTACCGATGTCGTTCCTTCTCCACTAGGTTTGCTGTAGCAGTCTCTTGCCATGTGTCCTGGCTTTCCACAGTTGTGTGGCAAGTGAAGGTCCTTCCTCCTACTCTACCTCTTCCTCGTCCTCAAGAGAATCCTCCTCGGGTGAAGAATGCTTTTTCTTCTCCAAATGTTGAGTCCAGCCATTTCTTCTCTTTGACTCTAGTCTCTTGCTCTAGTAGAGCTCCTTCTATCTCGTGCAGCTTCAATTCAGGTACATTCTTTAATGTTGCTACAATGTTTTCATATTCAACTTTGTCCACACTCTTCAGAAGCACTGCTAGTGCCTCATCATCTTCTACCTTTTTGCCAATAGCTGCTAGTTGTTGCTTAATGCTTTTATATTTGTTCAAGTGTGTGATTAAAGGTTCACTTTCCTTCATATCCAGTTTGTAGAATTGCATTAACAAATTTATCTTTGATTTTTTTGCTTCAGACCCAAATAATTTATTGAGTTTATCCCATGCATCTTTTGCCCATTGTATCCTTGTGATGTGATGAATGATTTCATCATTTAAACTGAGTGCGATAAGTCTTAATGCTTTCTCATTCCGGCTCTTCCACTCATTTTCCCCACTCACCTCTGGGCATTCATCTCTTCCCTCAACTAGCCCCCCCACAAATTTTTCCTCATGAGCAAATACATGATTTTTTTTTGCCATGTATAAAACAGCTCCCCATTAAATTTGGCTATCTCTTGTGCCGTGCTCATGATGATGTGAAGGGGGTAACAAATCTGTACTGAATGGTTGGAGTATCAAACCATCCTTGAATTGTAATCTAAAGTTATAGGGATCTGTATCAGATACCCAATGGTTAATTTAAACCCTCAATTGCACCAAAATATAGTGATTAGTGCTGATTAATCAAATTAATCCTCTATTTTATGTGCAAAAAATAGAGTATGCGGGGAGTCTTGATCTGAGGCCTTAGAGTTCAAATGAGCTCAAATCCTTTCAAGGCCATCAATAACAATTAGTCTAGTAGAGGATTAAGCCAAGAAACACAAGATTTGACTAAACATTGAATGCTTAATCTATGTTTTACCAAAGTCACCTGCAGATTTGATGAAGAGCTTGGATCTCACTGTAGACTTGATGAAATCAAAAACTGTCTTCACCAGCTTGTAGAGTATCCTTAAAAACCCCTAGGTCCAAGAGGAATTAGAGTAATGTCTTTTGGTGCAGAAAAGATCTCAAATCTCCTTCAGAAAAAAGGCACTGGGGTGAATTCGCAAAAATTGGTAGTTGTAGAAGGCAGTTTGGTGAATCACTTGAATGGGCTGGAGCATAAGGCTCGTGGCTATGTGTGGCTAAAGTCTTGAAGGCTATTGTTAATCTTGGAGGGAGATCAAGCCCCTCCACCAGCTCGGGGTATAGAAGCTCTTTGAAAAGAAGAGGTAAAACTTGATTATCTATTAATCCTAATTAGCTAGGTGATTAGCAAGATAATGGGCTCATAAATTTGATGGATTCTAGGCTAGGCTCTGATACCATGTTAAATTTGCAACAATGTGATGAGATATGGTGGATCAAATGCTAGAATCAACATAATTAGAAAAGAGATTAGATGATAATTAAGACATGATTAGTGAGCAATTAATTGATAGCTTAATGTAGGCATGGATAATAAAAAACTAACAAATTCTCATTAGGCCAATGCCTCAATTTATAGAGTTTACATCCAAGCATCTAATCCCATTGATCTCTGCTTGATTCACTCCACCTCTTTTGCTTGATTCTCTCCACCTCTTCCCAGAATATCTCCACACCTCCTAAATCTTCTCATGCTACCCTTTATTCTCTCCCAGTAGATACTTCTCACCTTTTCACAACTTCTCTCACATTTACAGATTCTCTTTTACAGCCTCTTGCTAAGGGCTTGTTCCCGCACACACCCTATTCACTTGTATATTTCAACATAAACCCCCCTCCTGAAAATGGCATGAACAGATACAGGGTGTAGCACACTCTCTTGGTAGAGGTAATAAGTTCAGAGCTTGTCAAAAAGCTTCAAAATTCTCCTTAGAAAGGGGTTTGCTAAATCAATCTACCACATTGGCCTTTGTTGGCACGTAGGTCAAGGCTATCTCTCCAGCATGGAGTCGTTCCTTGGCATAGTGATAATGCACCTCAATGTGCTTCATCCATGCATGGAAAATTGGATTCGGCATAACTACTAATGTGCTCTAACTATCAGTGTTAAAGAGTGGTAGAGTGCTGTTCAATACCAAGATCAACCAAAAGACAAAAGAGCTAGACACACTCCACAATAGCTGTGAATGCTTCCTTGTATTCACCTTCACAATTGGACGTGGCTAGTGTTGGCTACTTCTCGTTGAGCCATGAGATGCATGATCTGTCAATAAGGAAACAATATCTCGTGTCATAACATCCTACCTAGTCATTGTCAGTGTAGGCATACAAGCATACAGAAGGTGCATTGCTATAAAACAATGCATAGTGCTGAGTGCCTTGAAGGTAGCAAAATACACGCTTCACTGCCTGCCAATGTTGAGTGCCGAGACAATGCATAAACCTGCTCAATTTTGACACCGCATACTGAACATCTAGATAGGTATTGCACATATATATAAGGCATCCGATAGCTTGTTGTTGATAGGTGACTACATCAAAGGGCTCAGAAGAGTCCTCAATTGACAATCGAAGACTCCACAAGAGTAGAAATAGGTTTGCAATCTGTCACTTGAAAGCATTCCAAGAGGTTCTGAATGTATCTTCGTTTTGAGATAACATGATGTCCCCCCGATACCCAAATAATAATGTAGAAGAACCATGTCGAAAACATCAAATGTATTTTGCAGGGCAGTGATGATGAAAGCTGCAATGTGCTCCACATCAGATCCTGTCACAAGCAAATCGTCCACATAAAGATTGAGGATAAGGAGATGATCCTTTTCTTTGCAGACATAAAGAGTGCTTTCAGTGGGGCTATTTTGAAATAGGCAAGAGAGCAAGTATGCATGTATCTTTTGATACCAAGCACGAGGAGCTTGTTTAAGGCCATATAGTGCGTTGCACAATCTACATACTTGATGCTTTGCACCTTGTTGAACAAAGCCATGAGGTTTTGTGACATAAGCCTCTTCCTGTAGATCACTATTCAGAAATGAAGTTTTGACATCCAACTAATGCACATTCTAACCTTATGCGTAGCCAATGCAACCAGAGCCCGAATTGTCATCATACATGATGTAGGTGTAAAAGTCTCATCATAGTCAATGCCTTCCCTCTAGGCATAGACCTTGGCAACTAATCGAGCCTTATACCTATCAACAGAGCTATCAAGCTTTCATTTTAGCTTAAACACCCACTTGGTGTCTATAGCACACTTGTCAGTAGAGTAGATCACATAACTCCCATGTATCATTTCTGGAAATGGAGTCCAATTCCAAATGCATGGTTGAAACCCAATTGTCATCCTCCAAGGCATCAAAGTGAGAAAGTGGTTCCTCATTCAGTGCGGTTAAGTAACGAGGGCTATGTCTACAAAATGAGATGCATGTCTAGAGGGGCAGCTTGTGTCCCGCATGGCAAAGGTTCAAGCAGCTTGCTATTATGTAAAGTAGCCAAAAGCCAAAGTGGAATCCGCTGAGAATCAGGAATAGTTGCATCCTCTTCAATTAATGCATCACCCAATGCATCCGGGTTAAAGGGTTGCTGATTCGGAGCAATAGGGATATTAATGAACTTTTGAATCTACTAATGGGCTACAATAGTAGATGGCTAAGTTAGAGCTAAGGCAGGCTTAGATGAGTCAACACAAGTACCAAACAAAGGCAACAATGTATCAAATACATCCGCCGAGGCATCAATGGTTGGCTGTAGCCGATATAGGAGAGCATGGGTTGAGATGCATATTCATCAAAGAAGACTCCTCTAGATACAATCAACTTCTGACTAGATGGCACATACAACTAATATCCTTTGCTCTCACTACTATACCCCACAAAGATACATTTCAAAGCTTTTGCTTTAAGCCTATGTCTGTGATGTGCTGGTACATGCACATAAGCCAGACATCCGATACACACATATAAGTAATGACTGGAATTCTACCATTCCAAGCTTCATCATCAAGTCTCATGCTAGGGTCAGTAGTTTTGAAGGTGCATGATATTAGCAAATTCGAAGCTGATGTGGAGTCAATAGGTTTGATGTTGACGTGGAGTTAACAATTTCGATGCTGACGTGCCATTAGCAATTCTGAAGGTGACATGAGTTAGCAGGTCTAATGCTGACATGGAGTCAACAGCTTCAAAGCTGACGTGTCGTGAGCAAATCCA
The DNA here is from genome assembly GCF_041138505.1 of Cibotium barometz. NCBI lineage: Eukaryota > Viridiplantae > Streptophyta > Polypodiopsida > Cyatheales > Cibotiaceae > Cibotium > Cibotium barometz. The sequence goes on from NC_141054.1 coordinate 24,198,731, forward strand.
AAGCTAACATGAAGTCAGCCGATCAGAGTTGAGAGTGGACGTATAATTTGACTCTGTTAAAAGTAAATCTGGCCAGAAAAGTAAAACCCGCCAAGTGCTGAATTCAAAATGCAAAGCGAGGATTGATTGTTGAAGATAAGAAATCATAGACAAAAAATAGACTTCTGAATGTAAAGCTAAGTTTTGAATGTTGAAAGCTGAGAGCCACACGCTGAAAGCAGAGAGCGAAGTGCTAAATGTTGAAGACTGAAAGCTAGACATTGAATGCAAAAATCAAAGGGCTAGGCAATACTGCCTGACGCAATTAAATGAGCTGATTAAGAAAAATCAATTGATGTAAAATTCAAATACTCAAGAATGATGCTGAGAAGCTGACAGTTCAAAGCTGACGAACGCAGAAGTCCAATGTCAAAAGAAAGGTAAATGACTGAACAAAAACAGTAAGAGTAGTACCAGATGAAAACCTCTATTGAAAGCTGAGTGAAGAGCTAGTACTGGGGTGAGCCTTGAATGCACAACAATATTAACAAAAATAACGTCAATGTACAAAGAAGGCAAAACCCTAGATCTCATTAAAAGTGCACAGAACAAGATCTTACCTAAAACGAGCGGTGGCACCAATGAGATGAAGATTAGCAAGGGTAGCAATAGAATAAGATCTTACCTAAAACGAGCTGTGGCACCAATGAGATGAAGATCAGCAAGGGTAGCAATAAAATAAGATCTTACCTAAAACGAGCAGTGGCACCAATGAGATGAAGATCAGCAAGGGTAGCAATAATACAACAAGACTCTGATACCAATGTTAGATGTGAAAGAAGATGCTCTGCATAGACTCACAAACAAAACATGCACATGAGCTCAGAGAGTAAAAAAGACATAGCGATAGCTAGAATGTACTCAAATGAGGTAATGAGTGAGTGAAGTACAACTTTAGTAGCCCTAGAATTAGGGCTAGAATGTACTTGAATGAGATAATGAGTGAGTAGAGTACAACTCTAGTAGCCCTATGTGGCTGCTAACACACTAAGGATGTGTTCTCATAGGGAAAAAGCCCCTGCCAACGCAAGGTAAAAAGGTATCTGTGTGATTAGCTCAGTTCACACTTGAACTTCTTAGAGTCAGAAGGTTAACAACGCTTTCCCTTCACCCCATTCTTCCATTGTAAGAATTTTAAAAACCTTGCATTCCTTGCACACTTATGAATCCTTGCAATGTTGTCCATCTAAAGAATGTTGGCTTTAGGTCTTTAGTTATGAGAGCCAAATACATGAGTTGAAATAGGTCCTCAAGGTAATAAACTTAAATGTCTTGCAAAATTCCCTTCTTTAGTCTTGCTTCAAATTTCTTCATCATCTATTTTTCCCTAGTGATGACAATACAAGTAGTTGCACTGAGTGTTTTCCAAAATTTATAGGAATTCGTGCTTCACATTTAAACTTTAAAGGAAAAAATTACCGATAAAAGTGCACCTTGAACTCTCCCAATTCTTTATTTCTTTTGCTTGCTATCACTAGTTGGTGATAAAGTCTTCAAATTTGAAAACTAATGGAAAAACATAAAGTAAGAAAGATAATATAAATTTCACTCTTCTTATCTTTAAAAAATATTTAAAAATAACGTAAGAGGGTAGTCGCATACCTTTTAGCACCATGGGGGGAAGGGAGGGGGAATCGATTTGAACTCACACCCATGCTTCTAGAGCCTAAGGCTCTTTCAAAGTTAAGAATAAACGACATAGTAATTAGCTGTTAAACATTTTTTTTATATGCATTGGAATGTCGCTGATGACGAGAATGATTTTGCATGTAAGTGCACGGTCACATAATATAGATCTATAACACTGCATTAAGCTATACTTTCAACACTGAAAAATGCTCATCCCAAATTAAAAGTTCTTATCTAAATGAAGGGGAATGGCACATTCCTCCATGATTATAAATTTAATGGGAGAATTGTGCCACCGGCTACAATCTCTTTATTTTCTTGCTACTATGCATCTACATGTATATTGTCTCAACATGGAGAGAGAGAGAGAGAGAGAGAGAGAGAGAGAGAGAGAGAGAGAGAGAGAGAGAGAGAGAGAGAGAGAGAGAGAGAGAATGTATGTGAGATCCCTCCTACCCTTATAAAAGAAAATTATTAGGAAATGAATTTTTGGTTAAAATAGGTTAAATTGTGAGGAGATAGAAATTATAAAAATTAGAGCGTGCTTTTGTAATATTACTTCGAGTTAGGAAAAGGCCTTTGAAAAATTAAGATGAGAATACAAATTCCAACTTGAGAGCCTTAGTGCACATGCACTAGAGAAATTAATAAAAATAAGTGTGCACATAAATATAACTCAATGATCCAGATTGAATTTTAGAAATCCAGCTCCTTAGAAAATTCCAGCCCGTGTGTTTTACCCAAGTATAAGCCTCAGTTAAAAATGTTGACTATTGTCTTAGAAAAAATAATAATTTAAATAGGTTAGAGGTGTGCACATTAAAATTTTAATTAAAACTAACCTTAGGTTGGTGAAACTAGGTAGTAGACTTGGGCAAGGGGTAAGTGGAAAATGGTTTGTGGTATCCCACTTTATGGTTTCTACAAATGGTTTTGTGGTAGGTGACGTAAACCATGGTAATTGTTTATGGTTTTGGGATGTCGAGCTCCTCAACTTAAGTTGCATTAATGCATGGTAGAAGGCTCATGCAAATTCATGCAAGTAGTTAACCTTATTGCAACCCACTTTAGCCCCCAAAATACTTGATCTAGTGCTAGTTAACTAGATTTTATGGTGGCTATGCCTATTATGGTCATTTCCCATGCATGTAGTAGCCATCAATTATAAAAAGGGGGTCCGTGCCCTCATTTTTACTCATGCCTACTTCATGAGATGTTATGCTAATTAATTTACTCCATTTCCCCTACAATACTTTGCCTACTTTACCCCCTACTTAGTACTTGTCATTCTAGCTTGTAATCATCACTTTTTGGAGTTTGAAGAGGGCACAGAAAGCAAGGAAAGTAGGAAAATTTTTCTTCTTCATTTTGGAGGTCAACACATCATATTGCAGCCCCTCGACATCACTTTTAGACATATATTCAAGTAGGTCTTTGATCTAAGCTTTCAAATATTTGAATTTGTGCAAGTACAATGTCCTTTTGGGTGCTTTTCAAGTTTGTTTTTGCAATTTCATTTTTTAAATATTTTCTAGTTCTTTGTAATTTACAATTTTTTAAAAATAAAAATTAAATAGATATGCAAGCCTTTTTTACCATAAAGGCCCTTTAGATATTCAATTTCTTATTAGGTTAGTAATTGACTTTTTTCTTTTGATTAAGAGCAATTCATTTATTCTTTAGTATTCCCAAAACAGAGAATCAATTTTGTAATTTAGGCTCATGTGGACCTTAGGGAAGGCCACATGCTATTAACCCTTGATTTTTTCCCTTAGCCTTAGTAATTGAATTTTTAAAACCTTGTAGGACTCTAGATTAGGATGATATTCATTTACCCTAAACTAGGAATGTAATTTTCTAATTTAAATTAAAAGAACATGCAAATTAATGTGCATTGTTACACATAAGTGTGTGCACATGGATGTATAATTTGATAAGCATTGGTTGCGCCAAATTGTGTGCACATTGATGTATAATTTAATGGGCTGCTAGTTGCACCAAGATGTGTGCACATGGGTGCATAAATTAAGGCATAATCCTTAAAAATTGTGTAGATTTATGATTAAGCCCTTAATCATATAGTTAGAAGAACCTTAGAGGTTAAATAGCTGAGGATGTGCATAAATTATGACATAGGAAATAGAATGGTTTGGAAATTAATAACCAAAATGCCTAGAGTTTAATTTAACAATGTGATAGTTTACATAAGAATGTACCCTATGTGCAATTAAAGTGTGCACATGATCCTTAGTATAAGCATAGTTTAAGAAAAATCATTTAAGGAATAAATAACCTAATGGAAATCCTCTTTTGGAGTACTTCATTGGCTAGAACTTAGGATTTGAAATATACATAAGTATAATTCTCTCATTTTTTGTAAAAATTTTAAAGATAATTCTCTCATTTTTTGTAAATTTTTTAAAGATAATTCTCTCATTTTTGTGAATTTTTTAAGAAAGAGTGCACGAAAAGCTAATCCCAAAAATTATGCTATAAAGTGTGAATTAACCCTTTAATTATATGTTAAGTGGTTCCAGAAATCCTAATCTATAAATCTTAGGATTACCTATTGGTTTGATAGAATTAATCCCTAGAAAGACCTTTACATTTCTCTTAGAGAAAACTTAAATAGATTTCGCATAGAAGAATTTCCCTATGAGTAGATGATTAGATCCCAAATAATGAGAATGAATTACCTAAGAATTGCACTATGAGTAGATGATTAGACCCTAAATAATGATTAGACCCTAAATAATGAGAGACCATCACTAAAATCAATCTTAGAAAGAGTTTAAATAAGAATAATCCATAGAGAAACCGATCGAGACTCAAGGTTTCATTAAAGCAAAGAAAATTAAGAGCAATGACAATTTGAGAAATACGTTGGGAGATTTGACGGAGGATTGAGATTGTCCCATCAAAACTTGTGATGGTTTATCCCATTTTGCAATGAATGCATGATGCTTGGTTGTTTGATCATGTTTTTATATTTCTTGGATACTATTTGATGGAATATTATTTTGTGTGAAGCTTGTGAAGGTACCACACAGGCTTATGTTATGTAGAGGGTGGATGTCATTTGAGTGGTGAATGTTTCAAGAAGCCCATCTCGGTAACATGGATGTGCCCTAACATGCCTTGTGTGGGACAAGGGGCAACTTCCATTACACTAGGCAATGAGTATCTAAGAGACGAGGATCCGTGTATTAGTCTCATGATCCCCATACGTTGGTTTCCCTGGGAGTGGAGTAGTATGGCTATCAAAACAAAAGCGGCTCTGGAGATTTACATTATTGTAGGATCTGGGTTGATACTTGTGGACTCCTTCCTGGGATGGCATAGTGGTCCTAGAGTGTTCTAGCTCACAATAGAGCATAGCTTCCTGGTCTGAGAATCATGAAAATGATGTGAGGAGATATATTGATGAGATACTGATGAAATATAGACATTGGCATGATATTGTTATGCAAGATGTTTACTTTTGAATAATCATTATGTTTTTAAAAGAATTGTATATCGCAAGGTGTGTGTGTGACCTTTATCTTGCATCTTGTTTTCTGTTGAGATGTTTGTGCATTATGAATAAATAATATCAATTATGGGTGTGTGAGTTCATAGTGGCTCTGTAGGCCCAGTGGTAGGGTAACAGGCTCTGTAGGCCCAGTGGTAGGGTAACAGGCTAGACCCAAGGGATTGGATGGGATCTAGGCTATGCCTAGACCCCAGTGGTAGGGTAACAGGCTAGACCCAAGGGATTGGATGGGGTCTAGGCTATGCCTATGGATCTGGTAGAAGAAAAAATTGGATACAATGGAAAGCAAGAGGCAAGGTGGACCCAAGAAACTTGTGCTTTCCAACTGAAACCCAAAATTTATTTGAAAAACTTAGTAAACTTGGAAAAAACAAGATTTCTATTCTAGAAGCAGCGAAAATTTATAGAAATGTCTGCTCTTGATCGAGGGGGGGTAGGACATCAGTAGTCTCCTTAAGTCACTAATATGACCTCTATCTGCTATGAGAATTATGGAGGAACACTTCCTTGGAGGAATTGTACACATTTTCTAATGCAAAATCTATTCCATAATAGTTATGAGATAAACTATGTTAGAATAGCTCACATTAGAATAGTTTCATAGCGAGGCCCCAAGTGAGTCGGTCTACCCCTATATTAATCTTCAGTTGTAGTTGTTTTGAGTGTCTGTAAGGGGTAGGGGTCTCACACCTAGTATCAGAGCCTAGGTTGAATTAGCATAATTGATTTAGCTGGCTAGATCAGAAAAAGAAATGGAAACTTATTGGTTTCGTCTTTTTTCAGCAGATGGCTTTGTAGATCTCTGTTATTTAGAGATCGAGGATACCCCAATTCATAGACGTGCTGGATTGTATTGTAGACTTGTTCGAGGACTTGAGTCACGAGACAAGCATTTAGATCTACTTATATATTGATCGGTTCTTCTCAACTTAGGAGGAACGATGCTTTTTATGGTACTTTAGTGAGTGGGTAAAGTCCTGCTTATTGTAGCTTGACTTTCAAGTTTTGGGAGAACATTATAATAACAATGGTACTCATGCAGCTCGGAGTTATATGCAAGCTAGTACTATGTTCTACTCTTACTCCGGATTGCATTCTTCAACATAGATTATATAGATTGCTTAGGGACTATATACCCGAGTAGAATAGTTATTCTTGGGGAAGATGTAGAGTTTATACAAGCCGATTGAGTTTATAGCTGACTCCATGTTATGTATAAATTATATATATATATATATGTGTGTATATATATATATATATATATGTGTGTGTGTGTGTGTGTGTGTGTGTGTGTGTGTGTGTATGTGTGTGTGTGTGTATATATATATATATATATGTGTATATATATATATATGATGTTTTTTTAATTGTCTTCATTGTCTTCTTCCTTGTTTTTAAATTCAATAAGTTGAATTAAGTAAATGAAAATTGTAGAATGGAGTAATAGTTAATCCGGCCTTACCTTTCTAATATACTGTGGTTGTCTCGAGAAGATGACATGATATCATTTGCATTCAGATATCTTCTATCTTCTCAAAATTAATGCGAAAGGATTAGCTTGATGCATCATTTTGAAGATCTCTTCTTTCCAACATGGCACTAGTTAGAGACAACAATGGTGTGTCGTTAATGACACTCGTTTTAATACTGTTTATGCTTGTTACCCTCACATAGGCATGCTCAGAGAGAATATTTGTGTAACCATGATTTGCTACAGATTTGGGATAATAAGTAGGCTCCAAATATATACTTAGAGAGAATATTTAGGTAGCCATGATTCGCTATAGGTTTGGGATAATAAGTAGGCTCCAGATATATGCATTATACCAAGATAATAAGTAGGCTCCAAATATATGCTCAGAGAGAATATTTGTGTAGCTATGATTCACTAGGTTTGGGATAATAAGTAGGCTCTAGATATATGCATCTATACCAAGATATCTTGTAACTCATAGACACATTTTTGGGTCTATTAGGTTCTTTATCCCTCGAACTTAGATTCTTCTCTCTCCAAATTTTAACAATCGTAGGAAAACATTATAGGACCTGTCGTGCAAAGAATTAGAGTACTTAACCCAAGATATCTTTGAGAAAATGAAGAGACAGTGTTGTACAAAAATAAGATTGAAATACAAATAAAGATTTATTTGTTAAGTATTGACCTTAATTTTAGAGAGTTAAGTGTGTAGTTGTGTGACACAGTAATAGCCCAGCATCAATAGATCATTGATCATGAATACCAAGCTATTAATATCACTTTTCAATATATGATGACCAAATGATAGACAAGGATGGTCACATACAATCTTGAGTTCAGAGGGTATTATTTTGGACCACCTTACCAGGAACTTATGTGGACACATCGTTGGGTCAATGTAGAGGAAAATTTTATTATCGAGACTAGCTTGGATTTTCTTCCTTTCTACTCTTCAAATTTAAACTTAGCCATGATTATTGAGAAACTCGATTTAGTAAAGGAATACAAGATCAGAGGATGGAGTTAGTATTCCTTAGATGAATACTTGTCTAGGTTAAATCATCTAAGTGTGTATCTTCCTTATCAAAAATTTATAATTATGGGACAATATCGAAAGTTTCACTTATTTGGAAGAAGGGATTAGACTTCCCTATTGCAATGCAATAAGAAATTTTGAGTAAATAAAGATATTTACTTCCACTCAAGTCACTATCTCTAAGCGTTAAATGTGTAATTATCTTTTCAAAATTGTCATCCTGAGTCGAGCAAGCAAATCTCCCATCCGGTGGAAGAACTTGATAATGATATTTGAGAAGCCTTACACAAATGTCAGTCGCATAAGGTTTATGCATAAGACCAAATACATATAGATTTATGCATAAGGACTTATGGATGATCCCAAGACCTTTTCAAGGCAAAGGAAATAAAGTGGCCAAAATTGTTCATCATTGTGTAGATGAATACTTTTATATTATCGATTACAATATAAATGGAGCAAGATGGCCTTAGCCCATCTTAAGATCACCGATCTAGCTCATTCATGTTGGAAGAATCATGTCGAGGCAAATCATCAAAATCAAGATCAATTAAATTGGGGCAACTTAAAGATGTATCTATTTCGAAAACATTTCCCTCGCCAGGATATGAAGAGGACAAGATAAATGAATTTTTAGAATTATCCCAACATGAAAAATCTGTTGATGTATATCATCAAGCCTATGCCAATTTAATATGTGATTCGTCCCATCTATGGATGATACCACGTTGCTTAATAGGTTTATCAGAAAACTCGATCTGCTAGTGAATAAGCTGGTCAAGAATGCTAAACCAGGCTCAATTGTACAAGTAGTACATGTGGCAGAAGGCTTGCTAAAGTTTTTCTAAAAGAAAACCATCAAGCTAGAAGAATACCCCTGTTGTTCTAAAAAGATCATCATGCCTAGGTGAGAACCAAAATCTACCCAAGTCAAAGAGAAACAAAATTCAAAATTTGAACCAAGATTCCCAAAATGTGAGACCAAGAAGAGGAAGTTTCCAAATACTAGAGATCCTTGCAATAGCTCAAAGGGAATAAAGATGTTACAAATGTCAACAGTTAGGGCATGTTATGAGTGAATGTCCCAATACCTCAGTTATGATTTATCCACTATAAAGTGTTGCGGGTCCTTATTTCTAAAGACTAGCAACATCTATCTAAGAAACTTTTGTTCACATGTCATGAAATATGAGACCAAGAAGAGGAAGTTTCCAAATTTCGGATAGATCTAACAACTCAAAAGGGAATGTAGCTAGGGCATGTTATGAGTGAATGTAGTAATACCTCAGTTATGACTTATCTACTACAAAGAGCTACAGGTTCTTATTTCCAAAGACCAGCAACATCTATCCAAGAAACTTTGTTCACACATCATGAAATAAACAATCTTGAATTTAACTCTAGATGGAAACTCCACTGATACAAATTTAAAGCCTTACACCTTTAGGAATTTATGATGGAATTCTCGGAATGGATTGACTTACTCAGAATCAAGTAGATATACACTACCATAAGGGAACCATTTCTTTTCTAAATCTTCATTGAAATAAGGTCCAAGGTATTGGCGTCACTAGATCTCCAAAGTTACAGTTAGTAAAGGCATCTAGAATGATGAAGGGGTAAGAAGCAATTACCTTGTTAAGCTTAACTCTACCAGATTTAGGTTTGTTTGAACCTAAATGGTTGAGTGAATATGCAAATCTATTCCCTGATGAATTGAATGAAAAGCCCTCGACTCGAGAAGTGGATCATGAGATAGACCTTGTACTCGAAACAAAGCCAGTTGTGCCATGAGAAGGGCTTATAACATGGCAGATGTAAAGCAACTAAGCTTAAGGAGAAATTAACGTAACTTTTAGAACATAATCTCATCAAACCTAGTGTATCCCCATGGAGTGCACTAGTTCTTTTTCAAAGAAAGAAGGATTGGAACTTTAAGATTATGTATTGACTACAAAATATTGAATCAATACATGGTCAAGAATAAGTACCGATACCTAGGATTGACAAGCTTTTGGATCGATTACATGGTGCATAAATGCTGAACAAAATTGATTTAAAGTCTGGGTATTATCAAATCTGAATCAAGGAGCAAGATAGACCAAAGACAACATTCAGATATGGGCACTATGAGTTTACATTTATGCCCTTTGGATTGACCAATGATTGATTATTGATGCAAGTGGCTTTACAATTGGCAAAATCCTTATGCAAGAAGGAAGGCCAATAGCCTATAAAACAAGAAAGCTTAGGCCCCACGAACAAAATTCTATGATCCATGATTTAGCACTCATGCATTGAAGGTGTGGAGGCATTATCTTCTTGAATAAAAATTTACTTTGGTAACATACCACAAGAGTTTGAAATGGATATTTACATAGAATGACCTCAATATGCATCAAAGAAGATGGATATTTACATAGAGTGATCGCAAATGCATCAAAGAAGATGGATGCAAATATTGCAAGAGTTTGATTTTAAAGTTAAGTAGAAATTTGGTTTTTTTTTTAAAAACAATCACAAATGCCTTAAGTCGAAAAGTATCTTTACTTACCATAAAAATTATATCAAGTCCCCTCACAGAAGAGATCAAAGAAAAGACTGGGACATATATATTCTTTGCTCCAATTATCACCTTACTAAGACAAGAAAGAAAAAACTATTCAAGAAATAAAAAAAAGCTCAAGGATATAAATTTAAACATGGATGCTTATATTTCAACGAGCATTTATGTGTCCCAAGGGAAGGGAATTCAAGAATAGAATCTTAGTTGAGGAGACCTTTACATTAGTTAAGAAAAGATTCTTTTGGCTCGGAATGAAAAAGGATGTATTGAATCATGTTCGTTAATGCCTAGTCTGTCAAAAGATAAAGCTGAAAGAGTCAAGTTAACTAAAAAACTGCATCCCTTGGATATTCCAACCATGAAATGGGAGTGCACTGGTATGGATTTAATCACCAGATTACCTTTGAGTTTTGGATATGATTCCATATTCATGGTGGTCGATAGACTTACAAAAGTTACTCATCTTATACCAGTTAAGAAGAACTTCACTACCTCAGATATTATGAGAACATTCTTGCGAGAGATCTTTCGTTTACATGTATTACCTTGCAAAATTGTGAGCGACAAACATGCAAAATTTACTTCTTGACTTTGGACGTCATTTTTTAGAGTAATTGGGACTTCTCTTGATCTCAACACAGCTGAGTCCAATGGTCAAACTAAAAGGGTTAATCAAGTTATCGAAGATACCCTCATAGCCTTTTGTGGACGTGAGCCAAAAAGATGTTTGAACTACCTACATTTGGTGGAGTTTGCCTATAGTGCCTCTTATCATTGAAGTATTAGTATGAGTCCTTTCAAAGCTCTATATGGTCAAGCTTGCCTTACAACTTTGACTTAGTATGACTCTTTAATCAAGATAGAGGTTTTGAAGCAGATGCTTGATGAAATGAACAACCAAATGTAGTCTATAAGGAAAGATATCAAAGCTACTCAAGATAGGCAAAAACATTATACAGATCCAAAAAAGGTTGAGCTGTGAGTTTGAAGAAGGCGACATGGTTTTTCTTTGTGTACAGCCTAAAAGGAGTTCTTTATCCTTAGGGAAGGTGACATAGTTTTTCTTCATGTACGACCTAAAAGGAGTTCTTTATCCATAGGAATGTACAAGAAGTTTTTCTTCACGTACGGCCTAAAAGGAGTTATTTATCCTTAGGAAGTACAAGAAGTTATCACCAAGATAATGTGGACCTTATGTTATTACAAGGAAGATCAGAGATCAAGCTTATGAGTTGCTTCTTCCTCCACATCTTAAGGTTCACAACGTCTTTCATGGTAGTTTGCCTTGAGCAGTATCATCCAAACCTTGAGCACATCTTAGAGGATGATCACATTATCATACCAGCACAAGAACATATAGAGTTAGAACCCGAAGAAATCCTGGATGTTTAGAAACCTCTATAAAATAGAATTCTATGGGAATGCTTGGTAAAGTAAAAAAATTTCCTTGTTAAAGATGCAACTTGGAAAAAAGAGGAGGATCTAGCCGAGGACTATCCCCATTTCACAAGATGAGGATATCTCGATGCTTAAGTGGGAGAGAATGTAAGATCTCTCCTACCTTTAGAAAAGAAAATTATAAGGAAATGATTTTTTTGGCTTAAAATAGGTAAAATTAGCAAAATGTGAGGAGAGAGAAAATAGGTAAAATAGAGTGTGCTTTTGATATTATTTTGAGTTAGGAAAAAGCCTTAGAAAAATTAAGATGAGAACATAAATTTCAACTCAAGAACCTTGGTGCACATACACTAGAGAAATAATTTAAAAAAGTATGTAATATGTGTACGGGTACACATAAATGAATTCAAAATCTAGCTTCGTAGAAAATTCTAGCACGTGTGTTTTACCTAAGTATAGGGCTCAGTTAAAAATGTTGACTACTATAATAAATAAATAAATAGGTTAGAAGTGTGCACATTAATAAATAAATTAAAACTAACCTTAGGATGGAAGGTTGAAGTATAAAAACCATGGGTTAGTTGAATTGGGCAAGTGGTAAGTGGAAAATGGTTTGTGGTATCCCACTTATGGTTTCTACAAATGGTTTTGAGGTAGGTAATGTAAACCATGGTAATTATTTGTGGTTTTGGGATGTCAAGCTCCTTAAGTTAAATTAGTGCTGGTAGAAGGCTCATGCAAATTCATGCAAGTAGTTAACCTTAGTGCAAACCACTCTAGCCCCCAAAAGACTTGAGTTAGTGCTAGTTAACTAGATTTTATAGTGGCTATGCCTATTTCCCATGCATGTAGTAGCCATCAATTATTAAAAGGGGGTCCCTTCCCTCATTTTTACTCACACCTACTTCATGAGGTGTTATGCTAGCTAATTTACTCTATTTCCCTTATAGTAATTTGGCTACCGTTTACCCCCTACTTGTCATAGTACTTAGTACTTGTCATTCTAGCTTGTAATCATCACTTTTTGGAGTTCGAAGAGGGCACAGAAGGCAAGGAAAGTAGGCAAGTTTTTCTTCTTCTTTTTGGAGGTCAACAAATCATACTCTACATCACTTTTTGGGTTTTTCTCAAGCTTGTTTTCCCAATTTCATTTTAAATTTTTTTCTAGTTCTCTGCAATTTATAATTTGTAGAAAATACAAAATTAAATAGGTATGCAAGCCTTTTTAACCATAGAAGGCCTTTAGATATTGAATTTATTAATAGGCTAGTAATTGACCTTTTTGTTTTGATTAAAAGCAATTATTTTACTCTTTGGTATTTTATACACATTCCCAAAAACAAAGAATCAATTTTGTAATTTAGGCTCATGTGAACCTTAGGGAAGGCTATGGGCTAATAACCCTTGATTTTAGACCTTATTCTTAGTAATTGAATTTTTAGAACCTTGTAGGACTCTAGATTAGGATGATATTCATGTACGCTAAACTAGGAATGTAGTTTGCTAATTTAAATTAAAAGAACATAAAAATTAATATGCATTGTTACACATAAATGTGTGCTCATGGATGTATAATTTAATGTGCATAGGTTGCACCAAGATGTGTGCACATGGATGCATAAATTAAGGCATAATCCTTCGAAATTGTGTAGATTTACGATTAATCCCTTAATCATACAACTAGAAGAACCTTAGAGGTTATTTCACAAATAGCATAGGATGTGCATAAATTATAATATCTAAAACTGTGTTAAATTTTTCTAGAATAGCTTGGAATTTAATATCCCCCCAAAAAATCCTAGAGTTTAATTCAAGAATGAGATAGTTTACACAGGAATGTATCCTATGTGCAATTAAAGTGTGCACGACCCTTAGTATAGGCATAGTTTAAGAAAAAACATTTAAGGAATAAATAAGCTAATCGAAATCCTCTTTTGGAGGCCAGAACTTAGGATTTGATATACACATAAGTATAATTCTCTCATTTTCGTGAAAAAAAATTAGAAAGAGAATGCAAGGAAAGCCAATCCCAAAAATTATGATGTTAAGTGTGAAGTAAGCCTTTAAGTATATGTTAAGTGGTTCTAGAAACCCTAATCAAGAAACCTTAGGATTACCTATTGGTACGATAGAATTAATCCCTAGAAAGACCTTTACTTTTCTTTTAGAGAAACTTTAAATAGATTTTGCATAGAAGAACTACCCTATGAGTAGATGTTTGGAACCCAAATAATGAGAGACCATCACAAGAATCAATCTTAGAAAGAGAACTAAAAAAGAATGATCTATAAAAAGACCTAGCAATACTCCAAGATTTCATTAAAGCAAAGAAAATTAAGAGGTTTGAGCAAGGATGTAACAGTTCGGGAAACACTTTTGGTGATTCGATGGAGGATCGAGATTGTCTCATCAAAACTTACGATGGTTTACCCTATTTCGTAATGCATGCATGATGCATGGTTATTTGATCATGTTTGTATATATCTTGGATACTGTTTTCTGTGAAGCTTGTGAAGGTACCACACATGCTTATATTATGCCGGGCAATGTCATCCAAGTGGTGAATCCTATCATAAATGTGGTCATTGTCTGAGACCTTGATCCATTTCGACGCAAACGTGGGTGTGCTCTTGACATGCCTTGTGTGATAGAAAAGGGGCGGCTCTTGTTGTACTGGCAGCGGGTATCAAGGATGGGGATCCATGTGTTAGTCTCATGATCTCTTGTGCATTGGTTGGCTGGAGCATTCTTGGCCTGGGAGTGGTATAGCTATCAGAAGCAGCTCTGGAGATTTACATTATTGTAGGATATGGGTCGAGACTTGTGGGCTCCTTGATGGACAGCATAATGGTCCAGGAGTGTTCAGGCTCAGTAGAGCATACCTTCTTGGTTTGAGGAACGCGGACATGGTGCCAGGAGATAGATTGATGAGATACTGATGAGATATGGACATTGACATGATATTGTTATTCATGATGTTTACTTTTGAATAATCGTTATGTTTCTAAAATAATTGTAAGCTGCGGGGTGTGTGTGTCCCACTCTGTCGCATCTTGTTTTCTATTGAGGTGTGTGTGCATAATGAAATAGGGAATATTAATTATGAGTGTGTGAGTTCACATTGGTTGTGTAGGTCCATTGGTAGGGTGGTAGGTTAGAACCAGGGGATTTGATGGGATCTATAGAGGCTGTGCCTATGGATCTGGTCAAAGCGAAAATTGGATACACTATACTAGAAACTGCGGGAGGCAGGGTGGACCCAAATAAATGGGTGCTTTCCAATCAAAAACCAAAAATTGTTTGAAAAACTTAGTAAACTTGGGAAAAAATGGGATTTTTATTCTAGAAGCAGCAAAAATTCAAGTAGAAACATATGCTTCATGATCAAGGGATAGGACGTCGGTAGTCTCCCCAATTTGCCGATATGACTTCTATCTATGAGAATTATGGAGGGACACTTCCTTAGAGGAATCGTACGCATTTCTTAGTGTGAAGTCTATTCTAGAACAATTATGAGAGAAGCTGTCGGAATAGCTCTCATTAGGATAGTGTCGTAGTGAGGCCTTGATTGAGTTACTCTACCCTACGTTAGTCTTCCATTGTAGCTTTTTTAAGTGTCTGTAAGGGATAGGCGTCTCACAATGTATATAAGTATATATATGTATTATGTATTTATAGGTACTATCATTAAGGAGGTGAGACATATGTGAGAAAATATATATGAAATATGTGTGTGTGTGTGTGTGTGGACTTGAAAAATCCCAAAAAGATTTGACCCATAAGAGTCCATTTTATAGGGAAAGAAAAAGGAACTAAATCCCGATTTGACTTGTCAATGTTCCTCTTTGAAAGAATTTTTGGCATATACTCTTAACCCCATCACCACTCACCTACCACTATCCATTAGTAGTCCCCATGGCAAGACAAGCTTTAACATGGTGATAGATTGTTATCCAGAGTTCAAGAAAATTTCAATACTTATCTTTCAATTTATTCAAACCCTTTGTATTCAAACTAGTCTACCCTAAACATATGTACTTTGGGCAAATTGTCTTCTTCCTTCTATTCTGCAATCATCACATTAAGCCTACCAATAAATTATGTAATAATGTTCTAGTTAGTCCTTTGTGGCACATTATTGATGACTATGTATTGTCTAGAAGCATCACGATTTGATGTCAAGGTTGAAGTAGTGTTCTCTTCTTGTTCCTTATTCTAGAGAGTAATCTTCATTCTCCTAGCATTTTTCTTTTGAGAATCCAATCTGACCTTTGATCTCCATTCATCTTCCTAGTTGATTGCAAAAAAAAAGCTCCATAGAGTTTGATTCTTGTAGGACACTTGAAAAATTCATTGTCCACACCTTGGGCATTTGGATTTTAATGTATTTGACGTTAAGCAATTTTTGAGTTGGTTTCCCTGTACACTACACATTCATCTTTATTAAAAAAGGTTTCCAGGGAAAGAATAAATAGTATTAACAAGATAGCACAGGGATCTATACTGCAATAAGCAGCGCTCCATGTTCAAACCTTGGACTTGTATATAGAGTATAAGAGCTTTAATACAGTATTATAAAGAGAAAGTTTGTTATTAGAAAATCTCCATCAGTAAATTGGACCTCTATTAAGGGTTTCTCAAGGTTGAGGACAGAAGAAAAGTGAAAGAACACAAAAACAAAGTGTGTTTCGGCTATGGTAATCCTGAAGTTGTTCCATAAGTGCATCTGTGTTTTTGGGGCAGGCTATGCCAACTCTAAGCACAGTACATTGACTCACACACCTACTTCTCAAAAAGATCAAGTCAGTAGTAGCACCTGCACTTTCACTGTTACATGGCATGTATTCACGGGATTCCTATACACACAGACACATAAATAGGGAATCTAGGCGAGTGGATGAGGTGTACCATCTGCCCAATTTCATCCTAAGGTTAGTTACATTCTTGCATGAATATACCATGGGCTCAAACAAATTTATCATATCATATCCATTATGCTTCCTTGTCCATGTGCCAAACAACCAGCTTGAAAGAATGAAAAATTAGCAATTCAGAGAGGAGAACCTTGATAGAAGCCTGCATGATTGAGTTGTGAGCATTAATGATGCATTGTTTTCTAGTGAAGCATATGAAATATTCGCATGTTCAAATAGTAGAGGTGAGTTGGTTAAAGTAAGAACCTCATACAAGCCCTATATTAATCACTTAGCAAGCTTTGAATCTCTGGAAGCCCTAGTTCAGAGCATTTAACAAAAATTGTGGCATATAAATATCTGGGAAAACCTGAACCAAACAAACATTAGATGATTGCATGACTTATTAGAGAAAATACTGTACAATCATGGGACTGTTACCAAGACATTATGTCAGAGCAGAGGGCATGTTTAGTCTCACGTACAGTACATGAAGTGGATTAACACCAAATCTAAATTCAATTCTAAGATATCTTAGCCAACTTATGATGAGTGGCCTACAAGACAGGCTTCGTGGTAAGACGCTTTAGTTGTTGATGTACTCTTCTGAGCTGAGAATGTGTTAGGTGCCTCCCGTTGATTACAAAAAGGAAGGGGAGGAAAGTCTTCATCCTTTAGCTGATAAGAGCTTTGTGCACTGCAAAATATTTGTGCATTGTTATTGATTTGTGAAAAAAATAATTATAAATCCCTATATCATACACTACAGACAAATGCAGTTCACTTAATTGTTTATTGTACTTGAATAGATGCTCTTGAAACTTTGCTTGTGTTAAGATACACCACTCATCTACTATGTGCGTTGTACAATTTTGAACCCGATGGTTAATTAGTTTTTCTTCTTCCTTTTTTGTTTGGTGTTTTTTGTTTTCGTTTTTTTTTTTTGGGGGGCCGCGCGGTGGGGGGGGGGGGGGGGGGGGGGGGGGGGCCTCTTCTTCAGCTCGTATCGGCGACAACTCTTCGCTTCCTGTCACCGGTGTTGGTAATGTTTCTTTGGGTTCCTCTGCCACCTTACATGATGTTCTGCATGTACCACGAATTTCCAAAAATCTGTTTTCAGTATACAAAGCTTCTCAGAGGGGACTTGGTGTGTACTTTGATGATGTGGTCATCGAAGTAATCGACAGGAAGACTCTCTCGGTTGTTGCCAATGGAGTCCATGATGGGGGTCTCTACAAGATCACCAATTTTTTTATTGGCATATTTTAGCAGAGATTATTCAGCATTTTTTCTACCATTTTTTGATATTTATAGGCATTTTATGTAGCATTTTATGCTACTGCCATGCTGTCGGCCTACTACAGCTGGCCGATCCTGAGGGAGTATATAAGGGCTGGCTCCCTTTCCCTCTGTGGGAATGCAATGCAACCTTATGCTGGAAACTCTTAGGAATGGGGGCCTTTGGAGCCCGGACTCCACGAGGACGGCCCCCCCTTATTATTATATTGAAGATCCTTCATATGCCAGTTGTATTACCGCCTGACGAGAATACACATCATCATCTTCCCCACAAGAGGCCTCAAGCTCCCCTGGAAGCTTGACTCTACACAAAGCAGAAGGCCATTGCCATGGAGGTCAACAACAGCAACGAAGCACCGTTTACATCACGACCATCAAACAACAACACGACAACAACAACGTCACCCACATTCAGCGGCAACAAACCACCATAGTCACGAGCTCAAGGACAGTTCTCTCTCTCTCACTTGGACAATGTTGAAAATTCATCTCATTTTTCAGCATCCAGTTGAGGTCATTAGCAGCTACTACTGCTTCTCATCATTGTACAGCACCTATGGGCTTCCCTCGTGCTCAGATTTCAGCAATAAACATCAGTTTCCAGCATTAATAGGTCTTGTACTTGAGCCTACATCTGTGTTTTATACTTGCTTCACTTTCTTTCATTGCAAAGTGCAAACCCCCCTGCTCAGATCGAGGGGGGGAAGATATGTCAAATGCATTTAAGGTGTATTTGGCAAAAAAGGGCATAAAGCATTAGTGTACTATGCCATACACAGCACAACAAAATGGTGTGGCAGAGAGCAAAAACAGGTCATTGATGGAGATGACCAGATGCATGGTGGTCCGTACCTTACAAGAGGGCAAGCTCTTCACTTCTTTGCATAGCAGGACATAGGCTAATTCTAGAAATGCAAGAGAAAATGCAAATGTGGCTTGCATGAGTAGTCTACGTGACACACATGAGCCAGCCTCATTTGAGGAAGCCAAGGAAGATGAACACTGGCAAGAAGCCATGCAGCAAGAGATTGATTCAATCCAACGAAATTGCACATGGGATCTTGTGGACTTGCCACTAGGCAAGAAGCCAATTGGTACAAAGTGGGTGTACAAGGTCAAGAGAAAGTCTGATGGTACCATTGAGCAAGACTAGTTGCCAAAGGCTATGCCCAACAGAAAGGCATAGATTATGATGAGAAATTTGCACCGACTTCCAGGCTGTCCACTATTAGATGTGTTGTCATAGTGGCTACCCATCATGGATGGAAAGTGCATCAGTTGGACATCAAGATAGCTTTTCTCAATGGGGACTTACATGAAGACGTTTATGTGAGTTAGTCCATTGGTTTTGTGATGCTTGGCTACAAGGCTCCAGTGTAAAACCTTAGGAAAGCACTTTATGGTCTCAAACAAGCTCTCAGAGCTTGGTATGAGAAAATACATTCTTACACTCAAGACCTCTATTGAAAAGAGCATCATAGGATTTTACTTGTGCTCATTCTTTATGTGGATGACATGTTGCTGAGTGGGAATGATGAGGATGCAATTTCAGCTTTCAAAGCTGAATCACGGGCATCATTTGAGATGTCAAACTTGGGTCTATTGCACTATTATTTGGGCATCAAGTTTGTGCAAATGGATGAAGGCATTGTTCTGCTTCACTCCATGTACATACAAAAGCTCCTACATAAGTTTGGATTCCAGGATTGTAAGCCCATCTCTACACTTGAACCAGGGCTTAAGATGAGCATGCATGATGCAGGAGAGCCATATGACATGAGCATGTCCAGTCAAGTAGTTGGCTGTCTTATATATTTGTGCAACACAAGGCACGACATAAAGTTTGGTGTTTCCCAAGCCAACAAGTACATGCACAGTCCCCGTGCCAAGCATTGGCAAGCAGTGAAGAGGACATTCCGCTATCTTCAAGGCACCCAGGATCTTGATTTGTTTTATCGTGGGCGGGCAGCTTGCAGTTATATGCTTATAGTGATTCAGATTGGGCAGGTGACTATGATACAGACAGCCCACCAATGGGAATTGTTTCTTTCTTGGATAGTCATGCATATCTTGGTTGAGCAAAAAGCAACCCACTATTGCCACTCTACTTGTGAAGCTGAGTACAGGGTAGCTTTCACAACTACAATAGATTGTGTATGGCTAAGGAGGTTACTTGCAAATCTCCGTGAGTGTCAACAGACACCCACCACCATTCTCATTGACAGTTAAGAGTGCTATGGCTGTGGCACGGAATCCAATTTTCTATGCTCACACTAAGCACATGGAGATTCACTATCACTATGTCGGAGAGAAGCTATATGCAAAGGAGATTACATTAACCTATTGCTCTACACAAGACAATGCTACAGATCTATTTATGAAGGCATTGCCTAGAGAGAAGTTTGAAGCTTTCCGCAAAGCTTTAGGCTTACTCTCCTACAGAGAGTGATTTGCCACCTTGTACAGGTTGACATATTTCACTAAGGGGGGATTTGAAGGCATGCAGATATGTAGTGTCACATGTGAACATGAGATAACTCCATAGGCACTTTTATCCCAATGGGTTTTTCCACCTGGACACCTAGTGTGAAAGGACACTTAAACTAGGGCTTTCATTATAAGTTCTACTTGTACTTCATTTCACTCATTATCAATATACATGCAAGTACTTCTCCCACTCTCTTGCTAGTTGACTTGCTCCTTGTGTGTGTATGAGCTCCCATTGCTATCCTAACCCTAGCCCTATTCCTCCTGTGTGCCAACAATTTTACTTTTGCTCAAGATCATTCCCACTCACCTCCTTACGTGAGAGTCTCTCCCACTGCCAACCTCTCTCAGTGTATTGTGTGTACTATGTTGTTCTAACCTGCAGTTCAAGCTTTCCATTGCACCAATTATCATAGAGTTTGTTGAGGTGTGTATGGCACTGTAAAATGATGCTTAATCTCCTTACTTTGCAAGAAATCTTTGAAAGCATTGGACATGTATTTACCCCTTGTCTGTGTGGAGTATCTTGACATTGCACCGTGTTTCATTCTCAACCATTGCATAAATACCTCATATTTTTCCTTCATAGGGTAAATCCAAGTGAACTTGGAGTGGTCATCAATAAATGTG
Source organism: Cibotium barometz (assembly GCF_041138505.1). Taxonomy (NCBI): domain Eukaryota; kingdom Viridiplantae; phylum Streptophyta; class Polypodiopsida; order Cyatheales; family Cibotiaceae; genus Cibotium; species Cibotium barometz. The sequence goes on from NC_141054.1 coordinate 24,219,737, forward strand.
AGGCAACCCCCCAAGATGGAGTTTGCATGCGACCACAAACATCACTATGTATGAGCTGTAATTTTTGGACAGCCCTAACTAAACCATCTCTCGGGAATGGTTCCTATGTAGTTTGCCCAATATGCAACCCTTACATATATGACCAACTGGTGCTTCCAAGGGAGGCATTCTTTGAATCATATTATGCTTTTGCAAAGCAATAAACTGCCAAAGTTTACATGCCCAAACCTAGCATGCTACAATTCAGCCAAGTGCGCGTTGTAGTGTTCATAGTTGCAGCACATGCATAAGTAGACTACTCCTCGTATGTGTTCAACATATCTAAGCCATTATGTTCCAGTTGATACAATTTGATATGCATCAGCAGGATCTTTGACCAAGCGTTTCTCATCTTGGAATTCAACCACCAAACCCTGCTTTGCCATTGTAGGCACATAAATTAAGTTCTTCTTGATGCCTGGAATATAAAGCACTTCTTTCATGTAACTTTCCTTACCATTAGGCAAAATCAAGGGCATAGAGCTTATGCCCTTGCTTGGTAAGAAGAATGATCTGCACATGACACACTTCGACCACCCGCAATAGGTTCAAAGTAAGTGAATACATCTCTCCTAGATATTATGTACCTGGTGGCATCACTGTCAATGTACCAAATTAAGTGTCGTGTAGAAGCACTAAGAGATATGTTCTGGCTGGAAGCAGAAACGACACTGGGAGAGTCATCCAATTTCTATAATCAAGAATTTCCTATCGTGCGTATCCTTCATCATGACAAGATTGGCATGCTGTTGTGGCTTGGCTTCAAAGGCATATAGCACCACGGTACTTGGAGTCTTTTTCTCATTTGCAAGCCCTTTCCTGCATTCATTAATGTAGTCACTTGGTTTATGGAAATGATGGCATTTGCGCTGCTTCTTGGGTGCCTTGGAAGCATCACCCTTCTCCTTAGCATCAGCCTTAGTGGGCTTTTTGCCACTAGAAGTGGAGGCTGAATATCTGACTTTGCTTGTCTTTAGCCACAAACACCTGTTTTGAACCACCACATGTGGCCAACCAATTTATCCTTGTTTGCTCCTCCTGAAGCAAGAGTCCCACCAACTCATCAAAGGTGATAAGAGCTGCACCTCCTCTCAAAGAGAAATTGAGAGGTCGCAAAATTCAGATAGGAGGGTGCCAAGGAGTTCAGAGTGGTAGACACCAACTATCTATCCTCCATGACCTCAACTGAGCAGTTGCTCCCTGAAATCCTTGATCTTTTGTCAAATGATCTGTCATGTGATTACCTACTTCCATGGATAGAATATCTAGTTGTCTCTCCAAATACATAACTCTGGCTTCATTCCTTGATATCTTGGCAGTGTCTCCCAAGCATTCCTTCCTTGATGTCCCACAAGACCTGATATGCAGTATAATTTTCCACTTGATGGACAAGGCAATCATAGACATCGCTTGAGCATTGCTAGTATCCCACCACCTTTGCTCTGGGGTAGGCTGAAGCACAATAGGTGCTACAGTAGCTACACCTTTGTGAGGAGTAGCTGGCTGTATAGGCCTTGCATCATGTCTCAGAGGCCTTTGGCCACCAAAATGTTGCAAAGCATGAAACTTAACAAGGAGTAGTTGGCTCCATCCGACTTGTGTGAGGGACAGAGAACCCAAACTTTCTGTTGCATCTCTTGCTTCCATGATGCTGCCATGATATCCAAGATACCAACACAAACACTGACTGCAAGTGTCTCAAGACACTGCCAAACAAACACTCTCATAGAGAGTATACACCACACTATGTAACTGAATATCTGCAAGTAGATGTACAAAAGCAAAGGAACAGGGCTGGAAATATTATGATGCTTTTCCCAAATTGCAAATAGTTGATGCAGAAGTATGGTTGGTCACATGAGCAGGAGTTGGAACTCGTCCACCAATGGAAACATGATAGAATCTCGGCCACGAACGAAACTCCACAGAGTAGAGGATGAGAGCTGTTTTTGGTGCGAATAGTAGTAGATTAATCCTAACCCAAACTGTGTTTTTAGGACTAAAACCCCAATTCAACAGACTTTAAAAGTAGGCCACACAGTAGGTGCAAGTCGGGCACCAGGTACAAGTCAAACAGGTTCGGCTGATGTACGGGCTGATTTAGGGTTCTAGGAGATGTGCTAATAGGGTAGAAACCCTAAAAAACAAAATGTTACATCAAAAGTTAGGGCTTATCCTAACTAGCCCAAGATTAAATCTCGCGATGACACATGGCAGCTAATCCAACAGTCATGATATAAACTTAAACCATAGTCTATAAGTGACACTTATTGCTAGGGGAAACGTCACCAAACTAATACTAATGCCTAATACACATTTCCAGTAACATATCTGTCACAAAGTGCACAGCACAAGGCTGATCGTGAGAAGTTGGAAGTGATGTGTGGACACCGTTTGGTTGAGCACTCGCATCAAACAACAGTGTTGGTTTTTTTGTGGGCCTGCGTTTGTGTTTCCGTTGTCTCTTTCTTCTCTGATAACTCTTGCACAAAAGCACAAGTAATTCACAATTGTTATCAAAGCCTAGGAAGCCTGCAAAATTTTCTTTTTTTGCATCAAGTGTATTTATTGCACATTATGGATAGCGTTTTTAGAATCAGGAGTGCACAAGGTCAGGTTTTTGGCAATGCCTCCATCAATATGTCAAAGAATTGAAGTCTATGCATGTCGACCCCTATGTGTAAGAGGTAATTGCTGCCAAAAAAAGTGTTGCCTTGGAAAAGATCAGTGGCTTGTAGTTCTTCATCATGGCTGCAGAGATGGTGATGGCTGCAACCTCAGGCCGGCCCTTAGATGGCTAGTTTTGGTTGCTTCAGAGGAGCGTCCTCGACAACCATTGATTTGGAACCCCTTGATCCGTTTACCCGGTGGCTATATGCTGGGGGCCCGACCTCATGTTGTGGGAAATGGTTGTTAGGGTTAGGGTTTTGGAAGGCACACCAACAGGAAGCGTGTGAGAGAGAGAGGAACACGTTTGCTGTAAGCATATAGCTACACATCAACCCCCTCAGGATAAAGCAATCCAAGAGACAAGGTACCCTGCAAATACCGAAATACACGCTTCACAGCTTGCCAATGTGACAATCGCGGGTTGTGCATGAATCTGCTCAACTGAGATACGACATACTAAATATCTGGCCGTGTAGTACACAAGTAAATAAGGCACCCAACAGCCTGAGCATATATAGTGGCATCAAATAAAATACTGTCATCTTGTAGTGACAGTTTCATCCCAGGCTCCATAGGAGTGCTGATAGGCTTGCAATCCTGAAATTTGAACTTCTCCAGAAGTTTAGCAACATACCGAGATTGCAACAACCCAATGCCTCTGTTATCCTGCACAAACTGTATGCCCAAATAGTAGTGTACGAGCCCCAAATCAGACATGGCAAATGTCTGTTGCAGTATCTCTTTAAAAGCTGCAATTTTGTCATCATTTGATCCCATGAGCAAAAGATCATCTACATAAAGACTGATGACCAGCAGATCTTTCTCTTCTTTCTTTACATACAAAGTGGCTTCTGATGGACTGTTCACAAAGCCTTTAGTGAGCAAGAAAGCATCTATCTTTGCATACCAAGCTCGTGGAGCTTGTTTCAAACCATACAAGGCCTTTTTCAGCCTGCATACTTTCCCTTCATGACCATGTTCTGCAAAACCTATGGGCTGACGTACATAAACTTCCTCCTCGAGGTCCCCATGTAGGAAAGCAGTCTTGATGTCCAACTGATGAACAACCCAACCACGATGTGCAGCCAATGCAATGACACTCCTAAGCAGGCTTAGTTAGTACGAAAGGTACGATACGGTACGGTACGATAAAATACGGTACTAATTGGTACCTTAAAATTTTTTGAGGTATGGTATGATATTAGTACGTTTTTTTTTTTAAAAATACTTCCTAAACTTAAAAATTGTAGACAAGAAGTTACAAAATAGTAGAACCATGAATATAATGTCATCATGCCATTAGAGTACAAAATTGCTACAAAAGGATAGGCCGAAAACTCATGGCATGGGCGACCGCCAACATGCGTACATACATGATACTACATACTACAATACATCATCAATGGGCTAGAAGGAGATAGATGCCCAATGCCTAGAGAGCTATAACATATCAAAAGTCTACATCATCACCAACATCTGCATGATCATCAACATGATCACTACTAGAGTGTCCATCAAGAGAGTTCTCTGAAGAGGACTCTTCGAAGGTGGATGAGACACTCTGGGGATCATTCTCGCTAAGTAGGTTGCCGTCATCATCAAACAAGGGCTCTCTAGGCAGTGGGGTATCATCATGAGGGGGCAATGGAATATCATCATGAAGGCGGGGATTGGAGCTCGAGGATCCCCGCCTCACATATGTCCTTGCACGGGGCAGCTTGTCCCCCAATCTTTGAAAGGTGCTGGAGAAGCCTTGTTGCACCACTGGTGTATGACTTGCCGCAATATTGGCATGTCCAATGATGGGAGTTGGACTTCTTGGTGTCCTTCTCCACATTGAGGCAATGCAAATCAAAAGCCTCATGCTTCTCCCGAGGCATGATGGATAAGAGAAGGGCTAAAGCTGGAGTAGAGGAGAAAGCGTAGAGAAGATGAACTATGGGAAGAGCTTGGAGGAAGAGAACTTGGAGTAGAGGCTCAAGTGGGATGGAAGGAGCTTGGAGGAGGGTGGAGGAGAGGCTTGCCGCTTGGAGTAGAGGCTTGGAGTAGATGGAGGGTGGTGGAGGAGAGGCTTGGAGTAGATGGAGGAGAGGCTTGGTCCTTGAATCTTTCATAGAAGGACTCAGGAGAGATGTAAGGAAAACAGCCAAAAAAACGGGCAGAAAAAACAGGCAAAAAACGGGCAGAAAAACGGCTACTTCCAACGGGCAGAAACTAGGAAAAATCATACCTGATCGTACGGATACGTACGGTACGAATCGTACGTACGGTCTGATCCGTACGACGTACAGAACTAAGCTTGCTCCTAAGTGTCGACATACGGGATGTAGGAGCAAATGTCTCCTCATAATCAATGCCCTTCTTCTGTGCATAGCCCTTTGCAACTAGACGGGCTTTGTACCTGTCAATGGATCCATCTGCATGTCTTTTCAACTTATAGACCCACTTAGTACCAATGGCTTTCTTGCCTTTGGGCAAATCAACCAAATCCCATGTTTGATTCTTTTTAATAGAATCAAGTTCATCCTGCATGGCTTTGTTCCAATGCACATTGTCTCGTGCATCCACAAATGAATCAGGCTCATCATCATCCTGTAAACTAGCTGCCATAACCATATTTAAATCCATGATGTGTGCATGCTCATTGGTCCGTGTCTCCCTACGAGTACCGCCAGCAAGAGGAGCATCTAGATGGCTGTCCTGTAATGTCCTCAAATACCATCTAGGTATATGTCTAACCTGTGGAGCCTGTTGCCCCATATTTGGCTCAACTTCTGGCTCAATCTCCTGCTGAATTTCTGCACCACCTTCATGATTAGCTGGCTGCCCTGCACCCTCATGGGTTGGATCACCAACTGTGGAATGAAACTCCATAGGTAGTAGGCCTTCAAACACATCATTTTCAGCCTGATTTGCATCATAACTAGCCATGGATAATTCTGACTTTTCATCAAAAATCACATCCCGACTAGTGAATATCTTCTTGGACAGTGGGTCATATAACCGGTAGCCCTTGCTCTCACGGCTGTACCCAACAAAAATACATTTTGTGGCTTTATCATCCAACTTCCTCCTCAACTCTTTGGGTATGTGTGCATATGCAAGACACCCAAAAGTACGAAAGTGTGATACCGAAGGCTTGCGGCCATGCCGAGCGTCAAAAGGAGTAATGGAAACCAATGCCTTTGTGGGACATCGATTCAAAATATGACAAGCACACATAACAGCTTCCACCCAAAAGACATGTGGTAGCTTCTTTGCCTTTACCATCTCCACGAGTGACCGATTCTTCCTTTCTGCAACCCCATTTGGCTGTAGAGTATAAGGAGTAGTATACTGATGCTTGATACCTCTACTCTCAAGAAAGGAATTCAACATGTGTGACACATATTCCCCCCCTCGGTCAGAACGGAGGGTCTTAACCTTGCATCCTGACTCTGTTTCAACAAGTGCTACAAAGGCCAAAAATGCATCATATACCTGTGATTTCCGTTTCAACGGATAGACCCAGCATATACGAGAGAAGTCATCAATAAATGTAGCAAAATAGAAGCAACCTCCTAATGACTTCGTCTGCATGGGACCACAAAGATCACTGTGTATAAGCTGCAACTTTGTAGTTGCTCGTAGAGCCTGATCACGTGGAAAGAAAAATCGATGCATTTTTTCCAAAATACATCCTTCACATATGTGATCTGGAGGCTTCTCCATAAGAGGTAGGTCTGTCAACATGTTATGTCGCTGCATAAGCATAAGACTACCAAAATTTACATGCCCCATGCGAGCATGCCATAACTCCGCATCAACCATAGCTGGAGTAAGAGTGAATGCATGATAAGCAGACTGATCCACTGGCTGAAATGCATCCAACTGATAGAGTCCATGACATAATGTACCAGTAAGCATCAAGGTCAAAGCATTAGCTTTGTCTCTGACCATGCATTTGTCATCATCAAAGTTGACTTGCATACCACACTGTGCTAAAGAAGAAATGGACAATAGATTCTTCTTTATCCCTGGTACATATAAGGCATCTGTAAGGCGAAGAATAGAGCCATCAATGGCTGTGAGCTGAATCTCCCCAATGCCACGAACTGGATATGAAGCATTATTGGCACACTGAACGGTCTTGCCAACAGGGGCAGGGCATACATTACAAAACAAATCCCTGCGAGATGTAATATGCTTTGAAGCACCACTATCAAAATACCAAGTACATGCATGCTCAGTCACACTGAGTGCTTGTGAAGACCAAGAGGCATCATAACTGCATGTGTAGAAACAATAATTCCTGTCTTCAACAAAGGAAGCAGTCTCCGGAGGAGCTTTAGAGGTATCTTTTATAGACAACCCAGACTCCTCCTTCTCCTTCTCTTTGGCAATCCTCTTCCTACACTCTGTGATGTAGTGACCTGGCTTCTTACAGTAATGGCATTTGCCTTTCTTCTTGGGCTGTCCATCACCTTTCTTGGTATCCTGAGATGAGCCACCATCACCTGAATTCTGATTTGAACTCTTTGGCTGAAACTTGCCTTTCCCTTTTTGACCTGTCACAAATGCTTGTTCAGCACTTGTGTTCATGTTCATGTTCTTCCTGATTTGCTCTTCCTGTAACAAGAGAGCAACAACTTCCTGATACTTTAGGGGCTCAATAGCATTCCTCATGCTAAGGTTCAAAGAGGTATGAAAAGCCAAGTAGGATCTTGGCAAAGAGTTTAAGATGGTGGATACAAGCTGTGTCTCAGGAATAATCTCATCCAAATAAATGAGTTGCTCTCTCAAATCCTGCAGCTTGTTCAAGTGGCTAGACATATCATCTCCTTCATGCATCTTCTGGTTTTCCAGCTCTCTTTTCAAAAATGAGATCCGTGACTCATTACGAGCAGCATACATCTGCTCCAAAGTCACCCATGCATTCCGTGAAGAGCCAGCTGAACGAATATGAGGTATAATAGACCTCTATACTGACAATGCAATAAGTGATAAGGCTTGTGCATCTTTGGCATCCCATGTCTTTTGGGCATTTGTTCTTTGAACAGGCTGTGGCTGAACCGGTGCCTGTGCCTGTTGTCCTCTTCCGCGAACACCCCCTTGAGGAGGAGTCTTTGGAGCCAATGGCCCTGGACGTGGTTCATCACCACTAACGAAATCCCAAAGACCTTTTGCCACGAGCACATTTCTCAGCATGAAACTCCACAAGGAGTAATTCATACCATCCAGCTTGTCTTCCTTAGACAAGTACGTGAACACATCACTCTGCTGTTGATTTGCCATTATGCCAGTGCACAATGTTGTACCTGTGTATCAAAAAACCCAAAAACAACAACCCTGAAAGCAACTGTACTCCACTGAATACAACTGACCCAAATATGTTTGCACTCTCAATCCTCTGAATGTGCAAAACAATGCACCACTGACTGAGTAGAGCAACAAAAGTGGCTCACACAGTGCCAAAATGCCCAAAAAATGCCCAAAATTTCTGCACCCAAAGCCTTGCAAAAGCATGTAGAGGTTTCTTTGCAAGAAAACCTCCCTGTATCTGCCAGAAAAACTTTCACAGAGAAAATGCCCAAATTTCAAAACATGTAAAGCTATAAATTTTTACCCATGTGATTTTGCAGGTACTTGTCGGCTGTAGGCTGTACAGAACAAGTGTACGGAACAGTGTACGGAGGAGAAGCAGGTGCTGGTCGACTGCTGTCTGCTGTACGGAATAGCTGTACAGAACAGCTGTCGCCTGTATGGACAGACAGGTGCTGGTCTGCTGCTGTGCAGGTATACGCAGCAGGTGCTGGTCGACTGCTGTCTGCTGTACGGAATAGCTGTACGAAAACAGTCGGTGCCTGTATGAAGAGACAGCAGGCCTGTACGGACTGTACGGCTGTCTGTGCAGGACTGTACGGGCAGTTGATGGCGAGGGCAGCTGATGGCGAGGGACTGTACGGACAGGGCAGGCGAAGCTGCTCTGATACCAACATGTGGGAAATGGTTGTTAGGGTTAGGGTTTTGGGTGTGAGAGAGAGGGAACACGTTTGCTCATGATAAATGATAAAAAGGAGTACAATAGCCACATATAAAAGATGTGACTTAAAGTGTGTTCACATGGTCCGGCCATAAACTGTGCCAGGTGGACCAAACCACTTATAAATGAAACTAAGCTAATCTGGGGGAAAAAACCTCCACTAACTAAAGTAAAAAGTGCCCCAGTAACCTACTAATGATCACTAGCACTCCCCTGGATGCATACACAGCATAAAACCCAACACATGTATCATGGGGTGCATTGAGCTTAGGGCCTGCTAGGTCCCTTGGAGATTGGCTTGCACACAGGCAGTTACCCCCGGAGGTTCAGGTGAGGTTTGGCAGGGATCTGGGGTAGAGACAGGCTCAGCATCGACATCGACTCTGCTATTCCTTAGGAGTGGCTGGCACCTATCCCAGACTCGTCTCCCCCACTATGGCTAGGAGTGTTTACTCGGCATGATATTCTGCCTGGCAGTCCACGGGGCGGATGAGACGAGTGGTCTACTCACTTTTTCTATTGGTCCCCATGGCAGATTAGAGAGATCCGAACCCCTCTTGGAGGATTTCAGTGGATGCACCTTACAGAGGGTGATGGTGATGGATTTCAGGCACGTGAATAGCACATAGACCCCTCGCCGGCCAAGGTGGCCAGGAAGAGACTCTGGTGGCTATGGATATGGGAGAGCCGACCTCTCATGCGCCCTTGGCATGACCCCGCCAATTGGGAGGAGACTCTGGACCCCCCTTTTTTGCATATACAGCGCGGCTTAGTTGCAGGATTTAGAGGTCAGAGATTGACGGCACTCCGGCAACAGTAGCACATTGGCAGTCACAGGGCCTTTCCAAGCGTTTCCTCTCAGATTTTTGGAAGAGGCTCTGGGACAATTTTTGGCCTTGAAAGATCACCCTCTTTCTTTGGCTGATGCACACAAGATTTTGGCAGTTGGCACATGGTTGGTAGTTGGAGGTTGGCCAACAGCCTGCCCTAGGTGCGGCCACCCTCAGGAGTCTCAGCAACATTGTCTTTGGGATTGCTCGAAGGCTCAACAGGTTTGGCCGCGGATTCTTCGCATCTTCATGATGGACAGGGCCTCGACCCGGATCATTGTTTGGGGCACTGTTGCTTGGGCCACAGAGGCTGAGGTGGTCAGGGCTTATGAGGAGGATGGTGGGGGGCTAGCCCTTCAGGTCTCTCACCTCGGCATTTCGGCAGTACTAGTCACTGCCCCATCTATAGAACACTGGCGTCTGGGCTCATGTTAGAGATGGGAGATTCGTAGTAGCATCGCAGCCTGGCACATATGGCAAGCTAGATGCAGTGAAGCCATCGAGGGTACCCACACTCCACCTGCGGCGGAGTCCATTGGGAGCATTTGGCTCGACATCATTCATACCCTTCGCGGTCAGTGGGGGAAGTTGCAGGGAGGCTCTGACCGCATGTGAAAGTGGAGGGAAGCTTTCTTGAGGCTCTAGCAACCTGGTCCTTTCTCACCGACAGAGGTGGCGATCCCACTTGGCACTACAAACCACCAGTGTGGTTATTCCCCCCCTCCCCTCCCCTCCCCTTGTATGAGATAGCCTTCCCCTCATAGAGCGGCCAGCCGGAGGGGAAGTGCATCTTTCTCCTTTTGATTATTTGATCCCATGTGGCAAGTTTGTATCTAGCCCTTCGTGGTTTTTTCATAACGAATAGAAGGATCTTTTCCCCCGGAAAAAAGAAGAAGAAAAGATGGTGATGGCTGCATTGGCTTGCCTACGAGAGTAGCTTGTGTCTAGGGGGATGACTATAGCATAGAAAGGTGAGAGCCCTTCGGCAGGAGTGCGAGTCTGAGGCTCCTGTAGACCCCGCTTCTGTAATTGCTCAAGAAGAAGTGGTGTAATGGATGGACTTGAACTTTCAACACTATGAGCCCCCAACAAACTGTTATAAATCGTCCCAGCTTGGATGATGCCTCCAAGCATTATGGATCATCTAGCTCCCACAACTTACTGAGCAACCGGATGAGCATCGCACTCGGTTTGACAACCGTTACTTGGAGCAACGTGGAAGTTGGCATGAGAGCCACTGTTATCATCGGAGTTCCCATTCAAAGAGGCGTTGTTGATGGTCTCCTTCACGAAGTCCCTCTCCATAGGATTTTTTAGATAGTTTTGTTCTATTTCACCTGCTCGTTGTGCATGAGAACTATCGGACTTCCGAGTTCTTCCTCCTCGCCTTGTGTGTAACAATGGAGCCCTTGAAGCCTCCCAAGTTCAACGTGAAGATGGATGGTGAAGTTGTCACCAATTGGACCCGTGAGATGACTACCACTCATTGTACCAGACGGTTTTGATGTTCTTCAACTTTATCTTGTTCGTAGAGAATTGATTGATGCTGCTCTCTTGTTGTGGGATGACCACCATTATGTGTTGGAAGGATTGCCACAAGGTCGTCTTGGAACAATTGCTCCGTGGACTACCTATGTGACTTGAAGAAGCAATGGGAGCGATTGGCACAGAATCAGGGCGAATCGACAACTTCCTATCTGGCATGTGTTGTTGCTCATGCTCTTGAGGATCATGCGATGGTAGGAGCATGTGAAATACTTTTGGATGATTTAAAACTGTCCTTGCATGCAGATGTTTGTGCACTCCAACGTGTTTCGTCTTGCCACAGTCATGTCTTCGCCCTTCTGTTGATCCTGCTTCTACTCAGTCTCAAACCTGGGGGAGAGAGAGAGACGTCTAGTACAATGATACCATGGGGATACGATGGCATGGAAAAACAAAAAAGAAACATGAAACTGAAAACTGAAAACTGAAACATGATTCTATAAGCTTCCTAATGGCAAATGTGGCTATGGTGAGGGCATGTCATGTTGTCGGAGAATCCCGTGGATCTGTCTCTACGTTGTGGTGATCCTTGGTGCTCTGGGTGGGGGATGCTTGGCATGTAAGATGGAGCAGGCCTACTCACTTAAGATTCCTTTGAGGCAGGGAATGGCAAGAGCACACCTTAGTCTGGTAGTCCTTCAAGATATGGACCTGATTGGTCATGTGGGCATAAGCACCACTATCACCAACCCATTCCACCGCTTCAGGTGTAACACTAACCTCTTCAGGAGAAGTCATATCTGTGATCACGAGGAATGAATCCTTTGAAGAAGTGGATGAATCTGTGAGACTGCCATGTATGCAACTTTGGCAGATCCCTCCTCTGAAACTTTGCCTTTATCTTTGGTGTTGTCCTTGTCAAATGCTTTAGAAGCATCCTGGGCTTTATACTTAGCTTTTGTTGCTCGAGAATCATCACGACGAGCAAAGCAGCAAGCCCCAGTATGACCTATCCTGCCACAATAATCACATTCATTGCTTTTGTCCTTGGATTCCTTAGAATCCTAAGGAATCCTGTTTACCCTTGCCTTTGCCTTTGTTTTTGTTGTTGTTGCTGCTGTTGTTGGAGTTCCCTTTTCCGCCTTTGCCTTTGCCCTTGTCAGAGGCAACAAAAGCAGACTCCGACTTGCCTTTTCCGCGAACCATGCACTTGTCGTGGAGATAACTCACGACTTCCTCAAAAGGGGGGAGAGGATCACGGAAATAAATATTATCCCTGAAAGAATCAAAGGAAGCAGGCAACTTACCAAGAAGTTTATGGATGGGATTGTTGATGCTCCCGTACTCCTCAAGTTGCAGCTTGATATGGGAAAACTCTCCAATCTTCTCAATCAGGTTATCTGGCTCAGTAATGGTAAGCTTCGCCAGATCTGACACCAATTTGGCAATCTTCACTATCGAAACTCTCCCATACCTCCTCTGGATCTCTGTCCACATCTGATGAGCATTTCCGGGAGGAGACAAACTGTGCCTGTATGGATGGAGTCATGCAATGGATGATGATATGTCACCAATTCTCAGGCAGACCTCTGAAATGATGTCATGATTGAATACATGTGGAAGGGCTCCATGAAAGGATTGGTATCCTGGTGTGAGTTCGTGGCATGATTTATGAACTCATGGAAGGGTGGTAACCCTGGTGAGTGACTATGGACTCATGGAAGGGTGGTTACCCTCGTGAGTACTTTTTGGTCCTGTGTGGACGGTGCCTGTGAACGGGCTAGTTGGATGTACAAGATGTAAGTTGGGAGATTTCATCCACTATGTTTGTGCACCAGCATATGTATTTGAGTTGCACATGCATGGATGACTTATTTTTGATGCCTGGACATTGCTTGGTATTTTGCTTGTGAATGTCCACGGGCACCGGGGACGTCTGGACAACCCGTGGATACGCGTGTGCACACCTGTTTGGGACTCGTATGGTTTCCTTATGTGTTTTGCAGGTGGTAAGTGTGCACACTTAACCCAATTTATTCATTATTTCATGTTACTAAGGTTTATTGGGTGCAGGGTTTACATTCACTTAAAGTGTGGGCGGACACACTTATAATTTTATAATTGAGTTCGCATCAGGGTGGACTATTTTTAATGAACCAAGGCCAAATATGAGAGATGGCACCCGGGCACTCCCAAAAAGCTCCACGAGTTGCTATTCTGGGTGTGGGAGGGCCAAAGTGGGCAAGCCTTGACTTGTAGGGCACTCATCTGGAAATCGTGGGTTTGTTAGGAGCTGTGTGGACAAGAAAAACAGCAAGTTTACTCATATACATGAGCTACAGGTGGAATACATGCGTAGTACAAGGGTTCCAGGGCTGGCTGGCTGCTATTTCTCTCTCTACAAGGCAGGTCAACTTCATCTATAGGGGCTGCAGGCTGATCGATTTGGCTCCAGGAGCTTGTGCATGGCTGTTGGGACTGTTTTTGGGCTTCTCTGCTGAGAATAGGGCTTGGACGGAGTGAGCAGAGCCTCTACAGGAGCTGGCCGACTGTTATAAGGGCCATTATTGGCTGTTTTTACAGGTTTGCAGGAGGTTTCTCGCGACGAAACTTGAGCAAACATGTCCCTAGACAAGTACCAGGCCTGGGGATGTGATCTGGTGGAACCTGTGGGTGGCCAGTGAGCCAAAACCATGGCTGGTTACTGTTTTGCAGGTTTGGGACAACATTTTGTTAGAGGGTTGGTGACCGCGTGACCGAGGGTGTTCTACAAGAGCGGTCGGTGATCGCTCAACCCTAGTTGGTGACCGAGGGTGTTCTACAGGAGCGGTTGGTGATTGCTCAACCTTGGTTGGTGACCGAGGGTGTTGCAACAGGAGCGGTTGGTGATCGCTCGACCCTCGTTGGTGACCAAGGGTGTTCTACAAGAGCGGTTGGTGATCGCTCAACCTTGGTTGGTGACCGAGGGTGTTGCAACTGTTAGAAGTCATCTCCTGTCTATATTCATACACCAGGGCCTCTGTTGTGGGTGTGCCCGCCCTGTATAAGGTGTTTTATCATTTTTCCACACTCCCCGTATTTTTCCCTATTTTTTCCCATTTTTCCTAGTGGTGGGAGGGCTACCAGAGGATGCCAGGAGCACTCCAGTGCTGGCCGACTGCATGTTTATCAGTCGTGGGCTACTGGGCTGCTGGCCGACTGGAGTTTCTCAGTCGTGGGCATTCATCTGCTGGCGGACTGCATTTATGCAGTCCTGGGACCATTTTTCAGCAGTCGTGGGCACTTTATATGCTGGCCGACTGCTCTCCCAGGGATGTATATATAGGCCCCTTGCCCCCACCACTTCCTCATTCAGTTTTCTCGGGATCTTGTGTATAGAGAAGAGTTTACACACCTATCTCTCTGTGTTTCTTGTGCTGTTTATTTTCTGCAGTCTACTTGCTCTTGTCTACCCAAGTTTGGTTATCATTTCCGCTGCATATTCTGACATGGTATCAGAGCCATAGGCTCTAGACAGATCTTGGGCGTTTTCTAAGCAAGAGGGGGAGCGTTAGGCTGCTGATTGGTGTATTGTTTTGGGCTGAACGGGAAGAGAAGGTGCAAGAGGAAGGCGGGCAAAGGTGCTGGACAGCCACTTGCAGGTTTTCAGATTTTTTTTCCCCACCCACCCACCCTTTCAGGTTACTCTCCGCGATGGCAGATTTACTAGAGATGGCTGAGAAGCACATGAAGATTCCGACTCTCCCCACGTTCCCAGTGGATCGTCAGTTGGACGGGTCCAATTACGGCATCTGGAAGGTCATGATGGAGTCGGTTCTGGAGTCATATGACCTTGCTGATTTTATTATCATCAGGGTGCCACGGCCGGAAGCTGAGGAAGGGGAGTTATTATCGACGAGGAAGGACCGTGAGGCACAGGCACACATGTGGGACTGTGTCAACGCCAGGGTCCGGTCGTTTATTTTCCTCAATTGCACACCACAAGTGATCAATCATGTGAAGCACATGACGCTGGCGAGAGGCATATGGGAGCACTTGGCTTCTTTGTATAACAGGGTGTCACCCATGAAACGGATTTCCTTGGAAGTGCAGATGCGGGTTATGAACCCTGCAAAGTCTTCGACGATGCGGGAACACATTAACAAGCTGCAGGCCCTTCAACAGGAAGTCCTACAAGCTGGGAAAGAGATATCATCTGAAGATATGGCCATCACTTTGCTTTCCCACTTGCCTGGTCAGTATTCTGCTTTCTATTCCTCGTTGATCACGAGTGGCAGGCTCAGCACCATTACTTGGGAGGAGCTTGTGCCAATGGTGCTGGACCAGGAGGAATGTTTCACGAACCCTCCTCACGGCGGAGGTTCGGAGGCCTTAACTGGCCAACGGTCGAAAGGCCGGAATACCAACAAGGGCAAAGGGAAGGCTTCACCGGAGAAGTCTTCTGAGAAGAAGGCTGATCCAGAACGAGAGAAGCTGAATGCCGAAAGATCTTGTAATGATTGTGGCGAGAAAGGCCACTACTGGAGGAAGTGCCCTTAGCGGACAGGGAAGAGTGCTGATTCCTCAGCCTCAGCTACGAAGACTCCGGCATTTGTGCACTTAGAGATGGTGGACTCCGATGCTTCATCATCTTCGAGCGAGGAGGCAGTTGGCTTCACCGCAAAGGATACCCGGGAATGGATTCTCGACAGTGGTGCTTCCAGGCACATGACTCCATCCCGTGACTTCTTTCTGGATCTGAAACGGCAGTCAGGTCGTATCTTTATTGGCGATAACTCCACTATTCCGATACATAGTGAGGGCCGGATGGAGATTATTCCTGACGGCAAGGGGAGCAAGCATGCATCCCGTGTTCTTTATGTCCTTGCTCTGGGTTTTCATCTTCTGTCAGTGCATGAGGTATGCAAGACTGGCTTTCGGGTGGAATTTGAGGAGCATTCAGTTGCTCTAAGGGACCGTGAGACTGGCAAAGTTGTTTGGGAAGGCGGTGTGGAGAATGGCATCTACAAGCTCTCTGCACTCTCCTCATTGACAGGTTCTCAGGTCGGAGATTTGTGGCACTTTCGTTTTGGCTACTTAAATGTGGATGCTTTGAGGCGAGCCTTCCGGGACCAGATGGTGGTTGGCTTGCCAGATGTTGGTAGTAGGCAAGGGCGTTGCAGCTCTTGCATACGTGGTAAGCAGCACAGGAAATCCTTTCCGAAGCAGGCTTCCAGGCGGGCTTCGAAACCATTGGAGTTGATTCACACTGACTTGTGTGGACCTCAGCAGATACCATCCTTGGGAGGATCTCTCTATTTTATGCTGCTTGTTGATGATTGTACCAGATTCACGTGGGTCTACTTTCTTTCCCAGAAGGACCAGGCTTTTGCTTGGTTCAAGGATTGGCACGTGATGGTGGAGAAAGAGTCTAGATATCAGGTTAAGACTCTCAGGGCTGATAAAGGAGGTGAATTCTCCTCGACTGTATTTTTCAGGTTTTGTGCAGACCATGGCATCAAAAGGGAATTGGCCAACACCGGATCGCCTTCGGAGAATGGAGTTGTTGAACGAAAGAACAGGACTGTGGTGGAGATGGCGAGGACCATGCTGGAGCATCGTGATCTTCCTCGTCCACTTTGGGGTGAGGCTGTGGCAACGGCTGTCCATACCATCAACCGCTCTCCGACGACTTCTGTACCCCATATGACTCCATTTGAGGCATATTTTGGCAGGAAACCCGATGTCTCGCACTTCCGTGTCTTTGGGAGTGATGCGTATGTACATATTCCGAAGAAGCAGAGGGGGAAGCTTGACTCCAAGTCCCGCAAGCTGGTATTTGTGGGGTATAACTCTCTTTCCAAGGGATACAGGTTGTATGATCCAAATCGGAATGAGATTGTTGTCAGCCGGGATGTGGTCTTTGACGAGCATGTTCCAGCATCCACTATCGAGGAGCCGCCACTTCTTGGAGATCCAGAGGAGTCTGATGATGATTCCCAGTCTATCATTCCAGTTGATCCACCTCAGTCTTCACAGGAGGTTGAGCCCACAGCTGGAGTAGAGCCCCCGCGATCACAGGAGGCTCCACGATCTGTTCGAGTACCTAGGTGGTTGTTAGACACCCTTCGGGAGTCAGGTGTCACGGAGCTACCCTCCGAGTGGACCACAGAGGACGGCCCTCGAAGATCACATCGAGTCCGAGATAAGAGCAACACGGCGGAGCTTCTTCAGGTGAACTATGCTTTGATGTCTCGTATCATGCGGGATAAAGAGCCCACTTCCGTAAAGGAAGCCCTTTCACAGGATACTTGGAGGAAAGCCATGCAGGTGGAACTTGATGCCATCGAGAAGAACAACACTTGGGAGTTGGTACCGAGGCCGTCGAAGCGGTCAGTCACATTGGTGTCAAATGGGTCTTTAAGACCAAATATGCGTCTGATGGGTCGGTGGACAAACACAAAGCCAGGCTTGTGGCTAAAGGTTATGCTCAGCGGCCAGGCATCGACTACGAGGATACCTTTGCACCGACAGCGTGGATGTCCACGATTCGGACCGTTTTTGCCCTTGCTTCTTCTCAGAGGTGGCCCGTGTATCAAATGGATGTAAAATCTGCGTTCCTTAATGGATGTAAAATCTGCTTCTTCTCAGAGGGGACCTGCAGGAGGAGGTGTACGTTGAGCAGCCTCCAGGCTTTATTGTTCCAGGATCGGAAGGGATGGTTTACAGGTTACGTAAGGCCTTGTATGGTCTTAAGCAGGCTCCCAGGGCTTGGAATCAGAAGATTGATTCCTTCTTTATTCGGACTGGATTTCAGAGATCGGTTGCAGATCCGAACCTGTATCTCTTTCGGGAACGCGGCATGGTCACACTTATCATCCTTTATGTGGATGATCTCATCCTCACCGGCGGTCATGTGGAGCACATTGGAGTGACGAAGGCTGCCTTGTCAAAGGAGTTTGAGATGACCGATTTAGGCTTACTCCACTTCTTTTTGGGATTGGAGATTTGGCAGACCCAGAGGGGGTTTTCCGTCTCTTAGTAGCGGTATGTTCATGAGTTGCTTGAGGCCTTTGGGATGGAGAACTGCAAGCCTATTACTTCGCCGATGGACCCGAACACAAAGTTAACCGTTACAGATCCTTGTGAGCCAGTTGATGCCTCGCAGTACCGGAAGTTGGTTGGTTCATTGATCTGGTTGCTGAACACTAGATTGGACTTATGCTTCTCCGTGGGACTGTTGAGCTCTTTTATGCAGACGCCATTGAAGTCTCATTGGGACGTAGGATTGCGGATCTTGCGGTATCTGTAGAGTACGAAGGATCTAGGACTCTTTTACACAGGAGGGAATGGAGTCAAGCTCCAAGGTTGGAGTGACTCAGATTGAGGAGGAGATCCAGACACGAGGAGATCTACTTCAGGATACAGTTTTACCCTCGGCTCAGGAGCAGTTTCTTGGAGCAGCAAGAGGCAGCCAACTATTGCCCTTTCTTCGACAGAGGCAGAGTATCGGGCTACTTGTGGTGCTGCTTGTGAGGTTGTATGGCTGCGGAGGCTGCTAGGCGAGATTGGGTTTCCACAGAGGGAGCCCATAGTCATCCAGTGCGATAACCAGAGTTGTATAGCTATTGCTCGGAACCCCGGTTTCCATGCCCGGACCAAGCATATAGAGATACAGTATCACTTTGTACGTGAGAAGATCTTGGCTGGTGACATCTTGCTACTTTATTGTTCAACGGAGGACAATGCGGCAGACCTCTTTACGAAGTCTCTACCTCACGCTACGCTCAGGCGGCACTCCAGCTCCCTTGGGTTGGTTTCACAGCCAGGAGCTGAGAGGGGGTGTTAGAAGTCATCTCATGTCTATATTCATACACCAGGGCCTCTGTTGTGGGTGTGCCCGCCCTGTATAAGGTGTTTTATCATTTTTCCACACTCCCCGTATTTTTCCCTATTTTTTCCCATTTTTCCTAGTGGTGGGAGGGCTGCCAGAGGATGCCAGGAGCACTCCAGTGCTGGCCGACTGCATGTTTATCAGTCGTGGGCTACTGGGCTGCTGGCCGACTGGAGTTTCTCAGTCGTGGGCATTCATCTGCTGGCCGACTGCATTTATGCAGTCGTGGGACCATTTTCAGCAGTCGTGGGCACTTTATATGCTGGCCGACTGCTCTCCCAGGGATGTATATATAGGCCCCTTGCCCCCACCACTTCCTCATTCAGTTTTCTCGGGATCTTGTGTATAGAGAAGAGTTTACACACCTATCTCTCTGTGTTTCTTGTGCTGTTTATTTTCTGCAGTCTACTTGCTCTTGTCTACCCAAGTTTGGTTATCATTTCCGCTGCATATTCTGACAGCAACAGGAGTGGTTGGTGACCGCTCGACCTTGGTTGGTGACCAAGGAGTTGCAGGTAATGTGTTTACCTATGTTTCCACACTTGGATAAATCTAGTGTCGGCTGGATGAGTGTACTCTCCGGGCACCGCATCTTGTACATATAAATACTTCTGTTGGTAATAAAGATACCTCAGGGGGGGGCTGGCCCAACTTCAGCCCCTAGTGCTCTGTCATGTGCAAGTTGGTTTATGTTTGCAAGATGTATATGCTCATGTAATGTTTCACAATGATGGTAATCATGTATGTGCCAGGAATGGTTGATGTATGTATGATGTTTTGGTAGTGAATTGGTTCCGTATACACGTGCCCGTGTGTGATAGTGGTATCAGAGCATTGGTTTCTTTCTTTGCTTGAGAAAGACCATTTTTGGGCATACGGAAAGCTTTTTGCTAAGAATACAGATTGTGAAACATGAGCATGCAAGCAGGGTCTGGTGAGCATTCAGATGCACAGTAGTCTACTAAATCCGCATATTCTGACCAGGCCGATGTACTTTCAGAGCTAGAGGCTCTCAAGCGTCAAGTTAGACGCTATCGTGAGGAGATAGCTGAATTGCGGTCTCTCAAGAATGACCTTGATGTTCAAAGGGTTTTGAATGAAAAGAAAAAGCAGGGTTCAGGTGACGATGCAGCCTTTGAGGCCATAGCAGCAGAGATGGGATGTGAAGATCCTAGAGAGCTGGCCATATCTTATTTGAAAGGCAAAAAGGATGTATTGGGTGATGCAAGTACAAAAAGGACTCCCCGCGTGGAATCACATGCAGATTCCGATACATCAGGAGATATAGATCCTCGTCACCGTTATGCATCTTCACGCCGAGAGCATTCTTCAAGTGAAGATTCTCACCACTCCAGGAGCGTGTCTCGAGTACGTGGGAAGAGACCCAAGCATGAGTCTCCTAAGCCTAGACATGAGGCTAGAGACAGGTCTCGTTCTAAAAAGAAAAGTCGAGAGTTCAAGTTAGGAGACAAAGATGTAAAGTTTGAGAACTTCTATGGCAAGATGGATACTACAAAGGCGCTTGCTTTTGTGAGATAGTTTGAAATTGCTTTTTGCAATGAAGATTTCTCTGAGAAGTCTAAACTCAGGCATGTGGGTAAGCATCTCAAAGAGACAGCTAGTGATTGGTGGATGGCCAAGCTTTTGGATGCAAGTGCTGCCCGCACATGGGATGACTTTAAAATTCAGTTTTATGCTCAATTCTTGCCTCCAAACTTTGCCAAGAATGTACGCAAAGAGTGGGATTGGTTGAAGCAGGATGAAGGGGAGACAGTGCAGACATATATAGCTAAGTACTGGAAGGTACTGCTGAAAGTTACTCCCTTTATGTCTCTTTCTAATGGGGAGAAGAAACGGAAGTTTGAATCAGGTTTGCACCCCATCATTCAAGAGAGCTTACACGTGTACCCAAATCAAACTCTTCAGCAGTTGATAAACTCGGCACTCATAGCTGAAAATTTGCATATGAAGTGGGTTAAAAACAAGTCAAATTCAGATTCATTTAAGGGCAAGAGACGAGCTGGTTATGACCAGAAAAAGGGTAGACAACCCTCTAAAAGTGAGCAGAAAGATGCCTTAGATACAAAGGGAAACTTGTCTAAGAAGCCGGGGGGTTAAACGCAATGATTTTGGGCTGTCAAAACAGCAGAGGCTTGATTATGTACGTGATGGGAAATGTTTTGGTTGCGGTAGTAAGGATCACATATATCCTAAATGCCCGCAGAACCCCAAGAATGCACATTCTAATGCAGAAAAGCCTCATGTAAATGTT
Organism: Cibotium barometz; assembly: GCF_041138505.1. NCBI lineage: Eukaryota > Viridiplantae > Streptophyta > Polypodiopsida > Cyatheales > Cibotiaceae > Cibotium > Cibotium barometz. The sequence goes on from NC_141054.1 coordinate 24,240,928, forward strand.
GTGCCCGATGTGCAAGGTAACACGGGGCAACCCCCAGATCATAGAACAATATGTAAAGCATGGGGACAGTTGAGGGATCAACCCTCACTCTTTTTGTTTGATGATGCATCCACAGATAATTTCATTTCGGTAGAGATGGCTGCTGCCATAGGCTTGGATGTATCAGATTTTGGGACTCAAATGAATGCAGATGCCGCCTTCGAGGGTAAAGGAGTTGATGTAACGCCGATCATTGGCAAACTCCGAATTCATATACAGGGATATCTTGATCATGAGAGTTTCTTGGTTGCTCCTCTCACAGGATGTGATGTTTTGTTGGGGATGCCTTCACATGCTCGTATGGAGCCCAAGAAGGACTATAAGTCCAAGAAAATCAGCTTTGTTCATAGAGGTAGAGAGCTTGTTATAGAAGCTGGTACTCCGGGTAGTACCATACCTATTGTAAGTCATGTTCAGGTTTCCAAAATAATGAAGAAGTCAGCTTGTTCTTACTTGGTTTTTGTACGAGAACAATCTGAACATGAGAATGTAAATGTCGATCATCTAACCCGAAAGCACATAGACTTTTTGTGAGGTTATGGTGATTGTTTCAGGGATGCATTACCAAGAGAGTTGCCACCTGAGCGTCCCGAGGATCATCGTATTGATGTGATACTTGGGAGTACGCCCCCAAATAGACTTCCTTACAGGGTGAGTGCAAGTCAGCAAGAAGAGATTATGGTGCAGGTTAATGACTTGCTTGAGAAAGGGTTGATACGCCCTAGTTCATCTCCTTATTGCTCACCTGTGTTGCTGGTGCAAAAGAGAGACGGGACGTACATGATGTGTGTGGATTATTGTACCCTTAACAAGGTGTCGATAAAGAACAGGTTTCCGATACCACGTATCGATGATATTTTGGCTAGGTTGGAGGGTGTAGCATGTTTTAGCCACATCAATCTTAAGAGTGGATATCATCAAATACGGGTGGCCCCTCAAGATATTCACAAAACTACTTTTCGTACGCAATTTGGGCTTTATGAGTTCTTGGTGGTCCCATCATCTGGACTTACCAATGCTCCTGCCACATTTAATCGTATGATGGATCGTATCTTCAGAGCACACAGAAAGTTCACAAATACTTTCTTTGATGACATCATTGTGTTCTCTAAAGATGAAGAGCAGCATAAGGAGCATTTGGCCATAGTGTTTGAAGAGCTTCGTCGCCATAAGCTCTACATTAATGGCAAGAAGAGTGAATTTTTCTTGGCTGAAATTCACTACCTTGGTCATATTGTATCCAAGGATGGGGTATGTATGGATCCCGCCAAGCTGCAAGCTATAAAAGATTGGCCAGAATTGAAGAATGTACATGAGATCGGGAGCTTTCTGAGATTATGCTCATATTATCGCCGGTTTATTAAGCTCTTCGCCGAGATTGCATCGCCTTGGCATGATTTAACAAAGAAGAAAGCTATTTTTCACTGGGGTGACAAGCAAAGGAATGCCTTTCTTAAGTTAAAGGAAGCAATCATGATTGGAGCGGTGTTGATCATTCTAGATTTGCATAAACCTTTCTCGGTGGAATGTGATGCATGTGGGAGTTGTATTGGTGTAGTGTTGAACCAGGAAGGCCATGCAGTGACATATGAGAGCCGTCGGTTGCAACATGCCGAACTCTACTTGCAGGTTTATATGAAAGAGTTATCGGCAGTGATTCATGCTCTCACGATGTGGAAGCATTATCTTTTGTTGGGAGCTGAATTTACCGTTAAGACTAATCATCAGAGTCTACGGTATTTTCTTACACAGACTAAGCTATCCGAGAAACATATGAGATGGGAAAACTTCCTATCTATGTTTCATTTTCAAATTTTACATACTCCTGGTAAGAAGAATGTAATGACCGATGCACTATCCCGAAGGCCTCCAGTAAGTGCTATTACAGTAGCCTATCATCAAGATTTATCAGATATGCGAAATTCTTATCATACAGATGATGATTTTCAGCATATATGGAATGGTTTTCAGCAGGGTATAGCAGCCCCGAATTACTCCATACGTGATGGGTATTTGATGTGTGTCATAATCGCTTATGTGTACATAAGGATTTGAGGCAGAAAGTGATGGATGAATGCCATGCACCGCCTTATGCAGGGCATAGAGGAATCCTTGCCACTACACAGGCTTTGGAGAGAGACTTTTTCTAGCCAGGAATGCGTAAAGACATAGATGACTATGTGCGCCAATGCATGGTTTGCCAGAAAGTTAAGTTTGACAGGCATAAGACTCCGGGGCTGCTTTAGCCGTTGCCGATTCCGAATCAACCTTGGGAGATGGATTTTATCACAGGTCTTCCTAAGACGCAACAAGGGAATGATGCCATCTGGACTATTGTGGATAGGTTCAGTAAGCAAGCACATTTTATTCTGGTACGGAAGACCATAAAGCCAGAGCATATGGCAAAGATATTCATGGCACAAGTTTTCAAGCATCATGGTATGCCAAAGATGATTGTGGGGGATCGTGATCCTCGCACCACAAGTCTCTTTTGGTGGCGAGCATTGTTTGATAACATGGAAACGAAGCTGAATTTCTCTTCTGTGTATCATCCAGAGATAGATGGGCAGAGTGAGATTGCAAATTCGTGGCTGATCGCAAATCAGATTGGAAGAAGTATTTGTCACTGGTAGAGTTTGCTTACAACAATACAGTGCATACTTCTACGGGCAAGGCGCCCTTTGAGATTGTTTATGGCAATATTATTTTGCCACCTATCCTTCGCATGAAGGATGAGATGTTTGCAGTAGATGAGTATGTAGGGGGATTTGGATACGGCCTTTGCACAAGTCCGGACAGCCCAGTGTTGCCAGGCGTTTCTGAAATGGCAGGTATGAAACGGGTTTCATATGTTTTGAAACATTTCATAAAAGGCAAGAAACGGGTACAAAAAGGTTTCATACAAAATAGAAAAAGCATATATATTTTTAACTTGAAATATACAAAAAAAAAAACTATTGACATAACTTATAAGAGACCACATTGAATTCATTTCAATAAAAACAAAATACATGTAAGATATGATGATATCACAAATCACGTGGGTGATCACTAATGACTAAATAGAAATCAAAATACATGTAAGATATGATGATATCACAAATCACGTGGGTGATCACTGATGACTAAACAGAAATCAAAAGGATCACCATGTGGGTGATCACTGATGAGTCATGACTCAAAATCCAAGATCAAAATAAATAACAAAGTTCAAACTAAATAACATGTCCAAATAAAATGATGCTGGCAGCTGCTAGCTACTATCTGCATCCTCATGCTCATCCTCATCTGCATCTTCTGCCTCTGTAGCCTCACTCTCAAGGTCACTGCCGGTAGCCGAGTCCTCAAATGCCTCATCCTCTAGAGATGCAGGTGCACCACTAGTACTAGCCTCTCCAGAAGATCGTGTAGTACGAGCCAGAGCCATGATCTCCTCATAGAGCATAGAATAGATGTCTCTCTCCTCTTGAGGAATGTCGGGAATCTCCTTGCACTTCATGATATCAATCTTATCTGGATTCACTAGAGCAAGGGTGGACCGTGTAAGATATGCCATAAATATTGATGGAAGAGAAAAAAGCGTGCTGCTTTGTGAGTTGTGCAAAGAAAACCAACATAAAGCAAAACATGACATTACCCCTTTGGAAAACCTCCACAAGGCCCAAGGACACCAAGGAGCAGGCGGGCTGAGTCGCTGACACAAGCGATGGCAAGCTAGCACACAAAACGGCGAAAACGTAGAGGCGGCCGCCACTGGGAAACGCGAACGAAAAAGGTACACTGTACGAAACGATTCGATGCGTAGGTTTTTAAAATATGCATGATGAAAAAAAAACGTGTTTCGTACAGGACGAAACGTTTTGTACATTTCAAACCTATACGAAACGCGTTTCTATGCAACTGTGGGACAGCCATACAGAGATCCCAGGATAAGCATAAGAAAGCTGCACATAAGCATAGAAAGCAATTGGATTTGAAGGATGGAGATTGGGTTTTATTGAAATACCAAAAGGCTCGCCTTCGCAAGCAGACTGGGAAAGATGGTAACTATCCGAAGCTATCTTGCTGATATTATGGACCATTTCAGATCTTGGAAAAGATCAATGAGGTAGCTTACAGGCTGGTGTTGACAGATCATTGGCGGATTCATAATGCTTTCCATGTTAGTCTCTTGAAGAGATATGTTGGTCCTAAGCCAGTGGAGCCGGTTATGGAAGATCAACCCGAGGTTGATGAGCTGGAAGAGGTATTGCAACCTGAGCATATTGTTTTTCACAAGGAGCGGAAAGCTACTAGAGGCAGGCTTGTCCGTAAGTACCTTGTGAAGTTCGGGAACTATCCAGTACTTTATGCGAAGTGGATGGACGAGGCGTATTTCAAAGACTATCCAGATCTTCTTGCGGGCTCCTTGGAAGCTTTTTCAGTTGCTGGCAACTGAAGCCGGGGGAAATGTCACCACTTGGGAGCAGGGGATCTAGGCTGTGATGGTGCTGGAGAATCAACAGGAGGAGCAGCAGTAGAGAAATCTTGTGAAGCCATGTCCTCTGACAAGAAACCTTCTCTGAAGAAAGGGGCTGAAAAAAATCAGCAAGTCCTCCTCTTAGGCTGTGCACAGCAAGAAGAAAGGGAGGGAGGGTGGGAAACTGAAAGGAGAGGAAGAAGATCTCTCCAAGATGTAGTTCCCTGTCCTCAGCACCTAGAAGAGGGCTTCAGCAATCATAAAAATCAGCAATCTTTGCTGAAATTTGAAAAATACAACAGTCCCAAGTGTCAGATGAAGAAAACGCAGCACTCTTGAGGAAGCCTCTGCTCCCGGAAGAAAACGCAACACCTTCTACGCTGAAATCTGCAAAAAACACAGCAAACTGTCGAAGCCTCTGCTCCAAAACAGAAAACGCAGCTTTCTTCTACTCACAGGTCAGCGTTTTTCTCTGATACCATGAAAGAAAGTGAAGCAAATATAAAACACAGATGTAGGCCCAGGTACAAGACCTATAAAATGTTTATTGTTGAAATCTGAGCACGAGGGAAGCCCGTAGGTGCTATACAATGATGAGAAGCAATAGCTAATGACCTCAACTGAATGCTGAAAAATGAGATGAATTGAGGGAAAGGGAGCCAGCCCTTATATACTCCCTCAGGATGCTGGTCGGCCAGCTGTAGCAGGCCGACAGCATAAAATGCTACATAAAATGCCTAAAAATACCAAAAAAAAATGGTAGAAAAAATGCTAAATAATCTCTGCTAAGATATGCCAATGCAGGGCCTCATAAATGGCCAATACAAGCATGAAAAAAAAAGGCGACGTAGACCCTTTGGAGATGATATGATCCAACATGCAACCTGTCTCATTTTCAGCTTTGGCAACATAATGCTTAAAACACAAAAAGACCTCAGATTTTGCCTTTAAAGGGTAAACCCATGCAAATTTGAAGTAGTCATCAATGAATGTTACAAAGTATAGATGCTTCCCAAGTGATGGTGTCCTCATGGGACCACACACATCACTATGTATGATCTGTAATTTCCAGACAACCCTTACTGATCCATCCTTGCGGAAGGCATTTATGTGCATCTTTCCCAAAATGCATCCTTCACATACATGTGGAGGTGGCAGCTCTATATGTGGCATATTCTGCACCATTTGATGCTATCCCCTTTGTTCATTTGCAAGTTTTCAAGCTCTTTCTTCAAATAGGCAACTTTGGACTCATTTTTGGCTTGGTACATGCACGCTGTGAGGTTTTACATGAATGGATGTGAGGAATAATGGATCTCTTTACTAACAAAGAGATCAAGGCCATAGCCTGAGCATCACGTGCATCCCATCTGTGTTGTTCCTGAGTGACAACTGCAGGTACTGGTGCCTGCTGAGCATTCCTACCCTGCTGAGCATTCCTACCACGAGTTGTAGGTGCAATGTATGCAGGTCTAGGCTCGTCACCAACTGACAAACCCCCAAAGGCTTTTGTCCACCAGCAAGTTGGTGCCATCCAACTTATCCTCCTGTGAGAGTACACCAAATACATCTGTATTGTTTTGTGCCATTGATACAAATGCACAAACTGCAAAGAGGCTCAAAAATAATCTGTATGCAACCAAAAATGCACCATTGTGCACTATCAAGCCAAAATGCACAAACTGGCAGTAAGCTGCAGAGCTGCCTGGACCTGTTGCAATGAACTGAAGAAAAGAATGAAAATAGCCTCAAATTTCACTAGTGTGTAATTGACCAATGTCGGAAGACAATGGAAGCCCCAAATCAGAAATACCCCAAATTTTTGTTGTAAAAATCCATGTGTACTGTAAGGCATCTTTAGCAGGTACAAGTACAGATGTTGATTCAGCTGTACAGCAGGCTGGTACAACAGTCAGGTACAATCTGGCAGCAAGTATGTCAGTACCAAATGATGATGTGGCACTGTACATACTCTAAGAACATGTCAGATTCAGTTCAGGGTTGTACGAACAGATGCAGGCAACATGGCGACCACACGCGTGAAGGTGAAAACCAGTCAGAGTTTGGTTGCACAACTGTACGAGCAGATCATTCAGTACGGACAGAGAGAACATTAGGGTTTCTGGCGATGGATAGACGCGGACTGAGCTGCTATGTACCCTGAATGGACTGATTTGACCTGAAACCCTAAAACAGGTTGAAAACCTAAAACGGGGTCTGATACCAATTGTTGGCACACGAGGAATAGGGCTCGGGTTAGGACAGCAATGGGAGCTCACACACACAAGGAGCAAGTCAACTAGGAGGAGAGTGGGAGAAGTACTTGTTAGCACATTCATCCCCACATTCTGCTCATCATTGGAGTCCCCTTTTTGGTCCCTTTTCATGGCCTTTGGTTGTGGGCTGGCCACCCTATTTTTGTACATTTTTTCTGGGATTTTTCCCATGTCGGGTACCTTTTTCCCAGTCGGCCAACAGATCCATGTCCAGTCGGCCAGGGTCTCATGTCCAGTCAGCCAGCCCCTCTTACCTAAAAATAGGTGGGGTGGCCTCCCTCTTTTCTCATCGTCTAGTCTTTCTTTTGCTCCCTCACTTATGAGACTCTTCCTGTCTCTTGCTTGAGACTGTATCACTTTAGTATATTCAGCATAGTTGCTTCATCTCTCTCTCTCTCTCTCTCTTGCACTCTCTGCTCAGCACACTCTAGTGCTTGTTTGCTTCTGCTCTGTGCACTCATTCATGGTATCATCGCTCCCGGTTCAGCATTAATCTGCTGCCCCAGTCAGTGTTAACTTTCTGCCCCAGATCTGCCTCAGTTTTCAGCACCTTAACATCTGCGTTTTCTTCTCAGTTCTGCTGCTAGTCGGCTGGCTTCTTCCGGTGCCTCTCCACTGCAGATTCAGGTCTTCCCTTGCTGGTTTGATATCTGAGATTCCCTTTTCACCTGTCGGCTGCTCCTTTTCAAGGCTGCAGTATCTGTCTTGCTGCGTTTTCTTCCCTACAGGTGGCTCTTGCCGTTTTCGGTGTTCTGAGTTGAGGATTGGTGGCTTCTGGTACTTGCGGTGGACACTCCTTCCGAGATTGTGCATCCCTCTGAGATTGAGCCCAAGCTCTTGTGATGGCTGCCCCGACTACACTTCATATGTTCTCTGAGTCTGCAAAGTTGGATGGTTCCAACTACACTTTGTGGAAGGTGAAGGTGAAGGTGAAATCAGCCTTGCGTGGCATGGATCTTTGGGATTGGCTTGTTACACCTGCGAATGCCACACCTCCCACCCTTGCTTCCAGTGGTGTGACTCATGCATAGATTGATATTTGGCAGGCAAAAGATCATCGTGTTTTCTCTTTTCTGATGTTGAATTGTCAGGATTCTGTTCTCTCTCATGTGTTTACAGCAGACGCTGCACATGAAGTTTGGAAGGCATTTGCAGATCTTTACGAGATTAAGTCTCCGGGATGGATTTTGGCGTTGGAAAAGTAGCTTATGAACTTGTCAGTTTCTGCCTTTCCATCTTTATTTGCTTTCATCTCAAAGATGAAAGTTCTCCGGGACGAGCTTGCTGTTTGTGGCAAGGATATCTCAACAGAGGATATGGCTATTCGGCTTCTCTCCAAGCTTCCAGAGAGGTTTGATGCTTATTTTCAGTCTCTTGTTTCTTCTCCTCGTCCTGTTCCAGTTACTTGGAAGGAAGTTTTCCCCTCCATTATGCAGATCGAGTCTCGCTTTGAGGAGCGGATTGGCACCTCTGGTGGTTCTGATGGAGCTTTGGCTACACGAGATAAAGGGATGAATCAACAGAAGAAAGGGAAAGGGGGTTCTGACAAGAACTCCAAGGATAATGACAAGGATAATGACAAGGATAAAGACAAAGACAAAAACAGATCTTCTAAAAACAAGGACATTGAGTGTCATTATTGTGGCAAGAAGGGTCATAAATCGCCCCAATGTCACAAGAAGAAGCGGGATGAAGAAGCAAAGAACTCTTCCTCTACAGCGGTGTCTTAGACCAAGAAGGATGATGGTATTCTTCTATTGGCAGGTAATCGTCGTGCACTTGCTCTTGTGACTTCTCAGTCGCGGTCGTGGATTGTGGATAGCAATGCTACTGCTCACATGACACCCCATCGAGATTGGTTCGAGGACTTCACTACTAGGACAGGCGAGATCACTTTGGGTGATTGTTCTTCCGTGCCAATGCATGGACATGGCACCATCCCCATCTTCCGCTCCTCCGAGGACAAGAGGTGCTTCTCTGACGTTCTGTACATTCCAGATTTGGCATTTAACCTTTTGTCAATGAGTACTCTTACAGCTCAGCGTGCGGAGGTGATCTTCTCTCGTTATGAGATTACCATTCGTGATAAGGAGACTGGTAGCATCTTGGCTCAGGGAGTCCAAGATAGTGGTTTGTACAAGTTGACCGCTTTGCTTTTTGGTTCTTCTTCGGCTCTGTCGCATGCTCGGCTTGGCCATTTGAGCTATCAGCTTCTACAACGAGCTTCGAAGGATGGGTTGGTTGGGGGTTTACCGACCATCAACGCTCCATCTTCTATTTGTTCCTCTTGTTTACAAGGGAAGCAACACCAAGCCACCTTTCTGAAGGAGGCGACACACAGATCTTCGACATCACTTACTCTTGTTCATGCAGATTTATGTGGTCCTATGAGCACCACATCTTTGAGTAAGGCGTTGTACATGCTCGTGATGGTGGATGACTTCTCCAGATATACTTGGGTCTTCTTTCTGAAGTCCAAGGATAAGGCTTTTCAGCACTTTTGTGATTGTAGGGTTGAGGTGGAAAAAGAGACCGATTCCTCGGTCAAGGCTCTCAGAACCAACAGAGGGGGTGAGTTTGCATCCCAAGAGTTTCAACAATATTGCAAGGCTCATGGCATTCGGAGACAGCTTACTACAGCATATACTCCATCACAGAATGGAGTTGCAAAGAGGAAGAATAGTACCATTATGGAGATGGCCCGTGCTATGCTTGAGCATTCTTCATTACCTCGACGTTTCTGGGCTAAGGCAGCTCCTACTGCTATCTACATTCAGAACATTGCTGCTCTTCCAGATAAAACTCCATATGAGGCTTTCCATGGTGAGAAGCCCTCTGTTGTTCATTTCTGGGTATTTGGTTGTTTGGCGTATGTACATGTGCCTAAGGAGCATCGCTCCAAGTTGGACTTGAAGTCTCAGCGCATGACTTTTCTCGAATATAGCACTGTATCCAAGGCATATCGTCTATATGATCAGCAAGCCGGCAAAGTTGTTGTGAGCCGTGATGTGGTGTTCGATGAGACTCCTACATCTTCAGAGGGGGGTGGTGAGTTTCTTCTTCCTCCACCTCCTCCTCCTCCTCCTCCCTCTGCTTCTGTTGCACCTCCAGCTGTGGATTCTCAGTCTGATGATGATGACTCTGCTCCTCCTCCAGCAAGTTTGAGCAGATCTGTGCCTGGATGGTATTTACTATTTTTAGACAGTTCGTGATTCTAGGTTACGTGAGCTTCCTTCTTCTCCTCCGCCTGGTTCTCTCACGCGATCTTCCGAAGTTTCAAGGAAACAAATACATGAGGGTAACATGTTTGTTAACTATGCTCTTATGTCCTCTATCATTCATGGTCCTTCTGATCCCACTTCTATGGACGAGGCTCTTTCACATGAGCCTTGGCGTCGTGCTATGCAGGCAGAGCTGGATGCTATTGAATGGAATGGCACTTGGATTTTGGTGCCTAGGCCACTGCAACGTAAGGTGATTGGTGTGCGCTGGATCTTCAAATCGAAGTTCCGAGATGCTGGCACCTTGGACAAGCACAAGGTGAGGTTGGTTGCCAAGGGTTATGCTCAGCAGCCTAGAGTCGACTTCATGCTCAGCGCCCTGGAGTCGACTTCAATGAGACCTTTGCTCCAACAGCCCGGATGACTAACATTTGCACCGTTGTTGCTCTTGCAGGACATCATAGATGGCCCGTATTCCAGATGGACGTCAAGTCGGCTTTCCTGAATAGAGAGCTTACACAGGAGGTTTATGTTGATCAGCCGCCAGGATTTGTTGTTCCAGGCAAACAAGATCGGGTGTACCAGCTGAAGAAAGCTTTATATGGTCTGAAGCAAGCTCCGTGGGCACAGCAAAGAAAATTTCTTCACATAATCATCAATTGATTTCAACTCACCCTGTGTCAACCCCTACACTTCATGCCAAACTCTGTCTGGATCTTCTACACCGGATCTACTCTTCTTTGGTGTGACAATCAGAGTTGCATCGCCATCGCCAAGAACCCTGTGTTTCATGCTCGTATCCCTACATTCTGCTCATCATTGGAGTCCCCTTTTTGGTCCCTTTTCATGACCCTTGGTTGTGGGCTGGCCACCCTATTTTTGTACATTTTTATGGGATTTTTCCCATGTCAGGTACCTTTCTCCCAGTCAGCCAGCAGATCCATGTCCAGTCAGCCAGGTTCTCATGTCCAGTCGGCCAGTCCCTCTTACCTATAAATAGGTGGGGTGGCCTCCGTCTTTTCTCATAGTCTAGTCTTTCTTTTTGCTCCCTTACTTATGAGACTCTTCCTGTCTCTTGCTTGGGACTGTATCACTTCAGTATATTCAGCATAGTTGCTTCATATCTCTCTCTCTCTTGCACCCTCTGCACAGCACACTCTAGTGCTTGTTTGCTTCCGCTCTGTGCACTCATTCAGTACTTGCACGTATATTGATAATGAGTAAAATGAAGTACAAGTAGAACTTATAATGAAAGCCCTAGTTTAAGTGTCCTGTCACACTAGATGTCCAGGGGGAAAAACCCATTGGGATAAAAGTGCCCCTGGAGTTATCTCTTGTTGACATGTGACACTACATACCGGCATACCTTCAAAAATTCCCCTAATACAAAGGACTAAAGGGATCCAACCAACATGTGCCATATGTCCCTATAAAAGGGAAGGTGCTACTAAGGTTATAAACCATCTAAATGTGTGTGCTCTTAAAAGCCTAATTTCCTAGCACAATAACCCCTAATACCTACATACAATTCCACTACATACTGCAACCATTGCATAGACGTGCTGAAAATGCATACACACCTGGGATTTCTCCTTCATTGGATACACCCATGTGAATCTCAAGTAGTCATCGATGAAAGTGACAAAATGTGTGTGTCCTCCCAAGGATGGAGTCCTCATTTGTGACATGTGAGAGCTTAAGACCGTAGTAATCACAACCTTAGTCTGACTAAACTGCACTTAATGATGTTTAAGAGATAGACAAATATGTGTCAATGCAATGCAACTATATTAGATGATGAATGCGGTTACAATGAGATCCAAATGGATCTATACTGCTGAATATGCTGTCTATATGCTAAATATGCTGAATGAACTGAATGAACTGCTGTCCACTATCTTTCCCTTGTCTCCTGGGAAGGAAACGCTGAAGGGATGCTTTGGAACAGATGCTGAATGCTGACCTGATGATGAAACGCAGATGCGTTTGCAGATCTGATGGCTGATGATGATGCGTTTGCTGAAAATGATGCTGATGCTGATGCGTTTGCTGATTATGCTGCTCCCAATGCTTCCTAGAGGAGATGCGTTGGAGAACACACTAGGCTGAATGCTGCTATGATGAGGTGCTGAATGCTGAATGGAGAGGCGCCTGAATATATATGGGTGAGAGGGCTGGTCGGCCAGCATTAATGCAGTCGGCCAGTACTGTAAGGCTCATATTTCCCATAAATACCAATAATGCTAGTCGGCTGCCCCAAAAATGCCTATAAAATTGCATAAATGCCTGAATAATGCCTGATAAAATCCTGATGATGCTAATGATGCTAGAATGATGCCATGTCACTGTACACCTGACTGGTGTGCACGTGACATCATTGGACCACAAACATCGCTATGTATGAGCTACATGGAAGTGCTGAAAATGCATACACCTCGGATTTCTCCTTCATTGGATACACCCATGTGAATCTCAAGTAGTCATCAATGAAAGTGACAAAATACATGTGTCCTCCCAAGGATGGAGTCCTCATTGGACCACAAACATTTCTATGTATGAGATGTAATTTACTTTCAGCTCTCACCACACCATCACGAGGGAAGGCCTTTCACTGCATTTTGCCCAAAATGCAGCCCTCACATAAATGATCTGCAAGGATCTCAACATGAGGCATACATTCAACCATATTATGCTTCTGTAGAAGCATCAAACTTCCAAAGTTTACATGCCCAAAGTGTGCATGCCACAATTCATCTGCTTGCATAGAGCAATTGAACATATATTATGTGCCTGCAACTCATAGGTATCCAGCCTATATAACCCATTGCATAATGCACTAGTGGAGACAATCTGAAACCCATTGGAAGGGTCTTTGATGAGACACTTCTCACCCTTGAACTCCACATGCAAACCCTGCATAGCAATAGAAGACACTGCCACCAAGTTCTTCTTTATGCCTAGCACATGAAGCACATCCTTCATTTGATTTTGCTTGCCATTAGCACGCACCAAAGGCACCTTGTCTATGCCCTTTACATAGTATGAAGAGTGATTTGCACATGAGACACTCCTCCCATTATCAGCTGAATACATCACGTTTGGAAGTGATATGCTTGGAAGCTCCACTATTTATGTACCAAACAAGTTGACTCCTCACGTGCACTTAGAGACAACTCATCATTGACCTCTTCTATGGTCAAAAACACCCACTCATCCTCCACAAGGTTGGCTGAATTCTCACTTTTGTCATTCAAAGAATCCACCGCATTGCCAGACTCCTTGCCTCCATCCTTTTTCTTGTCTTTCTCTTGGGATCCTCTTGCGACACTCATTGATATAGTGTCCGCTCTTGTGACAAAAATGGCATTTACCTTTCTTATGATATTATGGAGTTGACCTTCTAACTCCACACATTCCAATGCAATCTTCTCTCTTTGCATCTCTCATCATCTTGTGTGTACCTGCTTCACTGTGTGTGTGAAGCTGCTGTGCCAAACCCTAGTTCAACTGTAGCTCCCCTCCTGGGCCAACAGTGGTATCAAAGCCTTGCTACCGCCTTCCACTCATGCACCCGACACCTTCGTCCGTTCGCGCACAACTGCCGTTTGTGTGAGAGTGGCTCATGTGTTGTGATCCAAGTATCCTATATGTATAGTCCCAATAAATCATATTTGATCACCCGGTTCCTGTCATCCTAAGAGAGCCTGATGAATGGGGAGTCTAGGTCGGGGTGGGGGGCAATCCAACGTGAGTCCCTACCTTGTGAACCAGGTGCATACTTGGCTATACCATCACTCGTCGGGTCAACTGGAGGGGGGGGGGGGGGGGGGGCGTGATCCAACGTGAGTCCCTGCCTTGTGAACCAGGTGCATACTTGGCTATACCATCACTCGTCAAGTCAACTGGAGGGGGGGGGATCCAACGTTAGTCCCTACCTTGTGAACCAGGTGCATACTTGGCTATACCATCATTGTCGGGTCAACTAGAGTTGGGGGGGGGGGGGGGGGGGAGGAGGGGGGGGGGAGGAGGGGGGGGCGGTGATCCAACGTGAGTCCCTGCCTTGTGAACCAGGTGCATACTTGGCTATACCATGACTCGTGCCCATCTATTGCTAGCTGTTGGGAGGACTGTAGGGTGAGCCACGGGAGTCTCCAAGGGGCCATGGCACTGATTCTATGAATATATGTGCCTATCTAGAAGAATGTCTCTACTACCATGGGTGCTGCAGCAATCTCCGCCAGGATAGACCGATGGTTATTGCATATCATACGGGGGAGCATCATGACCTCAGGCCTCTCTATCTTCGGCCATTTGGCCAATATAAGATCAAGTGCCCAAAAGGGTGCTCCATACATCAATGCCAGAGTGACCAAGTCAAATAGCCACATCTTCTCCTCCGCTTTTGGAAATGGGCCTGGAAGCATTGTCTCTCCATGAGAGCAAGAGAAACATATCCTCGCATCAGTCTAGCCTCTGTAGCATGGCTCATCGAGAAGACTAGTCGTGTAAAAGTGACTCCAAAGTACACGTATGAGTGTGCAATCTCCACTGGGTTGTCCATGTGCAGGAAATTCAATTGAGATGCGAAAAGAGGGGATGTGTTGAAGACCATAACCTTGGTTTTCCCAAGGTTTACTGTGAGATCCCGCTGTGCACAAAAGTCCTGTAATGTCACATGCACCATGCACTGGAGTGCTATGTGACACACTGGGATCTTCAGCATTCAGCCAGCATATGTGCATCCCTCAGTATTAGGCTTGCATAGTGGTCATTGAAGAGCTATTCACAACATCTGGATCAGCCTGCATTTGGTCTACTTTGTCCTTGCGTTTGGGCAGTCCTCAGTCATCATTCATATTCATTGTAAAAGTTCTCCAAAGAAATATAAGCAAATACTCCTTGTGGGCGGGGGGGGCAACACTTTCAGTGGGTAATTGGGGCCCAATACTGCGTCGACTCTACCTTCTCTCTCTCTCAAGTAAAGTGGAATTGCATAAACTCACGGGTATAAAGAAGGCTTTGTTGCGCATTACGACGATCAACCTATTGCATACTACATGTAATGTGTCAAGATGCCTTTGGAGAGCCTCTGGAGAGCCTACAATAAGCACAATGTCATCAGCATAAAGTAGTATGGCCCCTCCTCTATCAATGAAGACCGAAATCTCGTCAATGTAGAGGCCAAAGAGAGTGGGAGACAGTGGGCATCCTTGCTTCACTCCAATGTTATTGGAGACCTCTCAAAATCCCCCTTGGCATCTCATCCGCCCTACAACCGACTCATATAATGCCATGATCCCCCAAATCATGTCTAATGGTACCCCCAAATCCTAGAGTCTCTGCAATAGTTTGGCTCGAGGCACCGTATCAAATGCTTTGCGGAAATCCACAAAGCAACAGTAAACTCGTCGGTGTTGTGCTCTCGCGTCTTCTATGATTGCTCACAAGGTGAAGATGTGATCCAAAGTAGAGAATGACATGCGGAAGCAAGCCTGCCCTGATGCACCCATGTCTCTCTGCTAGTGTGTTGAGCTCAATTTCAAGTACTGATCCATAAAGTTTGGCCAGTGTGTGGCCAATCATAACAGTCCTATAATTGTTGGGGTCCATGGGATCTCCGACTTTATGGATGGGTGTGATGATATGGGCTGTCCAATTGGGTGGGAAGCCTTCCGAAAGAGCCTAGTTGAACATATTGGCCAAGAGGCCCTCGTTGTCCTATGGCTTGCCGTTTTTGAGTCTCCGAATGGCTCAGGCTACCATGGCGGGTGTGAAGAAGGTGGATGTGATGGGACGTGGATTGGGGGGGCTGATCTGGGACTTCGTACAAGGATTGTGCATATGTCTACCATATGATTGGAGATGTGATGGGTGTGGGTGGGCGTTTCTCTTGGATTTTCTTCCAGCCTTCAATGCAGTTCACACCTTTGAGAGATTTGTATAAGTCCTTGTATTGGCCCTTAACATGTGCTCATTTCTTACATCTAGTACTGTATTGGTTAATCCTTTGAGCATCTCACTCTCGGATTTGGCTAGTTGCAACCTCGCGTAGGAGATGCTCACGTGTTGTGCGGCATTCCTCGTCATACCAATCATTCTGGGGCATGGTGCAACTGGGTCTGGCGGTAGATTGGCTGGTGGATGGAAATGCAGCTATGGCAGAGGGGTGTAAGATTGTGGTGAGCTAAGAGGTGAGGTCGGCTAGTGGGAGATTGGGGTCTACATATGTTAGATGTTAGTAAAGATGGTCGGAGTAAGTAGAGTCCCCATCATGGTGGACGTGAATCTGGGTGTAGTAGGAAGGTCAACGGGACATCCCGTTGAAGATGGCTAAGCCATGTGTGGATGGAAATGCAGCTATGGCAGAGGGGTGTAAGATGTTAGTAAAGATGGTGGATGGAAATGCAGCTATGGCAGAGGGGTGTAAGATTGTGGTGAGCTAAGAGGTGAGGTCGGCTAGTGGGAGATTGGGGTCTACATATGTTAGATGTTAGTAAAGATGGTCAGAGTAAGTAGAGTCCCCAGCCATGTGTAGATTGGCTGGTGGATGGAAATGCAGCTATGGCAGAGGGGTGTAAGATTGTGGTGAGCTAAGAGGTGAGGTCGGCTAGTGGGAGATTGGGGTCTACATATGTTAGATGTTAGTAAAGATGGTCGGAGTAAGTAGAGTCCCCATCATGGTGGACGTGAATCTGGGTGTAGTAGGAAGGTCAACGGGACATCCCGTTGAAGATGGCTAAGCCATGTGTGGTCCCCAACACAAGGAACTCTCTTCCCTGTCCTGTGATGCTCACTGAATGCCGATCTCCTCTGAGTCTATCTCCTGCATGGTCGGCTCCTCCTAGTCATATACAGATGCCTGCTCGCTCCAAGTCCTGGCGTCGAAGTCCCCTAAAAGGAGTACTTCGTCCAACCGTGAAAACTCAATGATGTCTCCATGGAGGGGTGTTAAAACCCTAAGATCTCTCTAGATAATTGTTATGCATAAACATGCATAAATCAGGCATAAACTCAACCACCCAACCACCCCCGAGCCCAAGGGATGCACACATGAATAATAAATGAAATACATCATACCTCTACCTTGATGTCCCATACCATCAAGAGGTATAACACAATCCAATAGCATGTAGCTAAAGTGTGAAATGGTAGATGAGTAGATATGGATCTCTACACAAGAGACCATAGCATAAGCCTCAAGCTTCCTAACCTCCCAGCCCCCTTGAGTGTGCCCCATGCCCCTATTATATAGGAGGGCCCTCAAGTGACTCTTGACTTTCCATTCCTCATGTGTGACCCTTGGATGCCTGACCCTAACCTTAACCCTTAAGGTTAGTCCTAACCCATGCTCCACTAGACCTTGTTCCCATGCTCCCATGCTCACAAGTCTAATGTGGATTAGCCTCCTAGTATATGCACACATAATGTGTATATAACATAGCACACATAATGTACATATAACATACTTCCCCTCTCTCAAAACATTGCACTCTTACAATGAAAAGAAGGAGAACTGCGTTGAACAATCTCAACCGACTCCCAAGTCGAATTCTCAATTTCCCTATCTTTCCACCTAATTTTAACCTCAGGGATTAGTCAACTACAAAGTTTCCTTTCCCTGAATTCAAGTACCTTATCAGGTTCATGTGAAACATAGGATAATTCATCGACTTCAACGAGTTCTTGAGGAGTGACTGTGTCATCCTCACCTCCCAGTTTCCCTTTCAATCTATCGATATGAAAGACTGAATGAACTCTAACAATTGGAGATAGTTTTAGTTCATACGCAACCGTGCCAATTCGATATATAACTCGAAATGGACCACAATATCTAGGAGATAAATTCGAGCATTTTCCCATTGACAAAGTCTGAAAATCTTTAGGAACATTAAAATAAACCAACGCTCCTGGTTCAAAAGACCGAGATGAGCGTCCCCTATCAGCATAAAACCGTGCCCTATCATGAGCACTCCTGATAGAATCCCGAGCTTCGGTCAGAATTTCCTGCATATCTCGCAAGAAATCCCTCGATGCATCAAGCTCAATGTCCTTAAGACTGACATCAATAGGTGCCCTGAGTTGATACCCATACATAAGTATGCACGGACTAAAATAATAGCCGTAAATTTAGAACTGTTTTAGGCAAATTCCATCATTGGAAGATATTTCCCAATATGATGATTTTCTAGAGACATGCACGAAGCATATCCTCTACAATCTGATTCATACACTCTGTTTGCCCATCAAACTACTGCGGATGATCAGAACAATTCACATTCAAAGTAACTTTTTCGTTGTAAATCTTTTGGAATAAAGTAGGAAAGCATGGCATTATAACAGCAGAAACCAGGGATTCATTGGCGCCCCGACATACCCACATCTGCATATGGAATAATCGACGTCTTGAGTTACCCATATCAACATAGAGTCATCAACGTCTCGATGAGTCACATATGTCCATCCGTAAACCTATCAGGTTGATTGTGTAAATCACCTAAAGTACGGAACTAGAGAAAGAAATGCCAGCAAAGGAAGAATCCAAATTTCCTTATCCGAACACAACAAGATAAACTTGTTTGAACTCTAAAGAAAGAGGTTTCAACAAGTGAAAATGCCGATGAGATTACCCTCATCAAAACATGCAGGCTATAGATAAAAGAAATTTATCTAGAGAATGCCCACAATATAACTTCTAGTGAATTTAGAAAATAAGATTGTCTTTGAATGTTGAGTTCAACATGCTAAGTGATGTAAGCAAAGCAACAATCTTGAGCCCAAATTATCCCATAAGATAATATATGTGAGGGATCACTAACGTCCCATACTACCATGATACCACCCATACATACCTTAACAATTTGAAACTCCCTAGTATGCCGTCTAGGAAATATGAATAAAATCCTATATAAAAGGAATAAGATGGCCTTATCCAGACTTTCACATACTAAACCTGTCTCTATATACCTGAGACTACATCAAGGAATAACTCCTTTCGAGTACATCATTAGAAAAGAAATTGAATTATTGGCCCCTTTCTAATGATGACTATCCAAAACACAATAAAGTTAGGGTAGAAAAATAACTCACCTAGATATGTAAGCAACTAGGTATCCGAGTTGGAATATATACAAGAGTATAAAATATACTCCAAAATTACGTGCCAAAAACGAAGGCAAATGCTACCCTCAAAGCACATGTAATTATTCAAAAGATCAAAAGATCCTTATAAAACCATGGATGAAAGCATAGAAGCTCCTCTAATCCATAAAAACCATAGTTGATCATAAAAATCAATGCATACCATCTAATGGACATAAATCATGCCAAAAGAAGCATTAAAATTGGTGGCCAACTCATCAATCCGGAGTATATGAATGTTATGTTGTTCAAATAAAACTCCAAAGTAAGAAAGTGAAACACATGTGTGTAGCACTCAATAAAAAACCCCTAGACACAAGTGATCTAGGCAGAACCTGATGAGTCCATATAAAACTTGGAAAATATCCAATAAAAATCCACCAAAACAAACCGATCAACTAACCCATGATAGACTTTGTCTTAGGCTTAAGAAATTAAGCACAATTCACACTTTAATAAGTGCAAAATAAATTATCATGAAAAAATGTCAAAGGTGAAACACACTTTGAACGAAAATTATAGCCATCAAAAGAAATTAAGGAACATGTCCAAAAAGAATGGCTAAACAATGGTAAAAAATCATGAATACATCGTTTAGAATTAATCCAAACATAAATATCCATTAATACGAGATATAATCATATTAAAAATATGCGAATAACCCGCATCTATCTAATGTCAGCACGAGGAAACGTACTTCAACATTAAATAACCCTCGAAAATATTAAATTCTCGAGAAAAAAAAAATATCATGATTTTTTTCTGATTTTTCCAAATTTTACAGGGCCTCAAAATATAATAATTTTGAATTCCACCAAACCTATCTTATGGCATTCCAAACCTATATTTTTTCAGAAAATTTTTAGCAATTAATTTTGCCAAAATATCATTGATATTTTAAAAAATACCAATTTTTAGGATTTCTAAAAATAATTTCAGAATATTCCTAATTTTTTCTGAGAATCCCATCGTTCACGAAATTTCCAATTCCGCCCGACAATTCTCAAATCCAATGAAAATTTTCAATTTTAATGGATTTTTCTAATTTTCTGGGTCATAAAATATAATTTTAAAGGAATTTGAATGATCACGGGTGCCCGAATGGACACACCACATGCCAAACACCAACCCCACATTTTCTCGAAATTTAAAATAACCTTTGTCTAATTTTTCACTAATTTTTAGGAATTTTTTAAAATTTTTAAATTACCCCGAACGCATTTAGAATACGAACGGTCAAAAAATTTCGAAATTCCAACGGTTTTCCCGGAATACGGAAAGCCAAAAGTTTTCGGAAAATGAAAAGACAAAAAAAATCGGAATGTGAAAGGTCAAAGGTTTCCGGAATACGGAAGGTCAAAAGTTTTTCCGGAATTCGGAAAGCCAAAAGGTTTCGGGAAAACGGAAAGCCAAAGGTTTTCCGGAAGATGAAAAGCCAAAAATTTTCAGAGAATTTTTCCCTCAAATCCCAAATTTTTCAGTAATTTCCAGGCTTTTTCCAAGCTTTTTTTTGAAATAAATTCAAAAGCTTTTTTTTTTTGAAATAAAAAACTTATTTTTTTAAAAAAATAAAAAAAATAAAAAATTAAGCTTTAATTAGCTTATAGCCATTTTGATTTTTTCTAAGGGGGGGGGGGCGATTTTTTTCGCCCGGCTGCAGCGCACCCCCTCCCCCCCCCCCCGTCGCCTGCGCGTGGACATGAGATAGATGTGAGAGAGAATCTCTTCTCTCCTCTCCACCCTCTCCACCCTCTCCAATAACTTTCTCTCCAATTCCATCTCTTCTCTCTCTCTGCTAATCAGGATTAACTTAATCCATGATTAAGATTTTTAATTAAACTCATAATCATAATTAGACATTAATTATGATTAATATTTAATTTAAAAAATTCCTTTTTAAGAGAAATTTCACGAAAAAATGAAGGAAATATCAGATTTGAGAGGCGGAGAGGACCCCACGCACACGGGAGAGCAATTTATGCATCAACACGCTGTCCCCTACTGAATTTCAGTAGAAATTGACAGAAATTTGATTGTATTCCCGCGAAAAAAACCCGCAAAAATGTATAAAAATACATTTTTAATCATAAAAATGCTCAAAAAATTCCTAAAAAATTAGGAAGAAATTTCTAAAAATTCTAGAAATTCAGGGAATCCATTCTACAAAAATATCCACCATAAACTCTATGGTATTTTTGTAAAAAATTCCATTAATGCTCGATTTTAACCATAAAAAATAGAGAAAAATAGCATTAACTCACGGAATTTCCCCGCAACGTCGATTCGTCCATTGAATTGTAGTTACACACGTTCCAATCACCAAATCAATGATCCACGTGCAATTCATCAACACAAATCAACAAAAAATAACATTTTATTAGTAAATATTAAAATTTACTAAAAAAAATCAACAATTAAATAGAGATTGCTCTGATACCACTGTTAAAACCCTAAGATCTCTCTAGATAATTGTTATGCATAAACATGCATAAATCAGGCATAAACTCAACCACCCAACCACCCCCGAGCCCAAGGGATGCACACATGAATAATAAATGAAATACATCATACCTCTACCTTGATGTCCCATACCATCAAGAGGTATAACACAATCCAATAGCATGTAGCTAAAGTGTGAAATGGTAGATGAGTAGATATGGATCTCTACACAAGAGACCATAGCATAAGCCTCAAGCTTCCTAGCCTCCCAGCCCCCTTGAGTGTGCCCCATGCCCCTATTATATAGGAGGGCCCTCAAGTGACTCTTGACTTTCCATTCCTCATGTGTGACCCTTGGATGCCTGACCCTAACCTTAACCCTTAAGGTTAGTCCTAACCCATGCTCCACTAGACCTTGTTCCCATGCTCCCACGCTCACAAGTCTAATGTGGGTTAGCCTCCTAGTATATGCACACATAATGTGTATATAACATAGCACACATAATGTACATATAACAAGGGGATAAAACTGCTCTCCCTCCTCTAGAATGAGAACTTCCTAGGTGGCAAGTAACATACTGGAATGTGTATACATCTCTCCAGTGTGACCTGTAGCCTCACCCACATAAAGTGTGTCTTTGTGTCCCTGCGGACTATGGTGGTCATGGGCTGTAGATGTGTCCTGAATAGAACCGCCACTCTGCTGGACCCGTGTACCCCACCACATGTGCATGTCTCCTCTTGGTAGGCGGAAAATAGACAGCACAAGAGAAGGAGAGAGATAGGCGTGTAACTCTTCTCTATACACAAGATCCCGCAATGAAAACTGAATACAACAATGTGGGAGCAATGGGGCCTATTTATATGGCCCCAAACTGTAGTTGGCCAGTGCTAAGATGCGCCGCCAGCCAACGACTAGGTACTTCCAGTCGGCCAGCATAGAAATCACCCATGACCCCTACTGAGCAGGTCGGCCAGCTCCATGTGCAAAAGAGTGCAGTCGACCAGCTCCAGTTGCTCCTGCCAGCATGTGGCAGCCACCCACACCATGGGAAAATGGGGAAAACATACGAGTGAGGAAAAATGAGAAAACACCTATACAGGGCGGGCACACCCACAACAGAGGCCCTGCTGTCTAATAAAGACAGGAGATGACTTCTAACACCCCCTCTCATCTCCTGGCTGTGAAATCAACCCCAGGGAGCTGGAGTGCCGCCTGAGCGTAGCCTGAGGTAGAGACTTCGTGAAGAGGTCCGCCGCATTGTCCTCCATCAATCAATAAAGTAGCAAGATGTCACCAGCCAAGATCTTCTCACGGACAAAGTGATACTGTATCTCTATGTGCTTGGTCCGGGGATGGAAGACCGGGTTCCGAGCAATAGCTATACAACTCTGGTTATCGCACTAGATGACTGTGGGCTCCTTCTGTGGAAACCCAATCTCGCCTAGCAGCCTCCGCAGCCACACAACCTCGCAAGCAGCACCACAAGCAGCCCGGTACTCTGCCTCTGTCGAAGATAAGGCAATAGTTGGCTTCCTCTTACTACTCCAAGAAACCGCTCCTGAGCCGAGGGTAAAACTGTAACCTGAAGTGGATCTCCTCGTGTCTTGATCTCCTCCCCAATCTGAGTCACTCCAACCTTGGAGTCTGACTCCATCCCCTCCTGTGTAAAAGAGTCCTAGATCCTTCGTACTCTACAGATACCGCAAGATCCGCAATCCTCCGTCCCAATGAGATTTCAATGGCGTCTACATAAAAGAGCTCAACAGCCCCACGGAGAAGCTCAAGTCCAATCTGGTGTTCAGCAACCAGATCAATGAACCAACCAACTTCCGATTCTGCGAGGCATCAACTGGCTCACAAGGATCATTAACGGTTAACTTTGTGTTTGGGTCCATCGGCGAAGTAATAGGTTTGCAATTCTCCATCCCAAAGGCCTCAAGCAACTCATGAACATACCGCTGCTAAGAGACAAAAAACCCCCTCTGGGTCTGCCAGATCTCCAATCCCAAAAAGAAGTGGAGTAAGCCTAGGTCGGTCATCTCAAACTCCTTTGACAAGGCAGCCTTCGTCACGCCAATGTGCTCCACATGACCGTCGGTGAGAATGAGATCATCCACATAAAGGATGATAATCGTAACCATGCCGCGTTCCCGAAAGAGATACACGTTGGGATCTGCAACCGATCTCTGAAAACCAGTCCGAGCAAAGAAGGAATCAATCTTCTGATTCCAAGCTCTGGGAGCTTGCTTAAGACCATACAAGGCCTTACGTAACCTGTAAACCATCCCTTTTAATTCTGGAACAACAAAGCCTAGAGGCTGCTCAACATACACCTCCTCCTGCAGGTCACCATTAAGGAACGCAGATTTTACATCGATTTGATACACTAGCCACCTCTAAGAAGAAGCAAGGGCAAGAACGGTCCGAATCGTGGTCATCCGTGCTGTCGGTGCAAAGGTATCCTCGTAGTCGTTGCCTGGCCGCTGAGCATAACCTTTAGCCACAAGTCTGGCTTTGTGTTTGTCCACCGACCCATCTGACGCATATTTGGTCTTAAAGACCCATTTGACACCAATGACTGACCGTTTCGACGGCCTCGGTACCAACTCCCATGTTTTGTTCTTCTCAATGGCATCAAGTTCCACCTGCATGGCTTTCCTCCAAGTATCCTGTGAAAGGGCTTCCTTCACGGAAGTTGTCCCGCATAATACGAGACATCAAAGCATAGTTTACCCGAAGAAGCTCCGCTGTATTGCTTTTGTCGCGACTCTGTGCAATCTTCGAGGGCCGTCCTCTGTGGTCCACTCGGAGGGTAACTCCGTGACATCTGACTCCCGAAAGGTGTCCAACAACCACCTGGGTACTCGAACAGATCGTGGAGCCTCCTGCTGTTGCGGGGGCTCTACTCCAGCTACGGGCTCAACCTCCTGTACTGACTGAGGTGGATCAACTGGAACAATAGTCTGGGAATCATCATCAGACTCTTCTGGATCTCCAAGAAGTGGCGGCTCCTCGACAGTGGATACTGGAACATGCTCATCAAAAACCACATCCCGGCTGACAACGATCTCATTCCTATCTGGATCATACAATCTATATCCCTTGGAAAGAAAGAGAATTATACCCCACAAATATAAGCTTGCGGGATTTGGAGTCAAGCTTCCCCCTCTGCTTCTTCGGAATATGTACATACGCATCACTCCCAAAAACACGAAAGTGCGAGACATCAGGTTTCCTGCCAAAGTATGTCTCAAACGGAGTCATATTAGGTACTGAAGTCGTTGGAGACCGGTTGAGGGTATGGACAGCCGTTGCCACAGCCTCTCCCCAAAGTGGACAAGGAAGATCACAATGCTCCAGCATGGTCCTCGCCATCTCCACCACAGTCCTATTTTTGCGTTCTACAACTCCATTCTCTGAAGGCGATCCTGTATTGGCCAGTTCCCTCTTGATGCCATGATCTGCACAAAATCTGAGATACATTCGAGGAGAATTCACCCCCTTTGTCACCCCTGAGAGTCTTTACCTGCAATCTAGACTCTTTTTCCGCCATCACGTGCCAATCCTTGAACCGTGCAAAAGCTTGGTCCTTCTGTGAAAGAAAGTAGACCCACGTGAATCTGGTACAATCATCAACAAGCAACATAAAATAGAGAGATCCTCCCACTGATGGTGTCTGCTGAGGTCCACACAAGTCAGTGTGAATCAACTCCAATGGTTTTGAAGCCCGCTTGGAAGCTTGCTTCGGAAAGGATTCCCTGTGCTGCTTACCACGTATGCAAGAACTGCAACGTCCTTGCCTGCTACCAACATCTGGCAAGCCAACCACCATCTGGTCCCAGAAAGCTCGCCGCAGTGCATCCACATTTAAGTGGCCAAAACGAAAGTGCCACAGATCTCCGACCTGAGAACCTGTCACTAAGGAGAGTGCAGAGAGCTTGTAGATACCATTCTCCACACCGCCTTCCCAAACAACCTGGCCAGTCTCACGGTCCCGTAGAGCAACTGAATGCTCCTCAAATTCCACCCGAAAGCCAATCTTGCATACTTCATGCACTGACAGAAGATGAAAACCAAGAGCAGGGACATAAAGAACACGGGAGGCATGCTTGCCCCCCTTGCCATCGGGAATAATCTCCATCCGGCCCTCACTGTGTATCGTAATGGTGGAGTTGGGCATAAAATTTGTCCTTAAACTCTTTCCAAGTGCAAATGGGGTCTTTGGTGGTCTTTTCAGTGATCCACCAACGGGCAGCTGTCCCCTTCAAGAACATGCTTGCATGACGAATTTTGGACTTCTCAGTGAAATCCTCATCATTAAAAGCAATATCAAACTATGCCACAAAAGCTAGCACCTTAGAGGCATCATACTCTCCATGAAAGGTCACAAATTTCACGGACTTGTCCCCTGCCTTGAACTCCTTGAGCTTCTTGGGATGTGGTACATGTTCTTCTCTTTTTCTCTTCCCCTTATCCAAGGGGGCAGCTCTCTCTGCATGAGCTTCATGGACAATGATAGGTGTTCTACTAGCCAAAGTGACATGGGTCTTTGATTCTAGTGGCCCCACTGCATGTGACCTCGCTGAAAGATGCCTTGTCTCGCTACGAGACAACTCAATAGGCAAGGTCTTTTGGCTTGCATGCCGACCACTGTCCCCATGATGTACATACCTAGAATCCAAATGGCCTTGAGCATGCATAAATCTGTTTCCTCCTGTGCCATGAGGAGTGGATGCATGGCGAGAGGTGACTGATACTTCTTCTTTATGCAAATATGATCTCAACCTTTGAGAGGCTGGGTCTCCATGCTGCAAACGGGGTGGATTCTTGAACATAAGCTGTCCATCCTCTCCCTCTTTAAGGTCACCCTTGCGGATAAGATAAGAGAGTGCCAGCTCCCTTGGCTTCTTGCCCACTTCTCGAGCCATAGACTCAAAAGTCATGTCCACCATAGCATTAGCTTTCTTGGCTTCTATGACACTTTGTACCATGGGGGTCCTCATGCAAGAATTTCAGCTCTTGCTCTTTTGCCTACAAGAGCCTCTTCATGTGCTCGAACTCAACCCTCAATGCATTGGGCTCTTCCTCGTGCATGGGTTCTTTACCACGTGATGGCTGTCCCATGTATGCACTGTCATAGACTCTCTCAAGAGGCTTATGCCTTCCATGCAATGCATCGGAATCCCGTGAAGCACTTGATTGGCCCCTCGAATTCGGCACTTCCAATGGGTTGCCATGGCTGTTCATTGAATTAAGTGTTCGTACTTGCTTCCGATCTCAAAACTCCGTGTCTTCTCTTGAGAAAGAGAGACGACCGGGCTCTGATACCAATGTGACCGCTCCCTACAGGAGGCCTACAAATCGGAAGACAATATACACATATTTAGAACACTTAACTTAACTGTTATTAAACAATGAAAACAACATTAGCAACACAAATACTGAAAATACTGAAAATACAAATGACACCAGCACTGGGGCCAGAAAGGGCCGGCCCCCCCCTCTACTTTTTGTATTTCTTGGAGTATTTATATTTGTACAAGTGTCACAAGCCTGACTGGCCAGATTTCTCCACAAGGGAGTGAAAACAACCAAATAAAACTGGTTCAAGTCGATGAAGAGGTGTTGGTCAGAGTAGCCCCAAATCACAGGCTCATTCCCTCCTTCACTGGGTGGACACCTGCCTTTCACTGGTCTTTCGGGACCGTGCACCAACAGGCACGCCCGTACTAACGCAGGCCAAGGAGAACACCGCGGAGGGAACGTGGCCTGGTTCTCCCCAATGAGCTTTGCTCCCAAATTCCCTGGTGAGTCTAACCTTCACTGGCTCTCAGCAGCTCTGAGAGCGCGGTTAACAACACCACACAAGGAAATATACTGACCACACCAGGAAGAACATTCCTAAGCATGGTCAGCATATACATGCTTTTCCCCTGCACTACACAACTTAAAGCATTCTCTGAATTTAAATTTGCAAATTTCAGATTTATTCAAATGAGAAAAGTATGAGAGCACCTAGTACGGTGAGTACCATCCAGATACAACCGATACAATTTGTAGCAGGTACAATCCAGCACATCAAGAACTTCACATGTGTGCAGGTGCAACAGATACTGTTTGTACAGCTGGTACAATGAATTCAGCAGGCAGGTACAGTCAGGTACAACGGGTACATATGGGTAGCCAGCAAGTACACGTGGGCAGCCAGTAGATACAACACGTACACAAGTAGGTACAGGCGTGGGCAGCCCTGCAGGCGGGTACAGCAACAAGTTCAAGCATGGACAGCAGGCGGGTATAGCCAGCAGCAAGGAGGCGATGGAGAAAGAGGCGATGCAGAGAGAAAATCCACCAACCCACCACACATGGGAAATTTTCCAATAATGTTTCATGCAAAAGCCTTATCAAAGGTTATAAAACCTTAATACATAATTAACACTTACGGGCACCATCCAAAAGAAAATGTCCAGCCCCTTTTTAAATGTGTGTGAACACAATAGTTTATGGATTTTACATTTTAAAAGGGCCAAAATAGTAATACTTACCACCTATTCACACACCACACCACCAAGTCAGCAAACAGCATTCCCGTCCCTTGTGACTATGCTAGGCGTGTTTACTAGGATTGATATTCTCTTGGCAGTCCATGGCACGGATGACGGTTGTGACTTGCTCACTTTTTCTATTGGTCCCGACTCCCCATGGCAGATTAGAGAGATCAAAGCCCTCTTTGGAGGATTTCAGTGGTTGCACCTTACAGAGGGCGAGGGTGATTGGATTTCAGGCTCATGAGTGGCACATAGACTCCCCACCGACCAAGGTGGCCAGGGAGAGACTGACGGTTATGGATTTGGGAGAGCCGGCCCCTCACACACCTCTAGAGAGACCTAGGGGAGTGGACTTGGCGTGATCCTGCAGATCGGGAGAAGACTCTAGATACCCCCTTCTTCGCATATACAGCGCGGCTAGGCCGCAGGATTCATATGCCAAAGGTTGATGGCACCCCAGTAGCAGCACCACATTGGCATCACAGGGCCTCTCACAGTGTTTTCTCTCAGATTTCTGGAAGAGGCTCTTGGACAATTTTCGGCCTCAAAAGATCACCCTCTTTCTTTGGCTAACGGCACACAGGAGCTTGGCGGTTGGCACGCGGTTGGCGATTGGTGGTCGACCAGCAGCTTATCCGAGGTGCAGCCACCCTCAAGAGTCTCAGCGACATTGTCTTTGGGATTGCCCAAAGGCTCAGCAGGTTTGGCCTACGGATCCTCCACATCTTCATGATGGACAAGACCTCGACCCCTATCATTACATGGGGCACTGTCACTTGGGCCACAGAGGCTAAGGTTGCCAGGGCTTTTGAGGAGGAAGGTGGGGGGCTAGCCCTTCAGGTCTCTCACCTTCATATTTCAGCAGTACCAATCCTAGTCCCATCTACTCATCACTAGAGACCGGACTCATGCCAGAGATAGGAGATTTGCAGTAGCATTGCAGGCTAGCATATATGGAGAGCTAGATGCAGCAAAGCCATCGAGGGTACCCACACTCCGCCTGCGGAGTCCATCAGGAGCATTTGGCTCCACATCATCCATACCCTCCACGGTTAGTGGGGGAAGTTGTAGGGTGGCTTTGACCGCATGCGGAAGTGGCGGGAAGCTTTCTCGAGGCTCTAGCAGCCTGGCCCTTTTCTCACCGATAGAGATGGTGATCCCACTTGGCATTACAAACCACCTATGTGGTTATTCCCCCCTCCCTCCTGTTGTATGAAACAGCCTTCTCCACATAGAGCGGCCAGCCAGAGGGGAAGTGCATCTTTCTCCACCCTTTTGATTATTTGATCCCCGCCTCGTGCATGGAGGCGAGTTTGTATCTAGCCCTTCGTGGTTGTACTTAGCCCTTCATGGCTGTTTTTTATTAACTATTAGAAGGATTTTTTTCCCAGAAAAAAGAACAATTTCCATATCTTGTGTATCTTCCTGGCATATCAGCATGTCCATGATAACTTTCAGCCCGTCTTTTGCCCATCCACCTAGCGGGTGCTTCTCTGGCTTCTCCGAGCTTGCAAGCACATGTTTCTCCATCCTGTCAATGATTGCATTCAGTTCTGAATGCAGGGCCTCCCATTTCCGGGATCTCTTCATCTTGGTGCAAACGAAAGAGAGAGATGACAAAGCTCGATGATGATTTGATTGATGTGTTGAACCTTCACCAAGTACATGCTTTTTGTAGTTGAAGCCTTATCTTTTGACCCATAGAAATCACACACACGCACTGACATAGGGGGGTGTTCACACCTACTGAGCCCCGAATATCCCAACAATTTTAAACATAAAACACTAGACCCAACCCCAACTTTTGGTTCACACAGGAAGTAATAGGTTTCACACTAAAACTAGAAAGTCTAAGCTAGTACAGGAACTCAAAGTATAAACGATATAAACGACCAAAGTATAAATGAGCCCAAGTAGTGAGTTATGCAACCAATAAGGATTAATTCAACAGAGCATGCTATAGAAGCACTTATTTTCCTTCATTAGGACTCAACTATAATACAGAGACCAAGTAATACAAAAGACGAAAACATGACTATAATGCCTGAAAAAAGAATGAAGCATGTTTCTCTTACCTTTTTTGCTGCTGATCAACATGATGTCCCACTTTTGAGACACTGGGTTCTGAAGAGTCGCCACCACGAGGAGAGTGATGCTGAGTTTGGAGCACAAATCCAACACTATCTTTGTTAGCAGAGACATCTTGTAGACCTTCAGCCAAAAACCCTGGACCAAATGATCCAAACTCCAGCTTTTCTATTGGTAAATCTTTGCTGTTGCCAGAAGGTAGCACCGTGGCAGCAGCAGAGGACCTGGGTGACCAATCAATCATGTTGATCCTTGGGTCACCAGAGACCCCAATATCCACATGCCTTTGAAATGGATGGACAAAATTATCTACACTGTTGGCGGTCGGGCTATGCAATGCATTTCCAAGGACTGCCTCTTCTGTTGACAAGTCCCAGTCTTGTTCTCCTGCCTTTATATTCAGACTTTCTCTGGTTCTCAATTTATTTGATTCATCACGCTTTTTTGGCATATGCAACCTTGTTCTAAAAGCTGGGGCTCCATTGTGACTGGTCAACAAACCAAAAGAATCTATGCCTTTAATCGCTCTTCGTGGACCTTTGATACCATTTGTCAACAAACGCTTGTCCCTCTCAAAATTTAGTTTCTACAAGCAACCAAAACATGCTTTCAGACAATTTACTGGCATCCAAGACAAGCCACTGAGACCCAAAAAAAATTTACCAAGAGACCATTTATACCATAGTGGGAAAGAAAGTCCCCGTTCCTTTTTGGTGCTTTGGGAATCCTTCTGCAAGTATACTGTTTGGCACAGCACATCTATCTTGAGGACTACCACCATGAGGTGACACAGGAGGAACTCCATTTCTGCCACTAGTACTCCGTGCAAAATGTTCGGGGTTCATTGCCGCAGGTCTCCCGGGACCCTCCCAAGCAGAGCCTCGTTGGAAATGTTTGGGATGGAAAATATTGAAGGCATAGGGGGTGTTTCCATGCATGTGAGAGTTCTGGTAGAAACGTCCAGCTTCCAAATTCTGCAAGTGAGTTGTGTAATCCCCCTCTAGGATGTCAGCATCTGTATCTCTAACTTCAGAGGTCTGCAATCGACTTGTAAGATTGCTTCCAAAAGTATCAGCTTGCATCTCATCATTTTGAGCCTCTTCTTGAGTCATTTGATCTTTACAGGGAGTGCCCTGTCCCGCTTTGCAACCTCCAACTTCAGAAGAATGCACTGCTGCCACACTCAGGGTAACAATAGGGCTGCTGCTTAGACCTTCCTCAGACGGAGTTTTGGTCTTCAAATTGTTCAAAGAACCATGATCACAATGGATGTTCTCATAGCTCACAAGGTCTTCTGCATATGCAGAAGGGCTCCTGGGCATGAGGTCATTAACGAGTGTCTCTGAAAACACATCCGAATCAGCAATCTTTTTCTCATTCGTGCCAATATCAAAATCCTCACTATTCGCTCTCGTGCTTGGCACATTTTTCTCATCAGACAAGCAAACCCGCAAATCTCCATCACAAACACAATTACAAGCTATGTCATCGTCGTTGTCTAATAACATGCCCGCAGTACATAGCTTTGCACCTGCACTGCATGGGTTTTTAGCATGCACCTGCAAGTGAATACTACCATCATTATCATGAGATGGTTTTTCCAAGCATGCTCCATTAGTCCGATCAGCGTGCTCTTGTTCGGAAGTAGTCAGATCCATAATCTCTGATACCGAGGTCAAATTTGAAGTGGCAACTTTGCTTCTTGATTTGTCATTCCACAGAGAGACATTGATCTGAAAATCTAGAACACTGGCATCTGGACGACGGCCCTGGCAAGGCCTTTGTGTGTTTCGGAAAAATGTGGCCAGACTCTCAGGAAAATTCTCTTTTGGGCTCTGCAGTAGCTTCTCCAGCTGTGCCGCCCCTAATGTAAAGGCGCTATGTATTCTGGAAAAATTACCTACAGAGCCACGGTACAAGGTAGGTCAATCAATTGATTGTGAGGTGGAATCTCACTTTGATCCTGTGAAACCATGCTTACCTTTGTTCACACTCCGTCCAAGATTATTGAAGGGCCGCAAAGGGTCCACCAAATTCATGAACTTCTGACTGAATGTTTTACCTTGGGTACCTTCCAAACGTGTACCATATTTTTCTCTACATGCATTTAAATACCCCTCACTGAGCAAAAAGTTGCCACTAGGATTTTGAGGCGGTTCCGCTGCCAAAAGCAGACCATTGAGTTAGTCCAAGTCCACCAACTAGATCCTAGAATGCTTACGTGGCAAAGCATCCTTATTGACACAATGAATGCATACATACCTGCCATGGTGTGTAAGGAAACAAGAGGAATTGGACCCCAAAGGCTAAGGCAATACTGGTTCCAATCAAACTTGCTGAAAAACTGAAGGAACCGGAAAAGAACCTATGTATACCATTCAAGCCAAACAACCACCACTAACAGTTGAAAATGTGCTCACGACAACTTGCAGAACTCATAGGGTTGTACATGTCAATCAAATATGTACCTCCAAAGGACCCCGTAGTGAATGGTGAAAAACATGGAATACATACAAAACCAGGACCTCCAATGCATATGTAGAGAGAAGACCATGATGTGCTCCTAAAATCCGGCTTTCATAAAAGCACCAAGCTTTTACAAGAATAATACTTCTCTTGAACAGATGATCTCTACCTATTAATCTGTCAACCTTGTAAAATGCATAGCATAGCATATTAGAAACACTTTTCAAAAAAAAAAAGAAGCTACTACAAAGCATGTAGAAATGTGTGCTCTCTTACCCCTTCCAAGAAGCAAAGGGTGCTCAATCCACCTAATTGATTGAAAGATATGTCTACAATGATGTTTTCCACTAAGCATTTGACAACCGGAACCTGCATGCCAGCTTAACATTAGATGTAGAGACTATTCATTTTCCAAATCAAGCTCCATCAATATCACAATGGGAGTGCATGCCCCAAAACTTGTTCCATGGCTCATATAGTGTATGTAAAGCCAATTGAGCATCACATGTGAAATAAAACATTTCTAGCTGCAGCTCACGCATATCTAGTCTAGCCCAAAGAACTAGATCACCCTGTCTATGGACCACCATAACCCATGCTATGATCGATACACTGCCCGAACTCATGAGATAGAATAAAAGACCACCATTCCTGACTCCTTAGAAGGGCACAATAAATATATTGCAAACAAAACTAAAGAGATGAAATCTCGGACTCCTTACCTAAGAAGGACAAGTACGTGAGTATACTGCAAAAGAAACTAAGAAGAGAAGAAGGCTTTCACCAGTCAGTAAGTGGGAGTACACAAGAAGAAATACTTTCTTCATTAGATCGTGTACGGGAGAGACTTTATGAGCAACGTGCCATATGAACCACCTGAAGTATAAACATGGTCCCAAGTAACTCCTAACTTCATAAACTGGGTGTAAATAAATCATTAGATCATAAGAATCATCGTTTTCTTCATTAGGAGACTGTACAACCAATGTGCCATATGAACCACCTGTAGTAAAAACATGGTCCCAAGTAACTCCCAACTTCATAAACTGGGTGTAAATAAGTCTTCAATCACTTAAAGCTATGTGAATTCCCTCCTCAAACATAATGTTGCCCCAGTCATGGGCATTTTGTGTTTCCTAAATGAGCAACCTGCAATTGTGTGCGTGTGTGCGTGTGTGCATGTGAGAGAGAGAGAGAGAGAGATCCATCGGTTCAAGGTGGCCCATGCAATGATGAACCCAAATGGTACCACCAGAAGCTCTTAAAGACCAAAGATAATCGGAAATACAATCATAGGGATGCTTTCATACACCATCATATCCTAAGTTAACAGCTATCCTGTGTGTACATGAAGCTATGATATTTGTCCGATTGCATACACACTTTCGAAGCTCTGATACCACTGTACCTGGTTTGTCTCACAAAAGCTTA
The DNA here is from genome assembly GCF_041138505.1 of Cibotium barometz. Lineage (NCBI taxonomy): Eukaryota > Viridiplantae > Streptophyta > Polypodiopsida > Cyatheales > Cibotiaceae > Cibotium > Cibotium barometz. The sequence goes on from NC_141054.1 coordinate 24,275,037, forward strand.
CTTAAACACTTCACACAAGCTGCGACCTAAGGGCCATCTGTAAACTTAAGCCAATATTACAGCAGATGATAATACTCCATACACCAAATAAACCCCATTAGCTGAATGATCAAAGCTCCAAATAAAGCAGGACATTTTGAAGTACAAAACATGTTCTTCGTCTCCTTGAGTAATTCTAAATGTGCCAAGCGCCCAAAATCATAACAAACACAAGCTCTTCAAATAGTAGGCAAAATGGAATGCTAAGAGTAGCCAGGCTTCTTCTGCTTGCTATGCTTGATACAAAGACAAGTTTTTCATACCTCAGCATAGATGCATTTCACTTCCTTGACATGAAACTCCGAATTGTGACTATGCTCTTCATGTTCAAGAATGGCAGATACATCTTTAGCCCAAGTGTCATTGAATCGGTGAAGCTCACTTATAGCCGTAAGGTCTATGTCACCATCAGGAAGGTATGTTTTCAATGGCACGGAACCAAATGAGAAAACCTAAAATAAGCAGTTAACATTGAGATCATAAAAGTTGTTCAATCTTAAACTGTATAGTGGATTAACATAGCTATGTCAAATATAGACACCTAACAAACAGGTGCAAAGAGGTATGACATGTGGCAAGGGGAAAGAAGGGATGACTAAGTACACTTTCTCTTGAATCAGAGCTGGAAAAAAGTGTTTCTCAACCTTGCAGTTAAATTCTCTTTCGATCAGCCGCTCTACATAGTCAATGACAGCCCTCCTGCGTTCTTCGGATAACCAAGAGGGCTGAATTTGACCTAAAAGCTCTGCAGTTTTCTGCTCAGCCTCCACCCATATCTCATCGTACTCTGAGGAACTGAAAAAGGAAACAGACTGATGACCCTCCGGGAGCGGCAAGAGGCCGTTAAGCACATAATGGCCCATGCAAGCCAACTTTCTATGCCTCTTTGATGTCAAAGTTGCTGTGAAATTTCATGTGCTGGTCGGCAAGCCACGCTTCTATAAACATGCACACAATCATGAGGAAAAATAGAAAACATCAAGTCAGACATCAAAAGTAAGGCAATTTGAAAAGCAGGAAGCTTGAGATAAAAAGATGGGCAGTGTTCATATAATCATTTTTCCGAAAGGTAACATAAACCTTGCTTCATACATCAGAAATTTGCATATTATAGACCTACTGTGTCTTTAATTGTAAAATGACAATTAATGGTCCATTGCCAATAATAGGCACCCAAAAGCTACTGCGAGCAGATATGAAAGATATGATTAGGTGTGTGTGTGGTGCGAGGAGGGGGAAGTACATGAAAGTATATATATGTTGCAACATGTAAGCACCCAAATAAATTGCAAGCATTGCTCTCACTGCGTTTAGATGGACAGGCAAATTGTCGCCCTGAAAGCATAATCAAAAACCTCCACGCCTAACTCATAGATTTCAAGGCGAAGATTTACCTGTGATTAACGCCTTAACTAAGCCTAATCCAGGGTTGAGATGCGGCGATGAGACCAGAAACCCGCGATGGATCATTTATTTGAGGTAATCAAGCACTTTTCAGCAGCCCAAAGAGACCAATTAAGCTCAAGCAAGGCCTTGGGCATTTTCTGATGAAAGTCTTTGCGTCGGCGAGAGGATGATGGGTTCTTCTTTCTGCGTTTTGAGCAAGAATGCAGAGTCTCAATCGACGCAGAAACGCACTAAAGAGGAATTGGATTCGCAGTATGGAAGCGCTTCTCTGCCGCTTGTTTTTTATTGCACAACAGAAGTGAGAAACTCCAACCTATTTAAGTGGAAGCGTCGATTATATAGTGTGTAGGGTGCTACCCACACATGAATAGAGGGAGAGAGAAGAAAAGAAAAGAAAGATATATATTAAGAAGCGTCTACCAACAGAAAAAGAATTTTATAAGTCATCGAAGAGCGAGTGTGCGCGCGCGTGTGTATATATGTACATGTAGATATATGTGTGTGTATGTATATATCATTTACCTCTACAAATGTGGGCACTCTCGTTCACCGCCCAAGGTCGACTCCCCACCTCATTTGAGCTCCCTCATCATCCTCCTAACTTTTGATGCATCTTTTGATCTTAGATATAGATTAGATGAGATTGGATGAGCCTAATGGCAAGATCTCACTTTGAGATGGGTGAGATAAGTTTACCTGATCGTACCGTACGGTTTGATGGAAAACATACATCTTTTCTACCGACCTTAGATGATGGGGCCTACATATGTAAGTCATGTAATTTCAGCTTTATCTTATTATTCTCGGAAGATGTAAATTTGTAAAGATGACAAGATGTGATGTACCTTTATTTACATATTTATATATATGTATATGTGTGTGTATATATATATATCGTTTCCCAAAAAAAGTCTTTTAATAGCATGCCCAAGGCACGGGACTATCTAAAAAAATATAAGCTCGAAATGAAATGAGATGAGTCTTTTAACATCATACCCAATCTCAAAACCTAAGTTAGAGATGAAATGAGATGAGTCTTTGATGTCATAGCCATTTGTAGTCCATATGAAGGCACACACCCAAGTCTCAAACTCAAGATAGCACAATAAGAACTTCAATGCATAAGCTATTACGCTAGGGTGCACTCACACACACACACACACACACACACACACACACACACACACACTAGAAGATGGATTCTTTCAATGTGATAGTCAAGCCATTGCTCCATACTACATAACTAAAGTGCAAGAAATTTTGAAATGCCAAAAAGAGAGAGAGAGAGAGAGAGAGAGAGAGAGAGAGAGAGAGAGAGATCCATACAATAACTTTACATGAGTAGAAAGCAAGCTTATGTGGGGAGAAACCAATTGTGTGTAAAGCACAAGGACAGTGTGTGTGTGTGTGTGTGTGTGTGTGTGTGTGAGAGAGAGAGAGAGAGAGAGCTTCATATGATTACTTAACATAAATAGAAATAAAGGTTATGAGGGATGTATCTTTCAAATGTGTTTACCACGAGCCGAGAGAGAGAGAGAGAGAGAGAGAGTTAGCTTCATATGATTGCTTTACATAAATAGAAATAAAGGTTACGAGGGATGTATCTTTCAAATGTGTTTACCACAAGCCGAGAGAGAGAGAGAGAGAGAGAGAGAGAGAGAGAGAGAGTGAGAGAGAGAGAGAGAGCTAGCTTCATATGATTACTTTACATAAATAGAAATGAAGGTTACGAGGGATATATCTTTCAAATGTGTTTACCACAAGCCTAGAGAGAGAGAGAGAGAGAGAGAGAGAGAGAGAGAGAGAGAGAGAGAAGCTTCAGACAGTAACTTTACACGAGTAGAAATAAAGCTTATGAGGGATAAACATTTCAATAGATGCTTAAAGGGATTTAAACTCCTTGAGTTATTCAATAGAACCTTAAAGGGGTCTAAACTCTTCACAATTTTCAAAATGCCCACTTATCATCACACTCATCATCCATTGATGTCCTTACCATATATTTTACTTCTTTGCATCATCTTATTACATGCATTACAATCTGTACTATCAATAAACCGTAATAGTTATGATAATAGTTGTACATCGTTGACATGGTCCATATCATCATATGGACCATGTCAACGATGGTCCATATCATCATATGATTCATCATCCATGTGGTTACTTTCACCTATTTAATGCATTGATAAAAGCAAGTTGCAACACTAAGTCAATATAGAATTATTGTCATGACTCATCACACCACACTTGCCATATGGTTCATCATTAATAGAAATCATTTTATCCACGTATTGCATAAATGCCAACAAATAGAATAACAAACCACCACAACAACCTCTTAATGTGTCGTGGTTTACCCTCTGAGCCAATAAGAGTGCACGTACCTACCCTTGTCTTCATCCAACAACATACATGACATTCTTTGTTAAAGCACATACACAACTTCATTAACTTCATGAGACCCAAGGTAACTAGCAATATCATTCCTCCACCTCTTACACACCGTGGCCATGCTGGCCAACTTAAAGCACATACACACCTTCATCAACTTCATGAGATCCAAGGTAACTAGCAATATCATTCCTCTACCTCTTCCACATTCTGGCTATGCGAGCTTAAAGTTTCATGTTCATAGAATTTCTATGTTACTTTGGATAAAACATTGCTTTGTCTCCTATGCATATTGATTCGCATGATGGCAAAAAAAGCCACTATACTCTTTGGTGCACCTCTCCTTGAGCAGGGCATGATGGTCATTCTAAATGTCTATGTTTAGAAACACTTGGTAATTTGGTAAGCAAATGAATCATCCAACAAATTTGATGATACTAAAAGGTGTTTGATTCACCTTGTGTATCATGTCATGGTATGTTTGATCTTCCTTTGTATGGTGGAGTGATGTATGGCAAAACTTCAGCACGATGGTTGAAAATGATATCATTACTTGATGTTGTGTCCATTGATGATTGTGTGGGTATAAAGTGGACATCCTCCTCCTAAGAAGCCAATAATATACACATATGATTTTATTAACATTAACAAAGTTATTATTAACATTAACAAAGTTATACACAGATGATTTTATTAACATTCACAAAGTTATTATAACTAAGATGATGAAATTCCATTATTTTGGTATTCAAGATGTGATCTTGTGTGCATAAGAATATAATGCATGAAAAGAAAATAAAAAATTACAATCTATGTAATCTTATAGCAATCAAGGATAAGGTAAAATGCCCACCATTCTTTTAATATGAACTAACTCAAAGACCAAGGAGTAGAGTTCAAATGCCATTGCCAACCTACTATGGAAGTTTGAATCCCTTAATGTTGTGTGTGTCCATGTACATCACAACATGGCTCTTTATTTCTTAAACATTGTAAAAATGAAGGAAAGGTGTCACCTACAAAATTACTTTATTAAAGCTCAACTACTGCATTTTGGATAGGGTTTTTTACCCCTTCATATTTGGGCTAGATGGGAGAAACTCCACGGCTAGAAAGGTGTTACCTAAAAGAAAACTTTACTAGAACCAAACTATTGCATTTTTGATAGGGTTTGTTACCCCATCATATTTGGGCTAGATGTTAGAAACTAGAAAACATCAAATCAATGTTAAAAATTTTTATTTAAAAAATGAGACATAAGGAATCATTAAACACATGCCATTATCTAGGTTACAAACCTAATGGACACAAGTATTTTATTACATCTTTGATTGGTCTGGTTTTATAATATATCATTTTATCTTTGAGTGGTCTGGTTTTATAATATATCATTTTATCTTTGAGTGGTCTAGTTGTTTAATATATTGCCATTTTATCTTTGAGTGATCTAGTTGTTTAATATATTACCATTAGCCATGTAGAACTTATTGTAAGTTTAGGAGAGACAACCAACTTACTTGGTGAGGAAGGGACATCTTGTAGCACCTTTTTAAAGAACCAACATGTCATGGATTCATTTCACCACATTTAGGAAGATACATACATTTGATCACCCATGAATTTGTGCTTCATATTTGTGAACTTAGAACTATGGAGGAAGTATGATACTTTCTTTACATGTTATAGAATAGATCATGCAACAAGAAATCATATTTTCTGTTCCAAGTGCGCATAAACTATTAAATTGTAAAAATAGTATGCATTGACTTTTGATAGTTCTAACACTTGTAATCTATAATGACATTGTCATTACAGTAAATGATGTGTGATCTTATTGAATAAAATACCTTATTGTTTTTTATAGACATGTTTAAACCATGTAAAACTTGTAGTTGAGTACATGTAATATTATATAAACTTGTGCACAACCCCAAAGGTAAAATATGTAAGAATATACCCCAAATAACTATATTGTTAAAAGGTCATCATCATTGACTTGATTACCATATATATACATTGCTTCATATTGCCTACATCATGAGCAAGCACTATGTGGGGACAAGGTGATTGCAGACTATAACGTACATACATACATACATGATGCATGCATGCATGTATGTATGAATATATATATACATACATATGTATATATGTACACAAACTCTCTCTCTCTCTCTCTCTCTCTCTCTCTCTCTCAGAAATATATATCTATATATATGTGTATATACATATATACTGTGTGTGTGTGTGTCTATAACGTACATACATACATATGTGTGTGTCTATAACGTACATACATACATACATGATGCATGCATACATGTATGTATGAATATATATATACATGTGTGTGTGTGTGTGTGTTTATAATGTACATACATACATACATGCATGCATGTATGTATGAATATATATATACATACATATGTATATATGTACACAAACACACACACACACACACTCTCTCTCTCTCTCGTAGAAATATATATCTATATATATGTGTGTATATACATATTTAAACACACACACGTGCATATATACATGTGTGTGTGTGTGTGTGTGTGTGTCTATTTATATGTGTGTATACATACATATATATATATATATGTATACATATATACATATGTATGCATGTATATATATATACACACACACACATACATACATACATTTATGCATGTGTATACATACATATATGTGTGTATATACATTGTTGAGATTCAAGCTCGATGTCAGTGTGAGCCAGCTATGCTATGTGCTAGCAGATTAGGTAGGAACATGTGTGAGACATAAATGACCGCGTGTCCAGCTGGTCATAGTGTGTGGACATTAGCTTAGTAGAGTGTGGACACAACTCATTATGTGTTGTGTGGATTATGGATTAGTGCATTATGCTTTGTGTGAGAGTGGACATGGCTTCCCTCTATGGTTAGGGTTTGCAATATACATTAGGGTTTGCTCCTGTGTATGTGTCTCCTCCTCCTCTACCATTCTTTCAACATGGTATCAGAGCCTTATGCTGTTTATTAGGGTTTATGAGTGAGTGAAGAGAAGAGGGAGAAGAAGCTGTGAAGAGAAGCTGTGAAGTTTGCCATTGGAGCTGTGAAGTTTGCCATTGGAGCTGTGAAGCTTGGAGCACACCAAATACTATCAGATCTGAGAGCTTGGCCTACCGGGTAAGGTCTTCTAAACATCCTTGAGCGGATTGCAGGTGATACAGGCAAAACAAAGCAAATCAAAGCAAAGAAAAATTCTGGTTTTTGGAAGCTTTCCATTAAAGCTTGGGAACATTGATGTATGGTGGAAATACATGTAAATCTGGCAAAAGACATATGTATTTGACAAAGAGGGATGTATTGGCAACCGATGTGCAAGCTTTGAACAAATTTTTGGAAGCATTTGAATATATGAAAATCTCTGGTTTTTGAGCCCTCACAAAACAGAGAAGAGGAAGCCCAAAATTGAAGCATTTGGAGTGTGATTTTGGCTAAAATCCAACCATTGGTGGATTGCACATGTACCTAGGTGTCTTGGGGACTTATTACCATCATCAATTATCAACACAAACTCTCCTAAACCCCTCATTTGCAGGCGGCGCAGCCAGAACAGAGGAAACATAGCAGTTTTTTTATTTTTTGCCTACGAGGAGATCAAATTCTCATTGGTTACTTGGTTCCTTTCACAATTGCTTTAGCAATTGGATGCTTTACACTTTGGAGAAGAGGGCTATGTGATTTGTTTGGTCAATTATGCCTAATTGAGCTGGGAATGAGCTGATTAAAACAGGCTGTCCACTGGTTGCAGAGAAACAGGGTCATTTTAATTGAGCAATTAATCCTTGGTCTTATACAATTGGATAAATTCCTCTTACATGGAGTTGATGGATACTATTGCTAAGCTAATGAATGCCTGGTTGCTCAATTTGGACAAATATTGAAGGAATTAGAGCAAATTTTCTACTAGTTTTTTTGGTTTTTCTGGTTTTTCCAAAAACAGAGAAAGGGGTTTTCAAAAATTGATATGTACACATGTCAGATGGTGTTGATACTCAACATTGAGGTTGATTAGGTGTCAATGCAAGTTTCCCATACTTGATTGCACCATTACATTGTGATTTGGAGCCTTGGAAGGCGTGTCAATTCAGGGTATCCCGGCGAACTGTGCGAGTCAGTTCATCTTGGATGATTACAGGTTGATTTTCTACATCAAATTTGGAGTTTGTGGGCTACCTTAGAGTATCGGAACATTCATTGGAGTGTGGTTGAGCTGAGGAAGGCTCATTTACAGATTTGAAGTGTGCGGAAGGTGTATGCATTAAGCAAACATGTCGGATAATCCAGTTCAGATTGTTGGTGAAAAGCTGGATAGGAAGAACTTCCAGGCATGGAAGTACAGGATAAAGAGTTTCTTGAAAGGAAAAGGATTTTGGAATCTCATTACAAGTGCTGTGAGCCTGAGCCTGAGCTACCTCGACAACCTACACAGCAGCAGCTCATAAGCAATGGTCAGAGAGAGCATTCAAAGTGCTGCATTATTTGTCTATATGTATATCTGATGCTATGCTCATACACATACAGGATGCTGAGAATCCCAAAGATGCATGGGATACTTTGGTTAAGATGTTTGATACAGATACGAGTGCTCGTAAGTCTCAGTTGCGACAGTAGATACACAATGTGAAAAGGAATAAAAGGAGCATACATGATTATGTGCAAGAAATCAAGAAGTTTGCAGATGCATTGGCCACAATAAATGCCCCCATGCCTGATGATATTACCTTGCGTGGTCTTGGCAAGGAATACAAATCTTTTGATACATCTATCTCAGTGAGGAGTACAGGTCTACCCGACTTTGATGAGTTGGTTTCACTCTTGTTGGTTGAGGAAATCAAACTCAGTGATTCATTTCTGGATGCATCTACTAGCCATGATGATGGCAGAAATCAGGCTTTCTACTCGCAGAGAGGCTTTAGAGGTAGGGAGAGATTCGCATCACGTGGACGTGGTGGTAATGGTCGTGGATGGTAGGACAGGCCTCCACAACAGAATTTTCAGCCTTCATATGGTGCTCGAGGTGGTCGTGGATATGCACCTCAGAGAGGCAGAGGTAACCCCCGTGGAAGAGGACGTTGGGAAGGCCAACAAAATTCTATGCAAGATGTGGAATGCCATTAATGTGGCAAATATGGTCATATGGCGAGAGATTGTTTCCGCAAACAGCATGATTTGAGAGGGGGAAGAGCACAATGTGGTGGTCATTATGGTGGAAATTATGCACAACATGGTGGAAACTATGCATCAAGCAGCAATGATGGCACTGCAAATCATTTGTTTGCCATGAAGCATGTTGTAGATTCTATGACGACAAATGCTGAGAATGATGACACATGGTATATGGACTCAGGAGCATCAAACCATGTGACATGTCATGGTGAATGGTTTGAGCATATGAAGCCTATGGAAGTGAAAGGCTATGTGGAAACAGGTGATGATACCCAGCATGTCATTACACATGTTGGAAGTGTACCATTGGTCATGCACAATGGTCAGACAAAGTCTATGTCAGATGTGTTGTATGTGCCTTCGATCACTAAAAGCTTGGCCTCAATTGGTCAAATGGTAGAATAGGGATTACAAGTTCGTTTCAACGAGCATGGATGCTTCGTTGAAGATTTCAAACATGGATGTAGAGTGATTGCTAAAGGCAAGAAAGACGGCAGATTGTTTAAGCTATGGATGTTGGAATTCCTGAGCTAAAATCAGCCATGTTCTCCAAAAGTAAAAATGTGGTACAGGACATTGATATGTGGCACAAGAGGATTGGACATGTCAATATACAGAGATTAAAGAACATGCAAATAAGAGGCATTGTCAATGGATTGCCTAGGTTCAAATATGATGGACATATGCATGTGTGTGAAGCCTGTCAGTTTGGAAAGCAGGCAAGGTTGAGGTTTCCTAGAGAAGGAAATATGAGTAACAGGCCACTTGAGATAGTACACAGTGATGTATGGGGTCCTGCACAAAACCCATCTATCAAAGGCAGTTTATACTATGTTACATTCATAGATGATTTCAGCAGGATGACATGGATATACTTTATGAGAGAGAAGAGTGAAGTGTTGGAAAAGTTCATGGATTTCAAAGCTTTTGCAGAAAAGCAATATGACTGTTGGATTAAATGTCTGAGGACAGATGGAGGTGGTGAATACACCTCAAAGGCTTTTGAGCATTTCTTGAGGAAGCATGGAATAAGAAGACAGTTGACTTGCAGGTATACACCTCAGCAGAATGGTGTGGCTGAGAGAAAGAATAGAGTCATATGTGAAGTGGCAAGGGCAATGCTTAATGAAAAGAGCATGCCAGATTACTATTGGGCAGAAGCATGTGTTACTGCAGTATATATATTGAACAAAACACCTACAGCAGCCATTCATGGAAGCACGCCAGAGATGCGGCTTACAGGTTACAGGCCAGACATTGGACACCTTAAAGTTTTTGGATGCATAGCTTATGTACATGTGCCTGATGAGGTGAAAGAAGAAGGAAGTTGGATCCTAAGGTAGAGAAATGTGTATTTGTTGGATATGCATAGGATCAAAAGGCATACAAATGTTATAATCCACAAACTAGACAAGTGGTCATCTCACGAGATGTGGTGTTTGATGAGCTTGCTAGTTGGTACAAAGCAAAAGATGAGGGAGTCATTGAGTCACTTGAGACTGATGTGCCTGTGAACTTGCCACCTCAAGCAAGTTCTAGTTCTACTACTATGTCTGGGCCAGCAGCAGAGGCTGAGAGTAGCAGTGTACCTATAAAAATTTCAAAAAATTCCTGAAAATTAGTGGAAAATTAGACAAAGGTTATTTTAAATTTCAGATCTACAAGAGGAAGTGTACATGGCACAGCCAGAAGGGTATGTACACCCTAGATATCCCACTCACGTATGCAGGTTGAAAAAGGCATTGTATGGTCTAAAGCAAGCACCTCGTGCTTGGAGTGATAAGATGAGCAGATATCTTATCTCACTTGGTTTTCAGATTTCTACAGCAGATTCTTCACTCTATGTGAAGAAGACACAGCATGGGATTGTTTTACTAGTCATCTATGTGGATGATTTGATTATCACAGGTGATCATGGTGCAGATGTGATGCATGTCAAGAAAGCTTTGAGTGGGCAATTTGACATGAAAGATCTTGGTGAGTTGAGATACTTCCTTGGAATTGAAGTGGTAAAAGATCATGCAGGTACTTGGTTAGTACAGCGCCAATATGCATTGGATATGTTGGCAAAGTATGGCATGATAGGGTGTAAGCCTATGAGTACACCATTGAAGCAAAATGTGAAGTTGCGGGCTGATTATGGCGAGGAATTGGATGATCCTTCTATGTACAGGAAGATGGTTGGTAGTCTCATATACATGACTATCACACGCCCGGATTTGAGTTATGCTGTGGGGCTAGTCAACCAGTTTATGCAGAGCCCCAGGAAACCACATTTGGATGCAGTGAGACGCATCATGAGATATGTGAAGACCACATCACATTATGGTTTATTTTATGAGAGTGGTAAAAGCTTGGACATACATGGCTACACAAATGCTGATTGGGCAGGTAGCGCATATGACAGGAGGTCTACTAGTGGATATGCTTTTACACTTGGAAGTGCCGTGGTGAGTTGGAGTAGCAAAAAGCAACCTACAGTTGCTTTATCCAGTACAGAGGTGCAGCCATTGCTACTTGTGAGGCAGTTTGGTTAAAGAGTCTCTTGGCAGATTTATGTGAGCCTCTTGATGGCAAAGTTGTCATTCATTGTGACAACATGAGCAGTATACAGTTGGCAAAGAATCCAGTGTTTCATGCGAATCCAGTGTTTCATGCGAGGACCAAACACATAGAGGTCCATTGTCATTTTGTCAGAGAAAAGGTGCTGGATGGTACAGTTGATCTTCATGTGAAGACTGATGAGCAGGTGGCTGATATCTTTACGAAGCCACTTAGCAGGGAGAAGTTTGAGTACTTCCGGACTATGTTGGGAGTACATGGGATGAGCTTGAGGGGGAGTGTTGAGAGTCTTGATATCCCAAGCTCATCTACATCTTCATCGGCAGTACATCATGAGCTTGAGAGGGGCTACTGAGATTCAAGCTCGATGTCAGTGTGAGCCAGCTATGCTATGTGCTGGCAGATTAGGTAGGAACATGTGTGAGACATAAATGACCGCGTGTCCAGCTGGTCATAGTGTGTGGACATTAGCTTAGTAGAGTGTGGACACAACTCATTATGTGTTGTGTGGATTATGGATTAGTGCATTATGCTTTGTGTGAGAGTGGACATGGCTTCCCTCTATGGTTAGGGTTTGCAATATACATTAGGGTTTGCTCCTGTGTGTGTGTCTCCTCCTCCTCTACCGTTCTTTCAACATACATACATACATACATACATGTGTGTGTGTGTGTGCACATACATTGTGGCTTTGAGACTAGCTACATCTAGCCCCTCTTCCAATTGCTGGGTCTCTTGCCCTTGCTTGGCCACAAAGTGCCTCAAGGGAAGATGCACTGAATAGAAAAGTCCCACCTTTTTGATGACCTTGGCCAAAGAAGAGTACCATTAAGGAAAGAAGAGTACCTTGGCCAAAGAAGAGTACCATTAAGGAAAGAGAGAATGCACACTTTTATATATATATGTACATGTGTATGTGTGTGTGTAAATTCCTTATTGTTTTCTGTCTTGCTCTAGCTCTAACTCCACCTTCGGTTCTATCACTACTTTCTTTCCTTCAGCTTTCATCCAAATTAACTTTCCACGTCTTTACCTCTTACTATAGTGTTACATTTTGATCCTTGTGAGAGCTTTGATTTCGTTATTATTGTTGCTATTATACCACATGGTGTAGTTCCTTCCTACGATCCTTCGTTTGAGAGTTTTCTAGACTCTAAGCTTTCACCAAATTTTGGGTGTTATTGACCATGTCTGCACCTTTTGAATTCTACTAGTCTTTTAGGCAAATGATAACTAATTACTTACAAGTGGGCGTGGAGGAATTTATGATAACTTTGAATTTTTCTAACCATCCCACACTGTTCCATTACATGTTTGTCCCATTCATTCATTCATTTTGGTTGCATCTAGCTCGTAGACATCTGGAGTCTCATCCATGCTTAGTACATTATGAGCCTGGTGTTAGCTTTCACAACTTTGTCTATCAGCCCTTGAAAACTCTAGATTACCTCTTAGTGTGGTCTTTTATAATTCTTTCCATTTTTGTTTTCGCCCTTATGGCTTCGAGGCTAGCTACATCCAACTCCTCTTTCAATGTTTGGCTCTCCTGCCCTTGCTTGGCCACAAACTGTCTCAAGGGAAGATGCACTAAATAGAAAAGTCCCACCCTTTTTTATGAACTCGGCCAAAGAAGAGTGAGATGGAATACACACTTAATATAACCAACTTATGATTGAGCGCTAGTCTTAACCATAGCTACTACTACCCTAGCTGATTTGTTAAGAATTATAGTAGAAATAGCTAGGGGGTGGCAAGGGAGTTGGGGACTACTTAAGTTTATGCCTCCATGAAAAACACCATGAAGACATACTATAAGTTATACCACATTGCAAAACTCATGCAAGTAGATATGGGTGACATGCTAAGATGATAACTTTATATTTATGCCACTAGCATGGTTGGTGAGATTATGGGTGAATGGAGATGGTGGCCCCATTAACACATGGAAGTCTTTTCCATTTGTGTACATGTGGACCCATTGATGAACTCACAAATATCAATTCATTTTCCCTAATATTAGGTGGTGGGAAGAAACACAAATGGTACATGATTGCACCCCTAACTTATTTGGCCATTATGTACTTCCGTAGTATGCATTGCACCCCTCAACATTCTTTGTAACTTCTTATTCTCTTTCTCATGAACATGCATCCTCTCACTTATTTGGGCATTATATACTTCCGTAGTATGCACTACACCCTCCAACATTCTTTACATCTTCTTATTCTCTTTCTCAAGAGAACATGTATTCTCTCACTTATTTGGGCATTTTGTACTTCCATAGTATACATTATTGCACCATGCAAATTTTTGCATTCCTTCTCTTTCTCAATAAGTGATTTTGAGTGTTGTGTTATCATTACTGCCTTACTTGTCTACATACTTTGGGCCAATTTATAAAAATAATGTGCTTGGTGAGAAAGCCTTCTTGTACAACCTAAGAGAGACCTACATAACAATCACATACATAATTGAGAAAGGAGATTAATCCTGAAAATAGAGGGGGCCATTTTGATATAGGATCAATTGGATATATCGATCCGTCTACCCATAAATCCATGTGCTTTTTTCATGCATCTCTATTCTCTTGCATTATTGATTGTTGCATTAAAGAAACCCCCATCCCCTTATATGTAAGGCACATCCCCCATATTGATTGTTGCATTAAGGAAACCCCCATCCCCTTATACGTAAGGCACATAATTGAAGGTGAATGTCTCTTTTCTTACTTTGTGAATCTGTAACTCCATTAAAATCATCGATACATATAAGTTATTCATAACAATATTAACTCAAAATCAAATACAATAATCAAAAGTATTGGACTTTTAAATTTTTACTTTTTATCTTTAAATGTTGATAAAAGCATTAATATTACATATCATTAAACATAATATTTTATTAAATCCTTCAACAAAACAAAACATTTGAATCTAAAAGATTAAAAAATATAGAATACTAATTTAATAGTTTTCTTCTTCTTTGAACTTGTAGTGTGATAGGAAGATCAATGCAGAGTAAGATAGTTTTTTGGTTCCAACCCAATGGCACTAGAAAACCATTGACTCTTCATCTTTAATCCTTTTTCCCTCTCTAATCTCTGCTAGAAATGGAAATATGCATCATCATCATTAATGTGAGAATAGAGGGAAAAGAGAGAGACAGAGCTTCCTACAAAGAAAGGAGTGAAACTAGAAATTCATACTACAAAGTTGACAATATTTCAAAACATTAAAAAAAACATCGGATTATTGCAAATAAACCTTGCAATCAAATAATAATCATAGAATTGCTCAAACTATCAAAAATTCCAAATACTAAGCTGGATTATATAAATTGTTAATATTGTTAGAATGTCATTAGAAGTTATATTTTCCCTAGACTTGGTCAAGGTACACAATAACGATACAATATTTGATGAATCTATTATAATATTAGTAAAATGTGATCTCAGAGAGTGGAGAGAGAGAGAGAGAGAGAGAGAGAGAGAGAGAGAGAGAGAGAGAGAGAGAGAGAGAGAGAGAGAGAGAGAGAGAGAATATTTTAAATATTATCTTTTGCCTCTCTCTTATTTATGTGAAAGGGGGAGAAAGCTCTTAGATGGCTCTTTTTTGGTATAGATTTTGCTTAATACTTCATCCAAATTTGGCATTCCAATGGATTTAGAGATATCTAATAAAATTGATAACTTAGATACCTTTCTTAAGCAAGCTAGGTGGAATGAGCACATAAATTGTCAATGAACACTTCCAACCACTTTTGTAGGTAGTCCTTAAATGCTATGCACATAAGCCATTGTTGCCCGTTTTGGTCACTCCTAAAACATAATCACAAGAGCCTACCTTTGTAATATATAAAAAAACATGAGGGTCTTTAAAATGGCTGAGCTCAAGCACATCAGTTTAAGATCTCCATAGTTTTCATCACCATATCTTGTGTGTTGTCACACCGTCTCTCTCGTGTGTTGTCACATTGTTGCATTGGATTCCTTGTCCCTCCTTTCACCTCAAACCGCATGCATTAGAAACTTTTGTTGGTAATCTATTCTAGGTGTAATTTGATGCTTCCTTGAATAAGACATTGAGGACCTTAGAGGCACCTACATAATTTTCTATATTATTATGCTTACTTTGAGTTCTACAATGTCAGTCCTTTACTAAGCTCGACCTCAACTTCAAGCAGGTTCTCTACCTCATCTTCTACTACATCTCTGATATATACATTAGTTTGCGGCATGGTGGAGTGTTTTTTATTGTCACTATTGTCATCTCTGCTTTAAGTATATGTAGCATATTAGTACAACATCCTCCAATAGAAACCTACACCTTCTGCCTCCATGTGTAGTACATGTATGTGTGCACTTGAAATCCTCCTCTGGTAGGAAAATATATCTTTTTGTGATTCTCGACTTCTTATTGGTAGTCGACACACCAACATCATGTTACCATATTATAGTAGTGATGTGTGTGAACACACTTAGGACCGCCGGGGCACTTTTTCCCTCACTAGGAGGTTTTTTCCCCCGTGCATTGTATATACGCCCATTATCTTCTAGGGCTTGTTATCTTTCATTTTTGGCACTCATAATACACTACTGTGTTGTGCTCAAGCTTCCTCATCTTCTTGAAGTTGTGTGTGCATTCCTGCAACCCTAATTCCAACAATTGGTATCAGAGCAGGCTTCCTCCTCCCGGGCAGCATCACCGGCACCTGCCGCTTCATCTCCTCCGATTGCGACGAGGTTTCACGAGCGTCTGCAGGTTAGTATATGCCGTGGGAAAGCCCATAGGGCTTGTTCGTTACAGAATTTTGATCTGAAGTCATTTCGCCCTCCGTTTTTGCATTCCAAGTACTGCGCAGGCAAAATCGTCCTACTGTGCAGATTTTCTGTCAAGATTAAAATTTGCAGGACAGGTGCCTATTCGTCTGTTTTGGGCTGTGCTACATAGCACAGGTCGATTTTATACAGGTTTACCTCTTACAGACAGCATTTACATCTAGTAGTACAGTCATTGGCCATGGCTGACAACAATGATGTATTCCGCATGTTGGCTGCTGAGGATAAGTTGGATGGCACCAACTATCCATTGTGGGCATATATGATGCGACATGTATTAGTAGCAAAAGGGTTATGGAACATTGTGCAGGGTATTGATGCACGTCCTATTGTGGCTGGGAATGCTGCAAATACATCAGAAACAGGTACTGTTGATGATGGTGCAGGCACAAGTGCTGTAGCAGCTGTTCGAGAACCACCACTTTCAGCAGAGCAGATTCGTTGGGATGGTAGAGATGCGCAGGCTCATGCCTTGATTGCGCTGTCTGTCAAACGTACCATTATCCCACATATTCGCTCCTGCAGGACTTCTAAGGATGCTTGGGATGTACTTGCCACATTGTATCAGGCAAGAAATGAGGCTCGTGTTGCTTATCTCCGAAAACAGTTGGAGAGTGAGCATATGAACGAAGGTGATTCTATGGATAGTTTTTTGACAAAGATCAAGGATTTCAAAGAGCAGCTCATTTCTGCAGATGAAATCCTGTCAGACAGTTCACTTGTGCAGACTGTTTTGAATGGTCTACCAGATTCTTATCAGGGTTTTGCTTCCACTCTTCGCTTGATGATGAAAGGCAATCCCAATGCCTTATCATTTGAGGAGTTAGTTTCTGTTTTGCTGCAAGAAGACCAGTCAAGGCAAAACAGGAATATTATGCGTGTCGCAGATCAAGCTTTCGTTGCTAGTCAGAGAAGCGGGAAAGGTAAAGCTGGCTTTTCTTCTAGTAAGCAGAAATCTGCAAATGCTGCGCAACCAAAGAAGGAAGACAAAGATGAGAAGAAGGGTGACAAACAGAAGACATTTTGCAAGTACTGTAAGGGAAATGATCATGTCATCAAAGCGTGTCCTAAGCTGGCTGCGAAAGAGGCTAAGAAGAAAGAGGCTGGTATGCAGATGCCTCTCCTTCTAACAATGAATCTGCTAATGTTGTGCTAGATACAGAATGGGCATTCAATGCGCAGTGCAGTTATGACCCATCTTTGCATGACACATGTATGTCTGCAGTAGATTCAGATGTATGGTACTTTGACAGTGGTGCCACTAAGCATATCACCTCGCAGCGCAGTTTATTCACTTTCCTTGAGTCTCCTCCCACAGGGAATACTGTCACTTGTGCCAATAACTCCTCTTATCCCGTTGAAGGAGTTGGACAGATTGTGCTGAATGTTGCAAATGGCAACACCTTTACACTTTTTGATGCATTGTATGTGCCAGGGATCAAAAAGAATCTGCTGTCAGTCTCCGCATTTGCCAAAACAGGTTTGGTTGTAAAATTTGTGGATGACAGATGTACTGTTCATGATCTCTCTTGTGGTGACATCATTGTAGCATCTGGTTCACTATGTCGAGGGCTGTATAAGCTCAATATGGATGGCAAATGTGTAGAGGATTCAGCATGTGCTATTATGGATACGCAGGCTATTTCAGATGCAAAACTGTGGCATGCACGTTTTGGTCATCTGAATTTTGCAAGTTTGCTGCGCCTGCAGAAATCTGAAATGGTGTCTTCTTTGCCTAAGCTTGAGGCACCTGTCAAGCATGTTTGTGAGGGCTGCATATTGGGTAAAATGCAGCGTGCTTCCTTTCCCAAAGATGGATCAGTGAGAGCTGAACGCAGATTGCAGCTTGTTCACAGTGATGTTTGTGGTCCCATGCAAACTCCATCATTTGGAAACTACCTTTACTTCGTGACTTTCATTGATGATTTTACCAGGCATGCATGGGTATATCCTTTGAAGGCAAAGTCCGAAGTGTTTTTGTGCTTCAAACAGTTTTTGGTTATGGCTGAAAATGTGTCAGAAAGAAAGATGGGCACCCTCCGTTCAGATCGAGGGGGGGAGTATATGTCTTCAGAATTTAATGCATTTCTGGCTGAGCGTGGGATAAAACACCAATGTACAGTGCCGTATACACCACAGCAAAATGGTGTGGCTGAGAGAAAAAACAGGTCTCTCATGGAAATGGCAAGATGTATGGTTAAGAGTCAAAGTCTACCACATGGTTTTTGGCTTGAGGCTGTCATGTGTGCCACTTATGTACTAAACAGGTGTCCCACCAAAGCATTACAGGTTGTCACTCCATATGAGGCTTGGCATAGCCGCAAGCCATCTGTTGGCCATTTACGTGTTTTTGGTTGCCTGGCATATGCATTAGTGCCTGTGCAACATCGCAAAAAATTGGATGACAAAGCTGTCAAATGTATTTTTGTTGGATATAGTGCTGAGAGCAAAGGCTATCGTTTGTATCATCCACAGACAAAGCGCATTTTGGTTAGCCGTGATGTTGTATTTGTGGAAGATGCAGTTCAGCCCTTGGTTTCATGTACTAAGGAGACAGATATCAGCTCACGTGATGTCTATGATACATTGTTGCCTCTTTTCAGTGGTGCACAGTCAAGTGCAATACCTCATGAGGCAGTTTTTCAGCCTATGCAGGTTTTAAATGATGGCACAGATCAGCCTATATCTGATGCAGATGTGCATGATGCACTTGAGGATGAGAGACAAGAGATTGAGGGCTCTAGGAATATGCCTAGATGGCTGGTGCAGACTTTGCGTGACAGCAAGTTGGATGCCCCTTTGTCTAGTCGCACTCGTTCTGGCTCTCATGGTGCCTCTTATGCGTCAGATTGTTATGCATTGGCTGTTTCTAGTATGTGCGATGAAAGTGAGCCCGTTTCATTTGATGAGGCACAAAGTTCAGAAAATTGGATGGCTGCTATGCAAGCAGAATACGATGCTATTATGAAGAATGGTACATGGTCTTTATGTGACTTGCCCCCTGGCAAGAAGGCCATTGGCACTAAGTGGGTATACAAATTGAAGCGTAAGCCTGATGGCACAGTGGATCGCCATAAGGCTAGGCTTGTTGCAAAAGGTTATGCTCAAGAGAAGGGCATTGATTTTGATGAGACTTTTGCTCCCACATGTCGTATGACCACTGTTCGTAGCATCTGTGCATTAGCAGCTCATGATGGTTGGAATGTACATCAGCTGGACATAAAGACTGCGTTCTTAAATGGAGATTTGCATGAGGAGGTGTATGTATCGCAGCCTCGTGGTTTTGTTCAAAGAGGGCAGGAAAACAAAGAGTGCAGGTTAAAAAAGGCTTTATATGGTTTAAAGCAAGCTCCACGAGCTTGGTATGAAAAAATACATGCATATTTGACTGCACATGGGTTTCAGAATAGTCCAACAGAAAGCACTTTGTATGTTAAACGTGTGGATGGTGTACATCTAATCATTGCTCTCTATGTCGATGACATGCTGCTCACAGGACCAAATGAGAGTCATATTGCTGATTTTAAGGCTGATTTGAATGCCTCTTTTGAGATGTCAGATTTGGGGCATTTGCATCATTATTTGGGGATACAATTTAAGCAGTGTGATGGAGGTATTGCTTTGTGTCAGACAAAGTATATTGAAACATTGTTGCGGAGATTTGGCCTTGAAGACTGCAAGCCTATTGCTACTCCAATGGAGACAGGTTTGAAGTTGAGTCTTCATGATGCTGGAGATCACTTTGATGTCACACTCTATCAGACAGCTGTTGGTTGCCTCATTTATGTATGCATTACGAGGCCAGACATTCAGTTTGCTGTCTCACAGGTGAGCAGATTTATGCATAGCCCAGGCATTAAGCATTGGCAGGCAGTGAAGCGTATCTTTCGCTATTTGAGTGGTACTCGGCATCTTGGGTTGTTTTATCCCAAGGGGGGATCATTGCCGCCAGATTTACATGCTTTTTCAGATTCTGACTGGGCTGGTTGTTATGACACACGCGTGTCCACGAGTGGTTTTTGCTTCATGCTTGGAAGCTCATGCATATCATGGTTGAGCAAGAAGCAGCCTACTGTGGCCACTTCTAGTTGTGAAGCTGAGTACAGGGCAGCTTTCACAGCTACGGTTGAGTGTGTGTGGCTCAGACGCCTTATGGCTGATTTGGGTGTTGGGCAGCCATCTGCCACCACCATCTTCACTGACAGTCAGAGCGCATTGGCAGTTGCGCGGAACCCAGTGTTCCATGCTCGTACGAAGCACATTGAGGTGCACTACCATTATGTCAGGGAGAGACTCTCTGCAGGAGAGATCAGTTTGGCTTATGTGCCAACACAGGATAACCTTGCAGACCTTTTCACAAAGGCTCTGCCTCGTGAGAAGTTCGAAGCTTTTCGCAAAGCTTTGGGCTTACTCCCTTTTGTGGATTCGTCCACATAGCTAGACACTACCCTATACATGAGTGCTAGCTCTTGTTCACCGCATCACTCCAGGGGGGATTTGTTACCATATTATAGTAGTGATGTGTGTGAACACACTTAGGACCGCCGGGGCACTTTTTCCCTCACTAGGAGGTTTTTTCCCCCGTGCATTGTATATACGCCCATTATCTTCTAGGGCTTGTTATCTTTCATTTTTGGCACTCATAATACACTACTGTGTTGTGCTCAAGCTTCCTCATCTTCTTGAAGTTGTGTGTGCATTCCTGCAACCCTAATTCCAACACATCATGTACATATTCCTTAGATTCAATAACCGATGAATGACCATATGTAATCCTCTAAAATTATGGAAAGATGTCTTCATAATATTCATAAGTTCTTGTTATTAGCTTGAGAAGATTAATCATGGGATTGAATATTCTATGAGCTCTAAATATTTTGTCTACCCCAACTTTATAAAGAAAATCAAATAACTTCTCCCAAAAGCCTTTTCTTCAATTAACTCTTCAATATCCTAATTGCATTATATCATGTGTGAATTAACATAGTAAACAATGTGCATTTAAACAAATGTTATATATTGTTAGTATCTCTCTATTCAAGGAGGTTTCCCATTGTCCAAAAAGAAAGAAAATTCAAGGAACACATGGGCCTTCTCTTTGCATGGTAGAGTACCCATATTATATTTAGGACTAGATGACCCATCGTGCAAAGAGGACACCTCCAAGGTTCTCTACAACATTATCTTCGCGCAATAGGGTACCCACATGTAAGTGCATTAATTGCATAGATTAAAGTGTCCCATAGGTAAATCAAACTTTAGAATTTAAAAAGTAAAAATCTTATCGAGCAACAAGTTTACAATTTGATCTCATGTACAAAATATGGATGTTTATAATTTGAGCTTTTGTGAAGCAAAATTTAGTGAAATTAAGTCAAAACTCTTGAAAGGCTAGAGCATGTACTATAAACAAAATCCAAATTCTCAAAATCATGGTATATATATATAGACACTGGCACAAGTTTTTAAAAATTCACACGAGTATAAAATGTGACACATTTTATACCTAGTAATAAAAAAGTGTGGATCCCAAAGAAATCCACAAGATTCCCTCACTAGTCTAGGATGATTGGGCTTTCTAGCCACATTATCACCATGAGGGGTGATGTTAAATATCAATAGTGATGTGGAAATAAATAAGTGCTAGGTGGTTATGTAAACTAGCACTATATGTAGGCTTTAAATAACGCGGTCCTAGTAGTGTGTGTGAACAACCACTAGTGTGTATAAGTCTTTTGTGTGGGAGTAGCCTCTTAGAAGGATATTAAGTAGTGATGTGTGGCAGAGTGACATCTATTAGGGACACGACATCATATTTGGCATAAGGCATATGTGGTGGCAACATATGCTTCAAAATCTATAAAGAGGTCGTCTCCTATAAAAAGGACTTCTTTGTATAATGAATTTATGCCACTTCTCTTGTACTCCCTCAATCCCGTTTCCTTGATGATGATTATCTTGTTGGTCATCATCTCTCTCTCTCTCTCTCTCTCTCTCTCTCTCTCTCTCTCTCTCCACTAGCTGTGATCTTGCTCTCTTGCACTAGGCAAACCTCACCCCATTTTGCCTACAATAATAGGTTGTCCTTAGTGGCACCCATTCAAATCTCGCCAAGCAAGTGAACGCCTTCAACATTAATCTCTTCTTCATAAGAACTTTTGTCTTAACCTTGCAAGGTAAAATGATTTTTTCATGCCTCTCTAATGATTTTGACTTCAACAACTACATCAAGATTTTGCTTCACTCACTTTAATTCACTTCATTTGTACATTTTCTTATAAGAGAACAAAATATATATATACATTAGAAAATAAAAAACAAGTGATGAAGAATGTAGGGACAAGTGCACTTTAAGATAACTTCAAGATTAGTTGACAAAGCCTTGCAAAATAGAGAAAGGAATAATTAAGAAGCTACATCTATATCGCTCTTTAATGTATCAAATGAGGAACTAAGATTCACTCTCTCATTTTGATGATTGTGTCGACATTCCTCTCTACACCCCTCATTCCTTCTGCTAAACTACTAAACAAGCCTTAGTAGCTAACTTAAAACAAACAATATAAAATTGCTTAAGATTATATATATATATATATATATATATATATATATATATATATATATATATATATATATATATTATAATCATGCAAAAATTCCGACCCTCTTTACTAACTTATCATTTACTAACTAACATTTCCCATTCCTTCTAGAGGAACAATAATCATTGAACATTCATGCAACTAACATTTCCCTTTCCTTCTGAAGGAACAATGATTTGAATATCCATGCAACATCATAGACCTGGTGGTGCCCATAATGTGTACAACACATTAGTTCTATAAGAGAAAGTGGTCGCGTAAAGGTAGCTTATCTTCTTTCTTATAGTGACTTTCAAGTAAGGTATTATAAAATTCTACACAATGGACATCTCAGAGATTAATGTCTCTTTAGTCCTTGCTTTCATTGGTTTAGACAAGGAAGAGTTCATATCAATGGTATTTTCCATCATGGTGTCATTTGAATGGATTGCTTTTTTACAACATTGATCAAAAGAATCTGGATTTGAGACTATTATCAAATTGTGCAAAGTATTTTCTTTAATCCCATGAGAAAACATTGCTACATTTATGCATTGTTGATTTTCTCCCAGTTCTCATATTGCTCAACGTTTTCATGCATAAGGTATAATCATATATAGTTTCTTCAAGTCTCCCCTCTATCATGTAGAGCTTTTTTTAGAGCACTCCACCTAGAGCCATGTAGAGTTTTTTTTATAGCACTCCACCTGGAGCCACGTCTCAAGAATTCATAGATAAAAGTAGTCTTTAGAGTTTTAAAAGTTTCCTTTATCGCACACAATAAGGTGATGATCCATCTACTGGCCCACTGAGCATAGATTAAGTACATGTGCCTTGGTAGGGTAATCTAGATTTCCAAATGCTTCATATCACTACTTAAATGTTTGCATAAATTGAACAAGATCGGTAGATCCATCATATTTTCCCTTGAGCTTTGAGATTTCTATGGAAACAGCTCTAGATGAGTCCTTTGGCTCTTGTGTAGGTTCTTCTTTGGTTAAAGCACTATATAATCCTTGTGCAACTTCCTTTCCTAGATTGTTTAATATTGCTATAGTTTGGGCATCTAGGGGTTGCGAGGTTTGTGGGGTATCATCTTCAAGCATTTACAAGAAATTTGGACTAATTATTGTATCTAGCATAGGACCAATCACTATGGGGATTGGTGTCACCAAAGGTTTGAAACCTGGTGGCATAGTTGGAGGCATAAGATTGGTCTAATGCATGGCAAATGGGATTTCAGCTTATAATGAGGCATGGGCCTCAAGGGGCTGGTAGGTTTCAGCAGTTAGATAAAGGAAAACCGTTGCTTCATAGATTGATCATACATGCTTTTGGTGTCTTCGTCTTTGCTATTTGATGTGGAAGTGGAAACTCTTGTTAACTATAAAATGGATTAATAGGGGACATTGGTTAGTCCAAAAAAGGGGGCCCAATCCAATATGTGAATGTGCCACTCATAGTGGTGAATGAGGTCTTGCACTAGTCTTCAGGTGCGATGAACACTTAGTTGTAACCAAAGAAACCATCCAAGAAGCTATAGGCTTCCTCATCATGGTAACTCTCTCTAGAACATGTTCAATAGTATATGTAATTATCAATGATCTTTAGGCATGGTTG
Organism: Cibotium barometz; assembly: GCF_041138505.1. Lineage (NCBI taxonomy): Eukaryota > Viridiplantae > Streptophyta > Polypodiopsida > Cyatheales > Cibotiaceae > Cibotium > Cibotium barometz. The sequence goes on from NC_141054.1 coordinate 24,299,699, forward strand.
CATTACCTTTTTAAAAATTCACACACTCGTAGCTTTCCATTCTTCTTCAGCACAATGACAATGGGTGATACCCAATCAATGTGCTTGATTTCTTAATGAAAAATAAGGTAGTCAATGTCTCCTTATACAATGGTTGAATAGTTGGGATTCATTTGGTAAGGTCGTTGCCTTGTTGGTCTTGATCCTTGAATGATAGTGTGTGTTATACCACCTCAAGTAGTACTCCCTTCATGTTTGTGTGTTTCTAAGTAAAACAATCCTTATTAATAGATCCATAGCTCCCTTTACTGGTTGAGAGTTAGATCCTTAGCAATGAGCACTAGATTGGGCTCCTCCCCAAGTTCAACTAAGTCTACCTCCTTGACTTATGTGTCTCCGTCATATGAAACACCTTCTTGACCCTTCTTAGATTGTTGAGCTTTCAAGCGAACAACTATTCAGCCACCCACTATATGTTTTTTATAGTATTTGGGGACAGGTCTTAGGTCCATTCCATATTCCATCATCTTCTTTTGCCTCGGTTTGGGCTAAAATCCTCTTGGATTTTCATTTCACTTTTGCCACCAAGTCTTTGTTTCCCCTGCGTCTTTTTGATCTAGAAATCCATAGCATAACCCTACATAACTTTCTCTAGATATTGGAGTCTCTCTTGTGTCTTACCAAGGATAGTGAATTTCTCTAGCTCTATGGCCCAATTCTTAGAAAACTCTTTGTTCCACCTTTGTACCTTTGAGGTATCTTAGCCATTGGGCATCTATCAATTTACTCTGTAATGTGTTATTACATCTAGCTTGATAACGTTTTTGCCTTAAACATTTTCTAATGCGCTTCCTCTTTGGCAATGCTTCATTGTTTGAGCTTGTTGAAAATTTTGATTCTAAAGTGTCTCACCAACAGTATTAACTCTTATCATAAAGAGTTAGGATTGTTGTTACATCTAGCTTGATAATGTTTTTACCTTAAATATTTTCTAATGCACTTCCCCTTCGGCGATGCTTCATTGTCTAAGCTTCACATGGCCTCCCTTGTGAAAGTTTTATCGAGTATGACATCATACAAATCTAATTGTTGCAAGAAATTCATCACTACGGACGTGTGATGATATCAGAAAGGATTTACAATCTCATCCATTTTTGTAAGACTCCCATGGGTCTCATTGATGTTGCATCGGCCATCTTTATGAGACAAGACTAGGATTACAATTGCCTAAAACCCATTGTGGTAGATAGGAATGGCATCTTTTGTGTCATCATTTTTTTAGTAATGTCCCAATTGATTGCCTAGAATTCGGATGATTTAATATCATTTCTTTAACCCATTCTTTTACATCCCTCCACCATAGGGTAGGATTACAATGAAGTAAGGACCCAATTGGCATTTTCATCTACTATGATGACAAAAATGACATTAAGCTGGCATACATCCCGTGTCTGCATGATACCTCTCTTTCTTCAACCAGTTATTCAATCCCATTCTATGACCTAGGTATATAAACCGTATCCCTATTTTAAACATCCTATTCATAAGGTGATCTCCCAACCACTCATTATCAAAGCTAAGTTCTTTCTCCTCCTCTTGTTCTCTTTTTTCAAACATCCAATTTGTAAGGTCATCTCTCAACCCTTCATTGAAGCTAAGTTCTTTCTCCTCTTGTTCTTGAATTAGCTTAGGGATATCGAATTTTCTATTTTGTGTTACCTCCTCACAAGAGCACATTGTTTCAATAACCTTATTGCATCTTAGTATGTGCTCACACTTCCCCTGGGTTTCTCTGAGTAAGGCCTTTGTAGTTTGCAAATTTTTAATCTCTTTTCTAGCATTAGGATATTCACGGCCTTTAGAAAGTCCCAAAGGCAATGATGTTGGGACTCTTGTAGATGGTAACACCTCAAACAGACTACTGATCTACTTGTGATGGCCAATCAAGTGCTAATTTGCTAAGCTCTGGTGTGGGCTACTTGCCACACAAAGAGCGCAACCTTCTGCAGCCAAAAACTATCCCAGAGACTCTTCTAGAATTCAAAAAGAAAATGCGGAGGGAGGACCAGGGATTACGAGTGCCTTGCACTGGGGTGCCTTCAATCTCTAGATCTATATCCTATAGCCTACTAGTCATAGTGATGTGTACTCAAAGAAGGGGGTGTTGAGAGCCTCCTCTCTATTAAAGGGAACTTGCCATGTCCACTCTCTTGGGTCCACTACTGAAGGCATGTGAGTAGGTGGCCCTCCTTAACCATAACTACCAAAAGCCCTCTCTAGCCACCTTGGTCGATGGAGGGGTGATGTACCAACCATGCTCATGGAAACCAATCACCACACTCTCTGCAAAGTGAATTTGTGGAGATCCTTGGAAGGGGGCTCTACTCTCATAATTTTGCCACATGAGGTTAGATAGAATAAGTGAGGGGGCTCTACTCTAAACATGGCACTACCAAAGGTATGCCATGTTTAGTGAACACTCCTAGCCCACTACAAGGGAGGGGGTTTGGGATCCGAGTAAGCCACTCTAGGGGGATGGAAGAGTCGATGTCAAAGCTAAGTCTAAGCTATAGCAAGGATCCTTATCTAGGCCTATGGGGAAAGCTATCTAAAACATATCTAATCCCAAGGGACTATGCTGGTCCCATGCTCAGAATATGTCCAGACAGGCACCTAGCATGTAACCACTGGGTAACCAAACTCGAGGGTTTCATATCAAGGGTTGTCAAAGGTTCTTCTTTGCTAAAGCTCGGGAGGACTACTAAAGGGCCATGGTCCCAAGATTGAAGGAGGTTGAGGAATCTATCAACTCGGGCCCCTTGAATGAACACCTAGCTATGAGAGGCCAAATAGAGTATAGAAACACCTCAAACGCACTCCACTAGAAATTGTGTTCTGGCACATAGTGCCCTCCACAAAGCCCCAATCTAACTTGTTTCAGCACATAGTACCTCCAGAGAAGGGTTGTCAAAGGTTCTTCTTTGCTAAAGCTTGGGAGGACTACTGAAGGGCCATGGTCCCAAGATTGAAGGAGGTTGAGGAATCTATCAACTCGGGCCCCTTGAATGAGCACCTAGCTATGAGAGGCCAAATAGAGTATAGAAACACCTCAAACGCACTCCACTAGAAATTGTGTTCTGGCACATAGTGCCCTCCACAAAGCCCCAATCTAACTTGTTTCAGCACATAGTACCTCCAGAGAAGGGTTGTCAAAGGTTCTTCTTTGCTAAATCTCGGGAGGACTACTGAAGGGCCATGGCCCAAGATTGAAGGAGGTTGAGGAATCTATCAACTCGGGCCCCTTGAATGAGCCCACTCATCAACGTAAAAATCGTCCAGTCTAGAGAGGTTGGGGCCAATACCTCTCCTATCTCATCTTGAGAAACTCAAACTCCTAGGGCTATGCCCAAACTTTGGATCTATCCCCAAAGAGTCAAAATTAGCTCCTCCCAAGCTGAGTACTTGGCCTAAAAATGATGTGTGCCTCCTCCTAGTCTATCCTTTGGTGCCTCCAGCATGTTAAGGTCACCACTCGTACACCAAAAATTAGCCTATGGGAGGGATTGATGGACCATGCTCCAAAAAGTGGCTCTACCCGCTAACGGTGTTTGGAGCATAGAGGTTAAGGAAACCTATTATGTCCTCCCCAATCTTGATGATCATCCTCTACCCTCTCCTTATGTGACTATGGTGCCTGAGTTAATCATTACTTGCAAGAGCTACTCACAAATGGAGACACATACCCCACCCTAGATTTTGGAGGGGCCAAAGGCATGAGACCAGAAGGTGTGGCTTTTGCCATGGAGAATCTTCTTGCATATCTGGGTGTGCAACCACCCTTGGAGAGATGGTGTTCTTGAAGGAAGTGCATGTTAATAGGAACTGACTATGGCTTTGTGGAGGCAAAACTATTGGAACAACTACCCTCTAGTTTGAAAGTATTGGTGTGGGTTTGGATGGTGAGTAATCACAATCCGTCTTGGGGTGAAGCCTCTCCAGGTGTGGTCTCACAAATCTTGTGCTCCATGTGGAACCACTCTAGCCGGGCCCTAGAGTGGGCATACTCTGGACTCCATCTGTCACATGTATGAAGGTATCTACTGCTACAAGATGGGGGAGGGGTATTGTCATTGAGACATGAAGAAATATGAAGGGAAGCACCTCGAGGCTAGAGGACACCAACTCCCCACCCTAATCCTTATGGGGCCAGAGCCACCCAACTCCATCTATGCTGCTAGAGCAGCCAAAAATGAGTGACCATGTCAGTAATCTAGAGGTCCTACACAAATAGTGGGAGAGCTGTACTACCTCTTTTGTGAATGGAAACAAACATGGACTCCGAGCTACATACCATCCTTGGAGAGCCACGCTCAAGGGGAAAGAGAAGACCATCGCGCTACTCTCGAGTTAGAAGGCCTATGAAAGGCTTGGAGTGATGTAGAACTACACAAATGCATCTGGAAGCCACCATATCCTTGAAAATACCGACTTCCACAACAAGAAGACATCGAAAGAGACTATAATCCATGGGGTGCCCCAAGACTCAAGTGGGGGTTGGAAAGGGGGACTTAGGGGGGGGGAGCATGCAATAGAAAGGAAGCTATGGCCATCTCAACAAAAATCTTAGTAAAATGGTGAATCAATCGGCACACTAAGCTAGTCTGATGGCTCCTAGATTGGGCTCGGTTGATGGATGCGACATGCTTTAACAGAGGCATATGGGGGGGTACGAGCAAGGTTTGACAAGGAAGGAGGGGGGAATAAGAGAGGGGGGTAGGGGGTGATGAGGGAGGGGTTATGCAAAGGAAGAGGGACCAAGTTGGAGGAAGAGGGGGGCTCTTAAGGGTGGTAGCGAGATGACAACGAGTGGTTGACTAAGGGACCGGGTCCATCGAGGGTGTGGAAGGGCCAAAAGATCTCCGTGGTACATGGAGATCACGCAGAGGATCATGACAAGGTGACGGTCTCTAGAAAGGGGAGACTAGACTGGGTCCCAAGATGCGATAGGGGGCCCCAACACCAGCTAGGGACTGCTTAGATAAATGCTCAAAATGGTTCTTTAACATAACCATAACCTCCTAGAGCTCGCCAACTTGTGAGGGCCCTCACCCTCTTTTTCTATCATAATATGGCTATAACGGAAGACTCATTGAAGGTGAAAAGTCTCACCTAGGGGCCTCATGCTCAGCAACAGCCTAGCATTCAATATCTAGCAACAAGCTTTACGTAGTTGCACAAAAAACCTCTCCATACTAAAATAGTGTATGACCCCTCCTAATGCATGCCTGCCCCATAATTTTCACAAGTAAGAGAGTTGATTGGTAGCTCCCGTGAGCTCAACCAACATCTTACTTCTCGATTATGAAGGCGACAATCTCGACACATTTTGACTAACATTCCTACATCCTAATAACTTAATTTACTAGTTTATCCTCGACACATTCTAACTAACATTCCTACATCTTAATAATAACCTAATTTCCCAGTTTATTCTCGACACATTCCTACATCCTAATATCCTCGATAATGAAGGATAACTATTAACATGAATGAATACTTAAGGCTTGGCTAGGTTATATTTCTTTCTCTTAAGATTGACTCTAGAACCCATCAATTCTAACACGTTTAGGTATATTTACTCATAGAAACACATGTCAGAGTGGACTATCTTTAACCCATCATTACTGAATCAAGCTTTTGTGTACTGCTAAAAAACTATTAAAACTCTTAATTCAGCCCACGAAAGCACTCCATTATCTTTGACACATGTGCATAGGCATCCTTTGATTAATAGCGAAACAATCAATTGCTCAAGAATGCATCAATCCAATGCTCCCATGAGATTTCTTTTTTTTTTTTTGCCATAACCTTCTTTGTTTATGGAGCCAAATCTCAATGGAAAAAATAAATGCAAAGCCCATATCTCCACTTGCCCCATTATACCAATGCAATACCAACTCCATTATGTCGATGGAGTGCGTTGAAGCATGCCGATTCCCGGTCCAAGCTCTTCCCAACTCTCTTACTCAAGTATGATATCCAAGGGCAAGAGTTTGGACCATGTCTTCACCACCATTTTACCTAATCCCTTTCCGTACCGCTTTCCCACGGCACTCACAACATGGAAAGTTCAAAATACACTCTCCTTGGCCTCTTCTCTTTATTACCAAGGTACTTCTACCACATATCTAGCTTTCTACTTATTCAAGGATCGAATGAAATCTTAGAAATGGATGAGAGTAGATCACTTATAGATGCATGCCAAATCATTACAACTCATAAGCATAAGCTTTACAATGTATTTGATACCAAATCTTCACCCAAGGCTCAAGGAAACAAATGAAAGCCATCCATATGAGTCATAGCATATCTCCCTATGCAGACAATGTGCCATAATCAATTCCAAATTCACCACAATGAAATCAATCTTGACCATTGTTGGATAAATGTAATCCCAACTCCTTAGTCCAATTTAATATATGGTTGATAGGCTAGTGGTCAGTGGTGGTTGGTGTGTAAAGCCTACAAATGGTTGGTGCATGTTGTTCATGCAACTCATGCAACTAAAAATAGGGTAGAGGAGTCTCTAAATAAGGTACAAGTCGTGATCAAGTGATTATGTAAGTTTGGTTCATGTCTAATCACAATTAGTGTCTTTTTGTGTTAATCTCATATCAATTTTCTGCATATACCAATTTTTGTCCCTCATATTCATGATGTCTTGTACAATCTTTGATCCACCTTGAGTATGTTTTTGATCAATCTTCATAGCTTAGTTATCATATCCAATATTTGGTATCAGAGCTTGACTCAATTAGGTTTAGTTTATTAGCAAAAACCCTAATTAATTTCTTAATCACCATAGCTAGTTTTTTGCTGTTTGAACCACTTGCTGTAGTTTGCTTCCATGCTTGCACTTGAGTGGATAAAACCCTAATATTTTGGTATAGGATCTTAGCTTAGCTCCCACACATGCTACAACTTCAATCTCATCGCCTAATTTTAACGGAGCTAGACGAATTTGTAATCGCTACCAGCGCAGGCCGATTTCTGTAGGCCGATTTCTGTTCAGCGCAGCCATTCGTCGTCGTCCGTACGAATTGTGCCAATTCCTCTGAGGTGTTGCAAGTCTATCAAGTGAAGATTGAGCATATCAAATCTTGTGATATTTAGTGCACTGTAGCTTCTGTACGAAGCTAATTTCCAGTCGCCCCTTTTCTGCAATTTTTGCTCCTCCAACATGGTGATACCAATTTTGATCTATATTGATGATATTTTTACTATTTGGGCTTAAATCATCTATGTGAGCAAGTTCTCAACATTAATCATCATATTTCATCATCATGAGTTCCAAATTTCCCGACAAATTCAACGGAACTGGGTTCCATACTTGGCAAATCAAGGTGAAGGGCTACCTCATGAAGAAAAATCTGTGGAGTATGGTCAAGCCACTTACTGAAGATGAAGCTAGTATTTCTGCTACAGCTACAAGAGCTACAACGGCTGCACTTCAAGCAAAAGATGAACAAGCACTTGGTATTATCATTACTGCTTTAGAAGATGATTTTATTCATTATATTGATGATGTTGAGTCAGCTATGGAAGCTTGGGAATTATTAGAACGTACTTTTGGTGCAAAGGCAAAGCATTCCAAGATCAGTTTGAAGATGCAACTCTTTGATCTAACCATGGAGAGTAATGAAAATTTAGCAGCTTTGATTAACAGGTTGAAGAGCTTAATGACACAGTTGGTTTATGTTAAATCTCCTGTTCCTGAAGAAGATGCTATTGCTATCCTGCTTAAGAGCTTACCTTCAAGCTTTAGACAAATTGTGACAGTACTTAAAGAGAAGGAGCCAGTCCCTTCTTTGGAAAGTATCATAAATTCTTTGCAGGAAGAAGACAAGAAGATTACAAAGGATGTGATAGATCCTTATGCATATACTGTTACTACGACATCGGCAAAGAAGGAGTGTACTATTTGTGGTCGTACAAATCATCTTACTAAGGATTGTTTCTCCAAACATAGAAGAAGATTATTGAGTGTTTGAAGCCTTGGAAGATCCATTTTCATCATTGCTTAGCACACATCATATCTTTTGCATCCAATATACGTTGTAGCGAGAAAATTCAGCCCTCCTTACACCAGCTTCTAGTAGTGAAGTTTGGGAGAGAAGAAAAACACCTTGCCAAGCTTGGAGATGCTACAAAGGCTCACAAATAGGCCAAGAAAGGGTAGACAAGGGCTCATAGAAAATGGTTCCCTCCCATGGAAACTAGGGCTCGTAGAAAATAGGCTCAAAAGATGCACAAAAATTTCAAAAATTAGGGAAATTTCAAGAAACTGCAAAAAGTGAGTTGAGCTTATCAAGTATGGCTAGTTTTACATCCAAGATGGCCAAGAAACTCCCCAAAATGGATTTCTCAAGAATTTCTTGCAATGATTAAGAAATTTATAGAAATTAATTTTTAAATTAGTGACTAATCAAAAAATTAATGAGAAATGGATCAGAAGAAAACTAGGCTCTAATACTAATGAAAGAAAGTGACTAGCCATTAACCTAAGAAATATGGATTAACAAGGATTAAAAAAGATCAAGAAAGGATTAACAAAGATTTAGAGAAAGAAAGAGTGATTTATCATTATCACATGATTACCAAAGTTAGCCCGAATTATGACCTATGTTGGTATATATACATGACCATACTTTTCACACTATGATTAATAATGTCCATGGGCATGGTCAATTGGCCTTGGGCCCATTATTACATATGAGACCACATCACTTTGTTACACCTCTCCTTCTTACAATATGACCTAGATATTAGTGAAGATCTAACACATGGGGATATAGGTCTAACATAGCAAAACCCAAAAAGGGATGCAGACCCCACTGTAATCATGGCCATCTTTCATAACATCATTTATCTTACTAACTACATAGCTATGTACACATATGGCCTACATCCTTCTTTACTTCAAATCATGGTGTTCAGTACTTATGAACTTCACCATTCTTAATGAGAGGGAAGAGATGCTGGAACTTTTCATGATACCTCATGTTCCCTACACATCTAGTTTCGAAACCATAACTAATAGTTTTGCTTTCCAGACTTAGTGGTAGCTTGAGGCATATGATACAAGTTTTTAATTTTACATAAGAGTTCCCTATATCATCCATATGGTATACTAAAGCTCTATGAAAAAATATATTAACATCTTGAGCAAATATAGTATCTGTAGTTTATGATTTTATTATTAAACATATCGAATGTCCAATACTAATAATCCCCGAAGATAAAAATGGATATCAATATGTTTCTTAGTACCACCAAGCCCCCACCATCACACCCACATCTGAAGAATATAAAGAGGGGGGGGGGGATAACCCTTGCAACTATACTACTATGGATAAGAGCATGGAGACGTATACTCAATCCAACCACAACTACATTTGAAGACATGATAGATACATCATTTTCGACCCCACATCCTTATTTCTTAGTAATCAAGCCTTTAGGCCTTAACAAAGTTTTGAGGATAGAACTTACATTGGGTGGGGGTGATATTAACCTATTATTGGGTTAGCAAAAAAAAAGACACTCTCTACAAGACAAGCCAAGCAAGTATCGTGCTAATATAGATTTTTTTGCTAACCTATTATTGGGTTAGCAAAAAAAAAAAACACTCTCTACAAGACAAGCTAAGCAAGTATCATGCTAATATAGATTTGAGGTAATAGTACTTATAGATTATAAAAAGGATGGGCCTTTATTTTTAATTTAGAAAAAGTTGGGGGCAAGGGGAGCTCCAACTCCGTATTTTGAATAATTTCTATCTAAATTAATAGTTTTATCTATTTATAAGTAATAGATACAACATATATGCATGCAAACAATATATACATGTATGTGTATATCATGTGGAGAGAGAGAGAGAGAGAGAGAGAGAGAGAGAGAGAGAGAGAGAGAGAGAATTCTTATCTTTATTCATTACATGAAAATTTATCCTACAAATTTACATGGGCCTTTCTAGGATTGTTACCATGTAGATTTTGGGTTGAAGTTAACATAAACATACATTTAATAAACTCCTTATTTTTAACATTCAATCCCAACCTACGATTATCTTATATACTTTCTAAAAAAACTTTGAGACCTTGCCTATCCTATAATATTTAGTACATCATAGACATTACCCTCCACCTCTATAAATTAAGTCGTAAGCACATTTTCAACTTATGGTTCTTCATACATAGAACATGTTCCTTTCATTGTCTACTCACACAAGCCACATAATGCTGAGTAGCTTCTCTTTGTTTACTCAATAGGATTACATATTGTAAAAACTTTCTTTAAGAGTGATGTAGTAGCAACTAGACAATGGGTCATGACCACTCTAAAATGATTACCTACTTCTTTATAGTAAACCAATACTTGATATATGAAGTGCTGTTAGAATTGCATAGAACCACATGATATCAAAAAAGATAACATTTTTTCTCCTATAGCCCTCAATATAAAGTCTTTGATGAGCAAGATGATAAAAGATTCTATGTGAATGTCTCCCAAGTAATCAGGAGAGAATTAAACAATATCTCCCAAAGTTTTCAAAGTCCAATCCCTAGGGAATTTCTTCATTGAGATTTCACTTTTACCACTTAAAACTAGAATTAGAGAATCTACTTCTATCTCCTAAAGTTTTCAAAGTGCAATCCCTAGGGAAGTTCTTTATTGACATTTCACTTTTACCACTTAAATCTAGAATTAGAGCATCAGAAGTAGATGTGAATTCATCTAACCCTATAATTGGGACACTACAAGGAGCTAAGGAGCTGTAAGTTCACCTAACACTAGTATAGAGCATCACAAATAGCTAGAATTAGGGCATCGCAGGGAGCTGTAAAAGTTCATCTAACACTAGTATTAGAGCATCACAAGTAGCTGTAATGCTAATGAGAATTTGACGCTAGATGTGATGGGATAAACAATTAAAATTTTACATGGAAGTGGAAGAAGAGTTTCTTGAAAACCAATGTATAGGCCCTAATGGTCTGCTTGATTAGCTATATAAATCCAACTGGAGGGATGGTACCTGATTGTTCATCAACCCAAGGCTGTACAGATGCATCAATTGCACAGCTTTAAGCCCCTTCTTTGCAGCCCTTTTGGAATAAACAGACCCCCTCGCTGCCTGTTTTCAATAACTGGGTTGCCATCACTTGCACCTGTTGGTGTTTCCATCTGACTATCCGTAAACAAAGATTTGCACACATTAGCCATGCTTGCAAATTCCGCTTCCATCCTGCACCACAGCTCCCTCTTCAATGTCTGCTCACCCGGCAGAGGGGCGCCTGGTTTCCTCACTGTTGAGAGCTGCAGATCTACTAAGGGGGTTCTTTTGATGGATTCCCGAGGTTTTCTCACAGTTGAGAACTGCATGTCTGATGATGGAGTCCTTCTGACTGATTCCAGGGGCCTCGGAAGCTGGCCAGGTTTCTTCAAGCTTGTGAGGTCCATGTCTTCACAGGATGCATGATCAACTGCTCTCTTTAGGAAGAGACCTGAAATACCCAAAAGAAAGAGACTAAGCTAAGTTGTAAAGAGCACATTGTGCTTTCTTTTGGCAGAGATTGATCACCTGGGGTTCTGAAAGGGCTCTTGAGAAGCAGAACAGGAGTCTGAAAGCTGTGCCCTGGATTCACTGTGTCCTCTATTTGATTGGGCCTCATCAATATGCAGGTCTTGGGAGGGGAGCTGACAAGCATTGGAGTGAGCAGCATTGCCGAATCCGCCAACTCATCCCAGTCCTCCTCTGTATGCAAGAACTGAGAGTAACGCTTCATCAAGCTCTGGGGAGGCAAAGGTGTGGCGAACTCCACACCATGCGGCAGCCTTTCAGAGCAACAATGGTGGGCCCTTGCAGATGCCTGATTTCCAGGCAGGAGAAGTTCTGAAGACAGAGGCCGAGGAGGATCTTTCTCCGGTGGGGAGAGGTGAGATGCTCGGAATTGCGGCGGGCTGAAGGCAGTATAGTATTCTGTGCACTCCTCCTTGCCCTCCTCCTCCTCATCCTTAGCAGGCTTGTGCAGTGAAGCTTGATTTCTCTTGACAATGGGTGTCAGCAGAAGCATGGGTGTCAAATCTGCAGAATGTTCTTCGGACCCAAAGAAGTTTGAATAGCGTTTCACTAAGCTCTGGGGAGGCAAAGGAGTGGTGATATCCATGATGTTTGAGCTCTCAAAGCTATGGTGCTGGACGCTTGAGGGTGTAGCTATGGCAGATAGAGGTAGGCTTTCCGAAATGCTCTCCTGCTCTTTGGCAGAAGATTGGCACAGCCACAATGGGGAAGCTATGGCAGGGGGATCTATGGTTTCCATGCTCCTTGCAGATGTATGACATGAGCTTGGCGAAAAAGATGCAGGAGGAGATAGGGTTTCCATGCTTTCCTGCTCCTTGGCAGAAAATCTGCGCAACAGTACAGGCGAGAAAGCTTTCTTTTGCTTGGCCATGGGCGTGAGCATGAAGAAATGCACCCTGTCAAGCCATGGCACCAATGGCGAGTCGCTAAGTGTCTGTTCTTTAACCACAGAGGGGACGTCGTCTACCTGCATGGCTGCATCCAGCAAAGTCTCAGAACGCACAGAAGACCATGGATTATCATGGCCAACAATCTTTTCCTTTTCATCTCCTCCTCTCTCTTCCCGCAATGGTGTCAAGTTAGCCCTCTTCTGCAGCTCCTGATCTTGCGTTGTTACTGCTGCTGCTCTTGTGGCATCCTCAAAGAGAGGAATCCATTCCTGTACTCTGCCATGGCATCTTCAGAAAAAGCTTTGCAAAAAAATTGATGGAGAACAGAGACAAAAAAAGCTTTGTGCAGAGAGAGAAACCTGCAGTGAGGACGCCATAACTGCAAGAAATTCAGAAAATCGGACCAAATCGAGGCCAGCGATTTGCCTGCGTGTGCCCATCTTGTGTGCTTTCAGCACTAGCTCATCGACCTGCAAAAACAAACAGCTTCAGTTTGCCATAGCAAAGGAAGAAATGGTTCCAACCCTAAAACTAACCCGTGAATTCAATCCTAACCCTAAACTAAACCTAAACATGACCATAACTATATGAATATAACCATAACCAAAATTTTCCATAGCTAAGGAGAAAAGAAGTTCCACCCCTGCCCCTAACCTAATCCTAACCATAACTCTAACTCTAACCCTTGCCTGTGGTCATAAAACCTAGTTTCTCCATTACAGGTCTCAAATTCTATATAGCCTGGGAAGAAAGGAGTTTCAATCGTAACCCTACCCTAATACATGCCATTAAAAAGCCATAACCCTTGCATGTTTATGCACTCTCTGGTCATGAAACTTTCCATATAAGGATGAACAGATCTACAGATTGCCATAAATGACAAGGACGGACGAATTCTGATGCCTCAGCACCCCATTTGGCACAGCTAAGGAACCCTAACCGTAAACCCTACTATGTCAATGGAATCTGGTGGAAAATCAAGAACAGAAAAATCAACATAGCACGGGAAAGGGGATGCATACCTGCATCATGGTCTGCGCGAGGGCAGTGTGCGCCCTGTAGAGATGCGACAGAGAGTCGGGACCTCCGTCGAGATGCTGGTGCCCACTGTTCATCTTCGTGGTGGGAACTACAGACCTGCGAGCTGGGCTATGGAGACAGACCTGCAGATTACGGTAAGCTTTGGCTATGACGACGAGGGAGAGACAGAGAGAGAGTGTGTGTGTTCGAATCTACCAAATAAAAGAGCCGTTGATAGTTGATTGAATAAATTTTGCTGTTAATAAATGAAAAACTTAATTTAGTTGTTAAAACTTAATAAGGTCCCCGAAAGATCTTTTCCCTCGGCTTTTATCAATTAAAATCCTTATTATGTTTGTTTACTCTCCCTTCTGATAAAACTTGAAGGTACAAATACCTCCAGATTTTGAGAAGTTATAGAACAAAAACTTTAGATTTCAAGATCTTCTTTTATAAATAATTTCGCAATTTCTAGATAAAGGTTTTCCACTTTTTGGGAAAATACCTTTTTTTCGAACATTGCTTGTTGGCACCGTCTTTGATCTATGTGCACTATCATGTCTCTCTCTCTCTCTCTCTCTCTCTCTCTCTCTCTCTTAGGCATCAACACAGCTGAAGAAGCAAAGCTGTGAACTTGCTAAAGTTCAACAGCACGTTAAGATATGGCTTGCAAACGACCTCACCTCAAGGGAGTGAACTTGCTAAAGTTCGAGCCGCACGTCAAGAAGGCAAACATGTCATTTTACGCGATGGAAAAGTTCTCATCCAAAATTCTCAAAATCCAAAACCAATTGCCCGCCCAAATGGAATCTATTGTTAACATAGCCACAGCAACATTCAACAACCTCCAATCTAACATTGGTGTAAATGTTGCATCTTCTAGTGGCATAGTAGGACTTTTATCTTTTAGCTTGGTTTTATGTTTCTTTTCTTAGACCAGAAATTTGGCGTAAGATCTTCATGGTCTTCATTTACGTACTTGATCTCATAGGCCATTGTGGCCTATTATCGACGGTAATATAACTTTCTTTCTTCTCTCTCTCTCTCTCTCTCTCTCTCTCTCTCTCTCTCTCTCTCTCTCTCTCTCTCTCTCTCTCTCTCTCTCTCTCTCTCTCTCTCATTCTCATTAGCAATAGGGACCTCTGTTTGTCTCTATTAGTGCAAACCCTAATCTCGATTTCTCGCATACATCGTAGAAAATCTCTTCATCTCTTCAAACGTGTGCATCTTGTCCATGAGGAGGAGCTAGGATTTGGAGGAGGTGGTCGGGCAAGGTAAGAGTTGCAACCATAGGTCTTGGTGAAGGATGAATAGAGGTGAGGTGTTGGCGTTGGGGAAAGAACTCGAAAAATGTGCGGCGTATCGAATGATTCATAATCTTTTCTAAGGGCAAACCTTATAGTTAATAATTAATACATAAACAAAAAGTAGTGAACAATATGTTTCACACCCACACTCTCCTCTTGGCATAAATAGGCACCCAAAACATTTGTTTTATGTCATTAAACAATTAGTTAGTTTTTTTAGAATGTTCTCTCAAGGTAATATTATATGTTCTCTCAACGTTTGTTTTATGCTATTAAATAATTAGTTAGTTTTTTTAGAATGTTCTCTCGACCTTTGTTTTATGCCATTAAATGATTAGTTTGTAGTTTTAGAATGTTCTCTCAAGATTTTATTGTTTTTGAAATAAAATGATTTTACAAATTTTTGAAATGAAATGATTCTGTAAATTTTTCTCTCTGCATAGTGCAAATCCTTCCCCCCACCTCTCTCTCTCTCTCTCTCTCTCTCTCTCTCTCTCTCTCTCTCTCTCTCTCTCTCTCTCTCTCTCTCTCTCTCTCTCTCTCTCTCTCTCTCTCTCTCCATAATACAGACAAAAGGCACGAGGGCACGTCAACGGAATGGTGGTTGACTAGGTGGTGGTCGTGGCATCTCCAACGAGTGGGAAAGTTTTGAACCTTATAATAGTGAAATGTTCAAATCATGTCTTAGGATAGGTCGGAAAGTTTGAACCGTATAATAGTAAAAGGTTCGAATCCTTAATGAACAAACATTGATATGAGTCTATCTTTATTCAGTTCATGGGTAATTTTACATAGCATGGTTTAAGACCCCTCAAAGAACAATGTTTTTATAAACCCAAAATAAAAATTTGATGTTGTTTGAACATGTTTTGTACGTGTACCTTTTCTATCTTTTTGCCCTTTTGTACAAATAGGGCCTGCAAGGTTGTGTCACTCCTCTCTCTCTCTCTCTCTCTCTCTCTCTCTCTCTCTCTCCACCATTGTAGATCACACTACTTGGGGCTTGTTATGTGGAGAAGGAGAGGTCTATTAGTTGAGGGAGAAGAGGGGCGTGGGACTGACACTCATCACTTGCATGGACCAAAAAGGAGAGAAGCGCGTGCAAAAGGGGGATGGTCACTGATCAAGCTTGGTAAAGGGAGCTTTTCTTGGCTATCCTCTCTCTCTAACTATTGCCACCACCATCTCTGCCCACCACCTCCCAGCCCAGCCCACACCACCCTCTCTCTCCTTCTCCCATCCTCTTCCCTCCTCCTCTCTCTTCCCTCCCTTTCCCTTTCCCTCTCCCACCCTCCCACTCTCACTCTCTCTATCCTTGTCTCTCTTTGCTAACACTCTCTCTCTCTTCTATTACCACCATCCATTTCTCTCCCTCCCTTTCACTCTCCCACCCTATCTCTCTATACTTCTCTTACCTCCTATCCTCCTCTCCCTCCCTCACTCTCTATATCCTCCTCTCCCTCTCTATCTTTCTCTGACCACTTATGCCCCTTCCCTCTCTTGCTCTCTATATCCTCCTCTCTCTCTCTTACCTCCTATCCTCCTCTCTCTCTCTTACCTCCTCTCCCTCCCTCACTCTCTATATCCTCCTCTCCCTCTCTATCTTTCTCTTACCACTTATGCCCCTTCCCTCTCTTGCTCTCTATATCCTCCTCTCTCTCTCTTTGCTCACTCTCTCTATCCTTCTCTTTACTCTCTCTCTCTCTATCCTCCCCCCTCTCTCTCTCTCTATCCATCTCTTTGCTCACTCTCTCTATCCTTCTCTTTACTCTCTCTCTCTCTCTCTATCCTCCCCCCTCTCTCTCTCTATCCATCTCTTTTCTCACTCTCTCTATCCTTCTCTTTACTCTCTCTCTCTCTCTCTCTCTCTCTCTCTCTCTCTCTCTCTCTCTATCCTCCCCTCTCTCTATCCTTCTCTTGGCTCTCTCTCTCTCTCTCTCTCTCTCTCTCTCTCTCTCTCTCTCTCTCTCTCTCTCTCTCTGCTAACTCTCTCTATCATTCTCTCTTCTATATATCTCTCTCTATCCTTCTCTTACCTCCTATCCTCCTTCCCTCTTTCACTCTCCACAATAACGCGATACTAGGTCATTCTATCGACAAGCATATCCCGTATCGCGTTGTTGTGGTCGTTTTGAGGGTGAAGAAAAATGCACTTTATAGCGCCTCATCACACCATTAAAACTATGTTTACCCTTTCGGTAAACAACCACAACAATGCAATATGGGACATTCTACATGGACTTTTGACACACATCGCATTGTTGTGGTTGTTTTGTGTCCATATTTGTTTTGTCATTTGAACTATATTCAACGGAGATTTTGTCAGAAATTAACCATACTTTTTTAATGCAAGAAGAGATATGGACTAAGGTACCAAGTTCGAGCTATCTACGCCAATTTTTTGAAGAATGCCGCTCTATGGTGAGATGGTTCGCTGTCACAAAGAGAGCGAAGCGCTGTGGCTATTGTGCTACCCTCCTTGAATGGCTGTCTATAAATGTTCATATTTTCATGTCACAGTTGTTTTACACAATGTGCTCATCACTCCTCCTCGATGGAGAGTTTGCAACAAATTTTTAATGCTTATATAGTGATATTTTAATTATGATTTGTCGCAAATTGAAAGAGATACGTTAAATGTTATTGCATAAATATCTTTGTAAGAAAAAGAAAAAGTAAAGTGAGACCTTGAGTACGACATATTGAAAACTTAAGAAAAGTAAAAATTACAAAGGAAGACATGATTTATTATGATCGCATTTATACATCAAGCTTTGTCTTTTTTGAGGACGAAGGCAGCTCTTCAACGGTGGGGGGAGTGAGCTCTTCTACAATGGGGGGAGGGGGATCTTATGTAGTTGGTTGAGGGATTGAGCTCTTGTTTTCCATAGGGGGAAGCTTCTTTGGATCCTTTAGCCCACAAGCCAGTGCATAGGCTGCATATGCTAAATAATAATTACTTCTTAAAAAAAGGTATTCGGGACCCTGTCCAAAGGTTCACAGAGCAAATTCCTTATCCAAAAGAAAACTTTGTCTACGTTCCACCTCATTAGATATCCCCCTAGATACCTTGAAAGAGCCTTCAATACATTAAGCACAGAAGCAACATTCTCCTTTGAGAACCTTGAATGGTAGACCAGCATATGGGGATATCTAAGGGACTTCAGATAATTGCAAAATGAGGAGTCATTTCCCAGTCCTCCCACATGGCAAGCTCTAGTGGCACGAAGGATAAATGGATCTGAATCCACATACAACTCTAAGATAAAATTTTAGAAATGATTAGAACTTGCCAAACTACTTACACATTAAATGGGCACACCCGCTTGAGCCTTGGTTAAGATTACACACACTCCTTTGTCAACACAGCCACTTTATCAACACACCATCCTTTGCTAACAGTGAGGTAGTGTAAAAACTATGGAAAAATCGTCTTTCCTACGCACAGAGGAGGTATTAGACTTTATGGAGCTTTTCGAGCCCCTCCAACACCTAGTGCCCCCTCAATCATTCGGAAAGAGACTGAACAGAATAAAAGTGCTCAAAATTTTGCAAGGTTTAGAGCTGGCCTGTAAGATTCCTCTCTCCAGCCTTTGAGATGTAAAGATGTGAGAACCTCCCTTTCAGTCTCTTATAATCATCCCCCCCTTTAGAAGTGGAAAAAGATCTTGTTTGACCCTGTTTTAGTCTAGAGAGAGATAATATTCTAGAGAGAGATAATATAATTTTAAAATATTTTTGGATAAATATTTTCTTCTAGACAATAGGAAGTGATTCCCTGAAACAGAATTTCAATATGAAATTCCTAAGTTGCATTAGATTTGGATGGTGGGTGAACCAAGGAGTCCCCAAGTTCAAAGTTCTAAGCTTTATTAAATTCTTTTGAATTTAAAAATGTGATATCCTTATTAATTAAGGTTGGAGAATAAAAATAAAAGAAAAATAATTTTTTTTAGAAATATCTACAAGAAAATATTAAAGAAAGACTCACATGAGGTGAAGGTTCCTTCAATTATGTATTTTCAGATATTTTAGGGGACTTTTTGGAGGTTTTGTAACACCTCAGGAGAGGGAAAACCCTCCATCAAGGAGGCGCCTAGAAATCACATCAAAGAGGTATTTTTTAAACTCAAAAATATCATAAAGTGGCTAAATATTTCATCTCTCCTCTTCCAAACTAAATCAAAAAGTGGGCAAAACTAGTCTAAAACTTGTCCAAAATGGATAAAACTGCAGCTGTAACCCTCTAGATCCCAGTTGGGCTTGGTTGGTGACCTCCCTCACCTATAAATAAATCCCCATTCCTTTGTATTTTCATCTTAGAGTAATTCTATGCTAGTGTAATTTTCAATTTAGTGTATTTTCCTCTTCCCTCTTCATTGGCCCTCCATTGTGAAGCTTGGGGCTTCACCAAACCTCTTCTTCTCTTGAAGATTACCCTTTCCCCTTGGTGGCCAGGCCTTTTCTTTGAGGGCTACACATCTTTTGCAAGGTAAAGAATCAAGCAAACCAAGGGTGAGCCTAAACAATGAAGTTTATGCTCTCTTTTTAATGTTAATCTTCTTCCTAACCTCCCTCATGCTTGGGAAGCATTTTATTTTATGGGTTTCCTCTTAAAACCATGCTTTTCTTAATTTATGATGAATTAATGTTTATGTTTAAGCTTAGGTTTATGCATAAACTAACTTTTATATTAAAAAGTGAAATTTTTAGCATTATCATTTCATAGAAAATGCGGAAAAACTATAGCAAAATTTTTATCATTAGAAAATGAAGGTTTATTTATAAATTTAATTTTATACTAAAAGTGTAATTTTGAGCATTCTCAATTTATAGAAAATGTGAGGAAGCTATGGCAAAATTTCATCTTTAGAAAATAAAGGTTTATTGATAGATTAATTTTTATATTAAAAGTGAAATTTTGAGTATTTTTATTTTATAGAAAATGTGAGAAAACTATGGCAAAATTTTTATCGTTAGAATATGAGTTTATGCATAAATTAAATTTTATGCTAAAAGTGGTAAGCATTCTCAATTATAGAAAATGTGGGGAAGCTATGGCAAAATTTATATCATTAGAAAATGAATTTATGCATAATAATTTTTATGCTAAAAGTGAAATTTTAAGTATTATCATTTCATAGAAAATGCGGGAAAGCTATGGTAAAATTTTTATCATTAGGAAATGAATTTACGCATAATGAAATTTATGCTAAAAATGGAGTTTTGAGCATTATTCATTTGCCAGAAAAATAAAGAAGATTATACATAAATTTTTATAGAGAATTATGGAAAGGATTATGAATATAAAAAAATGAATTAGTATGTGTGCATAAATATTTATGCTAAAAGAGGAATTTTCATGATATTTTATTTTGAGAAATCTGAGAAGAGAATGTGAAAATATTCATAGGGATGCATCGAGAAATCATGGATAAATTTTATTCAGAAAGAGGAATAACGAACATACTTACCTTTGGAATTATGAAGTATACATCTAGATTCTCGAAAAATAGAATCTTGGGTACATTTTGAACGGGGAAAGGATTTCCCAAAAAAAGATTAGAAACACGCGTAGTTGGATGAATGTAAATAATTATGACTGACTTATTCCTAGATTCCTTGGGAAAGGAATCTGGAATTCTTGAAAGGATCGAGGATCCAAAAGTGAACGAAAATTTAGACTTAGCTGAATTGAGTCGAGAAAAAGTTATCTTTAACTGAGCCAAGTAATTGGCTGAGACTTAGAAAGTTCTATCAATATAAAAAGTAGGGTAGCTGCACTTTAAACCTAGCTGATTGTGGAACAAAAATTTCGATAACTAGATCAAGGAAAGTTGATAATCAAACCTGATTCGCTCAAAGCAAAAAGAGACCATCTTATTTGTGGGAGTTGAATTGATGTAGATGGAATGTGTAGAATGATGTGAAGTGATGAGAAGCAATGTGCGGGATGTGTGGAATAATGTGGAGCGATGTGAAGTCATGTGTGGGATGTGTGGAATAATGTGGAGTGGTGTGAGAAGTGATGTGTGGGATGTGTGGAATAATGTGAAGTGATAAGAAGTGATGTGTGGGATGTGTAGATTGACATGGATTGATGTGGAGTAATGTGGAAGGATGTGGATTGATGTGGGTTGATGTGTGTATCGACGTGGATTAATGTGAATGAATGTGGAATTGATGTAGGATGATGTGAATGAATGTGGAATCGATGTGGATTGATGATGAGAATGAATGTGGAATCGATGTGGGATGATGTACCAGGTAATCTCTTTTTGGATGTGTTTCAAGAATGGTTAGGGTGAGTCATAACATTTTTGGCACAGTTGTTGGGGAGCCATCCCTTGGCTTTTTCCATTGTTTTTTCTCTAATCTATGCATTACCCATTATCTTGATTAATGGTTTCCCATGAATGTGTGATTTGGTGTAGAATAGCTCTCTTTTTCATTTTTGAAAAGAATGCCTTTTGCTTAATTTGTTATTTTTGTTGTTGTTATTGTGGTTTTTCATGTTCTTGAGGCTTGCACATAGTTTGTATTAGGCTTAGTTTGCATCCATTGCATCAAACAATCCAATAGAATGTAATATTTAGTGAATGATAGTTCTCTTTAGTGTTAAACATAGAACTCAAATTATTAATTTTAGCTTAATTGTGTGTTTGTTGTTGAAATTGTTTGCATTAGAGTGTTAGAAAGCATTAGGAGTAGCTTAATATTTCAAAAAAAATCTTAAAACCATTAAAAAATCCTTGAATTTGACTAATTTCTCTTAATGGACTAGTTTTTGTCATTAAGGGTGATTAATCTTGTTTGAGGCAAAAAATCTTGTCATTAAGGGTGATTAATCTTGTTCTCAAGAGGTAAAAAAATTAGAAAATGTGTTAATTGGGATCTAATTTGATCATATGCGTAGTCGAAATTGGTGTTTTTGAGTGCTTTGAGAGCATCTAGATGCATCAAAACATCTAATTATATCAATTTTTTTATTAATTGGAGAAATTTGACTCTCTTTGCTTAATTTTACCTTAAAAGAGGAGACCATAATTAAGAGTCTAATTAATCTCCTATTTTAGATTAATTTACACATTTGTTGATACACAAAGATTAGCATTCCCTTGCTCTATCCAATGATGTGCTCAATTGTGTGAATTAATTAGGGATTAGTGGTTAATTAGAGTCCTTGATTCATGTAAAAGAGGGAAAGATTATGCAAACCATGAAGGCTCCATTGTATTTTTGATGTCATGCAAGAGAGACAACGTTTTTATAGAGCTCATAGTTTAAAGCTTAAGCAAGAGCAAAGGCTAAAGCTATGATGGATCAAGATAGACCATAAGCTTAATCAAAGATATGATTAATGATGATTAAAATAGATTAAGAGAAGCTAATGACAAGCTTAATTGCACACAATTTTGATTAGGATAACCACGAGTGTTTTCATTCATAATGATGAGCCCAATATATAGGTTAAGTACAATCCAAAAAAAGCCAAAGTTAACTCCTCAATTACCTTCAGATTCTCTCCCAGAATCACTTCACACTCCAATAGTCACTCTCCCTGATTCTCTCTTCATGATTCTAGCTCCATAAACTATGGTGGGCTAATTGCTACCACTTGGATATGTAGAGATTTCTCAATGATTTCCATTCTAATAAGCCAGTTACTCTTTGGTGAATACAAATAACATTTGATCAATTCTAGGCCTTATGCCCCATTATCCTCTAAGGCTAATACATGAGCATTTTGGTTGTTTGAGCAATCAGAAAGACTTGGTTAAAGAATCACATAATTATTGGAGAAATTGATGATTGGACTCACCAATCGGACATAAATTTTATGCAATCAGTGTAATTGGCATAGGGCAAACTAGTTGGGTGATTGAAGGAGATCAGAGAGTCTCAGACGGCGACGATGGGCGGTGATTGGAGTTCCCAATTTCAACAAGGATTTGTAGATTTGACCAAATCTAGATGATTTCTTGATGAAACTCCCTAAGAATTGAACCACGACAAGCTTAAAAGGATGAATTGAAAGATTCTATGATCAGTTTTACCAAATATGAGTGATTCAATCAATTTTATCAAATATGAGTGATTCAATCCAGCATTCTTCTCTGTGTTGGATTTGTGCTGCCTATAGTTTTGTGGTTTCTCGATTGAATTGAGTCAGACCTGCTTTGATACCATGTTTGAGCTCATTGTTTAGAGCTCAAGCAAGAGCAAATGCTAAAGCTATGGTGGATCAAGATAGCACATAAGCTTAATTAAAGACATGATTAAGCTCGATCACATGCCAATTTGATTAGGAGAATCATGATTGCTTTTATTCATAATGATGAGCCTAGTATATAGGATGAGTATAATCCAAAAGGAGCCAAAGTCAACTCCTCAATTAGCTCCCAGATTCTCTCCACACTCACTCCACTATTCACTCTCCCTGATTCTAGCTTCACGGCGGGCTAGCTAATTGGCATCTTCCTTTCCACTTGCATTTGTAGAGAGAGAGAGAGAGAGAGAGAGAGAGAGAGAGAGAGAGAGAGAGAGAGAGAGAGAGAGAGAGAGAGAGAGAGAGAGAGAGAGAGAGAGAGAGGTATTAACATCGGTAGAATGCAACACGAGTGCATATATGACCAACGGTGGGACTTGAACTCGGGTAGAGAGATTCCTTATAGTAATTTCCATTCTACTGAGCCAGTTACTCTTTAATGAATACCAATAACCTTTGATCAATTCTAGACCCTATACCCCATTATCATTTAAGGCTAATACATGAGTATTTTGGTGCATATAAACGTTTAGGAGAAATGCTAGAAAAACAAACATTTAGGAGATAATTCTAGACCCTATGCCCCATTATCCTCTAAGGCTAATACATGAGTATTTTGGTGCATATTTTAATAAATGCTTAGGAGAGATGCTAGAAAAACACACAACCTTTAGGAGACATGGTAGAAAGCACACAGCGCACACAATGTTTGGGAGACATGCTAGAAAACACAATACACACACGTCACACACAACACACACACGATATGCTAGACTTGTGTGGTTGAGAGGAATTAAACTTGATGGATTGACACTTGGGAAATCTTAAACTAGCCACCATGTCCACAAGGCATTCTTGTAAGAATGGAAATGAAAAGGGTTATAAGATTATTCCCTCATTAAGGGAGAAAAAAGAAAACTAAAATCAATAATAGTATCTTGCAAGGGTGGAAGGCTTGGTCGCTTCTTTCTGCTCCTTTCTCTCTTTAGCCCATCTCCATTCCTTTCCATCTTTAGCCCCACACCTCCTCATTCATGTATAAAGAGGTCTAAACCAGCCATTCACAAGGCATTATTGCCATCATTATACTGTCAAAATCACTTGAAGAGAGAAGAAGTGGCCAACTCCTTGAAGGAAGGAGATTATTTAGAAATTTCTAAGCGGTCACTCATTTCAAGTATTCCTAGTTAAATCAAAGGGGCAGGCACATTTTCCTTGTCTTTTTGTCTTAATTTGTTGAAATCAATCTCTTTGATTAATGGTGGGTGATTAAGCTTGATTTGCCTTAGCTATTGCTTAGTTAATCACTCTAATCAAAGTTTGATGGCTTATTTCAACACAACGCTAAAGGGTATATATGATTGATTATAATAGCTTAGAACCTTAATTTATGGATTAGCAAGATTAGGAGAAAAATTCCTCGCTAGTCCTCCAACCTGATGGATTAACACTTGGGAAATCTAAAACTAACCACCATATCCACAAGGCATTCTTGTAAGAATGGAAATGAAAAGGGTTATAAGGTTATTCCCCCATTAAGGGGGAGAGAGAAAAAAACTAAAATCAATAATAGTAGCTTGCAAGGTTGGAAGGCTTGGTCACTTCTTTCCACTCCTTGCTCTCTTTAGCCCATCTCCATTCATTGCCATCTTTAGCCCCACACCTCCTCATTCATGTTTAAAGAGGCCTAAACCAAGCATTCAGAAGGCATTAATCGCCATCATTATATTGTCAAAATCACTCAAAGAAAGAAGAAGTAGCCAACTCCTTGAAGGAGGGAGATTCTTCAAAAATTTCCAAGGGGTCACTCATTTCAAGTATTCCCACTTACAAATAAAAGGGGTAGGCCCATTTTTCTTGTGTCTTTTTGTCTTGATTTGTTGAAAACAATCTCTTTGATTAATGGTGGGTGATTAAGGTTGATTAGCCTTGCTATTGCTTAGTTAATCACTCTAATCTCTTTGATTAATGGTGGGTGATTTAAGCTTGATTAGCCTTAGCTATTACTTAGTTTAATCACTCTAATTAGATTTTGATGGCTTATTTCAACACAAGGATAAAGGGTCTATATGATTAGAACAACTTAGAAACCTTAATTTATGGATTAGCAAGTTGTGAGAGAGAAAAGGAATTTAGCCAAAACACAAAAATCAAGGTAGATCTTTCTAAAATCTACAACCCGTAGATCTTTCTAAAATCTATAAGATTACCCTCTCACGAGCCCTTCCAAATTTTTGTTAGATTGTGAGATATTAGAGCCTAAATATGACAACTAGTTCATTTTTTATAGGTTTGAGCAATTTTGTGTTTTCCTATTTTAGAGACCCATTTTAACTACTTTAGTTCATTTTCTAGAGACTTTTAGTAAGATCAAAATTGTAGACAAAGTTATCTTAAAAAATCTTTTCTTTAGGATCCTTTTAAAATTCTAACCAGAAATTGGAGCTATGGACCCCCAAAGTAGGGCTATCATACCTTAAAAAATTTATAATTCCTAAGCTATGGCCTAGTGTGATGAAACCTATCCATCATATGAGTGTCATAAATGAGACTAATGAGATGACTAATGGCCTAGTGTGATGACACCTTTCCATCATATGAGTGTCATACATGAGACTAATGAGACGACTAATGGCCTAGTGTGATGACACCTATCCCATCAGAGTGTCATACATGAGACTAATGATGTAAATAGATATTGTAGACATAAAGTAAAATCCCTAAACGATAAAAAAATAATGTTCTGCTTAATCTTATAGTTAGAGACTCATTAACATAGATTGGACCATATTAATTAGGATAAGAAATGTTAACCCCAATTAAGGTTTGAGAGACCTTAAAGAGATGGAAGTTTGAGTGGGAAAGCTCTTGATTGGGAATTAACAAGAATATGGAAAGAAGACTTGATTTCATAGAATTATGCTCGATTTGTTAAAGAATTGATCACATGGATGCTTACGAACATGTGCATGTGAATTTCAATTGAAGTTTAAATTTGTGAATATGTACTTAGAGCGCATTTTTGTAATGTCTTGTATGGAATGTGTATGTAGTTCCATTGGTGGACCCTTGTTACCCCTTTTTTAGCATGGATATGGAAAGAACCCTAATGTTGTGAGGGGGCACCTACTATTTATGGGATGGGTCCACCTAAGCCCACTACTTAGGCCGTTCATGATGCGGGTTAATACTAGGAATCTAACGAGTAGGACTTTTACCCCTTCGTAGTTAGATTGAGGGGGTAGGGTCATACAACTATGTTGCTTGCATGATGCAGAGGAAGGTTAACAAAATCACACCTATAGGACCCCCAAGCACATGGCTCCTTAATCAACACCACCAATTAGTGCTCGAAGGCACGACAAAAACCAAGGGACAACACCAACTAAAGTAAGAGAAGATGCCCATTTCCATAAGCAAAAACATGTAGAAAGTAGGGTCTTAAACCCTTAGTGCATGCAACAATCCCTCATTCAACTAAGGTTCATTTTTAGTGCAGCTCGTGTTCAACTAAACGTTGCATGTGATGCTTAATAAATAAATAAATAAAGCATTTTTGTGGCATATTAATATTCATGTAGCTACTCAAAAGTGAATATACATTACCAACACCCAAAAATGGGCATCAATAATTGTACATGATAAGTTGATTCCTTTGAGTATATCCCCCCCTCACACAAAACCTTTTGGCATGGGAGCCACTTACATCCCTCCCCTCCATGCTTAACTCTACTCTTCGGTCTTGCTAGTGACCACCCTTGATCCATTCATGAGAGAGCCGACAGGTCACATAAAAGAATGATTCTGCACGAGTGTGATTTTTGAGGGAGCTTTTCTTGGCTATCCTCTCTCTCTCTCTCTCTCTACTTGAACTATCTCTCTATAACTATTGCCACCACCGCCCGGCCCAGCCTCCCTTCCCTCTCTCTCTCCTTCTCTCACACTCCCTCCCTCTCTCTCTCTCTCCTTCTCTCACACCCTCTCTCTCCTCTCCCTCTCTCCCACCCTCCCTCTCTCTCCTTCTCCCACCCTCTTCCCCTCTCTTTCACTCTACCACCCTCCCTCTCTTTCCTCTCCCTCTCTCCCTTTCTCTCTCCCACCCTCCCTCTCTCTCTCTCCTTCTCCCACCATCCTTCTCTCTCATCTCTCCCACCATCCCTCTCTCTCTCCTCTCTCCCTTCCTTTCTCTCTCCCACCCTCCATCTCTCTCTCCTCTCTCCCACCCTCCCTCTCTCTCCTTCTCCCACCCTCCTTTTCTCCCATCTCTCCCACCCTCCCTCTCTCTCCTCTCTCCCTTCCTTTCTCTCTCCCACCCTCCCTCCCTCTCCTTCTCCCACCCTCCCTCTCTCTCATCTCTCCCACCCTCCCTTCTCTCCTTCTCCCACCCTCTTCCCTCTCTCTCTCTTTGTCCCACCACTGCCTAGCCCACACTGTCCTCTCTCTCCTTCTCCCACCCTCTTCCCTCCCTTTCACTCTCCCACCCTCCCTCGATCTCCTTTCCCTCTCTCCCTTTCTCTCTCTTGTTAAAATTACAGCAATGTGATGAGCTATGGTGGATCAAATGCTAGAATCAACATCATTAACAAAGTGATTAGCAAATAATTAAGACGTGATTAGTGAGTAATTAACAAATAGCTTAATGTAGGCATGGATAATCAAAAACCAGCAAATTTTCATCAGTGATTAGTGAGTAATTAACAAATAGCTTAATGTAGGCATGGATAATCAAAAACCAGCAAATTCTCATTAGGCCAATGCCTCAATTTATAGAGTTTACATCCAAGCATCTAATCCTACAGATATCTCCTTGATTCACTCCACCTCTTTTGCTTGATTCTCTCTACCTCTCCCAGAATATCTCCACAGTTCCTAAATCTTCTCATGCTACCCTTTATTCTCTCCCAGTAGATTCTTCTCACCTTTTCATAGGTTCTCTCACATTTACACATTCTCTTTTACAGCCTCTAGCCAAGGGCTTGTTCCTGCACACACCCTATTCACTTGTATATTTCAACACCTCCCCTCAAGTGAATACTCCTAGCACACCTGGACCCTATACCAAGTTTCCCTCTTACTTGATAATCCGCGACCAGTGCCTCAAGTCCCTAAACTCATAGTCCTTGACACACTCTCTCTCTATGTGTCCAAGGCTACTATAAGTGCCCGCGACCTTGACTAAAGTGCTCACACATACATCTACCACGTGGCCTACATCATCGGTGGCTCAGAGGTGGTTTTACTTTGTTGGGGCAGGTTAAATTGGGTTGTGGGGTCTCTCTCTCTCTCTCTCTCTCTCTCTCTCTCTCTCTCTCTCTCTCTCTCTCTCTCTCTCTCAGATTTTCACATGGCTCCTCACTCTTTGGAGCCTCACATCTTCTCTTGTCTTCAGTCTTCTTGTCGTGGCAGCTTCTCTTCACGCGTCCATGTCTACAAAGATTTCAGCATCTTTTTCGAAGCAGCCATTGTACTCAAGTTCCTCCTTTCTATATATTCTGTGATACACCAGTTTTGCATCCCTGACCTTGTACTTTAGCCACTCTTCAGCTTGGGCTATCCTCTGGTCACACTCACATTTTGCCTTAGCAATTTATTTTTTTTGCAGGGCCTACTTGTTGGCTTCTGCAACATCTCTTTTCTACAAAGAGAAAGCACTGAGTTAGGCTTACGTATAGAGCCATTGAGTTATGCACTTAGTTAGGCTTTCCTATGGAACCATTGAGTAAAGCACTGAGTTAATGCCTAAGTTATGCAGCAAGGAGAAAAGGGAAGGAGAAAGGCTTACCTCCAGAAGGGCCATGTGAGATCCCTGCTCCCTCTGCGCATCAAACTCTGGAGTGCTGGAATGGAAGTAGTAACCTTGCGTGCAGGGCAGAGCTTCCCACTCGGGGCCTCGCCCACGAATGTCTGGCTAATCCCTTGGTTCTTCCAAAACCAAACCCGAAAAAAACTTCCCTCGTCCAGAAAGCATAGGCAATTCCTCTAGGAAAATCTTCTAACATAGTCAAGGGCCTTAACTATCCTTTGTATTCCGATTGTATTCCGACCGAACCCGCGGGTCACATGGCCGAATCAAGGGAGGAACTTGCACTTGGTTCATAGAGACCAACGCTTTTTTCCCCATCAAAAGAGGCACAGTCGCCGTTGATTCTTTTCCATAGAACAAGGATTATCTAGTGAGACTTACTTCAACTATCGTAACTTGAACAGAATTGAATTTTATTATAGGAATCCATCAGCCTAACCCCATCCAATCCCATAGGTTAGCCAACCACCCAACCACTGTATTGATAGGATCCATTATAAAAATTTGGTTATGTTTTGTCCCAGGTACTAGGGAAAAGAGTTCCCAGGCCCTCTAGCCGGCTCTCATGCAAAAATTAAATAGACACACCACTTACACACCCAATATGAAATTGCCTTTTTCTTAGACCCAACTATTTCCAAAACAACATTGCAATAAAACCATAGTGTTTCCATCATAATCCTCAGTATTCCAGTTCCAAGTCCAATTTCCAATCATTCCTTCCTCGGCGTACCCATTGGCAACCAGAATGCTCACCACCTGCTCACTCAGGGGCCTTTTCAATAGTTCCTAGCCCATAGTACCCAGGAATATAATCAAGATTTTTTCATAAAATCCATATTCCATTCATTCCTTCCTCAGCGTATCTATGGCATCATTGGCAAATAGAATGCTCACCACCTGCTCACTTAGGGGCCTTTTTGATAGTTCCTAGCCCATAGTACCTAGGAGTATAATCACATAAAAACCATATGGACTATCCGTTGAAGATCAGCTAGATCAACCAACAAGATCCATGTAAAAGATCCATGAACTCATCCGTTGTTGAAGACCAGCAAGGCTAATCAACCAGATCCATGCCTATGTTTAGAAAACAACTCCAACTCATTTTCTTCCTCGACGCACGCGTGGGTATCCTAAGCGACCCAGAGCCCGAGCACCGTATGGTCAGCACCCTCTCTAGTTTCCTTTATAGATGACCAAGTGCTTCACTCAGACCGCTTCCTTGGTCCCTCATCCACCATATCTGGAAGCTCACCATTTTAACCAAACCGAGGTTGGTCCCTCATCCACCGTACCTGGAAGCTCACCATTTTAACCAAACCGAGGCTGGTCAAGACCTCGGTCGATCTTGCCACCTGAGACATCTTTCTTTGACTTTCCGTCAGTTGTTGCAACATTTTCCACTTAGGTTCCCACCACGACCTCTTTCCATAAGATATGCTTCCCCTAGCATTCTTCACGTAAAACAATCTTTAAAAAATTGGTTTCATATACAAATACAGTTTTCAAACAAAATTCCTAACTTTTCGTATCATTCCTCATCATTTCACATTATTCTTCATCATTTCACATCTTCCACATCATTTCACGTTATTTCTCGTTTTTCCATATTTTTTCACATCAAGCGTCGATATGACTTTTGGGATAGCTTGTTGAGCTGTCATGTAAAGCAAGGACAAGTGTTAGTAGAGCTTTATGCTGAATGTGGAGATTGTGCCATGGTAGCACAAAAATTAGACATGAACATTGTTTGTATTGATCCCGAAGAGGATGTAGTGGAGGGTGTCTTGATGACGAAGATTTCATTGAAGTGCAGTAAACATATTTATTTGTGAATATTTAAGTGATTGGGTCATGATCTTATTCATAGCAATTATTTATGATTGTGTCATGATCTTATTTTTCATATTAAAAAAGAGAGAAAGAGGGTGAGAGCAACGCATGTTGGGGTTTTGCAATAAGACACCATTCCCCTCTGCAATGATGTTTATATACGTACAAACTAATAAGAATCGACATTTTCTGTATTGTGTGGATGAATAAGGTAGTAAAGCATTTGTAGACTCTAGGATCTATATGCAAAACATGAGTTAAGTAAGCTTTATTAAGAAATGAGAAAGAAATATAGAGAGAGTGAGCAAAGAGAAGGACATAAAGAGTGAGTGAGAGAGAAAGAGAGAGGGAGCGAGAGCAAAGAGAAGGGAAGAGAGAGAGGGAGGGACATACCCACAACTGCACATGGAATAATCGACGTCTCGAGTTACCCATATCAACATAGAGAGTCATCAGTGTCTCGATGAGTTACATATGTCCATCCGTAAACCATCAGGTTGACTGTATAAATCACTTAAAGTACGGAACTAGAGAAAGAAATGCCAATAAAGGAAAAATCCAAATTTCCTTAATCCGAACACAACAAGATAAATTCGTTGAACTCTAAAGAAAGAGATTTCAACAAGTGAAAATGCCAACGAGATTACACTCATCAATACATGCAGGCTATAGATAAAAGAAGTTTATCTAAAGAATGCCCACACTATAACTTCTAGTGAATTTAGAAAATGAGATTGTCTTTGAATGTTGAGGTCAACATGCTAAGTGATGTAAGCAAAGCAACAATCTTGAGCCCAAATTATCCCATAAGATAATATATGTGAGGGATCACTAGCGTCCCATACCACCATGATACCACCCATACATACCCTAACAATTTGAAACCCCCTAGTATGCCGTCTAGGAAATATGAATAAAATCCTATATAAAAGAAATAAGATGGCCTTATCCAGACTTTCACATACCAAAACCTGTCTCTATATTCCTGAGACCATATCAAGGAATAACTCTTTCCGAGTACATCATTAGAATTTTTTTTTGAATTATTGGCGCCTTTCACAATAAAGCTGGGGTAGAAAAATAACTCACCTAGATACATAAGCAACTAGGTATCCAAGTTGGAATATGTACAAGAGTACAAGCAATATACTCCAAGGCAAATGCTACCTTCAAAGCACATGATATTATCCAAAAGATCAAAAGATCCTTATAAAACCATGGATAAAAGCATAGAAGCTCCTCAAATCCATGAAAACCATAGTTGATCCATAAAAATTAATGCATGCCATCTAATAGTCATTAATCATGTCAAAAGAAGCATTAAAATTAGTGGCCAACTCATCAATCCAGAGTATATGAACGTGATGTCGTTGAAGCAAAACTCCAAAGTAAGCAAGTGAAACACATGTGTGTAACACTCATTAAAAAAAACCCCTAAACACAAGTGATCCAAGCAGAACCTGATGAGTCCATATAAAACTTGGAAAACATCCAATAAAATCCACCAAAACAAACTGATCAACTAACCCATGATAGAATTTATCTTAGGCTTAAGAAATTAAGCACGAACCACACTTAAACAAGTGCAAAATAAATTATCATGGAAAAGTGTCAAAGGTGTAACACACTTTGAACGCAAATTATAGCCATCAAAAGAAATTAAGGAACATGTCCAAAAAGAATGGCTAAACAATGGTAAAAAATCATGAAAACATCGTTCAGAATTAATCCAAACAAAAATATCTACTAATATGAGGTATAATCGTATTAATAATATGCGAATAACCCGCATCTATCGAATGTCAGTACGAGAAAACGTACTTCAACATTAAATAACCCTCGAAAATATTAAATTCTCGAGAAAAAGAATTATCATGATTTTTTTTCTAATTTTTTCTAATTCTATAGGGCCTCAAAATACAATAATTTTGAATTCCACCAAACCTATCTTATAGCATTCCAAACCTATGTTTTTTCAAAAAAAAATTAGCAATTAATTTGACCAAAATCCCATTGATATTTTAAAAATACCAATTTTTAAGATTTTTAAAAATAATTTCTAGAATATTTTCAATTTTTCCTTAGAATCCCATCATTCATGAAATTTTCGATTCCGCCCAACAATTCTCAAATCCAATGAAAAATTATAATTTTAATGGATTTTTTAAATTTTTAAGTAAAAAAAACATTTTTAAAGGAATTTGAATGGTCACGGGCGCTCGAATGGACACACCACATGCCAAACACCAACCCCACATTTTTTCAAAATTTAAAATAACCTTGTCTAATTTTCCACTAATTTTTAGAAAATTTTTAAAATTTTTAATTTACCCCAAACGTATTTAGAATACGAACGGTCAAAAAATTTCGGAATCCCAACGGTTTTCCCGGAATACGAAAAGCCAATAGTTTCGAGAAAATGAAAAGACCAAAAAAAAAAACGAAATGTGAAAGGTCAAAAGTTTCCGGAATCCTTAATCATAAATATGATTATTATTAATAAAAAATATAAATTTTTAAGAGGTGGTTTATACACGAGAGAGAAAAATAGAAGAAAATTCAGAATTGAGAGACAAAGAGGGTCCCACGTACACGGGAGAGCATTCAATGCATCAACATGCTGCCCCCTACTGCATTTTAGCAAATAATCGGCAGAAATTTGATCGCATACCCACGGAAAAATCCGTAAAAATGTATTAAAAATATATTTTTAATTATAAAAATACTCTAAAAAATTAGAAAAAATTTCCTAAAAATTCTAGAAATTTAGGGAATCTATTCTACCAAAAATATCCACAGTAAAATATGTAGTATTTTTGTGAAAATTCCCGTTAATGCTTATTTTAAACCACAAAAATAGGAAAAAATAGCATTAAACTCACGGAATTCTCTCGTAACGTCGATTCGTCCATTGAATAGTAGTAACACGCATTCCAATCGCCATATCGACAATCCATGTGCAAATCATCAACACAAATCAACAAAATAATATTTTTATTAGTAAATATTAAAATTTACTTAAAAAATACCAAAAATTATAATAAAAAAGAAAAATCAACAACAATTAACTAAAGATTGCTCTGATACCACTGTTAAAACCCTAAGATCTCTCTAGATAATTGTTATGCAAAAACATGCATAAATCAGGCATAAACTCATCCACCCGACCACCCCCGAGCCCAAGGGATGCACACGTGAATTATAATGAAATACATCATACCTCTACCTTGATGTCCCATACCATCAAGAGGTATAACTCCAATTCAATAGCATGTAGCTATAGTGTGAAATGGTAGGTGAATAGATATGATCCTCTACACAAGAGACCATAGCCTAAGCCTCCAAGCCCCCAAGCCTCCCTTGAGTGTGCCCCATGCCCCTATTATATAGGAGGGCCCTCAAGTGACTCGACTCTCCATTTCCCATGTGTGACCCTTGGATGCTTGACCCTAACCTTAACCCTTAAGGTTAGTCCTAACCCATGCTCCCATGCTCACAAGCTCACAAGCCTAATGTGGGTTAGCCTCCTAGTATATGCACACATAATGTGCATATAACAGGGTGGGAGACTGAAAGGGAGGGAGAGAGAGGGCAGCTCGTTCTCTCCTAGACTCTCTCCTAGACTGCACAATAACCAGCATGGCCATTTAACCCCATGACTGATATCACAAATGCCCTTTGATTGGGAGAAGGACAGTGGAGGATATAGAGATGGATATAGCCCACACCACACTCTCTCT
Source organism: Cibotium barometz (assembly GCF_041138505.1). Taxonomy (NCBI): domain Eukaryota; kingdom Viridiplantae; phylum Streptophyta; class Polypodiopsida; order Cyatheales; family Cibotiaceae; genus Cibotium; species Cibotium barometz. The sequence goes on from NC_141054.1 coordinate 24,334,184, forward strand.
CCTAGAGGGAGTGAGAGAGGGAAAGGGAGGGAAGAGGGTGGGAAAAGGAGAGAGAGGGTGGTGTGGGTTAGGCTAGGCTGGGCTGGACTAGTGGTGGCAATAGTTAGAGAGAGATTGTTCAAGCAGAGAGAGAGAAGACAGCCAAGAAAAGCTCCCTCCACCAAGCTCGCTCGGTGACCATCCCCGCTAGGCGGATGTCCATTCAATGAGGCTTGTGCAGGCGTCAAGGGTCATGATTTATGCCATGAGTCAAGGCTTGCGAGGCGGGTGTCAATGCTTGTGCATGCTTCAAGGGTCATGACACGAGTATGGGAAGGAAAGTGGGGAACACATTGTTAAGCTAATTGATCTGAAGTTATTGAAGTTGCAAGACAAGGGGAGAAGGCAAAAGTGGAAAGGATAACATTTTTAAAAACCTAATTCTTGTCAAATCTCTTGGAGTGCCTAATAGTAAACCACATGAATTGAATCCCATGCAATGTCTACCTAAGTGTTATACCAGTATCAGGTAAAATCCAATTGATTTCTTACTAAATCTTGAAACGTTGGCAATAATGTATGAAAGGTGGACTTTACCTATCCGAAACTGAATTAAAAGAACTCTCTCTCTCTCTCTCTCTCCCTCGTAGACCTTGCCACTATAATAAGGTTGAAATCTACAAGCTCACATCATGATGAGTTATGAGAAACTCGTAGTAATTTGACTTGCATCACGACTCACCGTGGTCTGGATGTGCATCCATTGTACCGGAAGCTTGTTGAAGTCCCAAGCTCATTTCAAGTGGCATTTGATCATGTTCTCCATAGAAGCTTTGTCACCTTTACTGTTGCAAACCACTCCTTTCACTTTTCTCCTTGTGTGGGCTGTTTCCAATCAACAACAGGCAGATTGATTGGACATACCCGAAAGCATACCTCACAAGCGATACAATTGTCGAATTCAAAATGGATTGTTGAAAGAGAGAGAACAGATAGCAAACCACTCCTTTCAGTTTTCTCCTTGGGTGGGCTCTTTCCCTTCTTTTTAGAGAAGAGGTATGGTTGAAAGAGAGAGAACAGATATGGTTGATCACTTGCAGTGCAACTCTTGTTTTGACAAAGCATGCTAATTTTTACTTGGAAACTTTTTATTATTTTAATTTTATTTATTTTTTTTGTTTGCAACGTTGGGCCCAGGCATTTTTTTTAATTGAAGTAAATAGGTCTTTCCTAACAAACAATTTGTAGGTTAAACCCTGCTGCGTTTCGTTGGTGCTAAACCATGGAGCTTAGACCCAGGAAGGGCCGCTTCACGCAACCACCGACCACTCCTAGCAGCGTGAAGCCTTCTCCCAGACCCCCTGCACCATTGTCCTCCCGCAAAAAGCCTGCTCTTCCTGCCGCTCCCACCCATGTCTCCTCTGACGATGAAGACGAAGAAGACCAGAAGGCGATCGACGATGGAACGGCCAAGACGCAAGGTAACCAGGGAATTGCAACAGAAAATCATGACTTTGATACCCCCCTTTCAAGCATCGCAAGGGAGAGCAGACTGCGAAGCTCAACTCTGAAGGTAGCGCCATCAGATGCCAAGAAGAAAGTTAAAGGAACACCATCTGTCAAGAAGAAAGTAGATGAGATCGAATCTACCGTTGCAGCACTGCAGAACTCTACATATGTTGCAGACAATGGTTTGGATGAAGTTTCTACTGGGAATGATACTATTGAGGAAGCTACCCCAGGCAACGTTGCTAGGATTAGGAATGGGGTTTCTTCTTCGGAAAAGTCTGTGTCGGCTGAAGTTTTCACAGAAAATGTTTCTAGGGATAGCATTGAGGTTGCTGCAGAGAAGACTGTGTCGGATGAAAATGCTACAGGAAATGTTTCCAGGGTTAGCTATGAGGTTTCTTCAGAGAGGATTATGGTGGCAGAGGTTCGTAGGGCTAGCATTAAGGGTAAGAAAGTGCAATCTAGCAAAAAGAAAAGTGCAAAGAAGAGAGAAGGAACTAATGGGAAGCTTTTTGAAGAGACTGAAAACAGTGCAGTGGTCTCTGAAGTCACAGACCCTAAGTTGGACCAAATTGGTGATGATCAAGAGCGTAATGCATCAGCTGGTGTATCTCCTGCACATATTAATGATCATAAGGGCACAGGATTTGCAAATCAAGTTCAAGCAAGCCAAAGCTTAGTGTCACCTATACAATCGGAGGATAAAACAGCTCAAGCTTTGAATGCCATGGAAGTGAATGGGGTTGAAGTTCTTACAGGGAATGTTTCTCGGGTTACCGATGAAGTGGCTTCAGGGAAACATGTGCAGGCTGTAGCTTCTAATGTGAGCACTAAGGGCAGGAAGGCTCAATCAAATAAGAAGGACAAGAAGAAGAGAGATGAAATTAATCGGAAGCTTTTTGAAGACACCTACCAAGATTATGAAGACACAGAGCTTGAGGATCAAGTTAGGCTCGCTAAGGTGGATGCCACTGAATGTAAAGATGCAAGCATTCCAAATGGAGTTCAAGAAAGTAAAAGCCTTATGTCGCAGTTGCAATTAGGCATGGCAGCAGCTCCAAGGGAGGGAGATGGGAGAGACCACGGAATTGCTCACCATGGAGAGTCTGAACAAAGGGTGAGCAGGAGTGAAGGACAGGGTGGTAGCTCACTTCGTGGAAGTCTTAAGGAAAGGGAGGCAGTTGAACTGGAAACACAAGAATGCGAAGAAGACAGATTTGATAGGTTCTATGCAGGTATTGGAGGGAAGGCTACTATAAACCAGACAGTTCAAGCTGAAGCATCAGGTGGAAAGGCAGCTTCTAGGCATGTAAAAGATGAAGACATCAGCAATGAGCAAGATGACACTAGAGAGGATAACCATGAAGCTGCAAAAGGCTATTTTGAAGAGAATGTTGTTTTTAGCAATGAGGAAGATAGTGGTGATGGTGGTAACGATGATGACGACGCCAGCAGTGACATCGATGATGACGATGAAGAAGAGATGGCAAAGCTTTTTGTCAGGTCCATGAAGACACATTTGCAGCAGACTTCTGAGTTGAGGTAAGAAATTTTGCTCTAGGGTTGCAGAAATTATTCTTAGATTATTGCAACAACACTGCTGACTTCTACTGAACGAAAACATTGGTCTAGAGCAAAAGAGTGCCTCTTATGTTATATTTTTTCGGGCAAGAAAGAGACTTCTGTTAAGTATGAAGTATCAATACAAAATCATGGCCAGACGCGGGAAATCCTTATGCAAAGTGTAACGTAATCGCAGTCAGTCGGGGACTCGGTGACGCCAAGAGAGTCCAATGGGAGTTGAAGAGACGAAGATTCCATGATCTCACTCCCTCATGATGAAAACACGCTTTGCTTGTGCTGATCTTGAAGGTCCCTAGACCACTTTGTTTCTTGCTGGGATGATTTCCGCAAGGCGGTCTTGAAGCGATTTGTTCCTATGGACTATTACCACAAGCTAAAGTGGAAATGGGAGCGCTTTGTCCGGAAGCAGGGTGAGCAGGTAATCAACTACTTGGCACATTTTTGGAAGCTTCTACTCATGCTTCCAAGTACTGAACAGTCGGAGCAAGTTGAGGGTTTTCTGGATGGTTTGAAACCGTCCCTGTATGTAGGGCAGATGTTCGTGCACATAGCTCCCATGAACTTTTGAATGTGGTTTGTCTTGCTATGATCCTGGAGATGTGGGAGAGTCTGACGCCTGGGATTGAGGAGAAAGTGTAACTTGGTTGAACACAATGCTAATCAATACACTTAAATACACTAAGATTTGAAGGACACTTGCTCAAATACAAGAAGTAAATTGCTGAATTGACAAGAGGCACACAATGAGCCGGAACGGCCGACCCCTCCCTTGAGTAAATTGTATTACTATTGGAGAAATTCAATACATAGCTTCACGGGCATCCATTGCCAAATCCTCCATGCCAATGCATATGAAATTCAGCATTTAGAAAACAATGGTATGTCGATGTAGATCACCAAGGAGCTGCCTTGATGCCCGGCCTGACTTCAGTGCCCATATTCTCTACCATTGGCTCTATGTTCTACCAAGCAAGGTAGCAACATCTTCAAGAGCACATAGGACAAGAGAAATACTACACAGGGCGGCTAAACAAGGAGTCCTGCCCTTCTACTGAGTAAGTAATGACAACACATTGTCCAATTAGCTTACCAGTCTTCATAGAAGTTGTTGCAAGCGGAAGCCTTCGCGTTGGAAGCTTTAGAAGTGTTGATATCTTCGATTTGCCGCAATCCTTCGCGACAAAAGTCTTCAAGAGGATGAAGGGAACCTTGGGAAAGCTTCCCCTATGGTTCAACTTGAGAAAGGAAGGCTGAAATTAGGGTTTTCAGCAAAAAGACCAGAAATTACAGCAAAACTGAGAGCTGTTTTGCTGAATTTCAGTCATTGGGAGTGAGTAGGAGAGTGATTAGCACTTGGAAACACTCTTGGAGGCTTGGAAAACACCCTAGCAAGTTGGGTATGGCTATGGAGAGCTTGGAAATGGAGAGAAATGGTGGAAAAACAGAGTTTTCAGCCTCCAAAAATCCTCATGAAGAGAAAACACGAATTTCTCTTAATAAGTAAGTGAATTGGGGTCCAATCAGGTGAAGGGACATGGGGAGATGCCCATTTATGAGTAAAAGGGGAGGATCAGGTCCTGAACATTGAGTCTTGTCCGCCTCGGGACTTCAGTGAGTGTGAACTTGGAAGAGGTCATAATTTATAAGTGACTTTTGGGCGCCCAAACTTTAATGAAATGGGAACGCACTCACTTATAAATATTGGCTAAGTCCTAAGGGCTATTTGAGCCTAGATCGGGAAATACTTACCACCTGTTCACATGCCACACAACCATGTCAGCAGACAGTTTCACACGCATGGTTCACGGGCGGGCGTCCCCTTACCCGAAACTACACATAGGTCATGCAGGCATGAAAACAGCATGCAATTTCATTTGCAGGCAAGCACATAAAGATGCTATGCAATGCAGCATTGGCATGAGCAATTTCCGTTCATGAAACCATATAAGACCAGGCGTTTCCAGGCAAGTATATGCAATACCAGACCCAGTGGAAAGCCAATCCTCCAGGCGTTTCCGGGCATGTACACAAAGGCACAAGTCCCAGCGGAAAGCCAAGTCCTCCAGGCGTTTCCGGGCATGTACACAAAGGCACAAGTCCCAGCGGAAAGCCAAGTTCTCCAGATATTCCGGGCATGATAACATCAAGTTCCAGCGGAATATCATATCCAACTATACAGCATGACACGTGTCAATCACCTGCATAGGCATATTCCATAAGCCATGGACACCAATCCAATATGTACATAGTGTGAAAGCAAGAGTGAACCATTTGGGTGGCCAAATGGTGACATTCCCCCCCGCTTCTAAACAGTTGTCCGCAACTGAAATGCATCCAAATATGTCTGAAGCACATGCGGGCAATCTTTGAAGAACTCTTCATCTACCCATTTAGCATCAATGGGAAGATAGTTCTTAAACTTCACAAGGTAACGCCTCACAACTTTGCCTGCAGCAAGCTTGCATTCCTTGTGATACACAATCTGCTCTGGTTGCAAGATCTCCTCAAGCTCATCCACTTGTGGTGGATCCTCAATGACCATTTCACTGGGCTCCGGCCCTACATACTTTCGAAGGAGACTCACATGAAAAGCATTGTGTATGTGCCAATGACTAGGTAATGCCAATCTGAAAGCCACTTCATTGATCTTCTCGATCACTCGAAAAGGTCCATAGTACCTGGTTGCAAGCTTAGGATATGCACCCTCTTTGCCAGGCCTCTTTGCAAGTCTTGCTTTCTCAAATTTCAGCAGTACCCAATCATTCTCTTTAACATCCAATTGCCTTCTATGCTTGTCGGCAGCCTTTTTATGCTTGTCTTGTGACCTTGCAATGGCTGTCCGCACCTGAGCAAAAGCAATATCCAAGTCTCTTACATACTCATCAGCTGCAAATATCTCATCCTTTGTGCGAAGGATGGGTGGCAAAACCACCTTACCATAAACAATCTCAAACGGGGCCTTTCCCGTAGATGCATGCACCGTGTTGTTGTATGCAAATTCCACAAGCGGTAAGTACTTCTCCCAAGAAGACTTCTGATCCGCCACATAACATTTCAAGAGATCCAACACGGCTGAATTTGCAGCCCTTGTGCAAGATATATTTTAACCATATGCTCAGCTTTGATGGTCTTTTTGACCGGCAAGAAATGAGCTTGCTTGCTAAACCTGTCCACAATTGTCCAAATTGCATCATTACCCTGTTGGGTACGTGGCAAGTCCATAATGAAATCCATTGTAATACTTTCCCATGGCTGCGTGGGAATAGGCAATGGCTGAAGCAAACCTGGTGCCTTTTGCCTATCAAATTTGACCTTTTGACAGGTGATACATGCACGTACATGTGCCTCTATGTCCTTCCGCATACCTGGCCAAAAGAAATACCGCTCAATCATGTGCGTAGTAGGCATTATGCCTCTATGACCAGCATATGGAGGAGCATGGCACTCATCCAAAACCTTTTGCCTCATGTCAGAGACCACACATAGGCAATTATCTTTCATGAGATAACCCTCTTTGATCACATATGAGGCATGTGCATGACCAGCCATCAAATCAGCCCAAATAGTGGCAAAGTCAGCATCCGTATGATACAAATCACGCATGGTAGACAAGTCCCCATGAGAGGCAACCGAGATAGCTGCTACATACGGCTTTCGTGACAATGCATCGGCCACTACATTCTTCTTTTCCGGGGTGTGCAAGATCTGAAAATGAAACATAGAGAGGAAATTGGCCATCCTCATATGCTTCTCTGACAATTTAGTTTGAGTAAGAAAATATCTCAAACTCTGGTGATCTGTCTTCACAGTGAAATCAGCCCCAAGAAGGTAATGTTTCCATATAGTAAGTGCATGAATTACAGCCAAGAGCTCTTTCTCATAAATGCCAAGAGATAGCTCTGCATCATGCAATCTACGACTCTTATAAGCCACGGCATGTCCCTCTTGATTAAGGACAGCCCCTATGCAATTTCCAGATGCATCACATTCCACACAAAAAGGCTTTTGCAAATCTGGAACGATCAACACTGGACCATGAGTAGTTGCATCTTTCAATTTGAGGAATGCATCTCTCTCTACATTAGTCCATTTGAACACGGCCTTCTTCTTTGTCAAATCATGTAAAGGAGAAGCAATCCATGCAAAGTGCCGAATGAACCTGCGGTAGTAAGAGCATAATCCAAGAAAACTGCGGATCTCATGCACCGAACTCAATTCGGGCCAATTCCGAATTGCATCAATCTTTGCAGGATCCATCCGCACTCCATTTTTGGACACAATATGCCCAAGATAATGTATCTCTGACAAGAAGAACTCACTCTTCTTTGCATTTATGAAGAGTTTATGCTTATGGAGCTCTTCAAAAACAATAGCCAAATGAGCTTTATGCTCTTCTTCGGTCTTCGAGAAGACTAGGATGTCATCAAAGAAGACACCTGTAAATTTCCTGTACCCACGGAATATGCGATCCATCATTCTATTGAATGTAGCCGGGGCATTTGTAAGACCAAAAGGCATAACAAGATACTCATAAAGCCCAAATGCTGTCCTGAAAGCAGTTTTGTGTACATCCTGAGGGACTACACGCACTTGATGATATCCACTCTTGAGATCAATTCGGCTAAAGCATGCCGATCCATCCAACTTGTCAAGGATGTCGTCTATGCATGGAATCGGAAACCGATTCTTGATGGTAAGCTTATTCAAAGCTCTATAATCCACACACATACGAAAGGATCCATCCTTCTTTTGAACCAAGAGGACGGGTGAACAGTATGGGGAAGAGCTTGGCTGAACCAAACCCTTCTCAAGAAGCTCATTCACTTGCTTCATGATCTCCTCTTTTTGGGATGCACTTACACGATAGGCTAGCCTATTAGGTGGTGAGCTATCCGGCACAAGATCAATGCGATGATCTTCCGGTCGTACAGGTGGTAACTCATTTGGTAACTCATCAGCAAAACAATCATTGTGCTCTTGCAAAAATTTCAGCCTATCATTACAAAGAGTGTTTACATGTACATTAGTTTTCTCAATATGATCTCGTACAAAAATCAAGTACGCAAAAACACTCTTTTTCATTACTTTCTTAATTTGTACATGAGATACAAGGGGAATGGTATCACCCTCTTCACCAGCATCAATTACATATTCTCGGCCTTTATGTATGAAGGTGATCCTGTTAGTCTTGTAAGCCTTGCACGGATCAATACGTGTATGCCAAGGCTTTCCAAGCAATACATCACAGCCATTCAAAGGCGCCACAAGAAAATCCTCATGATCCACATAGCCTTGAATGTGTATGCGCAACTTGCCAAAAATAGGCATGACCTGCACTTCTCTACCAACAAAGGCAGCCCCTGCTTCAATTTGAGGACCCATGTCCTCCACTTCAATACCCAAAGCAGTTGCCATCTGAGTGGATATGAAATTCTCTGATGCACAATCATCAAACATGAACAAAGCGGGCTGATCTTTGAGTTGTCCCCAAGCTTTGCATACAACCCTATCTTTGCTATCATGTGAAGTGTTGCCCTGCACATCCGGAACCATATGCACATTAGGCTTCGGTACATTAGCATTTTCAGCTTTGTTCTTCCTATTTGGGCATGCTCGTGCCATGTGCTCAGTGCTGCCACAAGTAAAGCATTTGCCTTCACGCATATATTGCTCCTTCTTCTCAGCACTAAGACCAAAGTTTGCCGGCTTATAAGGGCGCTTTTTAGCAAACTTATTTTCAGCTTTTGGACCTGATTTGGCTTGGTTTTGGTCCCTTTTAGGTGGCTGTCCATCATTTTGCAGGTTTTGGACAGCCCTCTCTTTGCCTTGAAATGAGGGTTTAGCCTTATTGGATTGACTCAATTTGAGTTCCAATTGCTTGGTGGCGGTGGCGGCTGCGATTAGTTGGTGTAAGGTATGACCAGGATACATTTGTAATCCCGCTTTGTACACGGGTTGCAATTTGAGCCTAGATCGGGAAATACTTACCACCTGTTCACATGCCCCACAACCATGTCAGCAGACAGTTTCACACGCATGGTTCACGGGCGGGCGTCCCCTTACCCGGAACTACACATAGGTCATGCAGGCATGAAAACAGCATGCAATTTCATTTGCAGGCAAGCACATAAAGATGCTATGCAATGCAGCATTGGCATGAGCAATTTCCGTTCATGAAACCATATAAGACCAGGCGTTTCCAGGCAAGTATATGCAATACCAAACCCAGTGGAAAGCCAATCCTCCAGGCGTTTCCGGGCATGTACACAAAGGCACAAGTCCCAGCGGAAAGCCAAGTCCTCCAGGCGTTTCCGGGCATGTACACAAAGGCACAAGTCCCAGCGGAAAGCCAAGTTCTCCAGATATTCCGGGCATGATAACATCAAGTCCCAGCGGAATATCATATCCAACTATACAGCATGACACGTGTCAATCACCTGCATAGGCATATTCCATAAGCCATGGACACCAATCCAATATGTACATAGTGTGAAAGCAAGAGTGAACCATTTGGGTGGCCAAATGGTGATAGAAAGTCTAGCAGCAAAAGTGCAAGGAGATTCCTAATGAGAGAGCTGTTAAGGCCATGAAGGATATTAACAGTTCTAGTGGGGGAGTGTTGTAGACACGACTCTCTGAGGAGTTGTTCCGAGTGAAGCGATTGGCTGGTCAATGTTTCTCAAGTGACTCCACCTAGAACATTACGAAGGATTGTCCGAGGACGTTGGAGGAGCTGTCCAAGGAGGCGGCTTCTTCAAAACTGCACGATGAGCCTGGAGGAGACGCTTATGTGCGTGTCACAACGTTTTTCATTTCTTGGGTTGAGCACACACCGGGTAAGGGCAGGAATCCAGCCTTTTCCAGCTCCTAGCATCCTTTTACACCCAGAAAATAGTATTAAGCAAGGAGGAACCTCAGTGCTGCTTTTTTAAGTGAAGGTACCTCCAAAAGTGGAACAGAAGGCAAGTTTACTGCTGAGTTCCTGGTCTGGACTGCACAGAGAGCATTTTGAGGTATTGTTAGCCAAAGCTTTATCGTTATGCCTCATTCTCATATGAGTAAAGCAATTAGTCCGTGATCGGGCAAGTGGGAAAGAGTAGTATTGGAAAGTGATATGCTGCACTGATCATTTGGCCTTTCCAAGACAGTGTCATCAAATGTCTCTAGAAATGATACCCATATTCAAAAACTTGCCTCACCAGCAAGTTGATATTACAAGGCTGTAGTAAATACTAAAAAATGGATCAAGTTAGTCCCAATAAAAGTTTGCAGTACAAGTGGCTGACTATATTTGTGCCATTTAGGGGTCGAACTTGCAGTGGTGTTACCTGACCGATGATGATGTAGAGACTTATATTTCACTAAATTTTGGTTGAGGTTTACGTCTACCATAAAGAATTTCTGTTACTAATGAAACTAACCATAATTGCATGAGAACTCCGTTTATATTGATAAAAACACATTTTTGTGTTTTTATGAAGTTTTCACGTTTTAATGATGTTTTTCCCATATTAAATCACAATGGCTACTAAATGCTTACAAATGCCCATTGGCAAGCCGTTTTCATACATTCATTATAAGGTTGAGCTCATTTGAGGTATGCATTTACTGACATGGCATGTTTTGATGGCATGGTGTGGTGTTTTTATCTGTTCACATCTTAAAAAAGTCAGTTTTTGTGTTGATGTGGCATTTTTTTACGTTTACATTTGCAAACAAAAAATCGTTTTCATGTGTTTGCATTGGCTGCCGTTGCATTCACGTCTTTATGTTTTGATTGATAACTCTGAAATTTACACCAAACTGCCTCGTTCGGTTTACAGTATTCCTAACATGCTTGCTGCTTCAAGTCAAGTGTGACTAATGGGCTTCACTTTTTCTCCCCCCTCCTATGGATGCAGTGTAGTAAGCATGCAAAAAGGAATGCAGGAAAAACCGGATGGGTTAGAAGAGGAAGAAAATCTCTCTAAAAAACCTGCAGTCAAGGGTTTTCAACTTGTCAGTGGCAGCAGCTCCAGGTCTCTCCTTCATCATGTGCTTTGTCTCTTGAACACTTGATTCTTTACATATCTAGGTTTATTCCTGATCACTTTTTGCAAATTATTATGTATACCATTCAAGGTTCAGGTGGCTTTTTTCCAGGTCAACCAGTTATGGACTCACGTGGTCTCCTGAGACGGGACTACCTATGTCTAAAACCTTTAGTGCACAAACAAGAAACCCTACTGGCATCATGAAGATCACAAAGGGGATGCCTGATACCATTTGGCGGAAAGATGGAAAACTTCAAGATGGACTATTTGTATCTCCCATGGACCCAGTCAAGCTTAATAAGTTGACCAGAAAGCAGAAAGATGATACAGCAGGGGCAAAATGGTATGTTTCACGTTATGTTTTGAAGTGCTTAGCTTTTTTGGTGGGCCCTTGCCAAAGTGGCTGCTGTACCACGCTGCTGTCAGAATACGCAGCGGAGATGATGACCAGATCTGGGAACACAAGAACAAAAACGCAGGCAGAAAAACAGCACAAGAGAGAGATGTAGGCGTGTAACTCTGCTCTGATATACACAAGAAGATCCCGAGAAATGATACAAATATGGTATGGGGCTGCGGGCCTATATATATGCCCCTGGGAGAGCAGTCGGCCAGCATAGGAAGTGCCCACGACTGCTGAAAAATGCCCACGACTGCATAAACGCAATCGGCCAGCAGAAAAGTGCCCACGACTGAACAAGTACAGTTGGCCAGCAGTCCAGTAGCCCACGACTGAGAAACATGCAGTCGGCCAGCACTGGAGTGCTCCTGGCATCCTCTGGCAACCCTCCCAACCACTGGAAAAATGGAAAAAAATAGGGGAAAAATACGGGGAGTGAGGAAAAATGATAAAACACCTGATAAGGGCGGGCACACCCACAACAAAGGCCCTGGTGTATACAAATAGACAGGAGATGACTTCTAACAATCCCTCTCAGCTCCTGGCTGTGAAACCAACCACTAGGAGCTGGGGTGCCGCTCGAGCAAATCCTGAGAGAGCGACTTCGTGAAGAGGTCCACCATACTGTCCTCCGTCGAACAGAACTCTAGCAAGATGTCATCAGCAATGATCTGTTCACGAACAAAGTGCCTCTGGATGACCATGGGTTCCTCCAGTGGAAGCCCAAACCTGCAATGTAACCTCCTGCTGCTCCGTAAAACTGCTCCTGGGCCATAAGTAGATCCCCTCGTGTCCGAATCTCCTCCCCAAACTGAGTCACTCCAGACGTGGTGTCACCAATTGGCCGACCATTTGGTCCATTCCCACATTTTTGCGTCTCGTTCACTTGAGGCCAGGCCAGTGTCTCGTGTGAAGAGGCCAGTATTTTTGCTGACATGGACGGGAGCCAGACTGGTGCCACCCGTGTGTTAGCAGGATGGTGTCGTATGGACGGGAGCCAGATCAGTGCCACCCGTGTATGACCTGGACTGTGTTCGATCCATGGGACTGTCACGCCATGGAAGAGCCAGTATTCGTGCCGTGTTTTACCTATGGGACTGTCACACCTAGGGAAACTCGTGCCTGGAACTGTGTCTTACCTATGGGACTGTCACTCCATAGGAAGACCAGGTTTTTATGTTTTATGTCGAGCCAGTTTTGTGCCGACAAATATTTTGTACATGTTCCATGAACGGGAGATATGTCCATGTTACTTTTGCACATGCACACATATTTTGCATGTTTGAAACTGTTTTCGCATGACATGTATTCGTGTGTTTGCCTGCCTGACGTGTTACTTACTGAGCGGGGACGCCTGCCAGTGAGTGGTGAAGTGTGCCCTGTATTCTGACAAGTTTCAGTGCATGTGAACAGGTGGTAAGTATGTCGCACATGTTTGTTTTAATGTTTTAAATTCTAACCCTTTATTTTTATAAGGTTAGGGGTTCACATTCATTTAAAAGTGGGCACCCCCTTTGGGCACCCACTTTGGGGCCAAGGTGGGGAGCCTCACTTTTAAGTGAGTGTGGGGGTGGGCATGGTCACCAACCCCCACTAGTCCCCTTCATGCATGCGTAGGTAGGACTAAGGTTAACTACACTTCAGTTTTTATTAAAAGAGAGGGCCCTCTTCAAGCGTGGCATGGATCGCTTCTCTCTTACGTGAAGAACCAGGCGGCTATCATCCATCGCTTCTCCTCTACACGGCTGAAGTTCACCTTGTTGCTGCTGTACGGCTGCTCCTCCATATAGGCGGCTGCCTTCCCTGCAGACTGGCTGCTACTGGCGACAGTCTCTCCCTCTCTCCAGTCGGCTGGCTGCTGCGAACCACCCTCTACAGGCTGGCTGCGCCTGACTCCCCAAGGCGGCTGAATTAACTACTGTGCCCGCCTTCCCTACAGGCTGGCTGCAGCCACTTCAACTGTGCGCTGGTGTTAACTGCCGGCTGCGCCTGACTCTCTACAGGCGACCCTCTGCTGTTGGCTGAAACTACTCTACAGGCAGCTGTTTACTCCACGTTGCACTCTTCCAGGTGACTGGCTGTACTATACACCTGGCGGCTGCTTCACCATCCATACAAGAGGCTGCCATCTCTTCCTTTTACCACTGCTGCGCATACACCCTTCAAGGCGGCTGCTGTGTACCTGCTTACAACGTACAACCTCTGGCGGCTCAAGTTGTACTTAACCACAGCAGGCAGCTGTGCCCTTTGTGGTGGAACTTGTTTGGAGGTTCACCACGTGGCTACTCTTTCTCCAACAAAGGTGGTTTCAAAGACTACACAAACACTACAAGTTTTGGTCTTCTATCAACCATCTACAAGTAAGTGATTTTCAGATTTGAGTAAAGCATTTAATGTTTAAATCTGGTAAGAGATTCGTCCCGCTCGGCCTACACCCGTTCGGTGCCGGGTTGTCCAAGCTATATGGGCGAACCTCGGTCCAAAGGTGCTGAGATCGGGAGAGCCAGGCGTTAGTACGAGAGCGCCTGTCTGTGCGTGGTCTCGGAACACCAGTGTGGTGCTCTCCGCGGAGTCCAGTGAAAGCACAGGACCGTAGTGATTGGACCACACTAGTGGTCGTTCTGCTCCAAGTTTTTCTACATCGAAATTCGAGTTATTTGTTTAATACTGTTTTCATATGTACATGGACATGATCTGGTTCTCAGAACCCGTGGAGCATTGTATTCTTTAAATACTCCCAATAAATATATCATATATTGAGGGGGGGGTCGGCCCGTTCCGGCCCCAGTGCTGGTGTCCATCTTTCCATTTCTGTCATTTAAATTTCAAGTTGTTTTAAGTTGTCCATTTCATATTTGTGGTTTTAAAGTTGTGCTATTAAACGTGTAGGTGTCCAATTGAGTCTTTCCCACTTGACGGGATCGGTTTCATTGGTATCAGAGCACGGTTGTTTCCCTCTTCCTAGTGGGGAAACGAATCTGTGTATTGGACATCCCGCTTTTAGCAAACTTTGAACACAATGGACAGCCAAGGCAACCCTTTGGAAGTACCAAATTCGAGGGGTCCCTCTAGTGCTTCTCGTGGGTCTGATGCCCTGCGAGGTAGACACAAGCCTCTTGAAAGGGTTCTGGATAGTGAATCCAAAGGTCAACTGTCTCCAGGAAAGCCCGGGGGGATGTCACCAATTGGCCGACCATTTGGTCCATTCCCACATTTTTGCGTCTCGTTCACTTGAGGCCAGGCCAGTGTCTCGTGTGAAGAGGCCAGTATTTTTGCTGACATGGACGGGAGCCAGACTGGTGCCACCCGTGTGTTAGCAGGATGGTGTCGTATGGACGGGAGCCAGATCAGTGCCACCCGTGTATGACCTGGACTGTGTTCGATCCATGGGACTGTCACGCCATGGAAGAGCCAGTATTCGTGCCGTGTTTTACCTATGGGACTGTCACACCTAGGGAAACTCGTGCCTGGAACTGTGTCTTACCTATGGGACTGTCACTCCATAGGAAGACCAGGTTTTTATGTTTTATGTCGAGCCAGTTTTGTGCCGACAAATATTTTGTACATGTTCCATGAACGGGAGATATGTCCATGTTACTTTTGCACATGCACACATATTTTGCATGTTTGAAACTGTTTTCGCATGACATGTATTCGTGTGTTTGCCTGCCTGACGTGTTACTTACTGAGCGGGGACGCCTGCCAGTGAGTCGTGAAGTGTGCCCTGTATTCTGACAAGTTTCAGTGCATGTGAACAGGTGGTAAGTATGTCGCACATGTTTGTTTTAATGTTTTAAATTCTAACCCTTTATTTTTATAAGGTTAGGGGTTCACATTCATTTAAAAGTGGGCACCCCCTTTGGGCACCCACTTTGGGGCCAAGGTGGGGAGCCTCACTTTTAAGTGAGTGTGGGGGTGGGCATGGTCACCAACCCCCACTAGTCCCCTTCATGCATGCGTAGGTAGGACTAAGGTTAACTACACTTCAGTTTTTATTAAAAGAGAGGGCCCTCTTCAAGCGTGGCATGGATCGCTTCTCTCTTACGTGAAGAACCAGGCGGCTATCATCCATCGCTTCTCCTCTACACGGCTGAAGTTCACCTTGTTGCTGCTGTACGGCTGCTCCTCCATATAGGCGGCTGCCTTCCCTGCAGACTGGCTGCTACTGGCGACAGTCTCTCCCTCTCTCCAGTCGGCTGGCTGCTGCGAACCACCCTCTACAGGCTGGCTGCGCCTGACTCCCCAAGGCGGCTGAATTAACTACTGTGCCCGCCTTCCCTACAGGCTGGCTGCAGCCACTTCAACTGTGCGCTGGTGTTAACTGCCGGCTGCGCCTGACTCTCTACAGGCGACCCTCTGCTGTTGGCTGAAACTACTCTACAGGCAGCTGTTTACTCCACGTTGCACTCTTCCAGGTGACTGGCTGTACTATACACCTGGCGGCTGCTTCACCATCCATACAAGAGGCTGCCATCTCTTCCTTTTACCACTGCTGCGCATACACCCTTCAAGGCGGCTGCTGTGTACCTGCTTACAACGTACAACCTCTGGCGGCTCAAGTTGTACTTAACCACAGCAGGCAGCTGTGCCCTTTGTGGTGGAACTTGTTTGGAGGTTCACCACGTGGCTACTCTTTCTCCAACAAAGGTGGTTTCAAAGACTACACAAACACTACAAGTTTTGGTCTTCTATCAACCATCTACAAGTAAGTGATTTTCAGATTTGAGTAAAGCATTTAATGTTTAAATCTGGTAAGAGATTCGTCCCGCTCGGCCTACACCCGTTCGGTGCCGGGTTGTCCAAGCTATATGGGCGAACCTCGGTCCAAAGGTGCTGAGATCGGGAGAGCCAGGCGTTAGTACGAGAGCGCCTGTCTGTGCGTGGTCTCGGAACACCAGTGTGGTGCTCTCCGCGGAGTCCAGTGAAAGCACAGGACCGTAGTGATTGGACCACACTAGTGGTCGTTCTGCTCCAAGTTTTTCTACATCGAAATTCGAGTTATTTGTTTAATACTGTTTTCATATGTACATGGACATGATCTGGTTCTCAGAACCCGTGGAGCATTGTATTCTTTAAATACTCCCAATAAATATATCATATATTGAGGGGGGGGTCGGCCCGTTCCGGCCCCAGTGCTGGTGTCCATCTTTCCATTTCTGTCATTTAAATTTCAAGTTGTTTTAAGTTGTCCATTTCATATTTGTGGTTTTAAAGTTGTGCTATTAAACGTGTAGGTGTCCAATTGAGTCTTTCCCACTTGACGGGATCGGTTTCATTGGTATCAGAGCACGGTTGTTTCCCTCTTCCTAGTGGGGAAACGAATCTGTGTATTGGACATCCCGCTTTTAGCAAACTTTGAACACAATGGACAGCCAAGGCAACCCTTTGGAAGTACCAAATTCGAGGGGTCCCTCTAGTGCTTCTCGTGGGTCTGATGCCCTGCGAGGTAGACACAAGCCTCTTGAAAGGGTTCTGGATAGTGAATCCAAAGGTCAACTGTCTCCAGGAAAGCCCGGGGGGATGTCACCAATTGGCCGACCATTTGGTCCATTCCCACATTTTTGCGTCTCGTTCACTTGAGGCCAGGCCAGTGTCTCGTGTGAAGAGGCCAGTATTTTTGCTGACATGGACGGGAGCCAGACTGGTGCCACCCGTGTGTTAGCAGGATGGTGTCGTATGGACGGGAGCCAGATCAGTGCCACCCGTGTATGACCTGGACTGTGTTCGATCCATGGGACTGTCACGCCATGGAAGAGCCAGTATTCGTGCCGTGTTTTACCTATGGGACTGTCACACCTAGGGAAACTCGTGCCTGGAACTGTGTCTTACCTATGGGACTGTCACTCCATAGGAAGACCAGGTTTTTATGTTTTATGTCGAGCCAGTTTTGTGCCGACAAATATTTTGTACATGTTCCATGAACGGGAGATATGTCCATGTTACTTTTGCACATGCACACATATTTTGCATGTTTGAAACTGTTTTCGCATGACATGTATTCGTGTGTTTGCCTGCCTGACGTGTTACTTACTGAGCGGGGACGCCTGCCAGTGAGTCGTGAAGTGTGCCCTGTATTCTGACAAGTTTCAGTGCATGTGAACAGGTGGTAAGTATGTCGCACATGTTTGTTTTAATGTTTTAAATTCTAACCCTTTATTTTTATAAGGTTAGGGGTTCACATTCATTTAAAAGTGGGCACCCCCTTTGGGCACCCACTTTGGGGCCAAGGTGGGGAGCCTCACTTTTAAGTGAGTGTGGGGGTGGGCATGGTCACCAACCCCCACTAGTCCCCTTCATGCATGCGTAGGTAGGACTAAGGTTAACTACACTTCAGTTTTTATTAAAAGAGAGGGCCCTCTTCAAGCGTGGCATGGATCGCTTCTCTCTTACGTGAAGAACCAGGCGGCTATCATCCATCGCTTCTCCTCTACACGGCTGAAGTTCACCTTGTTGCTGCTGTACGGCTGCTCCTCCATATAGGCGGCTGCCTTCCCTGCAGACTGGCTGCTACTGGCGACAGTCTCTCCCTCTCTCCAGTCGGCTGGCTGCTGCGAACCACCCTCTACAGGCTGGCTGCGCCTGACTCCCCAAGGCGGCTGAATTAACTACTGTGCCCGCCTTCCCTACAGGCTGGCTGCAGCCACTTCAACTGTGCGCTGGTGTTAACTGCCGGCTGCGCCTGACTCTCTACAGGCGACCCTCTGCTGTTGGCTGAAACTACTCTACAGGCAGCTGTTTACTCCACGTTGCACTCTTCCAGGTGACTGGCTGTACTATACACCTGGCGGCTGCTTCACCATCCATACAAGAGGCTGCCATCTCTTCCTTTTACCACTGCTGCGCATACACCCTTCAAGGCGGCTGCTGTGTACCTGCTTACAACGTACAACCTCTGGCGGCTCAAGTTGTACTTAACCACAGCAGGCAGCTGTGCCCTTTGTGGTGGAACTTGTTTGGAGGTTCACCACGTGGCTACTCTTTCTCCAACAAAGGTGGTTTCAAAGACTACACAAACACTACAAGTTTTGGTCTTCTATCAACCATCTACAAGTAAGTGATTTTCAGATTTGAGTAAAGCATTTAATGTTTAAATCTGGTAAGAGATTCGTCCCGCTCGGCCTACACCCGTTCGGTGCCGGGTTGTCCAAGCTATATGGGCGAACCTCGGTCCAAAGGTGCTGAGATCGGGAGAGCCAGGCGTTAGTACGAGAGCGCCTGTCTGTGCGTGGTCTCGGAACACCAGTGTGGTGCTCTCCGCGGAGTCCAGTGAAAGCACAGGACCGTAGTGATTGGACCACACTAGTGGTCGTTCTGCTCCAAGTTTTTCTACATCGAAATTCGAGTTATTTGTTTAATACTGTTTTCATATGTACATGGACATGATCTGGTTCTCAGAACCCGTGGAGCATTGTATTCTTTAAATACTCCCAATAAATATATCATATATTGAGGGGGGGGTCGGCCCGTTCCGGCCCCAGTGCTGGTGTCCATCTTTCCATTTCTGTCATTTAAATTTCAAGTTGTTTTAAGTTGTCCATTTCATATTTGTGGTTTTAAAGTTGTGCTATTAAACGTGTAGGTGTCCAATTGAGTCTTTCCCACTTGACGGGATCGGTTTCATTGGTATCAGAGCACGGTTGTTTCCCTCTTCCTAGTGGGGAAACGAATCTGTGTATTGGACATCCCGCTTTTAGCAAACTTTGAACACAATGGACAGCCAAGGCAACCCTTTGGAAGTACCAAATTCGAGGGGTCCCTCTAGTGCTTCTCGTGGGTCTGATGCCCTGCGAGGTAGACACAAGCCTCTTGAAAGGGTTCTGGATAGTGAATCCAAAGGTCAACTGTCTCCAGGAAAGCCCGGGGGGATGTCACCAATTGGCCGACCATTTGGTCCATTCCCACATTTTTGCGTCTCGTTCACTTGAGGCCAGGCCAGTGTCTCGTGTGAAGAGGCCAGTATTTTTGCTGACATGGACGGGAGCCAGACTGGTGCCACCCGTGTGTTAGCAGGATGGTGTCGTATGGACGGGAGCCAGATCAGTGCCACCCGTGTATGACCTGG
The DNA here is from genome assembly GCF_041138505.1 of Cibotium barometz. Lineage (NCBI taxonomy): Eukaryota > Viridiplantae > Streptophyta > Polypodiopsida > Cyatheales > Cibotiaceae > Cibotium > Cibotium barometz. Next base: position 24,353,751 of record NC_141054.1, read on the forward strand.
ACTGTGTTCGATCCATGGGACTGTCACGCCATGGAAGAGCCAGTATTCGTGCCGTGTTTTACCTATGGGACTGTCACACCTAGGGAAACTCGTGCCTGGAACTGTGTCTTACCTATGGGACTGTCACTCCATAGGAAGACCAGGTTTTTATGTTTTATGTCGAGCCAGTTTTGTGCCGACAAATATTTTGTACATGTTCCATGAACGGGAGATATGTCCATGTTACTTTTGCACATGCACACATATTTTGCATGTTTGAAACTGTTTTCGCATGACATGTATTCGTGTGTTTGCCTGCCTGACGTGTTACTTACTGAGCGGGGACGCCTGCCAGTGAGTCGTGAAGTGTGCCCTGTATTCTGACAAGTTTCAGTGCATGTGAACAGGTGGTAAGTATGTCGCACATGTTTGTTTTAATGTTTTAAATTCTAACCCTTTATTTTTATAAGGTTAGGGGTTCACATTCATTTAAAAGTGGGCACCCCCTTTGGGCACCCACTTTGGGGCCAAGGTGGGGAGCCTCACTTTTAAGTGAGTGTGGGGGTGGGCATGGTCACCAACCCCCACTAGTCCCCTTCATGCATGCGTAGGTAGGACTAAGGTTAACTACACTTCAGTTTTTATTAAAAGAGAGGGCCCTCTTCAAGCGTGGCATGGATCGCTTCTCTCTTACGTGAAGAACCAGGCGGCTATCATCCATCGCTTCTCCTCTACACGGCTGAAGTTCACCTTGTTGCTGCTGTACGGCTGCTCCTCCATATAGGCGGCTGCCTTCCCTGCAGACTGGCTGCTACTGGCGACAGTCTCTCCCTCTCTCCAGTCGGCTGGCTGCTGCGAACCACCCTCTACAGGCTGGCTGCGCCTGACTCCCCAAGGCGGCTGAATTAACTACTGTGCCCGCCTTCCCTACAGGCTGGCTGCAGCCACTTCAACTGTGCGCTGGTGTTAACTGCCGGCTGCGCCTGACTCTCTACAGGCGACCCTCTGCTGTTGGCTGAAACTACTCTACAGGCAGCTGTTTACTCCACGTTGCACTCTTCCAGGTGACTGGCTGTACTATACACCTGGCGGCTGCTTCACCATCCATACAAGAGGCTGCCATCTCTTCCTTTTACCACTGCTGCGCATACACCCTTCAAGGCGGCTGCTGTGTACCTGCTTACAACGTACAACCTCTGGCGGCTCAAGTTGTACTTAACCACAGCAGGCAGCTGTGCCCTTTGTGGTGGAACTTGTTTGGAGGTTCACCACGTGGCTACTCTTTCTCCAACAAAGGTGGTTTCAAAGACTACACAAACACTACAAGTTTTGGTCTTCTATCAACCATCTACAAGTAAGTGATTTTCAGATTTGAGTAAAGCATTTAATGTTTAAATCTGGTAAGAGATTCGTCCCGCTCGGCCTACACCCGTTCGGTGCCGGGTTGTCCAAGCTATATGGGCGAACCTCGGTCCAAAGGTGCTGAGATCGGGAGAGCCAGGCGTTAGTACGAGAGCGCCTGTCTGTGCGTGGTCTCGGAACACCAGTGTGGTGCTCTCCGCGGAGTCCAGTGAAAGCACAGGACCGTAGTGATTGGACCACACTAGTGGTCGTTCTGCTCCAAGTTTTTCTACATCGAAATTCGAGTTATTTGTTTAATACTGTTTTCATATGTACATGGACATGATCTGGTTCTCAGAACCCGTGGAGCATTGTATTCTTTAAATACTCCCAATAAATATATCATATATTGAGGGGGGGGTCGGCCCGTTCCGGCCCCAGTGCTGGTGTCCATCTTTCCATTTCTGTCATTTAAATTTCAAGTTGTTTTAAGTTGTCCATTTCATATTTGTGGTTTTAAAGTTGTGCTATTAAACGTGTAGGTGTCCAATTGAGTCTTTCCCACTTGACGGGATCGGTTTCATTGGTATCAGAGCACGGTTGTTTCCCTCTTCCTAGTGGGGAAACGAATCTGTGTATTGGACATCCCGCTTTTAGCAAACTTTGAACACAATGGACAGCCAAGGCAACCCTTTGGAAGTACCAAATTCGAGGGGTCCCTCTAGTGCTTCTCGTGGGTCTGATGCCCTGCGAGGTAGACACAAGCCTCTTGAAAGGGTTCTGGATAGTGAATCCAAAGGTCAACTGTCTCCAGGAAAGCCCGGGGGGATGTCACCAATTGGCCGACCATTTGGTCCATTCCCACATTTTTGCGTCTCGTTCACTTGAGGCCAGGCCAGTGTCTCGTGTGAAGAGGCCAGTATTTTTGCTGACATGGACGGGAGCCAGACTGGTGCCACCCGTGTGTTAGCAGGATGGTGTCGTATGGACGGGAGCCAGATCAGTGCCACCCGTGTATGACCTGGACTGTGTTCGATCCATGGGACTGTCACGCCATGGAAGAGCCAGTATTCGTGCCGTGTTTTACCTATGGGACTGTCACACCTAGGGAAACTCGTGCCTGGAACTGTGTCTTACCTATGGGACTGTCACTCCATAGGAAGACCAGGTTTTTATGTTTTATGTCGAGCCAGTTTTGTGCCGACAAATATTTTGTACATGTTCCATGAACGGGAGATATGTCCATGTTACTTTTGCACATGCACACATATTTTGCATGTTTGAAACTGTTTTCGCATGACATGTATTCGTGTGTTTGCCTGCCTGACGTGTTACTTACTGAGCGGGGACGCCTGCCAGTGAGTCGTGAAGTGTGCCCTGTATTCTGACAAGTTTCAGTGCATGTGAACAGGTGGTAAGTATGTCGCACATGTTTGTTTTAATGTTTTAAATTCTAACCCTTTATTTTTATAAGGTTAGGGGTTCACATTCATTTAAAAGTGGGCACCCCCTTTGGGCACCCACTTTGGGGCCAAGGTGGGGAGCCTCACTTTTAAGTGAGTGTGGGGGTGGGCATGGTCACCAACCCCCACTAGTCCCCTTCATGCATGCGTAGGTAGGACTAAGGTTAACTACACTTCAGTTTTTATTAAAAGAGAGGGCCCTCTTCAAGCGTGGCATGGATCGCTTCTCTCTTACGTGAAGAACCAGGCGGCTATCATCCATCGCTTCTCCTCTACACGGCTGAAGTTCACCTTGTTGCTGCTGTACGGCTGCTCCTCCATATAGGCGGCTGCCTTCCCTGCAGACTGGCTGCTACTGGCGACAGTCTCTCCCTCTCTCCAGTCGGCTGGCTGCTGCGAACCACCCTCTACAGGCTGGCTGCGCCTGACTCCCCAAGGCGGCTGAATTAACTACTGTGCCCGCCTTCCCTACAGGCTGGCTGCAGCCACTTCAACTGTGCGCTGGTGTTAACTGCCGGCTGCGCCTGACTCTCTACAGGCGACCCTCTGCTGTTGGCTGAAACTACTCTACAGGCAGCTGTTTACTCCACGTTGCACTCTTCCAGGTGACTGGCTGTACTATACACCTGGCGGCTGCTTCACCATCCATACAAGAGGCTGCCATCTCTTCCTTTTACCACTGCTGCGCATACACCCTTCAAGGCGGCTGCTGTGTACCTGCTTACAACGTACAACCTCTGGCGGCTCAAGTTGTACTTAACCACAGCAGGCAGCTGTGCCCTTTGTGGTGGAACTTGTTTGGAGGTTCACCACGTGGCTACTCTTTCTCCAACAAAGGTGGTTTCAAAGACTACACAAACACTACAAGTTTTGGTCTTCTATCAACCATCTACAAGTAAGTGATTTTCAGATTTGAGTAAAGCATTTAATGTTTAAATCTGGTAAGAGATTCGTCCCGCTCGGCCTACACCCGTTCGGTGCCGGGTTGTCCAAGCTATATGGGCGAACCTCGGTCCAAAGGTGCTGAGATCGGGAGAGCCAGGCGTTAGTACGAGAGCGCCTGTCTGTGCGTGGTCTCGGAACACCAGTGTGGTGCTCTCCGCGGAGTCCAGTGAAAGCACAGGACCGTAGTGATTGGACCACACTAGTGGTCGTTCTGCTCCAAGTTTTTCTACATCGAAATTCGAGTTATTTGTTTAATACTGTTTTCATATGTACATGGACATGATCTGGTTCTCAGAACCCGTGGAGCATTGTATTCTTTAAATACTCCCAATAAATATATCATATATTGAGGGGGGGGTCGGCCCGTTCCGGCCCCAGTGCTGGTGTCCATCTTTCCATTTCTGTCATTTAAATTTCAAGTTGTTTTAAGTTGTCCATTTCATATTTGTGGTTTTAAAGTTGTGCTATTAAACGTGTAGGTGTCCAATTGAGTCTTTCCCACTTGACGGGATCGGTTTCATTGGTATCAGAGCACGGTTGTTTCCCTCTTCCTAGTGGGGAAACGAATCTGTGTATTGGACATCCCGCTTTTAGCAAACTTTGAACACAATGGACAGCCAAGGCAACCCTTTGGAAGTACCAAATTCGAGGGGTCCCTCTAGTGCTTCTCGTGGGTCTGATGCCCTGCGAGGTAGACACAAGCCTCTTGAAAGGGTTCTGGATAGTGAATCCAAAGGTCAACTGTCTCCAGGAAAGCCCGGGGGGATGTCACCAATTGGCCGACCATTTGGTCCATTCCCACATTTTTGCGTCTCGTTCACTTGAGGCCAGGCCAGTGTCTCGTGTGAAGAGGCCAGTATTTTTGCTGACATGGACGGGAGCCAGACTGGTGCCACCCGTGTGTTAGCAGGATGGTGTCGTATGGACGGGAGCCAGATCAGTGCCACCCGTGTATGACCTGGACTGTGTTCGATCCATGGGACTGTCACGCCATGGAAGAGCCAGTATTCGTGCCGTGTTTTACCTATGGGACTGTCACACCTAGGGAAACTCGTGCCTGGAACTGTGTCTTACCTATGGGACTGTCACTCCATAGGAAGACCAGGTTTTTATGTTTTATGTCGAGCCAGTTTTGTGCCGACAAATATTTTGTACATGTTCCATGAACGGGAGATATGTCCATGTTACTTTTGCACATGCACACATATTTTGCATGTTTGAAACTGTTTTCGCATGACATGTATTCGTGTGTTTGCCTGCCTGACGTGTTACTTACTGAGCGGGGACGCCTGCCAGTGAGTCGTGAAGTGTGCCCTGTATTCTGACAAGTTTCAGTGCATGTGAACAGGTGGTAAGTATGTCGCACATGTTTGTTTTAATGTTTTAAATTCTAACCCTTTATTTTTATAAGGTTAGGGGTTCACATTCATTTAAAAGTGGGCACCCCCTTTGGGCACCCACTTTGGGGCCAAGGTGGGGAGCCTCACTTTTAAGTGAGTGTGGGGGTGGGCATGGTCACCAACCCCCACTAGTCCCCTTCATGCATGCGTAGGTAGGACTAAGGTTAACTACACTTCAGTTTTTATTAAAAGAGAGGGCCCTCTTCAAGCGTGGCATGGATCGCTTCTCTCTTACGTGAAGAACCAGGCGGCTATCATCCATCGCTTCTCCTCTACACGGCTGAAGTTCACCTTGTTGCTGCTGTACGGCTGCTCCTCCATATAGGCGGCTGCCTTCCCTGCAGACTGGCTGCTACTGGCGACAGTCTCTCCCTCTCTCCAGTCGGCTGGCTGCTGCGAACCACCCTCTACAGGCTGGCTGCGCCTGACTCCCCAAGGCGGCTGAATTAACTACTGTGCCCGCCTTCCCTACAGGCTGGCTGCAGCCACTTCAACTGTGCGCTGGTGTTAACTGCCGGCTGCGCCTGACTCTCTACAGGCGACCCTCTGCTGTTGGCTGAAACTACTCTACAGGCAGCTGTTTACTCCACGTTGCACTCTTCCAGGTGACTGGCTGTACTATACACCTGGCGGCTGCTTCACCATCCATACAAGAGGCTGCCATCTCTTCCTTTTACCACTGCTGCGCATACACCCTTCAAGGCGGCTGCTGTGTACCTGCTTACAACGTACAACCTCTGGCGGCTCAAGTTGTACTTAACCACAGCAGGCAGCTGTGCCCTTTGTGGTGGAACTTGTTTGGAGGTTCACCACGTGGCTACTCTTTCTCCAACAAAGGTGGTTTCAAAGACTACACAAACACTACAAGTTTTGGTCTTCTATCAACCATCTACAAGTAAGTGATTTTCAGATTTGAGTAAAGCATTTAATGTTTAAATCTGGTAAGAGATTCGTCCCGCTCGGCCTACACCCGTTCGGTGCCGGGTTGTCCAAGCTATATGGGCGAACCTCGGTCCAAAGGTGCTGAGATCGGGAGAGCCAGGCGTTAGTACGAGAGCGCCTGTCTGTGCGTGGTCTCGGAACACCAGTGTGGTGCTCTCCGCGGAGTCCAGTGAAAGCACAGGACCGTAGTGATTGGACCACACTAGTGGTCGTTCTGCTCCAAGTTTTTCTACATCGAAATTCGAGTTATTTGTTTAATACTGTTTTCATATGTACATGGACATGATCTGGTTCTCAGAACCCGTGGAGCATTGTATTCTTTAAATACTCCCAATAAATATATCATATATTGAGGGGGGGGTCGGCCCGTTCCGGCCCCAGTGCTGGTGTCCATCTTTCCATTTCTGTCATTTAAATTTCAAGTTGTTTTAAGTTGTCCATTTCATATTTGTGGTTTTAAAGTTGTGCTATTAAACGTGTAGGTGTCCAATTGAGTCTTTCCCACTTGACGGGATCGGTTTCATTGGTATCAGAGCACGGTTGTTTCCCTCTTCCTAGTGGGGAAACGAATCTGTGTATTGGACATCCCGCTTTTAGCAAACTTTGAACACAATGGACAGCCAAGGCAACCCTTTGGAAGTACCAAATTCGAGGGGTCCCTCTAGTGCTTCTCGTGGGTCTGATGCCCTGCGAGGTAGACACAAGCCTCTTGAAAGGGTTCTGGATAGTGAATCCAAAGGTCAACTGTCTCCAGGAAAGCCCGGGGGGATGTCACCAATTGGCCGACCATTTGGTCCATTCCCACATTTTTGCGTCTCGTTCACTTGAGGCCAGGCCAGTGTCTCGTGTGAAGAGGCCAGTATTTTTGCTGACATGGACGGGAGCCAGACTGGTGCCACCCGTGTGTTAGCAGGATGGTGTCGTATGGACGGGAGCCAGATCAGTGCCACCCGTGTATGACCTGGACTGTGTTCGATCCATGGGACTGTCACGCCATGGAAGAGCCAGTATTCGTGCCGTGTTTTACCTATGGGACTGTCACACCTAGGGAAACTCGTGCCTGGAACTGTGTCTTACCTATGGGACTGTCACTCCATAGGAAGACCAGGTTTTTATGTTTTATGTCGAGCCAGTTTTGTGCCGACAAATATTTTGTACATGTTCCATGAACGGGAGATATGTCCATGTTACTTTTGCACATGCACACATATTTTGCATGTTTGAAACTGTTTTCGCATGACATGTATTCGTGTGTTTGCCTGCCTGACGTGTTACTTACTGAGCGGGGACGCCTGCCAGTGAGTCGTGAAGTGTGCCCTGTATTCTGACAAGTTTCAGTGCATGTGAACAGGTGGTAAGTATGTCGCACATGTTTGTTTTAATGTTTTAAATTCTAACCCTTTATTTTTATAAGGTTAGGGGTTCACATTCATTTAAAAGTGGGCACCCCCTTTGGGCACCCACTTTGGGGCCAAGGTGGGGAGCCTCACTTTTAAGTGAGTGTGGGGGTGGGCATGGTCACCAACCCCCACTAGTCCCCTTCATGCATGCGTAGGTAGGACTAAGGTTAACTACACTTCAGTTTTTATTAAAAGAGAGGGCCCTCTTCAAGCGTGGCATGGATCGCTTCTCTCTTACGTGAAGAACCAGGCGGCTATCATCCATCGCTTCTCCTCTACACGGCTGAAGTTCACCTTGTTGCTGCTGTACGGCTGCTCCTCCATATAGGCGGCTGCCTTCCCTGCAGACTGGCTGCTACTGGCGACAGTCTCTCCCTCTCTCCAGTCGGCTGGCTGCTGCGAACCACCCTCTACAGGCTGGCTGCGCCTGACTCCCCAAGGCGGCTGAATTAACTACTGTGCCCGCCTTCCCTACAGGCTGGCTGCAGCCACTTCAACTGTGCGCTGGTGTTAACTGCCGGCTGCGCCTGACTCTCTACAGGCGACCCTCTGCTGTTGGCTGAAACTACTCTACAGGCAGCTGTTTACTCCACGTTGCACTCTTCCAGGTGACTGGCTGTACTATACACCTGGCGGCTGCTTCACCATCCATACAAGAGGCTGCCATCTCTTCCTTTTACCACTGCTGCGCATACACCCTTCAAGGCGGCTGCTGTGTACCTGCTTACAACGTACAACCTCTGGCGGCTCAAGTTGTACTTAACCACAGCAGGCAGCTGTGCCCTTTGTGGTGGAACTTGTTTGGAGGTTCACCACGTGGCTACTCTTTCTCCAACAAAGGTGGTTTCAAAGACTACACAAACACTACAAGTTTTGGTCTTCTATCAACCATCTACAAGTAAGTGATTTTCAGATTTGAGTAAAGCATTTAATGTTTAAATCTGGTAAGAGATTCGTCCCGCTCGGCCTACACCCGTTCGGTGCCGGGTTGTCCAAGCTATATGGGCGAACCTCGGTCCAAAGGTGCTGAGATCGGGAGAGCCAGGCGTTGGTACGAGAGCGCCTGTCTGTGCGTGGTCTCGGAACACCAGTGTGGTGCTCTCCGCGGAGTCCAGTGAAAGCACAGGACCGTAGTGATTGGACCACACTAGTGGTCGTTCTGCTCCAAGTTTTTCTACATCGAAATTCGAGTTATTTGTTTAATACTGTTTTCATATGTACATGGACATGATCTGGTTCTCAGAACCCGTGGAGCATTGTATTCTTTAAATACTCCCAATAAATATATCATATATTGAGGGGGGGGTCGGCCCGTTCCGGCCCCAGTGCTGGTGTCCATCTTTCCATTTCTGTCATTTAAATTTCAAGTTGTTTTAAGTTGTCCATTTCATATTTGTGGTTTTAAAGTTGTGCTATTAAACGTGTAGGTGTCCAATTGAGTCTTTCCCACTTGACGGGATCGGTTTCACGTGGAGTCGGACTCCATCCAACAATCCCCCTCCTGTGTACAAGAGTCCATGATCCTTCGCATGCCGCAGAAACCACAGGAAACGCAATCCTGCCTCCCAAAGAGTCATCCGCAACCATGAGCTCAACCGCCTCATCAAGAAGCTCCCGTCCAATCTGGTGTCCATCAACCAGATCAATGAACCATACAGCTTCTGAGTCAAAAGAGACATCAAACTGCTCACAAGGATCAACACCTGTTGCGGTGCACAAATAAGTCCTGGAAACCTGATGAAACCTGTTAACCACCCCCTCTGAATCCGGAACCACAAAGCCTGGAGAAACCACCTCCTTCTGCAAGTAAGCACCTGCCACCTGCCTGGCTTTCCGAAAGGTCCCTGTGGAAAGAACATCCTCAACTACTGGAAGTTCTATGTCCCGAACACTATGAGACATCAGAGCATAAGTGACCTGTTCAGCTTCCTCTGACTCACGAACACAAGAACTACCAACATCAGTACTGGAAAGTTCCTGCCAACTGCTGCCATCTACTGGCAAGCTATCCACCACCTGGTCTCGGAAAGCCCGCACCCGCACCTGCAGCGTATCCACACTTGAGTAGCCATTACCAGACTGCTACTCATCACAATCCTGAGGACCTGGGAGAGAGAGTGCTGAAAGCCTGTAAACTCCATTCTCCACTCCGTCTTCCCAAACCACTTGGCCTGTTGCTTTGTCCCGGAGAGCAATAAAATGCTCATCAAACTCCACCCGTACGCCAGTCTTGCAAACCTGATGCACTGACAACAGATGAAAACCAAGTGCCGGAACATACAACACCTGGGAGGAATGCTTCCCCCCTCTGCCATCGGGAACTATCTCCATCTTGCCCTCACTGTGAACTGGGATAGTGGACGTATCCCCAGTAAGAATATGACCAAAAAGCCTGCAGAGATCCTGTAAACCGAAACGGGAAGCAGTCATGTGCCTGGAAGCACCACTATCGAGAATCCACTCCCGAGTATCCGTTGCGGAGAGTCATCCAATCTCCTCCTTGCCTGAAGAAAATGAAGCATCGGTGTCCATCACCTCCAGGTGCACAAAAGCCGGAGTCTTCATGATTGCTGCTGAGGAATCTTCACCCTTCTCGGTCTTCCGCTTGGGACATTGCCTCCAATAGTGGCCTTTCTCGTCACAATCATTACAGGTCCTCTCTGCCTTCAGTTTCTCGCGGTTAGCGTCGGACTTCTTCTCAGAAGACTTCTCCGATGAAGCCTTCCCTTTGCCCGAGTTACGGCCTTTCGACCGTTGGCCAGTAAAGGCCTCCGAACCTCCACCTTGAGGAGGGTTCGTGAATCGTTCCTCTTGGTCCAGGACCATGGGCACAAGCTCCTCCCACGTGATGGTGCTGAGCTTGCCACTGGTAATCAAAGACGAGTAAAATGCTGAGTACGAAGAGGGCAAATGTGACAGCAACGTGATGGCCATGTCCTCTGACGATATCTCCTTCCCAGCCTGAAGAACTTCCTGCTGAAGAGCCTGCAGCTTGTTAATATGCTCCCGCATCGTCGACGACTTTGCAGGGCTCATAACCCGCATCTGTACTTCCAAGGAAATCCTCTTCATGGGCGATACCCTGTTGTAAAGTGAGGCCAAATGCTGCCATATTCCTCTGGCCAGCGTCATATGCTTTACATGGTTGATTACCTATGGTGTGCAGTTGAGAAAGATAAACGAACGGACCCTGGCGTTGACACGATCCCATATCTGTGTCTGTGCCTCCTGGTCCTTCCGGATCGACGGTAACTCCCCTTCCTCTACTTCCGGTCGTGGAACACCAACAACGACGAAATCGGCGAGGTCGTAAGACTCCAGAACGGATTCCATCATCACCTTCCATATGCCATAGTTGCTCCCGTCCAACTGACGGTCCACCGGGAACGTGGGGAGTGTCGGGATCTTCACATGTCTCTCGGCCATCTCAAACAGATCTGCCATAGCGGGGATGTACTCTGAAAAGGGTGGGTGGGTGGGAACAAAGAAGAACTAAAACGTGCAAGTGGCTGTCCAGCAAATCAGCCCGCCTTCCTCTTGCTTCTCCTCTTCCCGATCAGCCCAAAACAGTCCACCAATCAGCCACAAAACAGTCCCCCTCTTGCTCACACAAATCCCAAGACCTATCTAGAGCCTAGGGCTCTGATACCATGTCAGAATACGCAGCGGAGATGATGACCAGATCTGGGAACACAAGAACAAAAACGCAGGCAGAAAAACAGCACAAGAGAGAGAGAGATGTAGGCGTGTAACTCTGCTCTGATATACACAAGAAGATCCCGAGAAATGATACAAATATGGTATGGGGCTGGGGGCCTATATATATGCCCCTGGGAGAGCAGTCGGCCAGCATAGGAAGTGCCCACGACTGCTGAAAAATGTCCACGACTGCATAAATGCAGTCGGCCAGCAGAAAAGTGCCCACGACTAAACAAGTACAGTCGGCCAGCAGTCCAGTAGCCCACGACTGAGAAACATGCAGTCGGCCAGCACTGGAGTGCTCCTGGCATCCTCTGGCAACCCTCCCAACCACTGGAAAAATGGGAAAAAATAGGGGAAAAATACGGGGAGTGAGGAAAAATGATAAAACACCTGATAAGGGCGGGCACACCCACAACAAAGGCCTTGGTGTATACAAATAGACAGGAGATGACTTCTAACAGCTGCCCAGGAGGGAGCATGAGTTTGAACCCGAACGCCTAGCTACACGCATACGCACACGTGTATGTAAACACATGCATGCATGTACACTAATGTAAATATGTATACACACACATACATAACACACACACACACATGTATTTTTATATATGTGTGTGTGTGTCTATGTGTAGAAGGCTTAGCTCTGATAGATGGACAAAATGCAAAGATGTGGTGCTTATTTTGGGCATTTTAATCTTCTAAGATAGATGCTTATGTGCAGCATTTCAGTACCTGTTGGACTAACACTTCTTCACTAATGATAACAGGTTTAACCTATCTGCTCCAACAATTACTCCCGACATCAAGAAGGAGCTCCAGCTTTTGAAGGTGCTTTAGTGTTTGATACTTACCTTGAATGGAAACGACCAAGGTTTTATGAAGGGAATTTTTTGTTTGACTTGGGGACAACTCCTTTGTGCAGCTTCGTGGTGTTGTAGATCCAAAGAGGCATTATAAAGCTGAAGATTCCAAAGGACTGCCAAAGTATTTCCAAGTAAGGCATGATCATTTTGTTGACACTAAGGGTCACTGAGTGCTCTGGGTGATCATAAGTTCGGGAATGGTCTGTCTGGTGTTTATGAAGTCTGTGCATGTTGTGGTAATTAGTGGTGTGTGGATTGCTTCATAATCATGCCTCCTGCTGCTTCCTTGACCATGGATTCTGGCAATCTTAGAGTAATCAATCCTCACACTTCGCCGTGCATGTCCTTGGCCTCAAAGCTGTCTTGCCGCTTTCCTCCCAAACAAGGCTTTAAGTTTGGGCCTACCTTATTTATGACGGGACTTCTTTGAGGGTACCCCTAAATCATGCTATCATTGCCAACCCTTGCTTTGCTGTGCTCAGAAGATCTGATAGTCTTGTGGTTTTATAGGTGGGAACCGTGGTTGGAGGTCCAGCAGATTTTTATTCAGGAAGATTGACAAAGAAGGAACAAAAGGGTTCACTTGCTGACGAACTCCTGTCAGATTCTTCACTTTCTGCCTACAGGTTTGTGTTTTCAACCACAGACCCTGTTCATAGTGGCTGTGCCTTGGGTGTGGTTAGAAATTTAATCAATTGTGTGCCTTTGTATCATCAGGAAGCGAAAATACATAGAGATTCAAGATCAGAAGCAAGCAGGAGGAAAGGCCTTCTGGAAGAAAAAGAAAAGCAGACGAACACCATCATGGGCTAGGATATAATAAGCATCCTCAGTTAGCTTGTTCCTAACATTCTCATCCTCGTGGTTTTGTATTTTTTAAAGACCTAGTCATTGCCAGCGTGCCAATGACCGGCTTTGTAGATTGTTTAGAGGCTGAACCCCTTGATTAAAACTTGTGATTTAAGCCTGCATACAAGCTGGAAGAGGGTAAGCTCAGACAATAGCTTGGTGAGAATCAGCTGAGAGTCAAGCTCGTGGTTACCTGTAGCACAAGGTTTGCCTCTTGATTTTGATAAGCTATAGGCTGGACCTGCCCTTGTAGTAGGTATCAAGCATTGGTTTCAAGTATTAAATGCTTTGTATCAAAAACGCTGGTTTGTAGGCTGCAGGTTCCACACATTATTTTAAATGTACTTTTCGGGACTTCTCTTTAGCTAGGCAGCTTTTTACCTCTGTGGTAAAAGCTACAATTTGAGTTTTGTAGATTCTAGTCCTGAGTAACAATAGCAGTTAAACATCGGATTCAACATTTATGTTCTTAGCTAGGGAGCTTTTTACTTCTGTGGTAAAAGCTACAGTTTGTGTTCGATAGGTTCTTGTCCTTTAGAGTAACAATAGCAGTTAAACATCAGATTATCGTTGTCTTGAGTGTTTGCTCAACATGTAATCCTATGTGCAAGTAAGCTCATAAACTCACATGGAGGTTGTAGGCAGAGTGGACCATGAGTCTCCCCTTGGCTCTCAGCAGCAACACCATTGTCGACATTTGTTTCCCACCTGGTCACTTCTTCACAGTTGATAATGCAGTGCAGAGTCCATATGTTGCGAAAGCAATGACAGTAGCTTGAGAAGTATCTAGGGACAAAATGAGCAAGATTAGAGAAGCCTGCCCACACCGATCAACGTGCTCAACAGGTTGAGCAGCAAACTGAGATGTTAAACAACTACAGCATGGCTTTGGGAAGAAGCGTCAGAGTGTTGACACCACAACGTGCAACTAGAGGCGTTGACACCGCACAACTCAATGCTGAGAAGAGGATTACGATAGAGTCAATGCTAGATGTGATTGTAGAGTTGCAGCTGTTGTTGCCTGTGGAACTCTGTGCCCGGCTTACTTTAATGCACTTGGAAAGTTTCCTATGAGTAGATTACAAGAAAGATCTTCAGACCTCCAATGATGCCAACCATCACCACAGTTAGAACGGGGTGGTTCTGAAACACCAAACAGAACATGGCTACAAAAGAGAAGATGTCTTTAAAGACAATAGACACCTCAGCGGTCATTAAGGTCACAAATTTGGACACATGAAGGATAGTGTCAAGCAAAAGTGTGACGAGAAATACAAGGCAACACTAGTATTGTTATTGAAGAGTGTTATATAAGAACCAAAGATGAGGAGCATTGGATAAATATGAAGTGTTTGCGCTTGTCTCTTGTACAAGGTGCAGAGCCCTGCCAGTCCCATTCAGTTGGCTATTGAGGGTGCCAAAGTACCGGTTTCAGATCACCACCATGGCATGTGGTATGCTGGCTAGCTCGCTTGTGGTTATCACCACCTTCTGTGACATACATGCAAATACGCTAATGTGCCGATCACAGACATGCTTGCACACGCCAATGCACCAATACACAAATGATAAATATTTTTTTGCATAAATGTCGGAGCAGAGGCACTGGCTTTGTGGTGGTTTGAATGGGCTCTTGTGGTGCATCACAGGAGCTCAATAATTAACATGAGGTGCCATTAAGAAGAGCAGGTTTCTCATATCAACATATTGATATTGGAGAAAAGAAGTGTAAAGTCATTCTTTCAAGAAAAAAGAGCCATTTTGAGTTCCAAGCGATGTCACTTGGTTTAACAAGTGCACTGACATGCTTTAGAACCTTGAAGGGTGAATATATATTCATGTTTTTGGATGAAAGCTTGTAATTCATTTCAACACTTGAGGATTGTAATGTAGGTCCTCAACAGCCCATTGAGCGAATGCCTGGATGAAGAAGAGTAAGACCCAAGTGCACAATTGGAGAAGTTACATTATATACAGAAGTTAACTTATATACAAGACCTAATGTATTCACTCACACTTAAAAGTGTGGTCAATCGGGCGTCCATGGCTCATACATAGTCTATAGCTTATACAATACTTAATCTCATAATACGTTCATGAAGTGCATCATTAGGGAAATTAGGCTAGCTTGCTACTGGAGGGAGAATTGCCACAAATCCGTCGGATGGATGCTCCTTCAAGTTAAAAATATGTACATCCTTTTGGTCTAGCCGTCTTTGCTCTTTGATGTAGAATATTAGTTGCAATATATTTGATAATCCCAAAATGGACTCACATTCTCCTTCTTGATGTTGATATCATTCTTGTGTTTGTGTCGAAGACTTTGTTATGGGGAGGATAGAGAAGCAGTGTTGTTGCTCATGACAGTAAGTGAATGTTAAATGGCCATTGTTCCTTTGGATCTAATGGAGAAGGATGGTTAGTAATGCAAAAGTTAGTGATAGGTGGAAAATCCTAAATGGAGTGGGGTCCTTTGTAAGTGATTGCATTTTTTCATTCATTTTTGTAAGTTTCTTTGTGTGTATTTTTTCTCTTTTTTCTTTTTGGGTAATCACAAGTAAGGTTATAAGCTACAGGGATTTCAAGGCTTGTTACAATGGTAGTGGGGAGTTTGGAGGAATGTAGACACAATCATTAGAAAAAAAGTGATAGAATCACAAGCCGTCATTTGATACATTTAAGCAACACTCGAGTAATTTAGATATTAGCTTCTTGGTTGCCTGCCTTTCATGTGGTAGGATGAATGTCAAATGAGCTTAAGGAGGAGGACATGTCTTTGCATTAGCTATAACGATTTAGAGCTTTGTAGATTGTTGACTTTGATCTACTCTTATTTGGGAAGGTTCTTCTGACACTCTATCCTTTTTTCAGGTAGACGGTTCTTCTAGCTCCCTTGTTATTTTCACCTCCTTGTTGAGCACCAAGTTCTTATGTCTACCCTTCCTTTTTGTTAGGACAATGTCATGTTCTTATGTCTATGACTAAGCTTTCATAGATTTCAAGTTGTGCCATTATGCGTACGAATGACTTTGTTATAGAAGTGAACATTGAAGCTTTGAATGACCTTTTATATATTGAGGCTGCAAGCAAGGTTACCTATTGCTTGCCTTTGTCAATTTTACTGCAAGAAGGTTCTTGTAGCTTCTTTGTTTTTGGGAGAGGGTTCTTGTGGTGTACTTGTTGCTTCTTTGGTCTCTCCACACCATTGGTGAGTTTGGTGCACTCCTTGTAATTGAAGTTGTGTTCTTTTTTTTGATTTATTTATGTACCCATATGATGGAATTGGCATCATTATACTCTTGATCAAGGAGTAGGTGCATAGACACCTATCTTTTCTAAACTTTTGAGACACCTATCTTTTCTATAGTTTTCAGATTGGGGGTTGGTGTGGGTTAGTGTCATTGTTGTTGTTGATGTTTCTTTCTTTTTGCAGGCTTAGGAGGTGTTGTGGGTTTCCATGGAAGAGGAGGAATAGTATTCTTAAAAAAAAACTTCTAAGATTTGTGTTGTGGGCAGGTTGGGGAGGTAGTGCAATTGTATTGCTATCCTTATAATAGCCTTGAGCTACCAATAAGTGCTTTTTCATCCATCTTTTGATTCCCTAAAAGTATTTGGAAAATGTTTTTCGTGGTTGATTTATGTTCTTTGGGAGAGTTTAAGGTTTGGTGCCCTGCTCGGCATTATTTTATGAGATAGCAATGGGTTTTGTAGGGTTGGGTCTTCAACAAAGGAGTTACCGATGTCGAGGTAACTTTGATGGATTCAACTTTGTCAACTAAGATGACCTTCAATGTTTTTGTTGATGACTTAAAGATATTTTCAAGAACATGACAAGATTTTTGTGATGGAAGCCTTTGTCTCCTTTGGTGAGGTTAGTCAAAGAGGGGGGGGGGGTCTCTCAAAGTAGAGACTTTATCATGGGATATTGTTGACATGGGTCTTGATTACCACTAGCAGTTGTTGGAGAGGCTATACCCTTGGAAAGAGGGTCTATTAATGTTTAGGTTGGTGTGGGTTTAATCTTACCCTTGCCAGTGTAAGACTCGATCCTTTTGTATGGTGTCGACATGATTGGAGGGACATTTTTCTATACGAATGACTAATAATTGCAAGGTTGTGAAGTTGGAGATAGAAGCCTCTTCCTTTGATGGAGAGATGTAGTTGAAGGAATAGAGTCTATGATGTGTAGGTGAAGAAGTTTCCTTGTAGCTTAAGGTCACGCTCTTCTCTACATTCTTCTCATGGTATTAGAGCGCTAGTTCACGTAAACGCACTTGTCCGAAAACAGTTACAATTGATGGTGGTCCCCAACTCTGCTTTGATATGACAAGTGAATTGAATTTAAGATTGGAGAGGACATCTCTTTGAAATGTTGATCAACTCCTTTATCTCATCTCCTCTATTTCTTCTTTTAAAAAAATTGGGTCCTTTAGACAGCATATTATTCTACAGTAATGGGGGACATTCATTAGTTTTACCTTCACTCCTATCCAAAAAAATTTAATTAAAGATTAAAAACCAAGGGTTCTTAGTTCAATTGGTGAAAAAGGTTTGAACATATCTCAAAGGGTTCTAATGAAAGAATTAGCTTCTTTTCATGGCTTATTTATCATAAAGCAATGTGTATGGGTGACATAATGGCTTGGGTTGCTAAGTGTAATTCTTGTAATTAGTTGGTATCATTGAAGCACATTGTTTTCATGTGTCCTAATGCTTTTTTTCATGTGTCCTAAGGCTTTTCCCACATTTAAGTGATTCTCACATGCTTCCCACCAAAGCACTTAAATTTAAGTGCTTCCAACTCAAGTTAATGGACTTCAATGAAGTTTATCTTACAGTCTGAAGTTAGGTGGGAACTTGACTTAACCACCTAACTCTTGACTAGAGAAAGCAGAGTCATGAGGCCATGGAAAGTTTTCATAAAAATTTTCCCTACCTAGATAAGTTAGACACCAAGAAAACACCTTCAAAACGAAAGTGAAAAGTGAATTAGAAGGTCTAGCATGGAATCACTCATTGGTTGATGAGCATATGGATTGCACTCAGCTCTTATGACCCTTGCGAAATGGATGGCAGACACAAATTTGATATGGCTATTTTTCTTATAGACACCAATTTTGTTTATTATAGGTGTTCGTGATTGTGTATGAATCCACCTTTAGGCAAGGTACCATTTGCAAAAGGAAATTTGCAACTTGTGTATCTACTTTTTGGCCTTAACTCTCTCTAGTAAGGAGTTTAGTGTTCGATGGTTTAATCTAAATTAAAAGGACTAAATTTATGTGAAACTTCTAAGTTCTTTCCATCTAAAAGTCAATGGTCTAGTCTTAAATCAGGCTCAAATTGGGTGGGAATATTTTAAATGTGGAAATATTTAAGTGCTTCTAGCCTTCCATCTCAAGCACTTCACTACTCCCACTTTTAAGTGCTTCCAGCCTTCCACCCAAAGCACTTCCACCCAAAGCACTTCAATATTCCCACAATTCTCAATACTTTGAGCCTTCCACCCACAAAGCACTTCAATACTCCCACAATTCCCAGTATTTCCATCCTTCCATCCAAAGCGCTTTAATACTCCTAGATTTAAGTGCTTCCCTCCAAAGCACCTAAATTTGGGAGCATTTAAATTCTTCTCGCATGCTTTGGTGGCCTAATAAAGACTAAATGTGGTAACATTTAAGTGCATTGGTCCAATAAAAACTAAATGTGGGAACATTTAAGTGCTTTGGGAACATCTAATAGGGATTTACTTGACCAACTTCATTAAATGCAGCTTGGCCATCTCAATTTCAAATCAATTTTGACACATTGGGAAAGTTGAGTAAACCTTGAAAATAGTGCAAAGTTCCAAATTGACTTGTAAGTAAACAAAAGTACATGGGTGCATTTTGGGTGTAGGTGATTGAGATGTTTTGAAATATGCGAAACAAGATTGAATAAATTTTGGATAGGTTTAAGATATCTGGGCAAGAAATCTAAAAATTAGGATATGTTTGAGACATTTTGAAATTTGGGTAATAAATCTTGGAAAAAATCCAAGTTCCAAAACTTAAGCAAAGTTTTCACAATCAAGACATCAAATTTAAGGTGGCCTGGTGGGAATGATAAAACAATCCTTGCATTAATGGCAAGGATGCATGATAAAAGGCCATAAGTGCTTCAAAGGTCAATGAATATTTCCACATTTAAGTCCTTCCCACCCAATTTTAGACTATCCCATGATCCCATCATCATCCATGGAGACTTTTAGATGGAAAGCATTTGAATGTTCTCATCCAATATCCAATTTAATTCTCTAGTCATCAATAGACCTAAATGAACTTTATGCCGTGATCTAAAATTAGTGGGCAATTGATTTGGCTACCTAAACTCTTGACTAGAAACAGTTGAGTGACCACTCATGGTGACTACCTAAACTCCTGACTAGAAAAAGTTAAGTGACCACTCATGGTGAGTGGCACTGTGTGCTAGAGAAAGTTAAGTCATGGGTTCAAAAAGTAGGAAAACAAAACCATATGATCTCTATTCTCGAAATTAAACAAGATGAGGCATTAGGAGAAATGTGGACTCAATTTTGGGCCCTGTAAGAAGTGCCAACTCAGCTTAGAGAGAAAATAAAAAAGGTTTAAAACATATCCAAATTTGCAATTCGGCTCATTTTTTACTATTATAATAGGAGGTTTAAATATATTAAAATATACATATTCTTTCAATGAGGTTTCATCATGAGGCGACATTCTTTGTTGGATGCACGTAAAACTTGTCAGAACCAAGATTTCACATATTTGAGGTAGTTATGTTTTAATAAATTCAAGGAAAGCTTTAATCATCATCCTGACCATGGGGGTTTTCCTACTGAAACTTAAAAAAAAACGTCCTTACTAATCGAGTTAGTTATTGTTTCAATTCTTTAATATGTTTTATGATGACAAAAAATACTAGCTTTACAAATGAGAACATTAATCCAAATTTGGGGATTCCAATTAATCCACCTTCAACAACACATGGAGACACTCAAATTCTCAGTAACAATAGTAGAAATGGTGCATGTAAAAGAACATATGATACTTACCATCATCATGTGGACATACAATAATCTGAGAACTAGTCTTTGAAGAAACAAAATAAGAGTTTTTTTTTAATGTTATCAGCAAAAAGAGCAAAGGAGGAGTAATGGAGAGTGTCATTTAGACTTGTGGACCGATGGGTCAATGTATCCCAAGGATCCACTTACAAATTCACCACCTCCATTTTACAACATTACAAACCTACTACATTTCAATGGTGATGGTAGATAAGGTTTGCTGGGTTATGCCCAACACTTGGAAACAAAAGCGATGGTTGCAGAACAGTAGAGGGATTTTTTACAGATAGAGAACACTGAAATAAAAAACTAAATGGGTTGTATGCAGAGAAGCTTATGGCAAACAAAGAAACAATTCAAGACTTGGAGAAAAAGATTGATGCTTTAAGGAGAAAGGACACAGCACTAGGGCCACACAAAAGAAGAAGGCAACTTTGCAACATAGAGAAAATGAAAGTTGGAAGTGGAGGGATGAAGAAGCGAGTACAGGCTGTAAGGTAATGTTAACTCTTGTTTCATATATATTTCTCTTTTTAGATTAGGTTCTTTGTTTGAAAGTAGACATACGTAATCAGATTTGATGTTATTCTATTTTTAGATCTTTACTTCATCATCAAGAGTCCAAGGTACATTCCGAAGCTGGAGTGCATTCCAGTCATTTGGTACCAAAAGGAATAGTGGAAGAGATGCTGTATCAAAAGAAGTTTCAAAAAATCAATGAGAAGCATGTGTCTTCTTTTATAAACAAGAACCAGCTCGATGCAACTCAGGTGCAAGCAATGCTGGATGGGACTAGCATCTCTCAGAAAGCATATAGTATACTGTTTAAGGCACTAGCAGAGAAATATCAAAGTAAGAAGCATAAATGTTCGTTACTTCCAAAACCAATGCAAGTAAAGTCTGCACGTCAACATGTGAACTGAGAGGTGTTTAAGAAGCTTGGTTCAACGGTACATATTGAAGCAACATTCGTTGCTAAAGACAGAGAGGTACTCTTTAACCACAGCACAACAATATTTTCTTTGATCTTGAAGCTTTGCTTAGGTACGGAGTTCAGCTCTTTGAGATTAGTCAAGAAGAATGCGAAGGAGTTCTAAAATTTATTTTGAAACTAGATGAGTGTGAGATTTTAAAGAACAGAAAAATGGAGAGGGTTACTATCACTCTAATGAACAGGGCCTTAGACACATCAATTACAAAAGATGATGCAAGATATTTCAGTGTTCAATCGGAGAATAACATATTGCCGCTTGGATCTTTTGAGGTATCTTCTTTATCATTGAATATGACTATGTATTACATTGAAATAATTTAAACACGAAACTTGTATTAAACATGAGCTTCTTCCTAATGACAAGGTGGATAAAGAAGACTTTGAAATTTTATATTGGGTGTTTCATCAAACTACAATTCCATCACTGATTAGTGAGCAAAGAAATGGAAGGGCCCTTCATGTGCCTGGGTTCGGTGACTATAAAGTGGAATGGCACATGGCAGGTGATTTGAAGACTCTAAAATGCATGTATAACATAAGCAAAGGTGCAAATGCAAATTGTCCATGTCTATATTGTATGTCAAGTGCCAAAACTTTAGATCGTGTACTATGGAACAAAGCTCCTGATAGGCATTTAAAAGATAAAGATTTCAAAGCAGTGCTTGATATTCCTCTATCCAGAGTGCACATATGCACATTGCATGCACTATGTAGAATTGTAGAGAAGCTGTTGTATTTGTACATATGCTTTGCATGGATGTTAAAGCCTAAAAAAGAATCTCTAAAAGTAATCAAAGCAATAGAAAAAGTGCTATCAGACATTGGCTTGCATGGGGGGCATGTGAAAATTGAGGAGGACGATAAGCGGTCACAAAGGGGCAGCAAAGTACAAAAAAAACCATCAATAGGTGGTGTGAAAGCTAAAAGATTTTTGTCATACTGCCTCAAAGACTGTCGAGATAAAAACAAGCAAAAGATGTTTAATCAATGGAAAAATCTACATAATGTAGTCAAGGACATTGGAAACGAAGGTTCAATCCAAATCGGAAGGCAGATGTGTGGATTTCACTTGACAAGACCTTTGCATTCATAAGCTAGAGCAATAGTGAGATAAAATTATTTGAAAACATATTAGAGACTTGGAGGAAGGCATTCATTTTGTAGGATGGAGTGATCAACATGTAACTCATTACATGGTAAGAACTTTAAAAACTACTACAATCTCAATACTATGAGACCAACTAATACATACATATGATTTTTTTCTGTTTTGTCATTGATTGTTGGAGCATATACTATATAATCATACACCATATTTTGCAAAGACATATGGTTCATTATCAATATGGTCAACTCAAGGCATGGAGAAGTCACATCACATGGCAAGAACAGGTTACTTTAAGCACACTAGACATGGTGGAGGAGGCAAGAATCGAGCCAATAGTCTTTTAGAGTTACATCAATGGACTTACAGGAAATTGATTCACAAAGCAAAACAAAAAGACACATTCAAGTCCTCATCATTGACACGTGCAATACAATTAATAAAGAAAAGCAACAATGCGCTTGGAATCAGTCAACTGTGAGAGAGTGCCATCAGTTGTGGCATCGCTCAAGAGTCAGGGTTGGGAGAAGGTGGTCTAGATGAGGTGGGCTTGATCTTCTTCAATGGTCTTCCTTTTCCTCTTCTTCCTCTTCATTTGCCGAGAGATCTATTTTTTTTGGCGTCTGCATTGTTGGAGGCAACAATTCTTGACCGGCTTTTTCTTGTCCTTATCAGATATCTTTTTCCATATGGATGTAATGTGTCTGGGTCTGTAATTCCCACTACAATAGCATGCGCTGTATATGACAGGTAGTAGGGGCATCTTAGTGCTTGGCAACCATACCTCTGACCAAACACCCGCAGTGCAAACTGTTTCTTGACAAGAACCACCTTCTCAGCATTTAAAGGCACTTCATGTCCACCACAAAACCTGGATAGTACTTTGAATGCGAATAAAGGGAATTGTGCATTGTCTTTTGAGAACTCCTTGTGAAATATAATGATCTGCGTATTAAAATTGTAATCATCATGACTCATTTCACTGCTTGCTGTTGCAAGTGTCATAAATTGCACGTAACTTTTGATGATTCAAATGTCTTATATATTGAACGAGAGCAATATCCTTTCGATGACCTGTTGACTTTGAAGTGGAAGCTCCGGATGATCTTGAGCCTCCTGCTCTCTTCAGGAAATCATCATCATATACAAAAACCTCGTACCAATGTTATATGTTTAATTGACACAATCGACAAAGTCCACGTAAATCAAATTCTTATAGTTTGAAAAATCTTTGGCTCTATTACCTGTTGATTTTCATCACCCTCAAGCATGGATCTTGTCCACAAAGGGATCATGGACTTACTATCTTCATGCACAGTAGGTGCCAAAAATTTGTCCATATCTGCCAAACCAAGACGGTCAGTAATTGCTGCAGCCTCCTCCTTGGAAGGCAATTGGGTTTCATATGTCCTAAGCTTCATCGAACATCTTCTTTAATATCTCCTTGCCAAGCAAGTACTCGGAGTCCTGGACTGCAGAATCAGCTAGTAGATAATTGTCAACTCCTTCCTCTATCCAGCCCATGTCTGCTTCACCAAAATTTGCTAAGGCAGCCAAGCAATAGTCTTCCCACGAATATTGAAATGTTGCATAATGTCTGTTAATAATACATAATCAGCTTGGGCTGCCATAGTAAAGCTGGGCGCAAGGAAGGTAGTGACAGCTCCCCCTCTTCGTTCTAATTAGAAGGTGTTGCATGAAAGGGGATAAGGGATGCATTAGCCTTAAAGGTTTCCTTTTCGGTCTCTGCCCTCTCCTTTGCTGGCTCTATAGCCACCTCTTCCTCAACCCCATCATCCTCAATTGGCACTTGAGTGCTTGCCAAAGTCACTGTCTCGGGGGGCTCTGAGTCCTCAGTAAGAAGATGCAAAAACAAAGAAAACCATAACTAAATTGGAGCAGGCGACACTTCTTTGAGTGTATTGGGCATTTCTCCTCTACTCTATTGCTATAGCTGGGAATCTTTTCAAGACAACGGCTAAGCCTCCTCTTCATGACTTTGTCTATTGCAAAATCAGATTGATGAACATATCGTTCACCATCGAACATAACGATATTGGCAGAAACAGTGTCTTCATACTCCTGCTCACGGTCCGGAACAATCCTACAAGAATTAATGACGTTCTCAAGAGAAAGTTCCTTGTTGAACATTGAAGACAACTCCTGCAAATGCTCGTGGGCTTGTGCATTGTACAAGAACATAAACAGCTTTTTTGCACAAGACTCTTCTGCCTCGTCATCCGATTCGTAGACAATGTCCAACTCTTTCGAAGACATGCCTAAAAAAAACATTTCAGTCAATTAGAACATGCACGCTTATTATACATGGGGTCAGTATTTGGTGAGCGATAAGGAGATTTGGATACACATGCAAGCCCCCTGTCGCTTGGGCTTTGACTTGAAGGCCTATAAACTTACTTGGCCTTCATGTTTACACATTTGCAACCCACTACTACTCTAGAAAATTTGATTTCAATTGAAACCTTAGTTTCCATGATGGTGGTGGAGGGAGGGAGGGAGGGAGGGAGGGAGGGAGAGATGGGCATACCTGCAGAAAAAATTGAAAGATTTGGCGATGGCGTTGGCAATGCAGAGGGACGGCGATGGCGATGCAAAGGGACGGCAGTGTAGGTAACTCAACGCAAATGGGTGTCTCAGCTTATCACACAGAGCCGGTTAGCTTTGAGGATTTCCTATTAGACTTAAACCTAGAAGGATTTTAGCATGCAAATATAATTTATGAAATAGTGTAAATTTCTAAAAATGTATGTCCCAAATTTCTTGATTTGCTGATTTGAGAGGAGTCCAATGGGAATTTGGGTACATTTCTAAAAAATATCCTCCCCGAACACTGCTTCCAAGGGAGATTTGGGACTTAAAAAACTCGTACCACATGAGGAGCTTTGGGACACACGAAGAGTTTTGGGACACACGAAGAGTTTTGGGACGTTATCGGCTCATACCAATCGGCGGACATTTAAAAGGTCGAACACATTAACGACGCGTGAATATGGTATGTGCTCACTCCTCGACTTTCTTGCATGCTTATTTTTTTCACCTCTGAGTCTATGACAAAATAGCAAGAGACAAATGCCATCACTGCTACATCCATCTTCCAACTACATCAGCCTCCTCAATGCCCCCCAAATTGAGCCAAACGCCATCGGCCTCTACATCCATTATAGGTATTTTAGAGTTCTTTCAGACCCTCTATTAACGTTTTGCTGTCTGAATGTTGATAATAGTGTCTGTACAAAGCGCTTAGGGTTTCATTGGGGTCCTTTTGGTCCCATATCACTTAATATTGACCCCCTTGGCTCACGTCATCCACGGGTCTAGTACCAAGCAATATTGGTACCTATGGACTCCTGTTTGTTTTATATCACTTGGTACCGACCCCACTGTGATAACGTTGGTCATGGGGTTAGTACCAAGCGATTCAAAGGCCTCCAAAATCTTGTTTGCTTTATATCTCTTGGTAACCGACTCCACTGTGAGTCATGGGGTCAGTACCAAGTGACAAAAAGGCCTCCAGAATCCTGTCTACTTTATATCGCTTGGTACTGATCCCAATGTGATAATGTTGGTCATGGGGTCAGTACCAAGCGATTCAAAGGCCTCCGAAATCCTGTTTTCTTTATATGGCTTGGTACCGACCCCACTGTGATAACGTTGGTCATGGGGTCAGTGTACCAAGCGATTCAAGGTCTCCGGAATCCTGTTTGCTTTATTTCGCTTGGTACCGACCCCACTGTGATAACGTTGGTCATGGTGTCACTACCAAGTGATTCAAAGGCCTCCGAAATCCTGTCTGCTTTATATTGCTTGGTACTGACCCCACTGTGTGATAACGTTGGTCATGGGGTCAATACCAAGCGATACAAAGGCCTCCGGAATTCTGTCTCCTTTATATCGCTTGTTGGTACGGAACAACGAGAAATGGAGGAAGTGAATACATTGGACCACATGGCAAAGAACTAGAAACATCTAGAAATGCCACTAATAGCATGTGGATGGGAATAACAGATGGAGTGATACCAAAACCCATCAATGAGGAACCAAGGGCATTGTAGGTGGTGAGAATTGTCTCTATACAAGAGAGGATATACAAGAAATGATAAATGATCCCACTTTCTTGCACACAATGGAACTGCTGTGATCGAACAAAGGCGGGCCGAGACTGCCAAAAATGAGCCCGTCAATGAGGAATTACCCGGACCCAACCTTAGACCCAAACTGAATAGAAGAAGCTATCCACGAAGAGGACATGGTCTAGGCAGGGGGGAGTAGCTCCTCAAAGGCCAATTGTAGATCCCAACGCAAATCCAAATGCAGTCACAAGGGCGGATCTGCTAAACATGGCCATGGAAGAAATTGGCTCTGAGGAATGGTTAGGGAACTAGGCACTACCCTGGAATCTAGACCATCCCAAATAAAGCCACATATTATGTCAAAGCTTGTGCAAAAATTCTTAGGAGATGGAGACCCGATCCAGCATGTAGAAATCTTTGAGTCTACTTGTGAGACATGTGGGCCATTGAGCAATGTAACCAAGATACATGCTTTTTCCTTGACCCTAGAAGGGAAGGCTCACCAATGGTATTGAACACTAAAACCTGAGGATAAAGACAACTAGTAAAAGAAGATGGTTTTTCTTCCTCTCCAAGTTTAGAGAATCGTAGCCCTTCTTCCATGGATTCCTCACAACTTGTTTCTATGGTGGTCAGATTCCTCCAAGCTAAAACACCCAATTGAGTGCTCACCAACAAGTGGCCTGAGCCAATACTCCTTTGGTGGAAAGAACCTGGGTGATTTAATGCACTATCGTTCAGGGGTAAGATCTCTTCCAATAAGTTTACCAGGCCTCAAGTGTATGAATATGTTTCGACATGTGAAATCACTATTCCAACCTTTTCACCTGTTTTTTACCGAAGTGTCTGTCCTGGTCGTAAAATAGTAGATATTGAGAATGGTGCACGTCGTGAAGTAGCAGGTAGCAGTTCACGCCGTGAAAAAACAGAATGTTGTTGATGTCGTGACCTATTTTTCACGCTTTGGAAAACTGATGTTTCACGTTTTGAATTGTCAGCTTAGAATTACTTCAATTTGAGTCGAATAAACTCCAATGGTGTAATTAGGATTCTACTCTTATCGTTGGTTTAACAACCCTTAATTTGTGAACTAGCAGTCCGTGAAAGCTTAACTCGTGAACTGCTAACACGTGAAGCTCTAATGTATGAAGGGTTAACTTTTGAAGTATTAACCCGTGAAGTAGCAGGTTATGGTTTACATCGTGAAGTATCAAATGCTTTACGCCGTGAAACAGAGTGTGGATCACGTCGTGAAATAAAGTGTGGTTCACATCGTGAAGCGCTTCACTACTATTTCACGTCATAAAATTTTTCGGTTTCGTTGTGTTAGACGTGTCAGGATAAGGCGACCGTTCAAATGGTGGTCTTCATCATGCGCATGATTCTTCTTTATAATAATAATAATAATAATAAAAAACCAACTTTCCCATTTTAAATTTTCCAACTAACCTTTCCCCTCTATCATTTTCCAAATTAACTTTTTTCCTCTTTTTTTCCATCTCCCTATTTTCCTTTCCCCACTAAATTTTTTAAATTGTGTATATTCTCCTCCTTCTCACTAAACCCCCCTCGCATCTCTTATATTATATTTTCCAAAATATAGCAAAAAACATTTTTTAAAAAAAGAAGAAATTTATAAAATCTAAAAATTCAAAATCTTATTATCTTAAAATAGAAAAATAGGAAAATGAAAAAAATCCAAAAAAAGAAGTAAAGCAAAATTGATTTTTTCACCTGCGCCTGCACCTAATGTTCTAACATGTATTTGTGCCTTCATTAGTTCCACTGCATCTTTTCGAATCATGGCACATCCATTAGCACATGTTCTTGACACCATCCCGCTACCTTGTGAGCATTCCCACGCCATGATTTTCATGCATATACTTAGGTGGTATGAGGATTGGTGAGGTGTTTTTCCATTTCTTGAGGACACATGAGAGGATTTAGCTCATGTGTTATAACAGTTTGACACCTCATTACGAGATGATATCAACTCAAGAAGGAGCGCAAATGCTTTAGGTTCTAGCAACTAGGCCACATGATAAGTGATTGTCGAAACACACATGTTATTGCCCAACTCCAACTGCCCCAGGATCCCGATACACCAAAGGCTTGTAACTTGAGGTAGAGCAATCAAAATTGGAGAAATTAGAGGAGGCAGATGTCTAATGACTAGAAGGAAGAAGAAAGAGGTAGAATTCATACCACCATTGAGCCTTAGGGTTAGAATAATCATCAATTTTTGGTAATTTAGATCCCATCCAATTACCAAGGTAAAAGTTTTAAGCTTTTGGTTTACTCAAGAAGTAATCATTCATTCATTTCACCTAGATGCTTGTGAAAATTAGTAAAACTAGGGTAAACCAATTCTAGTGGAATTTCACATGCCATGAGATGGACGTGACTCATTATTCCTTAGATGGAAATTTAATCGAATGTAAGTTCAAATTTTTGCTCTTAGGCATGCATATATGAATGAATTCTCGGGAGGGATTGTCTTACTACTCGAAATCAGGCTGACATCCACTATCACAAGGGGACTATTTCTTTCATTGATATTCACATGAGAAAAAGATGCAAAGAATTAGAGTAACTGGAGTTCCTGCCTTACAACTTGTAAAAGCATCTAATCTATTGAAGGGACTTAGTTTAACTTTGGTGGAAATAATCCATTCACATCCCAAAAATAAATCTATGTTCAACACATACTTAAGCATAAAACTTATAGTTATTCAAGGGGTTAGTTTGCATATAGAGTGTGTTCAAAGTACCCAAACATGGCATATTCATGTCCTTTTGTGGAAGGAATGAGCTTATAGTGAAGGTTGGCCTAACACATCCCACAGTTCAAATGTCATGAGATTGTGTTTAGGCCATGGATAGATTTGAGCCTGTATTATTTTGATTTCTCTCGCCACTTCAAATCCAACTTTGAGTCTTGAAAGCTTTAGGTCACTTGGGTTTTCAATTATGACAAAGGTTTTTCTTTTGCAAAAAACATATTGTGAAAGTTTTCTTAAAAGTCTCTTAGGTGATAACTTGTTTGGATTGATCAATTGAATAGCACAAGTCTCCCATATAGTTGTAACCAAAGATGATTTCATCCTCAAGTACATCAAGAGTTTTCCACTATTTCACCTATTTTGAGAAATTTGATGGAAATAGCCCAAGACCTTCAATGTACTCCCCAATAACATCTATCACAACAATGTGTTGAGGGGTGATTATTGGTTGACTCAAAGATCTTTAAGTTTTTGTAGACATGATATTACAGCTAACATGAGGGCTAACTAATGCTTTTTTCCTCTTAACATTCCTTCTTACACTGGAAGGTCTAGCCATACCTTGAGAGGTATTCCAAGAGGAGACATTGAATTTGTAGTGTCCTATTCATTTTCAAGGAGTTGATCCGTTGTGTAAAGACTCTCATCAAGTTTACAACGGTATTGTAGGTATAATGACCATCCTTACTAAGACTTCGATGGAGGTTTACTAAGACTCTTATCAAGTTTGCAATGGTATTGTAGGTATAATGACCATCCTTACTAAGACTTGAAGGAGGTTTATGAATCCATCCAAGCTAGCTACCACAAATGGCACCACTCCATGGTGCACTGCAGGAGGATGAAGAAGAAGAGTTCATCCCATAACAACTCAGCTTGGTCTCATGCTACCCTTGAGAGCTAGCGACAAATCAAGGACAGCATTCCATCATAATGCTTGCCTCCTCGGGTGTTGGAATGCATGATTCTCCTCTCATTGACATACCTTGCAACAATATATTAGCTACTGCTGGCAAAAAGATTAAGAAGACGAAGAGTTATTTCTTCTTGACGCCCCATGGAAGCATTAGATTAGCTTTTCCTTGGGTTGTGATTCTCATTAGGAGAAATGTGGACTCAATTTTGGGCCTTTTAGTTCTAGAGAGAGAGTGGTGCTCAACCAATGAGGAAGAGGCTTCTGTAAATAACGGAGAAATTCGGCATTTTAAAGCAAGAATTCAAGTAAATAGAGTAAAATTATGCTCAAAATGCATCTTAAAATAACATTTACTCAACTTAAAATAATAATAAAATAATACTACCGAATCTTTGCACGTATGCTAAAAGATAGTGGTAGTTAATGATAGAGAATCTCTAAGTTTCCCCCCACAAAACTAGCTCTGATCTTCTTCGTCTCAAACATAGTCGTTCTTTCTTTTTCTAAGTCTCCTCCAAATTAAGCTCTCATCTTCTTCTTCCGCGCGTGTCTTTTGCTACACAAAATGGCAACCTATTAGAAAGCCTTGTACTAGCATTTCAACTAGTACTAGCATTTTAGCTATTACTATATTCAATAGTTATAATACGGATGATGGGACATGGATACCATCTATAATTACAATTGAGAGCTAGGTACTTTTATAGAGAAGGAAGAGGAAGAGGAGAAATGCTAACGAATTTGTGGAGCCATTCAAGGGATAAGTTAAAGAGTTCAAGGTATGTGAATCTAGCAAGCGTGTGACAGAGGTACTAATTCATGTTTTCTAGCATGTAGACTTGAGAGTGAAAAAATTTCCTCCTGGTCTTCCACGATATCGTCCCAACTGTGAGTAGTATCTTAGTCAAAGCTTCTTTTATTTTAAAAGTGTTTAATTATTGTTATTATGCAGTTTTTTATCCATTCAATCCTGTCTCCTTATTGTTTTAAAAGTGTCTAATTGTTGTTTTAAAAATGTCTAATCTTTTGCTTTTATGTAGATATTTATCCAATAGGATAGACTGGCAAACCAATGGAGAGTATAAGTGGGATTTTGGACGCTTTCCATGCATATGTAGGAGAACAAATTTACAAAGGAAGAACTCATAGAGATCTTGCAGACCACGGCATATTTTTCTATGATATGCAGTACTTTGAACCAAACACGTCTTCTGGATGGGATCGTTTGTCTCCATTATCCCTCCCATTATTTGGAAACAAAGATTGGCCATTGCCAACTTCACAAACTAGTGAAAGTTATAGGATCAGGTTGTATCACGACATACAAAAGTCTCTTAAGGCATCTGTTGAGCAACAAAGAATGTCAAGCTTACTATTTTTATGCCTATCGAAGTATTTGTTGACTTTTTCTGTGATGAAGAAATAAGAAATACTTCAACAATGTTTATTTGCAAGTCAAGTAAGGCACTGGACTTTTTGGACAATGGTTGGGATAGGAGAAAAATAGAAGGCATCAATTCTATTTTGGAGAAGAAGGCAATAGTTTGCAAGTACATTATTGGCTCTCAAAACTTCATTGCAACTTTTCACTACACCAGATATCATTATGTTAATGGCAACCTTGTTCCATTAGATCAAGATTTGGAGTCAGATCCCGAGAATACGCCTCTAGTAATGGAGATATATGTGGAAGGGCAATTGCTTACAATGCTGATTGAACACACTATCTAAAACATCTCTTTCAAATTAGAGAAGACCTTACATACGATACGAGGAGATTGAACAATAATGCTGATTGAACACACTATCTAAAACATCTCTTTCTCAAATTAGAGGAGACCTTACATACAAGGAGATTGAACAATAATGCTGATTGAACACACTATCTAAAACATCTCTTTCTCAAATTAGAGAAGACCTTACATACGAGGAGACCTTACATACGAGGAGATTGAACAATTGCCAAAAGATTATACATTTACAATGAAGGTAAACCATTTATATTTACATTCACCATTTAGTATGTTATGCATAATATTATGTAAGATACCACTAACAAAACCCCTTTTTTACAGGTGCCAAGGCAAAAAGAGAAAATGACTTTCTGCAAAGAATCATCTCTCATACTATTCACTTGATTAATCGTTGAATGATGATAGTATTGAGACATTGTAACTCCAAAAGCAATTGTATATATGAAAGATTTTTTTATTTCAAAACAATGTCAGGTCTCTTACAAAATTAATGTTTATGTTACAAATGTAAATATAAGTCTAATGATGCTGACACCGATTAGAAGACTCTAGGGCACGGAAGTGACATCGTGAGACTAAGAACTCGACACCGTTCAGCCTTCGATTTTGCTCCTCTTGCAGTCTTTCCATTTCTTCCCATAGTGTTTCTTCTCTTTCCCTCTCTGTGCCTGCATCTCGACCTACCTCCTGGATTCCACCCATTCATCCACCTGAGCTCGCAGCCTGTCATATTCATTGAGGGCAGCCACATGTTCTTCGAATTGTCTTTTCCGCTCCTCGTCTCGCTGACGTATTCTCTCTGCAGCTTCCCTTGAAAATTTGTCTGCCCTCCTTATCTCTTCTTCTGCAAGATCATGGAGGACAACCAAAATAATTCTTTGTACAGCTTTGGTCTTGAAATGTTTTACGTGCAAGGGAGCATATTTGTTCAGAATTATTTCTTATACATAGAGAAAAGTTTTGTTAGGGACTACGTTTGGTTATGCAAGTCTATATTACAAACATCACTTACATCAGGAATATCAAAAATTTTCTTTATTAAAAGGTAGACATTTAGGGCCGTCCTCCATCCACAGAGCTGACATCATTTGGCTGGACTGGCACCCTTATTCTCCTACGATATGTCATGTGTTGTACAAGGTTCGGCTCCATTAGGAGATGTTCCAATGCATATACAAATTTTTGAGCACATCTGAGAGGTTGAAAAACAAGCATCAGCTTATCCTGCTTAAATAAATCTACATGCTTGTGGAAGAGGGAAATGTCAATAGGGACTTACTCTCTAACGCGGCCATGATATTGCTGAACAGAGTTTGCAAAACAACATGTGTTTTGCTCAATGTCGTATACAAAAGCAAACTCCAGTGTCGGCTAAAAAAAACAAAGAGGACATAGGTGTTATTAAAGAAAACATATATAGATGACCAAATATTTGATGTCAATTTTAAACTTAACATGAGACTCACTCTTCATGGTAAGCCGTGAAAATAAGTCTTGCCAAATTGAGGTTCACGGGTTCAAACCAGGATATAAGGTTCAAAAATGATGAGCTATCATTTTGTAATGCCGCAGAAATGAGAGGATCCACAGTAAATGTATAGTTTTGGACCTCTTCTGGTAGCAGTAATATACAATACCTAAAGGCAACAAGGAAAAGAACAAAGAATTAGTCCACTAGTACTTACAGGTCAGCCATGCATCATACTATATACATCATGCATTATATATACTATACATACCACCATAGTAAAATATTGATAATGTTATCTGTGATTTCCATTACGTCATTCCTCAAAACATTTAAATCGTATATCCATCCAGACGCTTGACAACTCTTTGGCCTTGAAGCGAAAATGTTGCTCTAACCAATGTAGTAGCCTCCAAAACTCTCAATTCTCTGATATTGTCTGCTTCAATCAGACTTAATTTCCTCTCTATCATGTCTGCATCTTCTTCTTCTGCAACAATTTTAACTTCAGCGGGCGGCGGGCGGAGGACTGTGGCTATGCTACAGTAGCCTCCGGTTGTGGTTGTGCCTCCGGTTCTAGTTGTTTGTGAGGTTTTGCTTGAGGGGCATTATCACTAGGGTGTTCAAGTCTTAACCTACTCTACGAATGGGTGTCCCTGTCGTGGGGAGCACGGGAGCTCTCAAATGGCCTTGTAAAAGGATGGAGGGGGAAAACTGTAAGGATATTCCACATTCAAGGATCGCTTTTACAGAAAGA
This sequence comes from Cibotium barometz, assembly GCF_041138505.1. Lineage (NCBI taxonomy): Eukaryota > Viridiplantae > Streptophyta > Polypodiopsida > Cyatheales > Cibotiaceae > Cibotium > Cibotium barometz. The sequence goes on from NC_141054.1 coordinate 24,387,587, forward strand.
GGAACAAGCATCTAGTCGTAATAGACCGCAATCGATGAAGGGTATCAAAATCCCTCGGCATTATTGTCAGCCTATGGGCATGAGCGGCAAGAAAGTAAGCATCTTCAAAAAACTCGATGATCCAGTCCTCAGTGATTTCTTGAAGACACAATAATGCAAATAATTGCCACCGCATGCCAATACTCCATTGCTCACAAATTTCACGCACAATCCCCTAGAAAGGGAGCCTGGATATCGTAGGCTGCATTTGTCGCTCAATGCGATGAAGCTCCTGCAAAACTACCCTGTGAGCTTGATGCCTCCTTGTTCTGCCTTACGCTTGCAGTGACTGGATAGGTCTTTCAAGCCTCTGAGCAGTTTTGTCTTGGTATGAGCCATCTAAACAAATAAACAAAGCGTGATGAGAAACGCATTTAAAAAAGTCAGTACCAAGTAATATAACATAAATAGGATTCTAGAGTACATTGTATCGCTTGGTACTGACCCCATGACCAATGTTATCACAGTGGGGTCGGTACTAAGTGTTCATACCGAGTTTTTCTCGAAGTGGTGACAGATGGAGTCTTGTGGCTTAGCTCCACAATATCAAGCAAAAGGAAAATGAGTCTATGTGAGATTATGTTTCTTGGCTCAAACACTTGAATTCAAGATTCAAGTTGAGGGAAAGGCTAACTGATGAATGATGATCAATTACTGCCTTGCTTCCAAACGAGGAATCCAAGATCATAAGATGCATGATTATCTAGTGTTAGCCCGACCAACTAATCTAGATATTTGCTATAAGCTAGACATTGAATATGAGGATAATATGATTAAGTTGCTGCAACAAACCGAAAGATGCCAAGGCAGCTTCAGTAGTGGCAACATCATGTCTCCAGTCATAGGACACATGAACCAAGAACAAGTAAGTTGGCAATATGACAGTGGAAGAACTCAGCAATGCCATCTTAGAGAAATTAAAGGTCAGGGATGGGAGAAAAACATTAGAAAATGCTCATCTCTATCCCCGGGATGGGGCACACTCAAGGGATGTTCTCTTGTGTAGAGGATTGTATCTACATTCTTGCCATTTCACTATAGAGCTGAGTGCTTTTGTATTGGAGTCATACCTCTTGGTGGTATGGGACACCAAGGTTAAGGTATGTGGTACTCCATTATATTTCATGTGTGCTGTGAGATCCCACTGTCCCCTCCGCACATCGTTTCCCACTCGGGGCCTCACCCTCGAATGTCCGGGCATGAGACTAAGCTGGTGGTCATTCCTAAAACCAAAACCGGGAAAATTTTCTATGCCCGAAAAACGGGGACGATTCCACCATTTTTATTTTCTTAACGATTTTTTCTAACGAGGTCAAGATACTGAACTAACCTTCTATCTGATTAAATCAGATAAAAGGGAAACTATTACAGACTTAACTTGAAGGAATCAATACATTTTTCCTAATTGAATCAGGCATAGCCGTTGATCTATTCATTAGAGAAGTCTTCAGGCTTTTATTTAACTACTCGAGTTCTAAGCATATTCATATTAATCAATTTTATAATTAAAACTCTATTGATTCTAGCCTAACCCCATCCGGCCCCCATGGGTTAGCCACCGCCCAACCACTGGAATTAGTAGAACCAGGCAAGTACTCACCCACCCATAATTGAATGCCTTTCTTAATTTTTGCTTTAGAATACAGATACGCACACACTTCTCTAAACTTTAACTTATAAAACAATCCATTGACAACAATTATTGGTTACAGATATCATAACTCAAAATTTTCATCCAGTTTCTTGTTTCTCAAAAACATGTATCACTCAGGACTCTCCGTCCTCGAGAGACCAGCTGGTCAGTAAACGAGATCCAGTAATATAGATTACAATAATTTTTTGTCATCATACATATATATCTTCCACGACATACGCATGGGTGTCCTAAGCACCGCGAGACCATGCATCGCTTGGTCAAAACCCTCCAGGATCCTCCTGGTCATGCATCGCAGAACCCTCCAGGATCCTAGAGGGTTCTGACCATGCATCGCCTGGTCAGAACCCTCCAGGATCCTCCTTAGGTGTCCTGGCACTTCACTCAGGGACCGCTTTGTCGGCCCTCGTCCATCGTACCCGGAAGCACACCATTTTTCACCATACCAAGGCTGGTCAAGACCTGGTAGGTTTTTGCCACGTGAGCCGTCCTTTGAACACTCCCCGGCTAGCTATTGCAACAACCGAACTTCCCTTAGAAAAACACATATACCAAATGCTCCCTCCAACATTCTGGCATAAGACAGTCCTTTAAGAAAACAAGGTTTCTATGCAAGTTTTCAGTTTTGATTTAATGGGTATATCTTAAACCCTTATGTCAGCTTAACTTTGACAATAGATTTATGATTATTTAATTTTTGAGATTTATCTTTAAATAGATAATTATTTCATCATACTTCTTGAACAAGATTAACCATATTCACAATCATGAAAGCAAGTTTTTGATATATACATAGAGCATCACGGCTCCAAAGTCACTGCCTCATTCGCGTACGCATAAAGAAGCGAAATTGCGAAGGAGACATGCCATGGTACTACACACGATTCATTACAGAAAGAGGTGCTGTAATTCTACTTCTAGGGATAAAGCGGCTAAGAAGCCTAAAAACTCGGCATGAAATTCTGAAGTTCCTGGGTAAATGATCAAAGAGTTGTACATGCTGAACAAGCCCTAGCCTTATCAGAATCATGGCTAAGGAAATATTTTGCCTGAGCCTTTGACGCTGACTGGTACTGACATTAATACATTGTCCTCCAAAGAACCATATATCCATGCCCAAAAAACGGGGACGATTCCACCATTTTTATTTTCTTAACAAATTTTTCTAACGAGGTAAAGATACTAAACTAACCTTCATCTAATTAAATCAAATAGGAGGGAAACTATTACAGACTTAACTTGAAGGAATCAACGCTTTTTTTCTAATTGAATCAAGCACAGCCGTTGATCTATTCATTAGAGAAGTCTTCAGGCTTTTATTTAACTACTCGAGTTCTCAGCGTATTCCTATTAATCAATTTTATTATTAAAACTCTATTGATTCCAGCCATCCGGCCCATGGGTTAGCCACCGCTCAACCACTGGAATTAGTAGAACCAGACAAGTACTCACCCACCCATAATTGAATGCCTTTCTTAACTTTTGCTTTTTAGAATACAGATACGCACACACTCCTCTTTAAACTTTAACTTATAAAACAATCCATTGACAAATAATTATTGGTTACACATATCATAACTCAAAATTTCCATCCAGTTCCTTATTTCTCAAAAACAGGTATCACTCTGGACTCTCCGTCGAGACCAGCTGGTCAGCAATGAGATCCAGTAACAGATTACAATAATTTTTCGTCATCATTATACATATATATCTTCCACGACATACACATGGGTGTCCTAAGCACCGCGAGCCCGTGCATCGTCTGGTCAGAACCCTCCAGGATCCTCCTTAGGTGTCTTGGCACTTCACTCAGGGACCGCTTCGTCGGCCCTCGCCCATCGTACCAGAAGCACACCATTTTTCACCATACCAAGGCTGGTCAAGACTTGGGTAGGTTTTTGCCACGTGTGAGAGCCGTCCTTTGAACACTCCCCACTAGCTGTTGCAACCAAACTTCCCTTAGAAAAACACATATACCAAATGCTCCCTCCAGCATTCTGGCATAAGACAATCCTTTAAGAAAACAGGGTTTCTATGCAAGCTTTCAGTTTTGATTTTCTTTTGAATACAATGGGTATATCTTAAATCCGTATCCCAATACTTCTAGATCGCAGGTCTAAAATTCCAACAGAATTTCCTGAATTCTGTAACCTTGATCCTCATATCAGAATCAAGGGTCTTAACTTGATTTCAGATTCGATGGGTGATTTGAGTGAATTTTTCATGGACTGGTCACATCATCTTTTCTTGAAACTGACAAAAGGAGATTAAGTCTTGGTCATAGTCTGATGCAGGGTTTGAGTTTAGAAAGGTTCTCCCTGAACTAACTTTCTTGAAGGGTAATATTTCAATTACTACTTTACTAAATTTCATTCATTGAGTATTTTGCTTAACTGAATTTAAAACTAATCGTGAATTCCTATGAGGAATAAATTAATCATTTATCTAAAATTTCGACTTCGATAGTTTTTCTGAATTTTCTCATTATCATCCTAGAGAATATGAAACGGTAGAATGTTCTCTCACAGAGTATTTACTTATTCATTTACCAATATTCATGGGATTTAAACATAGGATTAAAGAGAACTCTTATTTTGATATAAAAATTCTGTATGCATCTATCTATGCATAAAATCCATTTCTATGGAAATAACACTTTTATATAAAAGAAAATTCTTTTATGCATCTATTTATGCATAAAAAATCAATTTTGATGAAAGTAACACTTTTATAATAAAAAAAATCTTTTATGCATCTATTTATGCATAAAAATCAATATTAGTGAAAGTAACACTTTCATAATAAAAAAATTCTTTTATGCATCATTTTATGCATAAGAATCAATATTGGTGAAAGTAACACTTTTATAATTAAAAAAATTCTTTTATGCATCATTTGATGCATAAGAATCAATATTGGTGAAAGTAACACTTTTATAATAAAAAAATTCTTTTATGCATCATTTTATGCATAAAAATCAATATTGGTGAAAGTAACACTTTTGTAATAAAAAATTTCTTTTATGCATCATTTTATGCATAAAAATCAATATTGGTGAAAGTAACACTTTTGTAATAAAAAATTCTTTTATGCATCATCTTATGCATAAAAATCAATATTGGTGAAAGTTACACTTTTATAATAATAAAAATTCTTTTATGCATCATTTTATGCATAAGAATCAATATTAGTGAATGTAACACTTTTTTAATAAAAAATTTATTTCCAATATGCATCTTTCTATGCATAGAATTTAAATTTTAATAGAAATAACACTTTTATAATAAAAATATTTCTACTATGTATTTTTCTATGCCTAGAATGAAAATAACACTTTTAGAATACACAAATGGTGGGGATTACTCTTTTTGAATAATAAAAGATAAAACTTATTTCACAAAATTTAAGAAAATTTTGCCATAACCTCCTTTGTATGACTGACCATTTTTAATGTTTTACTAGTTCTCTTGGCTTGTCTATTTACTTATGGGGGTATTAAGTAAGGTGAAGGTTTTTGGTTGCACAATCAAAAATTCATGTAGTAAATGAGTGAGACCATCTATTTTCAAAAAAACAAAATCCTCTATTAATGGGGATTATTAAATTTTGAAATGATGTTTTCATATAACAATTTTGTAGTTGTCTTGGCATTAACTTTGTGTGTAGATCTAACTTTTTCCCATTTAATGAAATAATATGTCGCTATGGTGATATAGTGAGCTTGTGTATTCCTTATAGTAGAACTCCTCATTAAATGTGGTGAACTATGATAGGTGAATTACTTATAGTAGAACTAAGGGGTCCAACCAAATCAACTCACCATTTCTTGAATGGCGAACTATGATAGGTGTTAATGGCATCCTATCCCTTTATCAAGGTACTTTGAATTATTGGCATTTATCATAGCATTTAACAAATTTAATGACATCCCCAAACAACATCGTAAAATAGGGTTGGTCACCATAAGCAAGTGCTTATAGCACCTTTTGTGCAGTTGTTTCGATAGTGTAGTCCTCCTGATACCCCAGCATATGCCTTGTTCCAAGACATGTGCCTTGATACCCTAACATGTTTCTTCTTCCAAGACATCAACAAATTCATCTTTTCCCATATTATATAATTGACCTTTTAATGGTATGCTTGCTAGCTTAATTATCTCATGTGATCTCTATCAATGCTTGCTAGATTAACAATCTCATGTGATCTTTATAAATGCTCTCTATCTATTAGAAATCCATGAGCTAGGTGGTGCAAGATCTCCTCGCTCCATCTAGGAATTAAATCCACTTTAAAAAGAGGAGTGTCACAAAATCATGATCAAGTCTAGAAGGCTAGTTCACCATTGGGATTCTAGACATATGGCCAATAAGTACATGTTATGAGCCTTTCCTATTTATGACATATGGTCAGTAGTACATGTTATAACTCTTTCCTAATTATGATAGTAAAGTCAAATTCTAATAGTAAAAGCAACCATCTTGTAATACATCTCGTTATGCATGGTACCTAAACAAACCACCATTGTGCATGGTTTGTTTAGGTATAACAAAGCTTGATGATCCATAAAGAAAACACAAACTTGTTTACCAAAAGATAATGTCGATACAACCATGACCAATCCTTCTCTTCCATGGTTGTGTAGTTCATTCATCTCTACATCACTCAATTGTTGAATAGAAAAGCATAATGTGTAATCCAACTATATTATAAGATCCCTCCCTAAAAGATTCCCCTACAGGTAAGTCAAAATCTTATCACTTCAAGTAAGAACCTAGAGAGAGAGAGAAATAACTTAAAGAAAGAAATGGATTTTGAAAAATTGTTTGAATGCAAATTTTTTTCATTGTTCCCAAGGACATAGAGGCGCATACAAATGGCAAACTGAATAATGGTTGAGTCAGAATTTTAGAGTTTTAGCTTATAATTGGGATTGCCTACTAGTCGGTACAGGTATCTTAATCATCCTTGCTATATCATTTTGAGGTTGTGTAATCTATTAAGATAATTATTCTACAAATTTTGGAAGAACTTGATGTGCATAATCCTTCATTTGCATAGTAAGAAGAAGATAAAGAAGAAAATTCTGGAAATTTCTATTTAATCTCAAGAACTTGTATGTAACTTTTCTTGGACCTCAAACGAGAGATATTTTTAAGGTACAAGTTGGACAAGAGCCCTTAAGTGAGACATTGATAGCAATATTCAAAAATATTCATTTAGAGCACCTGAATACAATCATATAACATCTCAAAATTTATCACCCAAATATTTTAAGAACCTCTATAAGGGTAGAATGTGAAGAAAACCCCTAAGTGACCCAAGTGAAAGAAGGTTCATATGTGAGCTTTTAAAAAAAACCTAGACCCCATACATCATACCCAGGTAAAGTAAACCATAGGCAAGCCAAAAAAATAAAATCAAAGCTAAGAGTGAGAACCATAAATTTAAATGATTTGAAAGGGTTGTAGACCTTAGTGCAAAAATATAAGTTAACCTTGGAGTCTAGTTTGGGAGTCATTTGAAAACCTTATTATATATGAACTATGACTTAGAGGATTCTAGAATAAACCCACATGCTCGAAAAAAAATATTAGTACTTAAGTCCCCCTCATGTGAATTAGTAAGTAATTAAATCTCCCTCATGTGAAATATTAAGGAACCCATGTGAAATATTAAGGAACCCATGTGAATGAGTAAAGGAGTGGTGACGCCTAGACATTTAATGTTTTTTCTTATAAAAAGGTATTAGCCTAAAGCAAATGCATAACCTTCCTCTCCCAAATTAATTGCTTTTTGAGGCAGTATACACTTTATCTTGTACTCTTGCCGATTTACCGTGGTTAGAGCTTTCCATCTTATGAGACAAAATCTCAACAAATGTGAGGTTGTCTCAAAAATATGGACTTATATAAAAAATATTCAATGTTGTATTAATATGGATTTCTTATTGGTTATATTGTGCTTGGTATGATAACATGGCTTGCGTATTGGTTATAATGTGTCTGGTATGATAGCATGGATTTACCCATTGGTTACAATATGTTAAATGCCGTTGGTGTGATAATGTAGTTTACCCATTGGTTACAATATGTTAAATGCCGTTGGTGTGATAATGTAGTTTACCCATTGGGATACAATGTGTTGAGAGTCAATGGTATGATAACATGGTTTACATACTAGATGCAATGTGTTGAGAGCCATTAGTGTGGAAACATGGTTTACCTATTGGATACAACCTGTTAAGAGCCGTTGGTGTGGTAGCATTGTTTATTGGATACGATGTGTTGAAACCCCATTGGTGTGATCACATGGCTTACCCATTTACCAATGGATGTAATGTGTTGTGAGTCATTGGTTATTGGAGCTCACCTTCAATATTTATGCCTATGAAGCATTGGGGCAAAGGAACAAATTATCTAAGGTTACTTCCCATGTTTATCTTCTTATAATTTCACTTTTATGACTAGTTGGTGAGGTGGAATGCACATGAGTAGAAGAAACATCTTCTAGCATTTACCCATAAAGTTGACTTTTTGCTAGAATCATGGAGAGTATCAAGGGCGAGAATGTAGGAGCATCTCTAGACTCATTCACATCATCTATGATATCACAGATCTTGTACTTAGATCCTATAAAAGAGGCATCATTTCACTAATTCGGAATCATGTGAGATTAGCCCCACTTATGCTCTAGCTTGGTCTTAATTAAGTGTTAAATACATTCACATCATCTATGATGTCACATCTCTTGTACTTGGAGCCTATAAAAGAGGCATCATTACTTTATCATCATAATAATGAGTTTTGTGTTCTTTGATCCACCCTAGCTATTAGGATTTTCTCCACCATTGTAACTTCAACAATTGGTATCAGAGCATCATTCATATACCTAGCCTCCCTAATCACTTAATCAATGACCCATTGCATTCTCTATTTTTCCCCCTTTTTTAATTTTAGCTCAGTTAAACTCCATTTTTTGTTCCTTCTCAAATCCAAGACATTGGAGGTCTTCTTAACACTCCAACCAACAACATTAGGCACCACATCTAGCTTAAATCATGTGGAGAACAACAAAGCCGGCAGATTTACAGGTGACGATGTTTTTCCAATAGGGATTCAATCAAGTTTGATAAAATTGAATACTTAATTCTTCAATTCATACTTCGTACTTGATGTGGTTCAAATCTAACACATCCAAAGCTCCAAAACCATATGCAAATAAGGGTTTTTCCCTTTTAAAATATGCAAATAGAATGGCCTAATGCAAACAAGCTTTAAAATAACAAATCTAGCCCAGAACCATATGTTTTTGGGAGTGTGACCTCCTAATTCACACCGGAAAATATTGGGTGATCTCAATAGCTTGGATGGGATGGAAAAATGTCGCTAAGCCACCCTAGGCCACTGCCCGTTGTTTAGCAACGATGCCAAATATGTTCAAAATAAGAGTTTACCTTAGCCTTTACTGAAACAAGTATCGTTTGGTACTTTATCATAGCTTCCCTTGTGGGTACACTAGCCTGTCCATCATGTCCTCACACTCTGTTGTCTCAATGCTTCTATGGCTAGGGAATGAAGTAAGACATCTCTTTGCCTACATGGAGGTAAGAAGAGAAGAGCCTTCATAGTGTGATCCTATTGGTTCTATCTCATAAGAGGTGAGTAGAGAAGAAGCTCATGAGAGGGAGAAACCTACACTCAAGCCTATTCAAGCTTGAAAACCATTGTCATTGCTTAATTAAACGTGCTTAATTAAACGAGAGATGTAGAGGACAACAAAAAACTTTAAATGGTCCATGGTCATTTCCATGACTCTCTCTCTCTCTCTCTCTCTCTCTCTCTCTCAGGTAGCCAGGCAATGCTACTAGACCAACACTGACTGACCATTGTCGATGCATAAGGTACTACTACATGAGTGACTTAGGGAGGATCTAGTGTTGCTAAAACTAGTGCATGTAGATTTTCTCACCATTGTCGATGCATGAGGTACTACTATGTGAGTGACTTAGGGAGTATCTAGTGTTGCTAAAACCAATGCATGTAGATTTTCTTACAACACAACTGGCATGAACCACATGCCAAAACACTTGATTTTTTTCCCATTTGTTATCAATGATTGAATATTATGAATAAATCAAATATATATTATGTATATTTGTTTCTTTATTATAGTTGACATACTTGCATGCCATATTCTAGATTCCTAATGAAACTACTTAAACCTAAATATCTGCTTTATTGTTGCCATGAAAATACAATTTCAAGAGTAGTAATGCAATAGTTTTTGTTTTTCTTTTCTTTTCTTTAGGTTATAACAAAACTGGCCTCTACGTTTATTTCGGTTGTCTAAGGGCTAGAGTTCTTTTAGCTCTTAAAAAGATGACATAAAGAATTGTCAAATAGGTAATTTAGGAAACTTTTGTTACAAACTATTGCAAAAAGATGTCAATTTTAGCTTCAAATGTTCAATTATGAAATCTCGAGGAAGAAAGGGGAGGGGGCTCACTCTATAAAACCTATATAACATCACCTATATGTGCAAGAGTATGCAATTAAAAAACCCCTATTTTTTAAATTTTACATTTTTCTACATAATTGTTCACTCCCCTTTGTTTGAATTTTGAATTAAAAACCCCCTTCTATAAATTTATATAGGAAAGAACAATGGCATGTAAGTCCCCTCATTAAATCAAATCCCCTATGTAAAGTTAGGTGTGCTACATACTTATAAAGTGACCACCTTGAGCATGAAATAAAGGCTCATTCCTTTTTCAAAGAATAATTGGTGCCTTTGTAGTGTTGAAGTTATTTATTTATAATAAGTGCCTAAAGTTTTGTAGTGTTCAAGTTATGAAAACTCTCATGACTATTTATATCATTTTAACTTCAATCCAAAGAGATTTGATTTTCTGTTACTTAAAAATGGAATCTAATGATAAAATGGAGTGTATAGCCCATATGTGTCAAAGGATAAAAACATCCCATAAGATTTGACTACATTGAATGACCTTTAAAAAATCTACAATTTTCTTTCAAAATCAATTCCTAATGTTGATATTATACTTAAATTTATTTTTTAAAAATCATTAGAACTATACTTATATCAAGCACACTTGCTATCGTACATAGTATACAGCCCTTCTTTTATGCACACTCTAAACAGAGTAGGAGAAAAATGTCAAAGTATGCTAAATTAATCTTGCTTCATATGCTTTTTTTCCCTCAATGATGAGATTTGGAGTAGTTATCAAATCACTACATGTATAATTAGTTAAAAGTTGGGGGTATAAAGAAAGTTTTTACAGAATATAGCACTTTATAATGCCATAATCTGGGCTATTAAACAAAACAACACTTAAAACTAGGTTATTGAAGATTTCATCATATAAAATTAGTTTGAGTGGATGGTGTAAAAGGTTTTAAACAAAAATGTCCACTCCCCTAAACCTTTGATGTCTTCATTTTTATTTGGGAAGCCCAACGCATGTGTCCTTCCACAAAAGTAGCTCATAGAAGGACTATTTACAATGAGCTATTCTCATGGACCTTTAATGTAGCAGCTCATAGAATGAGTATTTACAATGAGCTATTCATGGACCTTTAATGTACTCAATTTTCTTTGGGAAGTATCCTTCCACAAATATAGCTCATAGAAGGAGTATTTTTAATGAGCTATGTAAACTATTTATTACATTGAGTGTAACGTATTTGATTTATATAATATATGTATTCAATGTATATAACGCATTTGATGTATATAAGGCATATAACGTATTTGATGTATATAAGTATATAACATATTTGATGTATATGTAAGGCGTGTTGTTAGGGACATATTTAGAAATGAGACTTTGGTTGTGTTTATGCTAAGGTTACTGATGTAATGCATGTTGTTAGGGACATATCTAGAAATGAGACTTTGGTTGTGTCTATGCTAAGGTTACTGATGTATATATGGTATATAACGTATTTGATGTATATAGGTACATAACATATTTGATGTATATGTAAGGCATGTTGTTAGGGAAACCTTTAGGAATGAGACTTTGGTTGTGTTTATGCTAAGGTTATGGTGTGTCTTCTCTAGATGTGAAAAGAATATTAAAATAGCTATATGATAGTTGCTTACAATGTGTGGGAATAACATAACCTTGATAGTATTACATTTTTAAGTCTTCTTTTGCAGCATGGTTATTCAGGTGCCTCTTCATGATTTTGTGTTGAAAAATTCCATGATAGTATCATTACCTTTTTTAAGTTTTCTTTTTGTAGCATGGTTATTCAGGTGCTTCTTCATCATTTTGTGGTGAAAAAAATCTTGATAGTATCATTACCCTTCTAAGTCTTCTTTTTGTAGCATGGTTATTCACATGCTTCTCCATCATTTTGTGGTGAAAAGATCCTTCTACACAATGGACATGAGGTGCTGCATCCATTAAAAAGCATCAAGATTATGATGGCAATCTTGAAAAACACACTGATATCTAATTGATATCTTTGCAAAGCTTGTGTCTTATATACTTTAATACATACCTTTGTTTGAAATTATATCTATGTACTTAAGTGAGCATACATCAAAACAATTGCACATGTGCTTATGTCAATGGATCCTTCCCTCATCATTAGCACTAACTGCATGTGCTTGTGTTTACTATACTATTTTTAGGAATAGGTGCTCATTAGTACCACATGTGCTTATGTTAACAAGAAGGTTTTTAGGAATAGGTGCTCATTAGTACCACATGTGCTTATGTTAACAAGAAGGTTTTTAGGAATAGGTGCTCATGTAACCCATCTTTTGTTTTTGAAAGTGTTATTATTAACCTCTCCCATTGATTTCAAGAGATAAAATTCAAAACTAACCACTTATGGTCACTTTTAAGAAGTTCTTCAAAGCACTCTTTGTGGAAAAAGTGTTCGCAAGGTAACTTTAGACATTGCTCTCCATTAGAATACTCACTAAAGCATATCATACACCTGCAAAGTCAAAGCCTTGGACTTGGTGTGCTTCGGGTTGCAAAAGTCGCTCTACCATATCAAGACTAGGTTCTTATGATGAGTTGACTTACATATGAGGCTCCACATCAGAAGAAGGCTTAACATAATTCTCAACTGGTATATTCCTTAGCTTGACTTCTATGCTTGGTGAAGTTGATCCATGAACAACTACATCTTCATGCATTTTTTCATATGTTTGAATGACCTATACACACAAACAGATAAGAGAAAAATAATTTATGAAAAATAAGTGAGAAATCACAATAACTTGCCCTTACATACTATACATACATACATACATATGTGTGTGTGTGTGTGTGTGTGTACACACACACGTGTCTGTGTGTATGTGTACGTTTGCATGCACATACATACATACATACACACACACACATATATATATATATATATATATATATATATATATATATATATATACATACATACATACATACATATATATATATGTATGTATGTAAGAGGAAAGGTAAAACACAAGCATGAGATAAATAATAAGGGAGGGAAAGGGGACCACTTTTAAGATGTTGCTAGCCTTCTAGAGAGGGGAACACTTTTAAGATGTTGCTAACATTCTAGGTATCACCTATTCGGTAGGGAAGAAATAGGGATAATGGGGATTTCAATGATTGGCATAGACTACTACACTACAGTAGTGCAGCCCAAAAAAAAATATCACACAAAAAAGGGGCATTGTTTAAGGTTCAATATTAGAGGAATGAAGATGTAAATTTAAGGTTCAATAATATATTAATGTAAATGAATTGAATTAACAAAGAAATTACGCACCTTTTCTATGGCCTCGTGCATGCACTCCCGTCTGAGCGGGCCGGCAGTTTCGAGTTCCTGCTGGATGCGCTCGAAGGCGTCGGTGAGGTACGACACATAGTTTGCCACGTTGGTAGGCAGGTCAAATATACGGAATGACGCCGACGTGGACGCATGGTTCTGGTCCACTGGGGCTGACGTGGAGCCTGGTGGCACATAGCTGGACAAATTTGCTTGAGCCGACGGCGGTCGGGCTGACGAAGCGGGCTGTTGAGGTTGCGCGACCACAGCCTCTCGGCCTGGAGGGACGTAGCTGGACTGCCTCGCTTGAACCCACGCCGGTAGGACTGACGAAGAGGCCGCGCGCTGTCGAATTCCCGCCATCAGAGCCTCTACGTAGCTGGACAAACTTGTCTGCCTCGCTTGAACCGACGGCGGTAGGGCTGACGAAGAGGGCTGTTGAGGTTGCGCGGCCAGAGCCTCTCGGGCTGGAGGGACGTAGTTGGACAGCCTCGCTTGAACCCACGGCGGTAGGACTGACGAAGAGGGCGGCTGTCGAATTTCCGCCATCAGAGCCTCTACGTAGCTGGACAAATTTGTCTGCCGCGCTTGAAACGACGGCGGTAGGGCGGACGAAGAGGGCTGTAATTGAGGTTGCGCGGCCAGAGCCTCTAGGGCTGGAGGGACGTAGCTGGACGAGTTTGCCTGCCTCGCTTGAACCGACGGCGGTAGGGGTGGCGAAGAGGGCTGTTGAGGTTGCGCGACAAGAGGCTCTAGGGCTGGAGGGACGTAGCTGGACGAATCTGCCTGCCTCGCTTGAACAGATGGCGGTAGGGCTGACGAAGAGGGCTGTTCAAGTTGCGCGATCAGAGCCAGGATGGCTGGCGGGAGCTGGGGGCGTGATGTGGGCGGGCTGTAGGAGGGTGACGGGGCGGAGTAGCGGCGTGGGGATGGGGGGGAAGGCGGCAGGCTGGCAGCTGAGGCACGGGGCGGTGTCGGATCAACAGGGACGGGGGCCATGGTACGCCGCCAGAATTCACGCTGCACGTTAATCGGGGCGGCCTGCAACTCCCTCACACGGAGCGGCAAGCATTGGTCGCAAACACAGTCGGGCTCACACCCCGTCGACGACGACGCCATTAATCAATCTGCTCTCTCTACGTGAACTTCTTCGTCACTCTTGTATCCTGCGTGTTCGACGAAACCACCACCCTGCTTCCAAGCGTTGCGTCCTTCCACTGCCCTCAGTGTTCTAACCTTGCCGTAGTATAATTCTCCCCTCATAATCATGTTGTGCATGTGTCTCCCCTCCACGCCCTCCATTATCATGTCATGTTGCCGTGCATGTGTCCACTCATGCATCATCTGAGCATGCATACAAACATGGTAATGTGCATGCCATTGTATGCATCCATGTATTGCATCTGCATGTGTGTGCACACCTACACATCACTCCACATGCATGTACACTTGAGTCCATGCATGTACACTTGAGTCGCATGCATGTGGCAATTATGTCCACCTTAGAACATTACAAAAATGCATTTTTGGCTACCCAAAACATGACAAAGTAGAACATCGAGCTTGATACAAAAGATCCTTACATAGGAATACTCGAGTGTATTACAACAGATACATAAAGATGACAATTCACCAAAAAAATTTGTACGGCATTCATAGTGACATACATTATATGGTGAGCTAAGATCTTGATCGGAGCCATCTTGCAATAAATCCATACATCTTGATTGGTCTACCTCCACGCCTGGCATATCAATTTTTCTTATGTCATTGAAATGTCATATTCCACTACTTGATGATATGTCATCATCATCTCATTATGGCATGGGTCGTTAATTTCATTTGATGAAATCTTCATTTGGGTTTGAAATTCATTCCTCATACTTTGTGATCAGGTTTTTGCCATCACTTGGATAACATGGTTCTCACTTTGATTGGCCATTGAATTTGTTTGTGAATTTTTGGTATGTGTGAGAGCTAGAATATGCATGTGGATCATGGAGCAACTTGTATTACGTACCACCAAGTGCATCTCATTCATTGAGATGGAACACAACCTATGCATAAAGTTTTCATAATTACATGTATACAAGACCTTTACCATTATAGTGTTTTTCTTGTATTTTGACATAGAACGTAGGTGACAATGGCATCTTGCCATAATTTGGTTGAGTCAATCGTTAAAAAAACTCGCTTGGATGCTTCTTGAATGTTGTTTGAGTACCTCTACATATCACCTTAAACCATTTAGCATCTAAGACGAACACTTTGAATGCAGCTCTAAATCCAATCTCCAAGATCTCTTGAATAGTATATAGTCCACAGAATAATCAAGCTATTTCCCAACAATGTTAATATCCCTTTTACTAGCTCATTGACGATCATGCTCAAAACTTGCCATTACACCACAATCATGTGTAATTGATTCTCTTAGATTTTATACCCTTGATGTAAAAGTGTTAGCCTTTTGACCTTATTTATTGCATTATAAAACATCATCTTGTCAAAATACCAAACATGTCAATTAAAGAAAAGAGGTTAACTTACATGGTAACCGCATTCCCTTCCATACTCCCATTCTTCTCTCTTGACCTCCTCTCCCTTCTTTTCTAAGCCATTTAATGTTAAGTTAGGTCAGTAAAGCCATCCACCTATGTGTTCTCTTAAAGGATCTTTTCTCTTCTATCCTTCTCTTCCATGCATCCTCAAATTTCTCAATGCACCTTTTGTTTAGGAGATAAAATGTAATCACCTTATTGTGCATGGAATCATTCATCATCAAAATTTATCCCTTCCATGTGATACATATAATAGCATTTGTTCATCCTCTTAATTATGCATTAATCATGGCATGGAAGGATTAGACATTTTGAGATGTACACAATGAATTATTGCACCAACCAACCCTCTAGCATGCTTTCCTTTGGCTTTACCCTTTAACTTACAATTTAACCCTTCAACACTGGTTTGGTAATAGGACAGAAAAGTGTCCGTGGACATATTTATGTCCTCATTATACTGACCAATTTTATGAAATTATTTGGAACACATGGATAGTGAAAATCAAAGGTTTCATTTTTTCATATCATTACATACATAGTGAAGGAAAATTGGGATTTTTGGGATTACATTGGCTACCTCTAGGCTTTTTAATTTCATAGGAATTCATAGGCCAAAGTATAGTCATAATGCACAGTTGTTTGGACTATATTGGATCAAAGGCTTTAATTAGCCAATTTCTCATTGCTTTTCATAGTTTTTGGATGTGAATTGCTTCACAAACATAAATATGGTGTAATACAATCCATCTTAGACTCAAAAATCAATTAGAAGTCTAAAATTTAGGTCTTAATGAAAATTCTAAGGTATTTAACTGTCAAACAATCATAGAGTAGAACCAAATCTTGTTACACACATGTTTTGTACAATGTTATGCTTTGCTGGTGTATTTTGTGACAACCAATCATATATATTATACCTATCCTTTTAGGCACTTTGTTTTAGATGAAAGGCTACAAATTTTGAACCATATTCATTACTATAGAATAAGAGACTACTTCACGCATTTTAAACATGTCATATGACTTTAAGTGGAATATCTAGTCATTTTAATAAAAACTATTTTCGTGAGTTTCTCACTAGATGATCGAAATATAAGCAAGGGTTCATATACGTTGTTTTGTTATCAATGCAGTTTGAAAGTTGAGACCATTACCTTGTTTCCTAACTGAATTGAAATATTTAGATATGTATTCTTGATCGATTAGTTTAGTGGAGATATTGATTTATTAGTATAACTAAAGTAATCACCATATAAGCTCACACTATTGTTGTATTTTGGGTATCAAAGACTCACACTATTGTCATATTTTGGGTGTCAAAGAATCAACAACTAAAAAGAGATTCTAAGACATAAATTTAATTGAATTAATTATTAATGTAATCATTTTTTTATCATAAAAAATCTAGCTCTCATCTCTTAAATACTATGTAAGGTTTAGGATAAATTTATAATGAGTCGATATCATTTTTTTTGCAGGTAGGAACCTACTTTGTCAATTTGTAACCTATTCGGATTATAGTGCTAGATATATCTCTACTCATGGTGATTTATCAATTATATTTAAGGTTATTTTTATCATTTTAATAATTTTCTAAGGTTTGCCACACTTATGAAGACATGCCTTAGAAGAGAAATGCTAAAATATTGCTCCCATTCTCAAGATATGAATTTTTAAGCAAATCCTTGAAAAGCCATATTTATGTCTTGTTGAGCTACCAAACTAGTGTTAAGGTTTTCATGAATCATTCAAGGAAGAACATCCAATTAACCAGAACAATAGTGCACATAGCCCACTGCATCTGCCAAATGTTCCACAAGGGGCAATTGAGTTATGAGTATACTCCTTGGGAAGTCATCTTTGCCTCAAGTTAGGACTTCTTTAAAAAAAATAGATGGATCTCCTTTGAGGTTATCCACCTAAAATAAATGAAGCCCGCAAAAGAAATTTTTATTAATTCAAGCTATACTTTGTGAGAGGATCAATTTATAATTATGAATATTTTCACCTTATCACTCCTCGTAATTCATAGATAGAATTTTAATCTCCCTCTTTAATAGATATTCACAAATGACGAAATTAATGATAAGTTTACCTAGACATTCACGCAAAAATAACTTAAATTTCCTTTAAAACCTTCTCAATGTTTAGAATAAGATTTCAAAAAGAATTTTAACATCTCACTCATCTCTCATTTTATAAATAAGTAATAATACACATTACCATGCATAATTTAAATATTTTTCACACTTTAGATATTAATTTAAAACATCGCAACTAAGAATTTATTTTTAAAATATATATATATTTTAAAACATCGCAACTAAGAATTTATTTTTAATATATATATATATATATATATATATATATATATATATATATTTTAAGATAAAGAAAATTTGTGTTGGAATTTAAGTTTTAGAGGGAAGTGGCCACTCCGTCTCAAACTTATATTCTGAAGGAGTGATATGTAGAATTAATTTGGTGGTATGGGACATCATATTTATTTCATGTAAACACACCATACAGATTTATGTTTTCTAACTTTTACCATCTTATGTGTATATGTGGAATGTGCCTTTGTGGTATGGGCAAACATAGGAGATTGCATGGTCCATTCTGAGAAAGCATAGTGTATCGTAGCTCAAGGAATAAATGCATCATATGATGGTCCTGTCGAGGTTAAGGAAATAAATTTGGCTGGCCCAGGTGAAGAACCAAGACCAATATTCATCACCAAAGATCTTACCTCTCAAGAAGAAAAGGAATTACTTACTCTTATACGAGAGTTTGAGGATATATTTGCATGGAAATACATTGATATATTTGCATGGAAATACATTGATATATTTGCATGGAAATATATTGATATGAAAGGTATTCCCCTGGAAGTTCTTAAACATACAATTCCTATTGTTGAGAACACAAGATTAGTTTGTCAACGTCCCTACTTGATGAATCCAAAATATTCTCAAACATTGGTCAAGGAAGAAATTGAAATCTTATCAAAGCCGGATTCATCTATGAAATTGAGCATATGGAGTGGGTATCGCCAATTGTTATTGTCCCAAAAAAGAATGAAAAATTTAGGGTTTGTGTAGACCTAAAAAAGGTCAATGCTACTGTCAAAGATGGATACCCATACATAGAACATGTGTTGAAAAGGGTTGCAAGACAAGAAGCTTATAGCTTCTTAGATGGATTTTTTGGATATAACCAAATACAAATTGATCCCAAAGATCAACATAAGACAACCTTTTCTACTGAGCAAGGAATCCATGCTGATAGAGTTATGCCATTCGGGCTGACAAATGCCCCAGCCATATTTCAAAGATTGATGTGCACTACATTCAAATAGTACCTTTGAAAATTTCTAGAGGTATCCCTTGATGATTTATGTGTCAACTCCACATGGCATGAGCATATGGCTTGTCTAAGAAAAGTATTTGAAATATGAAGGTTATATTGCATATCCTTAAACCCATTGAAATGCCAATTTTGGGTAAAACACACAGAGTGATCTTGGGACACATTGTCTCAAAAGATGGAATATCCACAGATGAAGGAAAAGGAAAGCTCATTTTGGAATTGCCACCACCAAACAACTTCAAGGAAGTACAATGTTTCACGGGACATGTTGGTTACGAGTAATTTTCAATGGAGTCCACGACTGAAACAACTACATCATCTAGAAAATGCATAATGCACTCCTTAGACTGTTCAGCCTGCCATTTGGAAAATCCATAATGCACTCCTTGAACTGTTCAGCCTGCCATCGATACATGAAGTCATGTTTGATGAACTTTTGAAGGTAGCTCTTAAACAACTGCAATAGATCAATGCAACTCATCTCCTTACATACAAGGTCCTTCCTTTTTTTCTTCTTTCCACCTTCAAAAGTGCATGTTTCCACATCCTCAAATACTCTCATTGTAATGGTTTTTGCATCTTCAAACAGCTCGCGTGGGGCAACATTTTAGTTGCTCTTCTCCACACTTTGTACATTCACCCATGAGACATTTTAGTTCATGGGTAAGGAGACCCATCTTGCCTACTAGGGCACAAGACAGAATCTATAACCTTTGAAATTTTCACTGATGCGCAGAAACTACAAATGGCACAGGGTTTATTAAAGGGAAAAGCTTTGACTTGGTGGAAGGATCTAAAAGAAGATTCTATTCCCACTACTTGGCTAGGATTTGAAGTTGCATTCAAGAAGGAATTTGTTCAACCTGAGGATGAACTCGAAGTTATTGCCAAGTTAGTTAAAAATAGCACGGCTAATCAGTCTTTTGATAACTATGTGCAAAAGTTTAGACAGTTGGCTGCTAACGCCAAGTCTGATGATCATACTTTGTGTGGTATTTTCATCAATGGTTTATCTCATGATTATCAATACGAGGTGAAGAAGTGCAAAGTTAAAACGACTGCGGATAAAATTCAGGTTGCTCAGGTTTTTTATAAGACAATGGTTGGCACCAATTCATCAAAACCAGCGTCAAGTGAAAAGAAACCCACGTTCACTTATTCAAACAATGGACAAAAAAGGAAAGTAGTTTTCACACCAAAACCAAAAAATGGTGACAATGCCAGCCACAAACCAAAGTTTGTGAGTAAGGAAACACGCACATGCTTTAAGTGCAAAGAGAAAGGGCATACAAAGAAATTTTGTCCTTTGAATGAAGCTACAACAACTTCGGCGCCTAGTCGCAGCACCGAAAAAGTTTATTCCAAAGAAATCTATACACATTACAGAACTTCAAGGTAAATTCTCTGAAGTCAATGTTTTGCATCTTGAAGGAACTCAATGTTCAGATTGTACTTTCAGTAAAGACGTTTATGGTCCAAACGAATTATTTCGTGTTTATGGATCAGTGAAAGGACATCAGGTTCATGTTTTGTTTGATCCTGGTAGTATTCACAATTTTATTGACAATATTGCAAAAGATGAAGCTAGAAACCATGCAGAATGATCACATGTACAAGTGATAGCCTGATGGCATACTCATTGATGGCCTAAATAAATAAATTTTTGGAATAAAGAAATGTTGCTTTATGTTATCTTTTTTTAGTAATGATGTGTAAATAAAAAATGTACTATGGCCGAGAACTTGTCTTCTACCCAAGAACGATAAGCCATCCAGTTGCATTTGAGCATACTACGCTAGTGATAGAGTAATGGGCCACAACCTACTATTTTAATTTTAGAGAGTATTACTTTGATTAACCTTATTAGCTCTATTCATGTGGTGACATGGAATGAGGATGAAGAGAAATTTATTATGGAGAGATATAGAGTATCTTCCGAGTGCTTGAGCTTAGTCATGGCTATGGGAAGTTTAAATTTTGTAAAGGATTATGGGATTCGTGTGGAAAAAATCTTTATCCTGGATGAATACTTAGCCACACTCAGCCATGGATGAATACTTAGCCAGGCTCAACCATCTTAGCTTGTATCCCCCTCATCTCGACTTACTTTTTTTAATACCCTTGCACTGCCCCATCACCTGAGGTCACACAAGTTTTATTAGTATCCCACATCCATTATAACACTTGTACATTTATTATGGTGCATCATGAGGACCTCCACATGCTCCCTATTGCCTCCCCATTGAACCTTGTGTTAACACATCTTGAGACTTGGGAGGAGCCCCCCTTACCTTATATATCCTCGCCCCATCAAGCATTGTATCCGAGAACCCTCCCTCTTTTTAAGGAGGATCTTTCCCCTACCATTACATCTTTTTAAGGAGGATCTTTCCCCTACCATTACATCTTTTTCAAGGACATCCCTTTACCCCTGTGATTACCTGTTGCCACTATTCCATCATCATCCACCACCCTCATATATTGCATGGTTCTCACTCCTCACTTGCACTTGAGAGAGCACCTGTTCTTCGCAATTACATTTGGGATCTAGGATCCTCATGTACATATACTTTTTCCTTGGCATCGACTTTTGTGGGGTTCCCACCTCCAACCTTGTTACATCTTTCAAGGGGGAGTCTCTTCATCCCTTCCATTCCATGTTAGATACGGTTAGCTCCATCTTTCTACGTTATTTCATAGGCCTCAATTTGCGTGGTTATCATTCATCATTAGCCTTCCTTGGGCACCTGCCGCCGTGAGCGACTTTATATGGGATCCTAGCTCAGTTTACATCAACTATCCATGGGCTTCATCGACGCCACTTTCTATATCGATACACCGTTCCTTAGCATTTGCTAGAGCACATATTCTAGCCTCCTACATTTCGGATCTCTACGTACACCTTTGGGAACTCCTTGAGTTCTCTTTGGCATTTGGGATCCCGACAGATAGTGGTAGGATCGGCGTTTAAGGTGGGGGAGCACCTCTCACTTCCTTTTTTTTCCATGGTCTACACTCTTGAGGTGGGGGAGCTTCCCTCACTTCACTTTTGGTGCATGGATCCTCTTCATTGACACATCTTATGGATCCTTGGGCTTAGATCATGCTCTACATTGACATATCTTTGGCATGATCCTTGTTTTGTGCTTCATCAATATCGACCTGGAATATCTCTTGTGGTTTGGGAAACCCATCTTGGGGAAAAATCTGAATATCAATAGTCTACTGACTCAGCTTTGGGTTACACCTAGGTCCTTGATTACACAAAGGAAAACTATCAAGTGATTATGAGCCCTTGAGTTAACTTATGTAGTGTTTCATCCTAATAACAATTGTACATCTTTATGGATAATAAAGGCCCTCCATATATATATATATATACTTGCTAATCCTCCCAAGATGTAACACCAAGTGGGTCATATCCAAGATAGTTGGAGTTTAAAGACGATAAAGCTCATTGGCGACAAGCTTTTGAAACAATAACATTTTTTGCTTTGATTTAACACAAGTGCACTAATAACCTAGGTTTTATCAACATACTCAACAAATTTAGAGAAGAAACTTGAGCTATCAAACCATCAATATTTCATGCAAATAAAGGTAAAAATTATTACCAAAGATACACTTTCAAAACATGAATGGACAAGAGTACACAATGCAAACATGAACAGTAAAAATACCACTTTCAAAACATGAATGGTCAAGAGTACAGAATACAAACATGAATAAATCGACAAACTATGCTCACAATACAAAAATGAACAAATCAACACACTATGCTCACAATACAAACATGAACAAAGTAACACACTATGCTCACTATGAAATGGGGAATCCTCCTAAAGTATTGGCTTACATAGTAAACTACAATTTAAAAAAGGGCCACTATTTGAACTTTGTGGATGCAACCTACACACAATTAATGGATTGGTAAATGTAGTTGAAGACACATCCGAAGATATAAAAGTTGATTGCCTTATACCTAATATCTATATAAATTTTAAGATACAAAAGGTTGGCATATCATGGACTTCAATGCCATTAATCATGATAAAATTTCAAATAGTTGGAAATAGTCACACACAAAAAATCCCAATTCAACCAGCAACTTATAAGACAATTCATAGAGCACATGACTAACTATGGATATTTAAGCCTTTAACCCATTCGTAACATATCCCATGTTCTTGCATACACTATAGTATGAAGAATTCACAAAAAACAAAACTTACATTTAATATCAACCCTCTATGCAACACACACTTTTAAGTGCATCCTCCTCAAGTGTCAATATAGATTCTTGGTGTGGAAACAAAGCATCCCAATATTTAGAACAATCTCTAATGGCTACTTTTTTTTTGTCTAAACTATCGATCACACAAGCACCAAAACGACATGCTTGCATTGAGAATCTAACTTGCTTGTAGTGGCACTAGGGTAAATAATAAGTGCTTAATTTCATGATATATATGAGTCTACTACAATACCATGGTAAAAAATAAGAGCCTATTGTCATGATGTAAATATGTCTTGGTTCATGAATATATTTTTTCTTTATATATAAACCTTCAGGGTTCATGAATATATATTTTCTATATATACAAACCTTAGCGAATTTTAAAAATTTCATATCCTATGTGCTGGTATGAAGTGCATTTTTGGTGATTTTGTTCTCATAACCCAATTAAAATTAGTGATTTTGGGCAATTTAAAAAAACATTGCAATAAATGTTTCTTGTAAAATAGCCCAATAATTTTTGGAGAATCTTGTAAACTCGCCGTTGGGCTTTAAAAAAAGCCCCTATTTTGTTTCCTTAGCTTGCACACACTTTGCTTGCAAGAAGAGACTTACAACGTATTCTCTACAACAACTGGGCTTATAAATGTTCAATCTATATTTTAAACATATACCATAAACCACAACTACAACTATGTCAAGTGCACAAACACAATTCATTTCAGCAACCTTCCATGTTGAATCATTACTTAAACCTACTATAGTAACTATTGAAAATATCCCAATACACCCTAGTCATTTTTCATACAAGCACTACAAGGTTTTTCTCAAACAATAGGCATATACATTCTCAGTGATTTAAACATTGGCATACTGAAACATACAAGCATCTATGTATGAGGTAAATGCACTTCTCTCTACCACTCACATGCAAAGAACCAACAACTCCCAACATGATCATGCATGTACAAACATACTTGTCACCATGGCTTTGACTCCAAGAGTTTCATATATATACACCATAGATTGTGAGAAGGGCTATCCATAGAGGGACAAGTAGCACTTACAAAAAAAGTTTACTCAAAAGGGGATGTAGTTAACATAAATATGTAATTCAAGGAAACTTTGAAAAATGAATGTATAAAAAAATTGTGAGCCTTTCCATGAAGGAAGAGAAGCAGAAGAGATAAATAAACTAGATTAAAACTTGTTGACCTGGCAGCTTGGTTGGGGGGGGGGGGGGGGGGGGACCTTTAAAAAAAAGCCCACCCGAAACCTTCTGATTTATTAATAAACGAGAATATTCAAATGTTGTTTTGGATTTTTAGCATATTTTTCTATTTATTGGTAGGTCATGGGCTAGGTCCCAGTTTTCATGCCATGGCTGTGTGCCTCTCTCTCTGGCTCTCTCCCCCTTGTCTCAGGCTAGGCTCTGAGTCTCTCCTCGCCCTCTGTAGCACAACGTGGCTGTCGAAGAACGGACAATCCTGTCTCATCTCTGTCTTGCGCTCCTGTGTTGAGGCCTTCGAAGGGTGTAATCTACCGGGCAGAGTCTGTCTGTGGGGGTCCTGCAAAGGTGTCGCCCCTCCTGTGAGTGTTGTCTTGCACGCAAGTAATGCTTGCTTGCCAACTCTCTGTTGAGGCCTTAGAAGGACACAATCTGCCGGACGGGATGGTGGATGTCGCTCAATGTTATGGTATGTTTTACACATCCCAAGTCTACTCATAAAGCTTTAAACTATCAACTCCATAATGCAGAGCATAGACTACATGCATGACATCCCCACTCAAAGCCCAAGAAGACTAGGTAGAGGTTCATATACAAAGATATGTCCACCATGCCATAACACGTTTCTAGAGGTGTAGAGGTGAAGGTGCTAGCACTAGACATGCACATGTACACACATGCGTGCGCGCATGCGCACACAGTGGCACACACACAAGGGTACTTGGTTGAGGAGGTTTGGATTGAAAGTGGGGGAATCACAAAGCTTCAAACCATGCATAGTGGATTGAAAGTGGGGGAATCACAAAGCTCATATGAACTAAACTCACTGATTATATTTTCATGAAAGAGGCCTACTTGGGCGTGGACTTTATGAAATAGGCCTACCTAGGCACCTACTTTTATGAAATAGGCCTATGATGACAGGGTTGGCATCGTGTAATTGGGCAACGATTGTACTTTGATGCCCCAATAATTACAAAGGACAATAAATTTTCTTAGAAATTACAGCTGGTACAGATAGTACGATTGGGAATTTTCTTAGATGTGCCGTAAGCATTGTTTGGTCACACTTAACTTTTTAGCTTGCACATTAGCCTCTTAGATTGAACACATGTTGCTGAATGGCAATCCCAAAAAAGAGGATGATTAAGGACAATACATCTATGCAAAGAAACAAATAGACAGATCCCCTTTTGATCACAAATGGCAAATATGTTTAACACAACAAATTTCTTCAAGCTGGACTCGATTTTGACATGAGAGACAGAGAGAAAGAGAGAGTCTACTTCATACCCCATGGTCAGACGGGGGGTAACATGCCTACACACTATCCAAGCTTTTACATTTTTCTTCAAAAAAAATTTTGAAAGTTGTATAAGCGTCAAACACAGATTACAATATATGATGGATCCTACCACTATTATGAATCATGACCAAAAGGTTTTCCTTTGATATATCTGTTCTCTCACCATAACATTGGATTTGCTTTAACCCTCACGTTGACTCCGGAATCAGCCTTCCCAGTCATCCAAAAAATTTGAGAGTCCAACACGCCTAGCTTATAAGATCACTGTATTTTGTAGCAAAATCAATCCAACCTGTACATTGTGATCTCTTGTTGCTTAAAATACCGCCTGTCTTCTTCGTCAACTAACACAAGATTCAAATAATACTTGACACTAAACTTGTTGTTGATGTTACGATATGTTGGTGTGAGATCATACTCGCTGAGGAACAGTCTGATAGGTATGGACTCCCCTGATTCATCGAACAGTAATTGTCATGTACGTTTGGTATAATATAATGTTTGATTTTATCATATTGAATCCCCTTGAGTTCAATGTGATGTGGAGCTACATTATTTATATTTCACAAATAATTGTGTATAATATTTTGATATAATAGACAATGTAATAAACCCCTATCATAATAATACAGTAACATGATATGCATAACTACTGTAATATAGTAACTATGTTGCTATCGATACATAGCATCTTGATTTTGCTTTAATATAATAAATACAACATTAATACAAAAAGTATATTAAAGCATTAACACTCGTAAAAATTGACACACGCACGCACACGCTCCCACACCTACCAGTGCTTCACTGCTATTAATACATAGTTTCTTGATTTTGCTTTAATATATTAAATACAACGTTTTTTTTAAATGAAAGCATTAACATTCGTAAAAATTGATACACACGTAAACATACCTACCAGTTCATGCGTACGCGCATATAAAAACATACATATAACCATACATGTACATTTACATATACATATATACTCACCACGAACTGGCGCACCATCCATCAACTCAAATTTTGCTAAGGTCTCCGTCTCCACATATGTGTTGGGGCCTGAGCCGGTCGATTCACGGCGTCTGATCTCAAGCTCCATGTGCTTAATCTTGATGCGGACTAGCAAGAAATAGATCTTGCCAATAACCACATCATTAAGATGGTACCTGCAAAATCAAAACCTGCAAACTAAGGGTCTTTACAGAAGGATCCGTTGCATGGGGGAGAACCCCACCCATGAGGGATGAGCCAGTGGGATCTCCCCTTTTCATGGGAAAGGTTTATGTCTGCATAAGCCCTATTAAATATCACTGAAACTGTTGACATGTCACATGTATCTTATCAAAAGACCACACATAAGCCTTTCTTTTTCAAGATAGTAGTATATTCAACTCCCAAAAAGAAACTAAAACACCATGGAAAACAAAGACCTTTACGCCGGCTCTTTCATGAACATACTTGTTTTTACTGTACTCGAACTCGATATGCAAGCAATCCTCAATGCCGACCTCCATCTAGCATTGCACAAAAGACTTCAAAATGTAGTGACATAAATTCACTCTCTCTCTCTCTCTCAGATGTTTAGGCATGTTTTTACTGGAGCTTCACTATCCCTGCTGAGGTAGCAGTTCAAGACACAGAGCCAGCAAGGCACCTCCTAGACCTCCATTACAGATTTCTTTGGGTCACAACCACCAACTATAGTGGTCCTTTGACGACATGGTGGACTCCCACCTCAGAGTCGAGAAGCTATGGCTGCTTTGTGCTCTACTCTGGAGGAGGGTATCACTATATGACCACACATTGTCATCATGTAGCAGCACATGGATACCTTAGCGTATGTAGCTAGTTTCGTACTGTATTTTTTCTTTTTCATGCTCTAACATTCATCATAGATACATTGTACTACTTTTTTGGTCGCATAGACCCTCTCGGTCTTTTGAGCCCTTGAGTCATCGATGCAGTTGCATCAGGATGGACATGGCACATCGTGGTACACTCAGGTAGTTGATTGGTTTGATGGGCATGGCCTCCATATGGACTGCCTTGCAAGAGATCAACTGTCTCATTTGGCTGGACCTGCTTGGGCTCAGACATGGGTGTCCCCACCAGCGCTCACCACACAACCTCAGCTTTACACAACATTTTTTGACTTTCTGAATATGGATTCATTGAGAGCCTACAGATGGGTTCATTGAGAGCCCATGGTACTTGCAGATGCACATGTCGCATGCCATGTGGATAGCGATTGGTCAGCTGAGGGTATGTTCTCATCGTCTAAGGGTTGAGTTTGGCAAAGCTGAGTGTAAGGTCTCCACAGATGCTGGCACCTAACGCTTGGCTACATAGCATGTGCCTGACATGTCCCTAGACTATGGCTCACAATGGGGTCACGACATACAAAAAATAATCCTAAAAAGGTTCTAATTCTATACACATGTAGCACTGATGATGAGCTAGTGTGTCACATGGCACCTTAGTGCATGGGTGCATGTGATATCCCCTCCTGCTTACTGGTAGTTGCATGGCCTCCAAGTAGACCGCCAATATCTGTGTCATGTGCAAACATGGACATGGCTGACGTCCATTGCTGATCCCTAATTAGGCAGTAGATAAACAGTAGATTAGGGCACTCGTAGGGCTCAAAAGGCATCCATTTGGGCAAGGATCAGGTCGGCCAGATTTACAGCAACTTCTGAAGGGTGTCGGCCAGCACATTATTTTTGGGATTTATCCTAGAACAGGCCAACAACAGCCAGCCAGTTCATGGTGCTTTTTGGGGCCTATATAAAGGCTAGGCCAGATTTAGTCTCATCATCTAATCCTCTCTTGAGGACAGGTCATAGATAGGCATTAGGTTACCCTTTTGGGAAGGCCAAAGGCCACAGATTTGTATAGAACATATACATCTTTTGTAACATATGAATATTCTAAAATACAGCTCTCTCTCTCTCTCTCTCTTCTCTCTATCATTGTTGGTGATTTGCATCAAGGTTCCTATTCAGTTACTTAGGGCTGAAAGACGACACACAAAGCTTCCACACATGTGACATTGGTATCAAAGCATCAGGCTCAACAAGGCTAAGTGCTAAAAGTGTCCCAACAAGGTGCATAGGTCCAAGGAGAGTAACACAGCCAGGGTAGGAGTCCCATGGGACTGGTCGCTCTCAGCAAAACCCAAGGGAATGGCAGCCCTGAGGGTCGGATGCCATTTGGGGCATACCAAGGATGAGCAAGGATGCCATGATCAACCTCAGAAAGGAGACCATTGTAGTGTTCAAGGACAGGGCATAGGGGACACAGTGGAACAAATGCACAAATCTCAATACCAAATCTTGAGTGGAGTTAGAGACATGGCAAGGTTTTCAATGAAAAGGTTGCCAGGAAGGAAGGATGACAGATTTGGAAGTCCAAGAGGAGACAGAGGGATGATGACAGTCATCCGAGGTCAAAGGTTGGAAACCAATCATCAAGTTTAGCAAGAGGGGATGTCATGTGCACACATGGACATGGCGGACTTCTAGTGTTGATCCCTGATTAGGTAGCAGATAAATAGTAGATTAGGGCACTAGCAAGGCTTTAGAAGACATCCATTTGGGCAAGCATCAGGTCAGCCAGATTTACAGCCAATTCTGAAGACTATCGGCTAGCATGTTATTTCTGGGATTTGTCCTGACAACAGGTCGACCAGTTCATGGTGCTTTTTAGGGCCTATATAAAGGCTAGGCCAAATTTAGTCTCATCATCTAATCCTCTCTTGAGGGTAGGTCATAGATGGGCATCAGGTTACCCTTTTGGGAAGGCCAAAGGCCACAAATTTGTATAGAACATATACATATTTTTGTAACATATGAATATATTGACAATACAGCTCTCTCTCTCTCTCTCTCTCTCTCTCTCTCTACCTTTGTTGGTGATTTGCATCTTACTTGGGGCTGAAAGAAGACACACAGATCTTCCGTGCATGTGACAATATGTGGGTACTCTCGGAAGAACTCATCGTTGAGCCAAACGGCTTCGTGAGTGCCTCAGTCTTTGAGCATGGTGTAGAATTGTTTGAGTCTTAACTGGAAACATGCTTCCACTTGTGGAGGAGAATCTGCTCAGGCTTGATAACTTCTGCATTGTCGACTACTTCAGGCTGCTGCTCATCTACAACCTCTTGCAAAGATGGTCCAACATAAGGCTTTAGACATGAGACGTGGAAGACATCATGCACAGTCCAGCTGTCTGTTGATAACTTCAACTTCATGGAGACATCACTCAGCTTCTTTTTTTCTTTTTTTTCC
This sequence comes from Cibotium barometz, assembly GCF_041138505.1. NCBI lineage: Eukaryota > Viridiplantae > Streptophyta > Polypodiopsida > Cyatheales > Cibotiaceae > Cibotium > Cibotium barometz. The sequence continues at coordinate 24,418,077 of NC_141054.1, forward strand.
CCCTTTTTTCCAGGAAATAGATCCTTCTATTAGTTATATGAAAAACCAGCCAACACGTTGAAGTACATGCTCTGAACCATCAAGAGTTGCAGCCTCCCCCAAAATATCTAGCGGCCTTTTAAACATTGCCTCAACAATCTTCTCAAGGACATAGGGAAGTTGGACTGGATTGCTCCCATCATAGAGCAAGCCACCCAGATCGTATCCTTCATTTACAGGCACACTTTCTTGCTGACTAAGTTCAAAGAAGTCATCTAGAGATTTGCGCAAGTATTCAGACACTCGCTTTGGATACAACTTCCTCATGTTGGGGTCCCTTAACAAGTGTTCTAGTGCCCTAAAGCAGTTGATGGTGAGTGATGAGTATGAGAGGCATGCATTGTCTGGACTACTGTAGGGAAGGCATGTGCATCAAATATTGGGAACCCTCTTTGGTGGGAGCAAGTGAGACGCATCATAGCTTTGGGAAAGCCAATCATCCACTTGTTGAGGATGACAGATTCATTTCAGCCATCATTGGAAAGATTTACGAGGGGATGGACAAGATGGTGGAAAAGTTGGAGCACATCGAGCAAGATGAACAAAAATACCAGGTTTTAAGGAAGCTATGCCAAGATAGATGGGATATGTATCATTCACCTATGCATGTAGCAGGTTTTATGATCGATCCTAGTTTCAAACAGGCAATCAATTGTTGGGGTAAAGGCATAATGCCCACCCTTATAGTGTGTACAAGCCCATAAGTTATAGTACATAGTACACTTAGTACTTTTAATGTACTAAGTGCACTATGTGTACTAGTGCAATATACATGTGTGATAGGGGAGTCACACACTCACTTGGTGAGTTGACTTATCCCCACAACTCTCTCTCTCTCTCTCTCCCTTGTTCTTCTCTGTGTATGTCTCCCACATAACCTAACCCTAATCCTCCCACACAACTGGTATCAGAGCTTTGGTCCCTCCCTCTTCTCCTTGATGGCTCCTGCTGATTTCTGTCCTTCTGTTCTGGTCGTATTCAGCCCTGTCATGCTGGTCGCCTGCTGAATCCCTCTTGGAGCTGCCTGTATCCTTTCTGGTCGCCTTTTTTTTCTGCCCAGCCAGTAGGCGTGGGCTGGCTCAGCTGCTGCCCAGCATCTAGGCATAGGCAGCCCAGCCATTGTGGGCTGCTCAGCTGCTGCCCAGCCAGCAGCGTGGGCTGCCCCAGCTGCCCAGCAGCCAAGCGAGGGCTGCCCAGCAGCCAGGCGGGCTGCCCAGCAGCCACGAGCAGCCCTGCAGAGTCATTTTCAGCACACAGTAGCTGTATTTTCAGCACACGCAGAGAAGCAGGCAGGTCTCAGCAGCATTAAAGTGAACATCAAAGCATTCAACATCAGCAAGTTTCGCCCCCCTCACCTGCACAGAACAGCAGCAGCATCATCACCCTACAACAAAATTCAGCCTACAAATTGAAGAATAATCAGAAAATTACAAGGTATTTTCCTCAATTTATTTTTGGGTTTTGCAATTGAGCAAGTACAATCAACAATTGAGCAGATATAGGTGTCGAATTGCTCAATTTTGAGCAAAATTGGCAAAATTGGGTGACATTGGTCACAATCAGGATCAATTTGCAGGACATTGGTCACAATCAGGATCAATTTGCAGGAAATTGGATGTCGAAATTTGGGGCTTTTGATGTAATTGTGCAATTAAGCACTCATACATGCTATATGATGTGAAAAATCGCACATTTGGGCAAAATTGCAGTGCAAATCAAGGGGCTTTTGTGCCGATTTGGTTGATTTGCATACAGGCAATCGCATTTGATGCTGTGGATAATGTGTTGATGCCTTACAAGCACTCAATGTGCCTGTAAATCAAGGGGCTTTCATGTATTTGATGTATATGTGGCCAGAAGGAAGCATCGTGAACACTTTGGATGCCTTCATGTGCGTCAATGTACCATGTATGATCAGAAATTGATCTTAAATCAAGGGGCTTTTCAAGTTCGTATGCTTGTTCAGCTTGGCAAAGCAGCAGGCAAGACATTTATGCCTTGAATCCTCAAAAATCAGCTTGCAGTCAAGGGGCTTTTGCCCAATTTCTGTTCGGGACTGTTGTATGCAGTGTACAGGACTATAAAAGTCTGATTTTCACTCATTTGGACAGCCAGGAGAGCATTTATTGCTATTGTACCTGCTGGTACAGATTTGGCACAGCTTTGTGCATGTTTTGGCATGGCTGTACACTGTTTTGAGTGACCAAAAGGTTCAATTTCAGCTGCTGTACTTGCCGGTACAGGTTTGGTACATTACAGGTGAGCACTTAGTACTGCTGTACAGTACTTTGGAAGGGCAATAGAGCACATTTAAGGTGCTGTCCAAAATCTGCAGCAACCAGATTTTGCTGATTCCATCACATAAAGTGGGAGAAAAGTTGCATTCTTGCTTCCGCAGTGGGAGATAAAGCTTGGGAGAATAACTGTGAGCACTTTGTGTGCTTTTGGTGCAGTGTTTGCACATTTTGCAAGGAGTCAGGCATTGACAGGTTGCATTTTGCTATGGCAACCACAGGTGAGAGCTCTTCATTGCTTCACATCAAGAAGCTTGAAGGCTCGCATAATTATGATATTTGGCAAACCCAGTGCTACAATGTGTTGCTCCAGAAAAAGCAGCACAAGCCTATCAAAGAAATGGGTGTAATGCCCGCTTCTCTTACTGCTGAAGAGTGGGAAGATATGGATGAGCTGGCAAGATCTACTATCATGTTGTCTGTGTCAGACTCATTACTTTTCAGCATTCGTGAAGAGAAGACAGCTTGGGGAATGTGGCAGAGATTGCAAGACTTGTATGCCCAACAAAGTGCCTCAAGCAAAGTGTATTGGTTGAAGAAACTCATAGGTCTTCAGATGAAGGAAGGGGCGTCTATGACAGCCCATTTAAATGAGTTTAATGGTATTGTCAGCCAAGTTATAAATCAAAAGTTGGCAATGGACGATGAGTTCAAAGCCACTTTTCTCTTATGCACTTTGCCAGAGAGTTGGGACACATTCAGGACAGCCACTAGCAATTCGCATGCTATGTTGTCATATGCAGATGTTGAGGGTGCTCTTCTTCAAGAAGAGATGAACAGGAAAAACAACTCTGTTGGAAAGTCCAATGCAATGAATGCACGTGGGAGATCCCAGCAAAGGGGAAAAAGCCAAGAAAGGGGAAGGAGCAAGTCTCGCTCCAAAAAGGATTTGGAATGCCATTATTGTGGCAAGAAGGGACACATTAAAAAGCAATGCTACAAATGGAAAAATGATCAAAAAGAAAAGGGAAAAGGCAAAGACAAAGACAAAGATGAAGCCAAAGATGTAAAGCCAAAGGGCAAAAGTGGAGTCAAGATTGAAGAAATCAATGTGTCACATGCAGGTGGCAGTGAGGATGAGGTCCTATTTACGTCTTCACTTGATGCCCATTCACTTCTTACAAGTGGTCATGGTATGCACTCATGGATCATTGATTCAGGTGCCTCCTTTCATGTCACAGGTTGCAGAGACTTGTTTGTCAGGTATACTGCTGGCAATGAAGGAGTGGTTTATTTGGGTGATAACCATGCATGCAAGATTCTTGGCAGAGGTGATGTGAGGCTTGTATTTTCAGATGGCTCACAGCTTATGCTCCATGATGTCAGGCATGTGCCTGAGATCAAGAAGAACCTGCTTTCTACTGGACAGCTTGATGATGCTGATTATGTTACCACATTTGGTCGTGGAAAGTGGAAGATTAGTAAGGGCTCACTGGTTGTTGCCAGAGGCTCTAAGGTGGACACTCTTTACTTTATGCATGCAGGTGTTTGTCACCATGCTAATGTAAATGCAACCGAGCTGCCGGAAATCTCTATGTGGCATAGCCGGTTGGGACACATGAGTGTCAAAGGAATGGAGCAATTGTCTCGTTTGGGTTACTTGCCTTCTCTAAAGTTTTCAAGTTTTCAGTTTTGTGAGCATTGTATATATGGTAGGCAACTACAGTGCCCCCACAAGAAAGCTCTTGGACAGAAAGATGCTCAGTTAGAGCTTGAGCATACAGATGTATGTGAGATGCCTCAGCTTTCTTTGGGAGGGGCAAAATATTTTGTGTCTTTTATTGATGATGCCACACGCAAGGTGTGGGTTTATCCTCTTCGTTTGAAGAGTGATACATTCTCAGTGTTTGAGAAGTTTGTTGCTCTTGTTGAGAATCAAACTGGCAAAACACTGAAGGCTTTGCGTTCCGACAATGGTGGAGAGTATATGTCCAAACAGTTTCAGGACTTTTGTGATGCTAAAGGCATCAAGAGGGAGCTCTCTACTCCTTATGATCCTCCACAAAACGGGACAGCAGAGAGGATGAACAGGACCATTCAGGAGAAGGTCTGTTCTATGTTGTCACATGCTGCATTACCTCATGGTTTTTGGGCTGAAGCTGTTATGACAGCCGTTCACCTTATAAACAGGTCACCTAACACGAGGCTTGGTGGGAAAGTGCCAGAAGAAGTATGGACAGGGAAGCCTCCGTCATACAAGCACTTGAGAGTGTTTGGTTGCGTTGCGTACGTGCACATACGCAGGGAAATGCGCACCAATCTTGATCCTAAGTCTCACAAATGCATATTCCTAGGATATGGTGACAGAGGTGAAATGGAGTATAGACTTTGGGATCCCGTGAATAGAAAGATCATACGCAGCAATGATGTCATTTTTGATGAAACATGCATGTATAAGGAGCCTGCAAGGCAACAGGAGCCTGGCAGAGTCATCTTTGATGATGATGGACATCATGGACAACAACAAAGGGCTGTAAATCAGCCATTACAGCAGGAAAACCAGCCCTTAAATGGTGCTGAAAATGGTCCAAATGGACAGCCAGAGATGGCAGAAGATATCCCTATGGATATACCACAGTTGGAGGAGATACCAGGCATCATATTTCAGCCTTATGGCATGGAACAGGAGCCACCAATGGGTGATATGCAGGCTGGACAGCAACCTGCAAATGATGGTCATTGGGTACGGAGGTCCACAAGACCCTCCAGAGCCCCTGACAGGTTTGTTCCAGGGGTTGACTACTTGATGCTTACTGACTGTGGGGAGCCCTCATGTTACAAGGAGGCTTTACAGAGGGCAGACAAAGCTCTATGGGAGCGTGCCATGAAGTCAGAGATGGATTCTCTGCATAAAAATGGAACTTGGAAGTTGGTGCATTTACCTGCAGGCAAGAAGGTTTTGCCATGCAAGTGGGTATACAGGCTCAAAGTTGCACCTGATGCAAAGCCAAGATACAAAGCCAGGTTAGTGGCTAAGGGCTTCAAGCAGGAATATGGTGTGGACTTTGAGGAGATCTTCTCTCCAGTGGTCAAAATGACCACACTTAGAGCTGTGTTGGCTTTGGTTGCGCATGATGATCTGGACTTGATTCAGATGGATGTGAAGACTGCTTTTCTTCACGGTGATCTCCATGAGGAGATATATATGCAACAGCCAGAGGGTTATGCAGTAAGTGGAAAGGAGAAGCTTGTATGCAAGCTGAAAAAGAGTCTTTATGGGCTCAAACAGGCACCAAGAGAATGGTATCATAAATTTGATACATTCATGAAATCTCAGAAATTCAGGAGAAGTGACATAGATCACTGCTTGTACACCAAGAAAGCTTTGGATAGCAGTCTATTGATCCTCATCTTATATGTTGATGATATGTTGATTGCCGGGAAATCTCGTAAAGAGATGGATTCCTTGAAGAAGAGGCTGCATGAAACCTTTGATATGAAGGATTTGGGTGATGCAAATCACATTTTGGGTATGCGGATACTTCGGGACAGAAATCAGCATGTGTTGTATTTGTCTCAGAAGGAATACATTGGCAAAGTTTTGCAGAGGTTCAATATGGACGGGGGGAAGAAGACTAGTACTCCTTTGCCTCCATATGTGAAACTCAGTGCTATGGACAGCCCACTGTCGGATAGAGACAGGGCTGATATGGCCAAGATTCCGTATGCTTTAGCATGTGGCAGTCTCATGTATGCCATGGTTGCTACTAGGCCGGACATTGCATTTGCAGTGGGAGTGGTTTCTAGATACATGGCCAACCCTGGCAAGAAGCATTGGGAAGCAGTGAAAGGTGTCATGAGATACCTGAAGGGCACACAAGATATGTGCATTTGTTTTGGCAAACAGGATGCATTAGTGCATGGTTACACGGATTCGGATTATGCCGGTCATCCAGATAACCGGAAGTCTACTACCGGTTATGTATTTACATTCACAGGAGGTGCTGTGTCATGGATATCCAAGATGCAGAAGTGCACAGCCTTATCTACTACAGAGGCCGAGTATATTGCAGCCACAGAGGCTTGCAAGGAAGCATTATGGCTATCTCGGTTAGTGGTTGATTTGGGCTATACAGGGGATATTCCATTGTTGCATTGTGACAGTCAGAGTGCCATCCAATTGGCAAAGAACCCTGTCTTTCATGCAAAGACGAAGCATGTGGATGTGAAGTATCACTTCATTAGAGAGGTGATAGAGAACAAGCAAATTCAGCTTGTTAAGATTCATACGGATGACAACCCGGCTGATCTGTTGACGAAGAGTTTGCCTCCGGAGCGGTTTGCTCATTGCAGACACTTGATGGGCATTGGATGAGGCCAGTTTCTGCCTTGATATGGCCTTGTATATTATCATGTACATGCTGATTTTTCTTTTCCTTTACTTAAGGGCACTTTGCCTTTAAGTGGGAGGTTGTTGGGGTAAAGGCATAATGCCCACCCTTATAGTGTGTACAAGCCCATAAGTTATAGTACATAGTACACTTAGTACTTTTAATGTACTAAGTGCACTATGTGTACTAGTGCAATATACATGTGTGATAGGGGAGTCACACACTCACTTGGTGAGTTGACTTATCCCCACAACTCTCTCTCTCTCTCTCTCCCTTGTTCTTCTCTGTGTATGTCTCCCACATAACCTAACCCTAATCCTCCCACACATCAATACACAGATTTGGAGGTGGCAAATGGATGGGACATGATTTTGGAGAGACTTGAGCCTGACATTGCAAAGCAGGGAACTATCAAGGATCAACTGGCAGATTACAGAGCTTGCAAGAGGAGGTTAGGAAGAGCCAATGCTTTGGCAGATTGCTTCACCACTGATCCATGTGTTTGGTGGGAGGACTACGCGGCGGACACTTCAGAGTTGCAACAATTGGCCATCAAGATTCTGAGCCAGGCAGTCAGTTCCTCTTGTTTGGAGCAACTATGGAGCCCATTTAGCCATATCGCTTCAAAGAAGCGAAACTGGCTTGGCACTCAAAAGACCAATGATCTAATTTTTGTGAGTGCCAATTTGCATCTCCTTGAGCGAAATGAGAACCCCCAATCTTGGAAGCATTGGTCAAAGGAGGATGAGAAAGGTTCAGAGGCAGAGGAGCACGCCAGTTTACCGCCTACCCCGATAGCTAGTTTGGGCGAAGCAGGGGATTGCAGCTCCAACGACTTCCTAGATTATGATGATCTGGGCTCAGATGATGTGCATCTCTCGCAAGTTTGACTCTACTCATGAGTTCCAAACTTGGCTGATGTATTTGCATTGTACTTTCTATTCTAAATTCAATAAGACATTGACTTGATCTTGAGGTGTCTTTATGCAAATTTGATAAAGTCCACTGTTGAGTTTGTAATTACTAGTTTTTGGTTCTGTAATTTAATTTATCAAGTATATGTGCCGTTTCCTAGCCGTTTCCGTTTCCCATCGGTTACCGTTTCCGTTTCCGAGGGGGTGCCGTTTCTAGTGACTATGCTATGAGTTGAGATAAGTTGTTTTTGGCAGGACATGTGGTAGGATTGTGGATCAAAGTGAGACAAGTGGCCTCACACTTGTCATCTCAGCTCTCCACTTGTCATTATAGCTTCTACTTTCCCCTCTACTCATGAGAGCCCCAAATCTATAAATTGGAGCCCTCTTTCTTCATTTAAGCAGGCTCTATTGCTGCAAACTAGCCTCTACCATGTTGGTTGCTCGCATTCTTGTACAACTACAACAATCTATGGAATGTCTCTACATCTCTACACTACTTCACTTTCCTCTACAAAAGAATACCTCTCGAGCTTTTCTATGGCAGTATTCTTGCTATTTCAGGTGTACTTGGCACTGTACTTTCTGTAACAGCCATTGTACTCGCTGTACCAACCAGTGTACCCACTTTGCCACCATTGTACTTGTTGTACTGGTCATTGTTGTTGGGTTAGACGGACAGGGCGCACAAGACACAAGAGGCCACAGTGATCAGCGATGCCCACCTACATGGGCATCTGTCCACAAAATGTGGGGGGATAGAGACAAGTGAGAGAAACCTGAGCCTTCCGAACCCTTAGCGTATATGGGTAAGCCCCCTGCCGCGTGGCAGCTGGGTGTTGACTATTTCCAATACCCTCCCTTCAACGGACAGCTGGCGACACACACACACACCTTGCACCGACAGTGGGTCACCGGCAACCAGCACGCCTGCCCAACCATGGCTTTTTTCTTTTTACCACTGGCAACCAGCCACTCAATGCACCCGCCAAGCCATGACCTCCATTCACCCAGAATACCAGCGTACTTTGCAGCTGCAACCCAAAAGCAAGGGCGACAACTTCAACAGCCACCCAACTCCATGCAAGGCAAACACAAGACCCTCCCTCACTCTGATACCACTGTTGGGTCAGACGGACAAGGCGCACAAGACACAAGAGGCCACACTGATCACCGATGCCCACCTACACAGGCTCCCCCCAGCTCGTATCCCCTCCGTCCACATAAAGTGTGGGGGTATAGAAACAAGCAAATGAATTAAGAACCCTTAGCAACCAAATTCATTAGCATATATGGGATAAGCCCCTGCCACGTGGCAGCTGGGCGTTGACTATTTCCAATAATTGTTTTTTTTCTCTCTCATCCTTGCTGCCATGACATGCACAGAGACATACAACCTTCTGCGCAGCCCCAAACCAGCCCGCCTGGCCCCTTTCTCTGCTGCGTAGCCCCCAACCAGCCCATTGACATCCCTAACAGTGAACCCCCACACCACCCCCCTGTGGCCCGTCAGTCTGCTATACACCTAGTCTCCCCCATTTTTTTCCCAATGGCTCGTTCTACGAAATGGAAGGAGCCTCCCAATGAATAGGGATGGTCAAGAAACAGAGCCCATCATGAGAGCTAAACTTGATGAAAAGAAGGGTAGACAAGGCACAGGCACAGGGCACTTAATGTGCGTATCATAGGGGTGTGGAGGGAACACCCATCACTTATGCATGGAGTGCCGGCAAAGATATGCGCAAGAAGAGGCCCCTCCTGAAAATTCAGGATGATCAGTCCCACCAGGCATTCCTGCACAAAAGGGCACCCTACAAACACAAAGATCTACATTGGTGATGACCTCACGCCACTACAACTGGATCAAAAGGAAAGCTGGGATGATACAGGTAAAGGAGAAATGGAAAGCAGGGAAAATGGGTCATCTACTGAGATACTATTACGGACCACCACCCTATATGTGGCTTGGGGGTTGAGGATAGCCACCTGGAATTGTAATGGCACATTATGGTCGGACCCTAAGGGGTACAAAGGCATTCACGTGGGTAGCAACATCATCTTCTGCACAGAGACGCACCATAGCACTGAGAGAGGATTGCCATAGGTATCTGGATATGAGTAAGAATCAGTAAACAGAGGGGAGACTGGAGCATCTAGAGGAGTGCAGGGGTCAGGTGAGTTGCTGCCCTCATCAGGCCACACCTTCGCAAGATTCCTACAGCGGTCAAGAGAGATAAGGAAGCTTGTGTTCCACATGTGGATGAGGCTATGGGCAGATTAGTGCATAACGCAGCTTGCTAATTCCTGGCAGAGACATTCACATATGCAGAGTCCAGTGGGCAATCTCCATACCTGCCCCTTTATGATGATATACAGGGCAATCCAGGATAGGGGACATTCTCCTAACAAATCATTTTACTGCTCGGAGAGAGAGTCATCAGGTCCACCTCCTCGACTTTGAAGACCTTTTCTTGTTACGAGAGCTAGACCCTATGGATTACAAGAGCTAGACCCTATGGATACAAGGACACAAAGTATCATAGGAACTGGGGCACACTACTACTTTTGGCAGATGTCTCCTAGAGATGGGAGCTACCCATGGGCTCATCATTTTTAAGGGATGAACAGATGGCCCCTCTCCCAAAGGCCTCACTTGCTTCCTACATGGTGGAGGCCCTAAAACAGTTGAATACCCTATTGGGATCCCCAGAAGGATAACATGTGCCATCCAGGTCGTGATGAAAGTGAACCTGTGTGCAGTTGGTGGTGAGTTTACTGGGAGAGGCAGAGTGGGGAAAGTGCCAGAGATGGTGAAAGAGAAGCAAGTGTGATTGGCACCAAGCGGGGGGAGTGGGACAGTGAAGTCATGGATATGAGATGCCAAGGCTAGCACCAACTTTGTGAACTTATCCCTCTTTCATATTGCTGACATACAGTTTACTCATGAACCACATGTAATAAGTTTTGGTCTCATAGACCCTTTGGGACTTTTGTAGACATTGACACAACTTTTGATCTCATAGATCCATTGGGTCTTTTGAAGACATTTAATCTCCTCTCTCTCTCTCTCTCTCTCTCTCTCTCTCAACACTTTACTCGAATAACCATAATTTGTCATGATCAACAATGACAGCAATAGAGAATTTTTGTTGCAATGCTAAAACTTATCTTTATAACAGATATTACTTACCTTGATGCTATTAATTGTTTCTGGAGGTGGTGAAACATTATGTACCTGCAGCCATGACAATAAGCAATAACATAACCTGAGGACAAGTACGGCCTGAAATGTATTGCAGTAACACTGAATAGATGGATCAAATGCCAGGATGTATTTTTTATAATCATAAAACTTACCCAAAATTCATTGACTGCAACAATGTTGGATGGGAAATTACGCCCCACTGTCACCCTCAAAATGTACCTGCAGAAAGATAATAATTCCTAACCAACTACATAAAAATGTGAAGCACAGAAGCTAGCGATTTCCAAGATTTTTATATAATGCTGAAAACACAACAGGTCACTGCTAAGCAATCTAAGGTGTCAAACTGCTATCTTAATCTAGAAGACCTGTCAAAATGATTGAATTTCCATGCACACACAATACGTTTACATAGTAATACTATATATATACACCATTAATGCAAATAATATATAATATATTTCACATGTTATACCATTGTTGCAATGAAAAATGTTGGGATTATTATTTAACGTATAATCCCATATTACAAATCAACTTTGTATAATACAGCAATATATATAATGTATAAATTTTTCTATCATATTACGTATTGAATGGTACAATATGACAACTAATAATATAAAATTTCAGAAAAAAAAATATGAATACTTAAATTACATATAAGATTTGTATATTTTTCATGAATTATTTTTATAAATGTGAATTACTCATACATGTATATACATGCATGCACAGCACTCATGCATACATACATACATACATTCGGTACTGCAAATAGCAAAGGAAAATTAATTTCTTTAAATACGGGCCTAACTCAATACAAAAGTTGTCAGCAACATTTCTCTAAGGACACTAAAAAGAGAGATACATTCAGTGGCAACATATATTCTAAGCATATAAATACCTCAGCTTGACATGGACACCATAGTAAGATTCATATGGCATTTCGACTACTGGGAACTCAAAAGGGTATACTTTACGATCCAATATTTCTCCAGGAACATCCAGCTCTCTCACTACAACCAAGTGAGACTGCGTTAGTATTTACAGTTATAATTCAGAAATGTAAAATAACCACCTCAATAGCATATTAACCTTAAATACTTGATTTCGTCCCTCCAAGAGCATCCAGCCTTAGACCCCCCCCCTTTTGTGGCCTTTTTGTTCTTTCTTTCTGCCTCCTGTATGGGTGTATGGCAGGGGGTAAAATGCTCTGGGCAAAAAGACATTCCCTAGGTGTCAAGCAGGGGGTAAAATGCTCTGGCCTTCTGGTTCTTTCTTTCTGCCTCCTATATGAGTGTATGGCAGGGGGTAAAATGCTCTGGGTGAAAAGCCATTCCCTAGGTGTCAAGCGGCTTTTTGACAGAGCGAAACCACCAGCCATTTAAGATGTATTTCTTATGTTCACCAATCAAAGATGATATAGGAGCAGACTCAAGCAAGCTTTGCCAAGAAAAACATATAGAATCTTGCGGAAAACGCAAGGTCATCGACACAAGTGAATATGTAAAGCCAAGTATGTCACCACATGGCCCCCTAATCATGCTTAGTAGGATGTGAGTACATCAATAACCTCCGTGGCTGTATTTTATTTGGGGCATAATGACTAAGCTAGAATGACTAGCCATTATGTCTAACTTTGCCGGTGAGATTGGTTGACTATGAGAATCCAGTGTGACTGGAACTTGCTAGTGTGAAACCTTCATTTCCAGTGTGAGAATCAGCTAGTGAGACTAGCACGCTTTTATCAATGTGACTAGAATCTGCTAGTGTGACTAGGAATAACTCGCATAGTGTGCAACTAGGCACATGTCCTGTGTGACTGGACAACCGTGGGATACCCTAGTGTGACTAGAACCTAGTGTGGACGGGTACAAGCGAAGTGAACATGAGATTTCTATTGTATTTCATCATTTGCATCACTCATTTTATAAGTGTGTGTGAACACATTTATAACTTCACTTGATCTTTTCGCTGAGTCCCAAGGTATTTTTATGTGCTCTCACATGTCCAAAATTAAATTTTCTCCTCTCAGTTGTACGGCCAAATCTGCTGTTGTAAGACTGAACCGTAAACTATATGTAAGCCTAGCTCGGCGTGCCAAGATAGACTCGACCACATGTCCAAGAGATAAAGATATAGAGAGAGAGGGGAGAGAGAGAAGGGAATAGGGGTCTTGCACAGTACACTACATTGAGTGGGGAATAGGCCCCGCCCCCTTTCAAGAATTTATTCAGGAACAATCCACGAGCACGCTGGCCAGGATCAATACAATCAATGAATACAAAAACAGACAGATATGCCGATGTAGGATATCCAAGTCGATGTCGATGTCAATGTCAATGTCGACACACGAGATCTCTGATGACGTGCACACCACGGGGATGACCCACAAGTATCTCTCATCGGGCTAGTACCAAATCCAATATCCAATGAATCCAAGTCCAAGTTCCAAGTCCAAATCAAATCCAAAACCAAGTCCAGATCCATGTCCAAGCTATATGTCTAAGTTCCATGTTCATGTCCAAGTTCTCCATGTCTATGCTCCATGTCCAAGTTCATATCCAAGTTTAAGTAGTCCAAGTTCCCATGAGTAATCTCCACAACTTCTACAACTTTGTGCATAAAGAAAACCATGGAAAAGCTCTTTCTGGCAAGAAAACTGATATAAAACCTGTTTTAATGGTTTTTGGGTGATAAAAACATCCAAAAGCAATTTTTAGGGTTTTTGGAGCAGTTTTAGGGTTTCTGAAATTTATGTCCTTACAGCTCCGTACATGCGTCCATATCGCCCATGCATATGTTCATACAAGTCTAGGGCTGACTGTACATCTGAAAAGCAAGTTGGAGAAGGTGTTGATGGCGAAGAAGAAGCTCTCCATGATCATAATGATGCCCACACACACTCCACGATCTCCTTCATGATGCTACAAGAGAGGTTCAAGCCTTTTTATACTTGAAAAGGACTCTGCTTTTTGCCCAAAGCTTGTCCATGCTTTTGCTTTGCCTTTTTATGCTTTGCTTTTTCCTTTTTGCCTTTGCTTTTGCTCTTTTTACTTTTATTAATAAAATATTACTCAACTTTTGGTGCTTTGCTTTTCTGGCTTTAAAGCCTTGCTTTTTGACCTTAGTACTGCTTTTTGAGAAAGCGCCTTTTAGCTTTCTGGTCCGGCTCAATCTCCTCTTTCCAATGGTGCCCTTGGCTCACGATCAACCCTGTTTGACTTTTTGCTTTTTCTTGTTTTTTTGACCAAGAATGGTGCTTTTTCTTAATCAAATCTTATGGACCTTGTTTCCATGTCTTCTTCCACCTATCTGATGTCCGGGCATGGGTTTCATCATGTGAAATAGAGCTAGGAGGGCCAACTAGTTACATTATACGACCAGCTGCACAATGTACAGTCAACTCCAAAACTGTACGACCAGGTCTGTAAGCATTGTACCTCCTATTTAGACATCATTTCCTCTTTTGTTTTCAGTCTAACACCTGTGAAATCAGAAAAACTCTAATTCTACATTATTATGGCTCACCCAAACCCCCTTCGAAACACATCCAACAAGAAGATTACCTAGTGAACCACAATTGTCATGAAAATTTTTCTATTGGCTGAGCTCGTAACCCTTGAGGTCTCCAAGATCCACAACTCCTTGAGAAGCAATTCCACCGTGCCTCCTGCGAGCATTGTCACACTGCCGCGTTGCACTACGTGTACTCGTCCCTTCTCTCATCTACTCACACACACTCACTAGCATGGATTAGAGAGAGATTAGAAGGAGCAAGACTCTATTGCACAATGGGAGAGTTTTTTGTATTATGAGAGATATTCACTTATATACATGGCCATAAGTGTTTACACTCACTTAAATGTGGCCACCGGACACTTTAGGCTCATAAGAGGCCTAATGCTATTACAATGACTACTCTCATAATCTATCCATGAAGTACATCACTTGAGACTTCATCCTAACTTGCTACCGTATGCTCTTGAAGTGGAAATCGCCATAAGTATTCCATCGGACCATTACGGGCGCCCATCCAAGTTGTAGATTTGGACACCATTGCTTTATATCTTGAATGTATGACCTTTTGATGTATCTATCTTGACTCCTTGATATAAGACCCTAGAAATGGGTTAACATTTTCCTCTTCCTGATGCCGATCGCATCCTCGTGATCATGTTGAAGATCTTTGTGTGGGGAGAATTGACAAGCTTTGTTGATGGCTTTTGATGTTGAGTGACGTTCGATGGTTCTTGTTCCTAAGGAAAGAATAAGAAATGATAGTTAGTAAATGAAAAGATGAGAGATTAGCGAAAATTCCTAACGGGTGGGGGTAGTAGGGGTTTTTGTGAGTGATTGCATTTTTAAATATTTGTGAGCATTTTTTATGTGGATTATATTTTTTGTTCATTTTGTTTCTAGCAATCATAAGCAGAGTTACATGTGATTTGTATTAGTTGGAAACTAAGAGATGTTAATGATAGAGGAGAAGTTAAGGACGCATCCGAAGGAACATAGACAAAATCATCAGAACGAGATTGCGATTCTCAGTTCCTCATCTGATTCATTGAAGCAACATTTATCATTTGAAGAAATTGGCCTTCGATGATGTCAATTTTTGTGGCAAGATTTTTATCACATGTTGTTCAGTAGGACCTCTTCCTGCATGCTTCTTCCTTGTGCTTTTTATGCTTTTATGTATATTTATGTACTCTATGAAGCAAATATACATGAAGTACATGAACCAAGTCAAATAGACTCTTATTGAACTGCTACTTGTTGAAGTAGCCACTTGTTGGTGAGGCATGAAAGAGTTACGTCGCCTTGCGAGGCTAAGACATCTTCACGAAGTATTAGAGATCAATGCGTTCTGAAGACTCTAGTTTTCGTTTGGAGAGGTTTGCAATTTGAAGGAAAATTCAAAGCGATGGGTTGTACCATTGACCAGGCTTTCGCCCACCATGGCTCCCTAATCCAGAGATGTACCTGGAAAGTTGTCGATGGTGAGGCATTGGTGCAAATCTTCTCCAATACATGAGTGTGGATATGTACTCATGGAGCAGCTCCTACATTAACTTAGCCAAAAGAATATGAAGCTATAAGCTTAACAAAAATGTATTGGCTATTGAAGATCGTAGTTTCTTGTGATATTCTACCGTTTTTAGGTAGACCATTTGCGTGACTCCTTTGTGTTTTTCTTTTTTCTTTTTCTCTTTTCTTTTTTCTCTTTAAAAAATAAATAAATTATTACCACCTTGTGAGCAACACGTTCTTGTGGCTACTCTCCTTTTTGAGAAAATAGGTTCTTATGTCTTCCACGTAGCTTTTGCACTCATGCTTCTCATCGAAGGGGTGAAAAGAGCATTGTGAGTTTGTTTTTGATGCGCTCATAAGTCTCTATTTAAGGAGGGAAGCATACCTCTTGGGTTCTTTATGTCCCAGCTCTTGGTTTTCATCTTTTGTCAGTGCATGAGGTTTGCACAGCTAGCATCCGGGTGGAGTTTGATGAGCATTTTGTTGCTCTCTAGGACAAAGCAACAAGCTAGGTTGTTTGGGAAGGCGGAGTGGAGAATGGGATTTACAAACTCTCAACACTCTCTTCTCTGACAAGCACTAAGTTTGGTGATTTGTGGCATTTCCATTTTGGCCACTTGAATGTGGATGCGCTACGGCGGGCTTTCCGGGACCAAATGGTGGATGGCTTGCCAGATGTTGGCAGCAGGCAGGGACACTGTAGTTCTTGCATTTGTGGTAAGTAGCCCAAGGAATCTTTTCCGAAGCAGGCTACTAGGCGGGCTTCGAAACCTTTGGAGTTGGTACGAACTGACTTGTGTGGACCTATGCAGACCCCATCCTTGGGAGGTTCTTTGTATTTTATGTTGCTTGTGGATAATTGTGGCAGGTTTACTTGAATGTGGATGTGCTACGGCGGGCTTTCCGGAACCAGATGGTGGATGGCTTGCCAGATGTTGGCAACAAGCAGGCAGGGACACTGTAGTTCTTGCATTTGTGGTAAGTAGATTGTAGAGGTTGAACCCGAGGCTGGAGATGAGCCCCAGCAGCAACAGGAGGCTTCGCGTTCTGTTCGAGTACCAAAGTGGTTGTTAGACACCATTCGGGAGTCAAGTGTTACGGAGTATCCCTCCGAGTGGACCACAGAGGATGGACCTCGAAGATCGCACAGTTCGTGATAAAAGTCAATCAGAGGAGCTGTTACAAGTGAACTATGCTTTGATGTCTCGTATCATTCGGGACAAAGAGTCCACTTCCGTTAAGGAAGCTCTTTTCCAGGAGACTTGGAGGAAAGCCATACAAGTGGAACTGGAAGCCATTGAGAGAATAACACTTCGGAGTTGGTTCCGAGGCCGTCAAAACGGTCTGTCATTGGTGTCAAGTGGGTCTATAAGACCAAGTATACGTCTGATGGGTCGGTGGACAAGCACAAGGCTAGACTTTGTGTGAGAGAAACAGGAATTAGGGTTAGGTCATGTGGGAGACATACACAGAGAAGTACAAGGGAGAGAGAGAGAGAGAGTTGTGCGGATAAGTCAACTCATGAGGCATGAGAGTGTGACTCCCCTATCACACATGTATATTGCACTAGTACACACAGTGCACTTAGTACATTAAAAGTACTAAGTGTACTATGTACTATAACTTATGGGCTTGTACACACTATAAGGGTGGGCATAACGCCTTTACCCCAACAACCTCCCACTTAAAGGCAAAGTGCCCTTAAGTAAAGGAAAAGAAAAAATCGGCATGTACATGATAATATACAAGGCCATATCAAGGCTGAAACTGGCCTCATCCAATGCCCATCAAGTGTCTGCAATGAGCAAACCGCTCCGGAGGCAAACTCTTCCTCAACAGATCAGCCGGGTTGTCATCCGTATGAATCTTAACAAGCTGAATTTGCTTGTTCTCTATCACCTCTCTGATGAAGTGATACTTCACATCCACATGCTTCGTCTGTGCATGAAAAACAGGGTTCTTTGCCAACTGAATGGCACTCTGACTGTCACAATGCAACAATGGAATATCCCCTGTATAGCCCAAATCAACCACTAACCGAGATAGCCATAATGCCTCCTTGCAAGCCTCTGTGGCTGCAATATACTCGGCCTCTGTAGTAGATAAGGCTGTGCACTTCTGCATCCTGGATATCCATGACACAGCACCTCCTGTGAATGTAAACACATAACCGGTAGTAGACTTCCGGTTATCTGGATGACCGGCATAATCCGAATCCGTGTAACCATGCACTAATGCATCCTGTTTGCCAAAGCAAATGCACATATCCTGTGTGCCCTTCAGGTATCTCATGACACCTTTCACTGCTTCCCAATGCTTCTTGCCAGGGTTGGCCATGTATCTAGAAACCACTCCCACTGCAAATGCAATGTCCGGCCTAGTAGCAACCATGGCATACATGAGACTGCCACATGCTGAAGCATACGGAATCTTGGCCATATCAGCCCTGTCTCTATCTGACTGTGGGCTGTCCATAGCACTGAGTTTCACATATGGAGGCAAAGGAGTACTAGTCTTCTTCCCCCCGTCCATATTGAACCTCTGCAAGACTTTGCCAATGTATTCCTTCTGAGACAAATACAACACATGCTGATTTCTGTCCCGAAGTATCCGCATACCCAAAATGTGATTTGCATCACCCAAATCCTTCATATCAAAGGTTTGATGCAGCCTCTGCTTCAGGGCATCCATCTCTTTACGAGATTTCCCGGCCATTAACATATCATCAACATACAAGATGAGGATCAATAGACTGCCATCCAAAGCTTTCTTGGTGTACAAGCAGTGATCTATGTCACTTCTCCTGAATTTCTGAGATTTCATGAATGTATCAAATTTATGATACCATTCTCTTGGTGCCTGTTTGAGCCCATAAAGACTCTTTTTCAGCTTGCATACAAGCTTCTCCTCTCCACTTACTGCATAACCCTCTGGCTGCTGCATATATATCTCCTCATGGAGATCACCGTGAAGAAAAGCAGTCTTCACATCCATCTGAATCAAGTCCAGATCATCATGTGCAACCAAAGCTAACACAGCTCTAAGTGTGGTCATTTTGACCACTGGAGAGAAGATCTCATCAAAGTCCACACCATATTCCTGCTTGAAGCCCTTAGCCACTAACCTGGCTTTGTATCTTGGCTTTGCATCTGGTGCAACTTTGAGCCTGTATACCCACTTGCATGGCAAAACCTTCTTGCCTGCAGGCAAATGCACCAACTTCCAAGTTCCATTTTTGTGCAGAGAATCCATCTCTGACTTCATGGCACGCTCCCAAAGAGCCTTGTCTGCCCTCTGTAAAGCCTCCTTATAACATGAGGGCTCCCCACAGTCAGTAAGCATCAAGTAGTCAACCCCTGGAACAAACCTGTCAAGGGCTCTGGAGAGTCTAGTGGACCTCCGTACCCAACGACCATCATTTGCAGGTTGCTGTCCAGCCTGCATATCACCCATTGGTGGCTCCTGTTCCATGCCATAAGGCTGAAAAATCATGCCCGGTATATCCTCTAACTGTGGTATATCCATAGGGATATCTTCTGCCATCTCTGGCTGTGCATTTGGACCATTTTCAGCACCATTTAAGGGCCGGTTTTCCTGCTGTAATGGCTGATTTACAGCCCTTTGTTGTTGTCCATGATGTCCATCATCATCAAAGATGACTCTGCCAAGCTCCTGTTGCCTTGCAGGCTCCTTATACATGCATGTTTCATCAAAAATGACATCATTGCTGCGTATAATCTTTCTATTCATGGGATCCCAAAGTCTATACCCCATTTCACCTCTGTCACCATATCCTAGGAATATGCATTTGTGAGACTTAGGATCAAGTTTGGTGCGCATTTCCCTGCGTATGTGCACGTACGCAACGCAACCAAACACTCTCAAGTGCTTGTATGACGGAGGCTTCCCTGTCCATACTTCCTCTGGCACTTTCCCACCAAGCCTCGTGTTAGGTGACCTGTTTATAAGGTGAACGGCTGTCATAACAGCTTCAGCCCAAAAACCATGAGGTAATGCAGCATGTGACTACATAGAACGGACCTTCTCCTGAATGGTCCTGTTCATCCTCTCTGCTGTCCCGTTTTGTGGAGGATCATAAGGAGTAGAGAGCTCCCTCTTGATGCCTTTAGCATCACAAAAGTCCTGAAACTGTTTGGACATATACTCTCCACCATTGTCGGAACGCAAAGCCTTCAGTGTTTTGCCAGTTTGATTCTCAACAAGAGCAACAAACTTTTCAAACACTGAGAATGTATCACTCTTCAAACGAAGGGGATAGACCCACACCTTGCGTGTGGCATCATCTATAAAAGACACAATATTTTGCCCCTCCCAAAGAAAGCTGAGGCATCTCACATACATCTGTATGCACAAGCTCTAACTGAGCATCTTTCTGTCCAAGAGCTTTCTTGTGGGGGCACTGTAGTTGCCTGCCATATATACAATGCTCACAAAACTGAAAACTTGAAAACTTTAGAGAAGGCAAGTAACCCAAACGAGACAATTGCTCCATTCCTTTAACACTCATGTGTCCCAACCGGCTATGCCACATAGAGATTTCCGGCAGCTCGGTTGCATTTACATTAGCATGGTGACAAACACCTGCATGCATTAAGTAAAGAGTGTCCACCTTAGAGCCTCTGGCAACAACCAGTGAGCCCTTACTAATTTTCCACTTTCCACTACCAAATGTGGTAACATAATCAGCATCATCAAGCTGTCCAGTAGAAAGCAGATTCTTCTTGATCTCAGGCACATGCCTGACATCATGGAGCATAAGCTGTGAGCCATCTGTAAATACAAGCCTCACATCACCTCTGCCAAGAATCTTGCATGCATGGTTATCACCCAAATAAACCACTCCTTCATTGCCAGCAGTATACCTGACAAACAAGTCTCTCCAACCTGCGACATGAAAGGAGGCACCTGAATCAATGATCCATGAGTGCATACCATGACCACCTGTAAGAAGTGAATGGGCATCAAGTGAAGACGTAAATAGGACCTCATCCTCAATGCCACCTGCATGTGACACATTGATTTCTTCAATCTTGACTCCACTTTTCCCCTTTGGCTTCATCCTTCTCTTTGTCTTTGCCTTTTCCCTTTTCTTTTTGATCATTTTTCCATTTGTAGCATTGCTTTTTAATGTGTCCCTTCTTGCCACAATAATGGCATTCCAAATCCTTTTTGGAGCGAGACTTGCTCCTTCCCCTTTCTTGGCTTTTCCCCCTTTACTGGGATCTCCCACGTGCATTCATTGCATTGGACTTTCCAACAGAGTTGTTTTTCCTGTTCATCTCTTCTTGAAGAAGAGCACCCTCAACATCTGCATATGACAGCATAGCATGCGAATTGCTAGTGGCTGTCCTGAATGTGTCCCAACTCTCTGGCAAAGTGCATAACAGAAAAGTGGCTTTGAACTCATCGTCCATTGCCAACTTTTGATTAATGACCTGGCTGACAATACCATTAAACTCATTTAGATGGGCTGTCATAGACGCCCCTTCCTTCATCTGAAGACCTATGAGTTTCTTCAACCAATACACTTTGCTTGAGGCACTTTGTTGGGCATACAAGTCCTGCAATCTCTGCCACATTTCTCTTCACGAATGCTGAAAAGTAATGAGTCTGACACAGACAACATGATAGTAGATCTTGCCAGCTCATCCATATCTTCCCACTCTTCAGCAGTAAGAGAAGCGGGCATTACACCCCTTTCTTTGATAGGCTTGTGCTGCTTTTTCTGGAGCAACACATTGTAGCACTGGGTTTGCCAAATATCATAGTTATGCGAGCCTTCAAGCTTCTTGATGTGAAGCAATGAAGAGCTCTCACCTGTGGTTGCCATAGCAATATGCAACCTGTCAATGCCTGACTCCCTGCAAAAATGTGCAAACACTGCACTAAAAGCACACAAAGTGCTCACTGTTGTTCTCCCAAGCTTTATCTCCCACTGCGGAAGCACAAATGCAACTTTTCTCCCACTTTTTGTGATGAAAACACCAAAATCTGGTTGCTGCAGATTTTGGACAGCACCTTAAATGTGCTCTGTTGCCCTTCCAAAGTACTGTACAGCAGTACTAAGTGCTCACCAATGATGTACCAAACCTGTACCGGCAAGTACAGCAACTGAAATTGAACCTTTTGGTCACTCAAAACAGTGTACAGCCATGCCAAAACATGCACAAAGCTGTGCCAAATCTGTACCAGCGGGTACAATAGCAATAAATGCTCTCCTGGCTGTCCAAATGAGTGAAAATCAGACTTTTACAGTCCTGTACACTGCATACAACAGTCTCGAACAGAAATTAGGCAAAAGCCCCTTGACTGCAAGCTGATTTTTGAGGATTCAAGGCATAAATGTCTTGCTTGCTGCTTTGCCAAGCTCAACAAGCATACAAACTTGAAAAGCCCCTTGATTTAAGATCAATTTTTGATCATACATGGTACATTGACGCACATGAAGGCATCCAGAGTGTTCACGATGCTTCCCCCTGGCCACATATACATCAAATACATGAAACCCCCTTGATTTACAGGCACATTGAGTGCTTGTCAGGCATCAACACATTGCCCAAAGCATCAACTGCGAGTGCCTGCATGCAAATCAACCAAATCGGCACAAAAGCCCCTTGATTTGCACTGCAATTTGCTGCAATTTTGCCCAAATGTGCGATTTTTCATTGCACAATTACATCAAAAGCCCCAAATTTCGACATCCAATTTCCTGCAAAATGATCCTGATTGTGACCAATTTCCTGCAAATTGATCCTGATTGTGACCAATTTCCTGCAAATTGATCCTAATTGTGACCAATGTCACCCAATTTTGCCAATTTTGCTCAAAAATTGAGCAATTGGACACCTGTACCTGCTCAATTGATTACTGTACTTGCTCAATTGCAAATCCCAAAAAAAATTGAAGCATGTACCTCTGAAAAAAAAAATCTGTTTGCAGGAAAGAGGAGGGTCGTGTTGATGCTGCTGCAGCTGTGCAGGTGAAGGACTCCTCAGGCAAACTGCAGAAGACTGAGCCAATGGAGGGCTCCTGTTTGCAGCAACTGTGCAGAGAGGTGGTCGAGTTGCCACTTCACGGTCAAGCACAAGGGATTAGACGGCGCTGGTAAGAGCTGGTCGAAGGCGTGGGCCCAGCGCTGTCCGCCCTGCCTTCGCTAATGTGTTTCCGCTCGTTGACGTATTCGCCTGGCGCTTGTTGACGTATTCGCCTAGCGCCTACACGATTAGAGTCGCTCACGTAGCCAGCTTGTTGTATTACGCCTTCGCCTGCGTATTTTTTATGCCCAGCCGACGCTAATGATTCAACGGCTGCTGCCTTCGCCATCTCCGCCTAGCTGCTGCGACTTTGCTGCCTTTGCCGTGTAGAGCTACAGCTCACGTATTGCTGCCCCCTTCGCCTATTCACAAGCAGCTTCGCCATCACTGCCAGTGTGGGGTTACGCCTTGTGGCCACCAACACTTTGCTACGATGCCTCTTCTAAGCCGGTGTCTGCTATCAAGGAGCAGAGGGAAGAGGGAGGGATCACTAAGCTCTGATACCAGTTGTGTGAGAGAAACAAGAATTAGGGTTAGGTCATGTGGGAGACATACACAGAGAAGTACAAGGGAGAGAGAGAGAGAGAGTTGTGGGGATAAGTCAACTCATGAGGCATGAGAGTGTGACTCCCCTATCACACATGTATATTGCACTAGTACACATAGTGCACTTAGTACATTAAAAGTACTAAGTGTATTATGTACTATAACTTATGGGCTTGTACACACTATAAGGGTGGGCATAACGCCTTTACCCCAACAGACTTGTGGCTAAGGGCTATGCTCAACAGCGTGGCAAAGACTATGAGGTGACGAGTGTGAGGCCACTTGTCTCACTTTGATACACTGTCGTGCCACATATCCCTATTTAAGAGATGGTTCCTCCCATAAAGTCTCTCTCTAAAAATATCTTGACTCATAGACATTCTGTCAAAGGTGCTTCAGCAAGTCCCCCCCATTTGCTAGGCTTACAGACATAATGACGCGAACGGAATTTCCATTGGGGATTGACCAAAAATAGAAACTCTCGTAGATTTTAGGAGTGTGATACTTTGTATTCTACCTTATAAGAAATGTATGTGAGCACCATGTTTCAATACTAGATCTCTCACAAATCCTCAGGAGCTCTACATAACATACTTTCCACTTGAGACTTGGGCTCCAATATACATATACCTAGATGAATCCAGGAACATGCCCAAATCCACCTTTTAGGAACGTGCATGTTATATACTCATGGTAGTCAACCCACAAGACTATATAACTATCAACTCCATTATGCATTGTATGGACTAGATACTAGGACATCCCTACTAACGTCATCAGTGCCCAAAAATGGGCTCCAATGCCCATTTTTGTGTCCAAGAAACCATCTTGAGCGCCTAGACCAAGCTTCATGCGCTAGATCTTTTGTATTGGATAATCCCACATTCCCAAAGCTTGTACTTTCCAAATATTTAGATGTTCTGGAGTCCACCAGACCCCTTTCAAAATAGGAAATGTCCAACCTGGTGAGAGTAACCTACATGAATTTGTTCTCCAAGCGAGTTAAGTGATAGACTCTGACACCTAAGGCTTGGAAAGACCTACGAAGCTTGTGCCTAACATGACCTTGGACTAGGGCTTACAATGAGGTCACAGCATACGACAAATAAAAAGCTACTAATCGTGTGTAAGTATGGCACTGATGATGAGCCAGTGTGTCACACAATAGATTTTAGAAATACTGTGTCAAACCCACCCATAAGAATACCTAAGCCCCACTCTTGACATTCATCCCCAAAAAGAGTCACCATTATTTTTCGCAGTATGGCATTTGATCCAAACTCATTTCTACAAACTATTGGATTCATGTCTTTGCTATTCTACATGCCATCATATAATCTGAGCATTTCCATAACATGCTTTCCCTTGAATTATAATTTTTTTATCAATTTTGCCTTCAAAGGACAGATCAAACACCTTTCTTTTTGCAAGCTGTGAGACTAAATAGGCACAAGAAACCGAAACCTTGATGACACTTATACTCCAAAGAGATTGGATTCTTAACAAATGCTAAGTCACCTACAACCTTCACATATTTCAAAAAAGCTCCTTTAAAAAAAGGGGGAGATTCCTCAAAATTCAGCAACTTACCAAGCGATGTGAAATCATAGATGTGACCCCTTTCTAGAGATAACTCTGCAAGAAAATACATTGTTGTTAGCACTCCACATTAATATTATCGATCAATATGGTTCCTCACAACATGGTATTTAATGGCCAACATCAACATTTTTACATCCATATGTAGCAACCAATAAAGGGAATTGATACTGTGGTGAAGCTTGATTAAAACAAACACAACAAAAGAAAAAGGTGGAGTTTGCATGGGGAGAGAGAGAGAGAGAGGGAGAGGGGGGGGGGAGTTTTATTAACGTCTACAAAAGACCCAAGAGTCTATGAGACCAAGCAGTAGTACAAGTGTTCCTCCACAAGTACACTAAAAGACCCAAGAGTCTATGAGACCAAGCAGTAGTACAAGTGTTCCTCCACAAGTACACTAAAAGCCGGACTACGAAAAGGGAAAAACCTTAAATAAAAGGTTTGCATACTATGCAGGCCCAAGAAGTATGTATCCAAGAAAAAGATAAAATCGCATGTCATCCTCATCATAAACAGAGTACACTGCCTCAATATCCACCTCCATCTCTATGTTGCTCCAGTTGTTCTTAATCCAGAGCTGACGAGAACATGGTCTGAATCTCCCGGGGTGGGGCCATTTGGCTGTCTACAGAGACTGTTGCTTGTCTCTAGAGAGTCCATGGGTCCACTTGGCATCATTACCACCATGCAAAAAGCCAGTTCCATGCCGAGATCTAGTGCATCGCAAAATGATCTATCTGGTCTCTCTGGCGCTGCCACAGCTGGGTGTCTGCTAAAGAAATCTGTAATGAAGGTCTAAGTAGTATCCTGCTAATCCTGCCTCCTAAGTGTAGCCCATCAAGGTCTTTCTATGATTGTGCAATTATTTCAAGTACATATCCAAGCATCTGATCTCTATGGTGCATCAATTGTGAAAGAGAGACAAACCCCTCTCTGAAGAGGCAATGAAATCTCCTTCGTATCTCATAGTAGACTTGACATGTAAACAAGTTCAGCTCCTCTGTCTTTCTCTCTCTCCCCCCAATACTGACCTGCTCTCCTTGCCTCAATCCAAAGTTGATTGGAAGATACTCTCATCTCACCAATGGCAGTCCTCATACCATGAGATGTGTGTCTATAGAGACATCTTAATTTCTCAACAAAACTGTCCTCTGTAATTTTCAAGAAAAGTCTCTATAGAGGTGAAGGTTCATACAAAGCTCTCATAGGATCAGCCAGGTCCATCAAGCCTTTGAAAACTCTTCATAGATACAAGCCTTAAGAAACTCACCATTGAGGCAAATCTTCTGAAACTCTTCAGAGGTACAAAAGCTCTTCACTGGGGCCCTAACAACCGTCTTCACAGCTTCACAGGGTCTCTGTAGACTCCAGGCATCATCCCTTTGCCCATACATCAGATTCTTCGCAATAGGGAGCTTCTCTCAGCCATAAAACCCTGAATTGCAGCCTTGAATGTGTTGCAACAGCAGATCGGATTTTAAAACAACATATTAAGTACAGTTCTGCAGTAAAGAAGGGTTTCTGTGCAGCTGTAGCAGAAAATTAGGGATTCTGATCAGCTGCCGTACAAATATACAGCATGAACAATGGCTGGGATCAGCCGTACAGCAGGTATATCAGTTAGGGAGAGCCGTAGAGCAAGTATGACGGCTGGGGTGTAAGCCCAGCGGGGCGTGCAGTGACAGACTCAACCACGTATCCAAAAGATAATAAGAGAGAGAGAGAGTGAGAGAGAGAGAGAGAGAGAGAGAGAGAGAAATGAAATGAAATGAAATGATATATTAACATCTTCAGAAGGCCAAAATGACCTATGAGACCAAAAAGGTTACAACAATTGGTGGATCTGATACAATGTCTGTGTAAGAAAAGCTAAAAACAACTAAACAACTAACTGAAACTGAAACAACTATGAGGAAAAGTACGGTACTAGGAGCTCTTAATGGATAACATCTGGGAGGAAAACTCTAGCAACAAAGGTAAGCATCATACACATCACTATCCAAAGATGTCTCTCATCGGTCGATGGCGGATATCCTCAATGTCCTCCATGGTGAGTACTATGACTGGACATCTCCCATGCCGTGCTAGTATGGTCCTGATCCTCTGTTGTAGTCTCCGCTGATGTCAAGATGGGCCTCTCATCTTGGGGCGCCTGGACCGCCCCAGCTCTATAGCCCGATCAATCAGTGTACCTCTGGTACCAAGCTATATGTCCAAGTTCCATGTTCATGTCCAAGTTCCATGCCCAAGCTCTATGTCCAAGTTCTCCATGTCTATTCTCCATGTCCAAGCTCTATGTTCCATGTCCAAGTTCAAGTAGTCCAAGTTCCCATAAGTAATCTCCACAACTCCTACAACCTTGCCGATGAAGAAAACCATGGAAAAGCTCTTTCTGGCAAGAAAACTGATATAAAACCTGTTTTAATGGTTTTTGGGCGATAAAAACCTCCAAAAAGTAGTTTTTAGGGTTTTTTGAGCAATTATAGGGTTTCTGAATTTTCAGTCCATACATTTCCATATTGCTGTACGGATCCATACACTCGTACGGACAGATGATGATGTGGCATTGCAATCGATGAAGGCGCTCTGAAATCAACGGGCAAGGATGAAAAAATCCATGATTTGGTTCGTGCTCAAGTACATGATGATGGAGAAGATGATCTCACTTCAATGAAGATGGCAACGCGATCAAAAGGTTCTTCTTCAACTTGATGCTCAAGAGAGACTCATGCTTCTTTTATATGTGGGGAAGCCTTGCTTTTTGCCAAAAAGTGATGCTTTTGCCTTTTCCTTTGCTTTTGGTCTTTTTAATAGTAAAATATTACTCAACTTTAGTCAAAAGTTCTTGTTTTGCTTTTCTAGCTTTAGGGCCTTGCTTTTCGGCCCTGCAATTGCTTTTTGAAAAAGTGGCTTTTAGCTTTTTGGTCTGGCTCAGTCTCCTCTTTCCAATGGTGCCCTTGGCTCGCAGTCAACCTTGTTTGACTTTTTGCTTTTTGACCAAGAATGGTGCTTTTTCTTAATCAAACCTTATGGACCCTGTCCCCATGTCTTCTTCCACCTGTCTGGTGTCCGGTGAAATAGAGCTAAGAGGGCCAAATAGTTACATCCCCTCCCTCTTATATCACAGTTGTCCTCGTCTGCAGATTGCAAGTGTTCCAAGCATATCCATATGTTCTATATATATCCATGTGTTCCAAGTACATCAAGTACTTACATATGTTTTCAAGGTACTAGCCCCATCTAGTGAGCTTGTGCATCTGGTCTTTCCCATATATGTGGTGCCTTCTGCTTGCTGGCAACATCTCTATGGCTTTTCTTTGACCGATGTCCTTGTTCTTGATGGTACATCATCATGGCCTGTCACATGTGTTAGACAAAACAAATGCATAGTCACCTTCTGCAAAAACTAGACACAAGCTAGTCAACAAACAAGTATGCGTCATTCGCGTCTACTGGGTATTCTAGGTACTGGCTAGGTAATCTGGAGCCCACTGGACTATCACATGCCATAAATCCAAGCATTATCCACACATCAAAAACAGCACACAAAGGCAAAGAAATTCAAACATACATGAGTATGCAGTGCACAAGTAATGATCCTCCTGTTCATGGATTGTCCTGTCTAGTTTCATCAAAACCGTGCAGAGCCATCTTGTTCCCAAGGGAAACCGCTCAGTCCTCAAGGCCATCTAGTCACTAGGACCACCGAGAAGTCTTCCATAGTCATCTAGGCCATCTCGTCGCATTGACAGCCCGACTATAAAATGCAATACAGTCATCTTAGCCATCTGGCTGCAATGACCGCCTGACTGTGAAATCCAATACAGTCATCTCGGCCATCTAGTCGCAATGACCGCCCGATTGCGAAATCCAATACAATCATCTGGGCCATCTGGTCACAATGACCGCCCGACTGCAAATTCCAAGATATCTGGCATCGTTGCCGTCCAATGGGTCATCTGGCATCGCTGCCTCCCATATACAAATCTTGCTCCTTGGGCTATCGAGCATTGTTGCCACCCAAACTAGAGCATGTCCAAATAACCATTATAAGCATAATAATGATCAATTCCAATCCAATATATATACAGTGAAGAGGGCTAGTGGTGTCACCATTTGGTCACCCAATTGGTCCATCCGTGCTTTCTCATCATGTATGTACATTGGACTGGTGTCCATGGCAGTTGTATATGCCGAGGATTAATGCCACTCATGTGTGTTACTGTGGACTTGGCTTTCCGTTGGGACTTGTGCCTCTGTGTACATGCCCAGAAATGCCTGGTGGATTAGTGTTCCATTGGGTCTGGTACTTTGTGTACTTGCCTGGAGCACGTCTATTTTGGTATAGTCTCATGAACGGGGATTGTCCATACCAATACCGCATTGCATAGCATCTTTATGTGCTTGCTTGCAATTGAAATTGCATGCTGTTTTCATGCTTGCTTGACCAATGTGTAGTTCCGGGTAAGGGGACGCCCGCCCGCGAACCGTGCATGTGAAACTGCCTGCTGACATGGTTATGTGGCATGTGACAGGTGGTAAGTATTGGTCATAATCCTAGCCTTAGGAGTTAGCACTAATTTATAAGTGTGCGTACACACTTCATTAAGTTTTGGGCGACCAAAACTCACTTATAAATTATGACCAGCCCGGTGTTCACACACACTGATGTCCCGAGGTGGACATAACCCAATGTCCACCGCCCATCCCCTTTGTACAAAGGGAGTAACCAGCCATGTGTCCACTAGCTTGCTCCACAAAGCACCTGCTTGCCACCTACACTGGACAACTCACCACCTCACTCCTCCTCTCTCTAGAGATTGGCGCCTCCTTCATGAGGGCTGTTGGGCTGCATTTTCTGCCCTTTCTCCTTCCCAACTCCATTTCCAAGCTTGCTAAGGTGTTTCTCAAGCTTCCGAGAGTGTTTCCGGATGCTAATCACTCTCCTACACACTCCCAATGACTGAAATTCAGCAAAACAGCTCTCTTTATTGCTGTAATTTCTGGTCTTTTTGCTGAAAAACCTAATTTCAGCCCTCCTTGGTCTGGTATCTAGTATCATACCAGATACATAGAACCACTGACATTATTCCAGAGGGACACTCACAGCACGGACCGGCACTGCTTCATGTGCAGAACCCGTTCACGAACATAGTGATACTATATCTCAATGTGTTTCGTATGAGCATGGAACACACGGTTCTCAGCTTCGATGGCTCGATCCTTGATGAAATCTTCAAACATTCAAGCCCTTCTTTGGTCTTGTTCCCTCTTGGTTCTCCAAGCAAGGACTTCTTCATCTCTGAGAAATCGCCTAAACTGTTGAAAGTCATGATACTCTTTTGATGACCCTGGTTCCCATCCTGAAGTCCTGTATTGGTCTCATAGTTTTTCCCTTCATTAGGCTCTTGGTCTCCCTCTACTCTCGACATGGCTCTATCACCCCAAGAAAGTTTCTTCAAGAGAAATCCTGCTCTGATACCACTGTAAGCCCAACCGGACATGCAGTGACAAACTCAACCACGTATCCAAAAGATAATAATAGAGAGAGAGAGAAAGGAGAGTGAGAGAGGGGGGGAGAGAGAGAGAGAGAGAGAGAGAAGAGAATAGGGATCTTGCACAGTACACCACATTGAGCCGGAAACAAGCCCTGCCTCCTTTCAGGAATTCATTCAGGAATAATCCACGGGCACGTTGGCCAAGATCAATACAATCAATGAATACAAAACAAACCGATATGCCGATGTAAGATATCCAAGTCGATGTTGATGTCGTTGTCAAGGCACAAGATCTCTGATGCCGAGTACACCACGAGGATTACTGTTATGATCCATGTTATTTGACGAATGATAGACATGGTCATTTAATATTTGATTATATATTTTTTTATGATACCTATTTCTCATGAACACGTTAGGATTGATTGATGCGATGTCAATTGATCGTTACTACTGACGTGGTTTATGTTTATGAGTTTAGGTGATGAGGTGTGCAAGGGTACCGATTTAGGTGTTGCACAGTGCGAGGGTACCGATTTAGGTGTCGCACGGATGGTGGATTGAGTCGTGGCGTGTGGACAGATCTCATTATTATATTCACAATATTTTGTGGCTGTATTATGGCATTTGATATTATTTTGACATCAGTGTGATGTGTGTGTGCGCACGCGTCAATTTATTGTACATGTCAATTTATTGTACAGTGAGCGTACGAGCACTAGTTGATTTATTTTGTAATGTGCATATGTGCACAAGTTAGATTATTGTATTAGAAAAAAATTGTGCAAACCTTAGAAGGTTTGAGGACAAAGGTTAATTGAGGACAAAGGCTAATTAAATGGCAAAGTCCAAATATGGATGTGTACTTTATTTTTTGCTGAAAGCCTACTTTTGGAATATATCACAAATACCCACGCGAGGAGAAGCCACTCACGTTGGGGGGGGGAAGATTGCACCCAGTCTTGTGTTGCCTTGTGTTGATGGTGATATTTTTCTTTCTCTTGTCTGTTTTGTTATATGCTTTAATTTTTAATTTAATTCAAGTAGTTGCTTTAATATTTGATATATTTTTTTATGAGTTTTTGATTATTCTCTTCAAGAAGATTAAAGGGTCCCGTTTCAGTGGTATCAGAGCTTTGGTGTAATTTAATCTTCTTGAAGGCGGTGAAAAGAGGTGAAAGAGACAAAGAGAGGTGATTTTGGTAATTTACTTGAATTTAAACTAAAGAAGAAGACGTTCAGGGATTTTTGTTTATGTATGGATGAAATAAAGCTTGTTTTTAACCATTGGGTAATCAATCTCCATCAATCTATTGCCCAAAGAGTAAAACTAGGTGGAAAACCATTAGTGGGTTTCCCAAAACCATAAAACCACCTTCCTCTTTTTAATCTGTCCGTACGGATTGAAAGAGCAAGCAGAGGAGCATGAAGAGCCATAATCAGAATTGCTAAACCTTTCCTTTGCTCAGTTTCTATAATAGAGGGATGAGAATTGTTCAAGAGTTCTTTTCAAAAATTACTTTGGTTTTTGTTTATTTTTCCTCCTCAGTTCATGCGCTGGGTGCAAGCTTAAAGTAATATATATATATATATATATATATATATAATCCTTCTTCTTCTCCCTCAAATCTTGGCTGGCTGCGCAAAACCCAGGCGGCGTTGAATTTTTTTCTCTCTCTCTCCCTCCTTCATACCCGAGCGGCAGCGCACTCTGTCTTCATCCGACCGGCGGCGCCGAGGGCTGCGAATTCAGGTTGGGGGGAGAAATTTTCAGACACGGATTTACTAATTGGACTTATTGTGGCTTAAAAGCTTTGTTATTACAAAGCTTATGTTAGCTAAAAGCTTTATTAAGCTTATTAATTAGCATAAAAGCTTCATAGATTTTTTAAAAATATATATATATATTTTTAGGCTTTTGACTAAGCTTTAAAAGCTTTCAAATAAGCTTTCCAATAAGCTTAAAGCTTAAAATGTTTTACAAAGAAAATATTTTTTGACTATTCCCATCATATTTTATGGAAAAGAATCTCATGTACATATAATTAGTTTGGATTTCTTCTACAGATTTTTAGAATTTACCTCAAGAGAAATTTTGAGACTTTAGTCAAATTCTTGTGAATAATGTTGTTTTCTAAATCCTCAGGAAGTACGAATAATATAAACAGCTTGTTAGTGAAGATATCATTAAAATGTTGCTTAACCTACGGCTAGTTTTCTAATTTTAAAGAGTACATGGATTATTTCTTGAAAAATTATGCATTTGTGTATTGAGCTAACTTGGCAAGACTCACATCTAGCTCGACGTTCCATATGAGATAAGAAACTCTATCTTTTCTCTTGTTTTTAATTTTTCCTATTCCTTTTAATTGTCAGGAAATGGGCAAATATCCGCAGCACCGTCGTACTATTCAGGAACAGCTTGATTCTCTCCATATTCTTTTGAATCAAGAACGAGAGCATCGGGACAACTTTCAAAGAAAGATTGAACGACATCTATCTAAAATGAACAAATATATTAAGAAGAAAGTTAAAACTATGGAAGCATCTGACATGCATAGCCCGACCAATGACATCATATCCAAGCTGTCTATTGTCAAGTGTTTCAAGTATAAGATGTTGGGACATTATGATAAATCTTGCCCAACTAGAAAGAAGAACCAAATTGCAGCAAAGGACATGCTTGACACCGAAGAGGTTAACGCACTCGACACATTAACCAAAGGTGGAGGTATGTGTTTAAAAAAAAATATTTATTGTATACAATTTCTTGTTTGCTTTTGTATCTGTTTTCTGAATATTCTTTCCTTCTAGACCTAGTTAGAAAACTTTAGCTCCTAAAAAGAATTTTACATACCGTGACCTAACTAGAAAGATCACGACAAGATTAGCAAAAGTTATCTTCAAGATCTAGTTGCCCAAATTCAAGTAAAAATGATTGCTAGACATTTCATAGAAGATTAAGACCAATTTGAAAATTCAAGAACCACGCAAGTTTCTCCAGTCTTTGATTCAAGTTATCAATTGCTTCACCATCGAATTTAGTGATGATGAGAAAAGTAAAGAAATAGCTCTCAAGTGATTAGAAACCAAGCTTAAGTTGTATACCAATAACAACGAAGTTTATACCAATTCAAGTAAAGTTTTGTTTAAATTTTCAAGTGTTCTAGTTTAAGATCTATCCAAGTACAAGATTCTTTCTAGACAAGAATTGCTCTAAGTCAAAGATATATTCAACCACAAGATTTAAACCCCTTAAGAACAAGATTTATTCAAGAATTGCAATTATGATTAATTAAATACTAATCTCTCAATTTTTGTCCATTCAAGTATTTTTAATCTAAGCCAAGATTCATTACTAGTATATCAAGTTCTTGCTATCAATCAGGGCGCCAGATGTATATCTTTCTTCAAGTTCTGATTTCAAGTTTAAGATTAAGTTTAACATCAAGATCCCCTTTAGATTTCATTGTTTACAAGTAAGATTCACAAATTCAAGAATTATAAACCTATTCAAAGATTATAATTTTTTGAATTTAGTTAGACAATTACAAGATTAAGATTAAGATCAAAAACCAATCTCGAGAATTCATCACGATTAAGATCAAAAACAAATCCTGAGAATTTAGTTAGACAATTACAAGATTAAGATCAAGAACAAATCCCCAGAATTCATCAAGTTATTGACAGTAATGTAAGTGATTATTTTTCAATCTTAAGTTGATAAGAATTTCCATTTCGACCTAATTCATTTTTGGAATAAGACTTGTAGTCTAATTTTGAGGATAGAGAAAAGTTATGTCAGAATGAAAGTTTCAGAGGGAATTAGCTACTCCGTCTCAAACTTCTGTTCTTAAGGTAGTGTCGTATGGAATTAATCTATGGTATGGGACATTAGATTGGTTTTACATGGCTACACCAGACGTATCTATGTCTTCTATCTTTCACCAGCGAGTGTTTGTATGTGGAAGGTACCTCTGTGGTATAGGACACTTAGATCCCTTTTACATGCGTACACTTGTTTGGTTTTATTTTCAGAAATTGTTTGATGTGATGATCTTGTCCTCCACTTGTGCCATGAAGCCATCCACTTATTGTTTGCGCAACTGAGGACAGTTGATTCCCAACAGGGGAGACTGTTATGATCCAGACGAATGATAGACATGGTCATTTAATATTTGATTTATATATTTTTTTATGATGCCTATTTCTCATGAACATGTTAGGATTGATTGATGCGATGTCAATTGATTGTTACTACTGACATGGTTTATGTTTATGAGTTTAGGTGATGAGGTGTGCAAGGGTACCGATTTAGGTGTTGCACAGTGCGAGGGTACCGATTTAGGTGTCGCACGGATGGTGGATTGAGTCGTGGCGTGTGGACAGATCTCATTATTATATTCACAATATTTTGTGGCTGTATTATGGCATTTTATATTATTTTGACATCAGTGTGATGTGTGTGTGCGCACGCGTCAATTTATTGTACATGTCAATTTATTGTACAGTGAGCGTACGAACACTAGTTGATTTATTTTGTAATGTGCATATGTGCACAAGTTAGATTATTGTATTAGAAAAAAATTGTGCAAACCTTAGAAGGTTTGAGGACAAAGGTTAATTGAGGACAAAGGCTAATTAAATGGCAAAGTCCAAATATGGATGTGTACTTTATTTTTGGCTGAAAGCCTACTTTTGGAATATATCACAAATACCCACGCGAGGAGAAGCCACTCACGTTGGGGGGGGGGGGGAAAGATTGCACCCAGTCTTGTGTTGCCTTGTGTTGATGGGTGATAAAGTTTCTTTCTCTTGTCCTATGTTTTGTTATATGCTTTAATTTTTAATTTAATTCAAGTAGTTGTTTTAATATTTGATATATTTTTTTTATGAGTTTTTGATTATTCTCTTCAAGAAGATTAAAGGGTCCCGTTTCAGCACTGAAACGGGACCCTTTAATCTTCTTGAAGAGAATAATCAAAAACTCATAAAAAAAATATATCAAATATTAAAACAACTACTTGAATTAAATTAAAAATTAAAGCATATAACAAAACATAGGACAAGAGAAAGAAACTTTATCACCCATCAACACAAGGCAACACAAGACTGGGTGCAATCTTCCCCCCCCCCCCAACGTGAGTGGCTTCTCCTCGCGTGGGTATTTGTGATATATTCCAAAAGTAGGCTTTCAGCCAAAAATAAAGTACACATCCATATTTGGACTTTGCCATTTAATTAGCCTTTGTCCTCAATTAACCTTTGTCCTCAAACCTTCTAAGGTTTGCACAATTTTTTTCTAATACAATAATCTAACTTGTGCACATATGCACATTACAAAATAAATCAACTAGTGCTCGTACGCTCACTGTACAATAAATTGACGCGTGCGCACACACACATCACACTGATGTCAAAATAATATCAAATGCCATAATACAGCCACAAAATATTGTGAATATAATAATGAGATCTGTCCACACGCCACGACTCAATCCACCATCCGTGCGACACCTAAATCGGTATCCTCGCACTGTGCAACACCTAAATCGGTACCCTTGCACACCTCATCACCTAAACTCATAAACATAAACCACGTCAGTAGTAACAATCAATTGACATCGCATCAATCAATCCTAACGTGTTCATGAGAAATAGGCATCATAAAAAAATATATAAATCAAATATTAAATGACCATGTCTATCATTCGTCAAATAACATGGATCATAACAATAACCCAAAAGAAACCCTCACCAGGCTAGTACCAAATCCAATATCCAATATCCAAATCCAATGAATCCAAGTCCAAGTCCCAAGTCCAAATCAAATCCAAAACCAAGTCCAGATCCATGTCCAAGCTATATGTCCAAGTTCCATGTTCATGTCCAAGTTCCATGCCCACGCTCTATGTCCAAGTTCTCCATGTCTATGCTCCACGTCCAAGCTCTATGTCCAAGTTCATATCCAAGTTCAAGTAGTCAAAGTTCCCATGAGTAATCTTCACAGCTCCTACAACCTTGTCGATGAAGAAAACCATGGAAAAGCTCTTTCTGGCAAGAATACTAATATAAAACTTGTTTTAAGTGTTTTTGGGCAATAAAACCTTCAAAAAACAGTTTTTAGGGTTTTTGAAATTTTTAGGATTTCTAAATTTTCAGTCCATACAGCTCCGTACATGTCCGTACAGCTCCGTACTGCTGTACAGATCCATACAATCGTACGGACAAATGATAACATGGCACTGTAGCCAATGAACACGCTCTGAAATCAGCAAGCAACGATGAAAAATTTCACCATTTGGTTCGTGCTCAAGTAGATGATGATGGAGAAGATGATCTTCTCAATTCAATGAAGATGGCAACATGATGAAAAGATTCTTCTTCAACTTGATGCTCAAGAGAGGCTCATGCTTCTTTTATACTTGGGGAAGCCTTGCTTTTTGCCAAAAAGTGATGCTTTTGCTTTGTTTTTGCCTTTTACTTTGCTTTTGGCCTTTTAATAGCAAAATATTACTCAACTTTAGTCAAAAGTTCTTGTTTTGCTTTTCTAGCTTCAGGGCCTTTCTTTTCTGCCCTGGAGTTGCTTACTTGGAACAGATAAAATTCCGACTTCTTTTCATTGACGTAGAGCTCTTTGCTTTCCAGCAACGTAAGGACTTTCTCCACATCAACGTCATGCTCCTCAACCGTAGCTGAAAATATGAGAGTGTCGTCCAGAAATATGAACACACACTTTCCAGTCAAATCTCGAAAAACACGCATCATCATGCGGTTAAATGTAGCTGGGGCGTTCATCAAGCCAAATGGCATGACCACAAATTCATAGTGGGCCCGTTCTGTACGGAAGGCTGTCTTGGGGATATCCCCCTCCACAATCCGCACCTGGTGGTACCCACTCTTTAAATCAAGTTTCGAGAACACCTTTGCTCCATTCAGCCTCTCGAGAATATAGTCGATTCGAGGCATCGGGAACCTGCTCTTGATAGTCAGCTTGTTGAGTGCACGATAATCGACACAAACGGGAAGACCCATCTTTCTTCTTGACAAATAAGATCGGTGTTGCAAATGGCGACACGCTAGGGCGGATGAAGCCAGATTGAAACAAGTCTTGGAGTTGGCAGTCCAACTCCGATTCCATTGCCTTGGAAAGGCAATACGGAAGCTTGCTCGGGGGTTCCGAGCCTGGGAGGAGGTCAATCTTGTGGTCCTCCGGTCTGGACGGGGGGAGCTGGGGAGGGAGGCTGTCCCGAAGATAAATCTTCTGGAACTTTTCGTGGAGAACCGAGTACTTCTCGGAAGCACTGGCCACCGTCTGGGCTGTCTGGATGTAAATCATCGCACACTGTGCGCCTTTGCGGACTGCTCGCTTAGCCTGCAAGTGGCTTATGAGCGGAAAGTTTGGAATCCCTGGCTCACACTTAATGGTCACCGGGGCGTTTGACACATTCCGATTGATCCGGAACGTGTGCTTGTCCCACTTGACATCAGGAAGAAACTTGTGAAACCACTGAATACCCAAAATTATGTCTGCTCCTACAAGAGGGGCAACCATAAAATCACGCACAAACTCTATGCCCTGAATCACTAACTTAGCACCTAGAGCTTCATACTTGACACTCATTGTCATACCTGTGCTACAACCCTCAATCTGTTTGTCCACCGAAGTCAGCTCGAAACGGACACGCCTAGCGGCCTGTTCCATGACCACATCCTCCGTGCTGCCTGTCAAACAAGACGACTCTCTGGCCACCTATGTAGCCAAAGGACTTGAGCAATTCGTTGCGCTCATACTCCTGATCATGGACGCCCTTCTGCTTATCTTCGAGCTCCCGGCTAATAATTGCTCCAACTGAAGCACCGGGGTTTGAAGAACTAGGGGTAGCCGCTGGGGTCTGTGTGGGAGCTGAGCTCACCACGGAAGCTGTGGAGGCGGCGGCGGCGGCGGCGTACTGAGAAAGCTCCTCAGCACTTAACTTGCCACCAGTCTTGCCTGCCTCCGCTTTCTGGTCTGGAGTAAGCTTTGACGCATTGTTCAAGTTCTTGGAGCC
Organism: Cibotium barometz; assembly: GCF_041138505.1. NCBI lineage: Eukaryota > Viridiplantae > Streptophyta > Polypodiopsida > Cyatheales > Cibotiaceae > Cibotium > Cibotium barometz. The sequence continues at coordinate 24,456,646 of NC_141054.1, forward strand.
AGAGGCTCTCGGGCTCTGTCCTGGGGAAGACCCCGTCTTGTTCTGGCTTTTGCTCCCCAAGGCGTTAGCCCTGGGAGAAGCCGGCTGGGAAGTCTTGGGCTTGCCACCATTATGTTTCATTTCTGCACTCTGCGCAAGCGAGAGTGCGTCTTCAAAGGTGGCTGGCCTAAACATACGCACCTCCCATTGGAATTGCGTGTCCAGGCCATACAAAAACTGCCCTTTCTTGTCTGTATCAGATAAGCCTAATTGCAGACATAAAGTCAAAATTTTATTTGCAAACTGAAGGACTAGTTGCGCGTTCTGACGCGCTCTCCTGAACTCGTCTTCGAGTCGCTCAAGGTAGTGGGGCGGTAGAAACCGCTGCTTAAGGTCGCGGACAAACTCGTTCCACACATAAGCTGCCATACCTACTCTGGTGTGGGCATGAGCCCACTGAGTCCACCAAGGAATGGCCTCAAATTCCAAGTACCAACTGGCTAAGATCACTCAGTCAGTATCTGTTTTTCTAACTGCGGCAAAGTAAGCTTCGAATTGATGTAACCATGAATAGAGAGTTATGGGATCGAGTTTAACATTATACTTACTAAAGTTCATTTTCTTGGGAAAATGATTCGAGGGCGCCGCCGGTGTCAATCTGGCGTCCAAAGCTCTAGGGTAACGCTCGTGTTCCACGCGTCGCATGGCGTCGTCGTCTCGTTGTCGGATCTCCAATGCACGCATCTGCAACTCAAGAAAGGAGCTTGGCTGTGGCTGTGACCCTGCGAGAGGGTCCCTATGTCGAGGATCTGGTATTTGGGATACGGAAGGAGAGGGAGGGAGGAGATGGAAAACGCGACGCTAGAGAGTGGGTACGCTCTCTTCCTCCAGAGCCAAGATCTGCGCCTTCTGCTCATCCAACTTGGCTGTCTGTTCTGCGATTGCTCGCATCATCTGCTGGAATATGTCTATGACACTCAAGCCTGGTGCCCTAGCTGGGCTGCCTGGTGCACTCTGGTCCCATGGTTCTTGGTCTCTCACGTCGTCGAAGCTCGCCATAGCAGGAAAATGCAATTCCTTTCCGGAACGCAATCTGACCATCCACTATTTGTGTGGGAGACTTCCGGAGGCTTCCGGAGGCTAAAAACCAACCGTCCTTCGAGAGACAGGAGTCACTCCGAAAGGGGTAGTCCACCAGCGTCTAAAAACCAAGCACACGAGCGAGAGAAAATTCTGGTTTCTTTGCTGAATCTTTGTACTTGAGGTAGGCTCTGATACCACTGTAATATGCGGAAATCGGTAACTTCAATACTCAGAATTCAGCACTCTTTTCGCGACGGAAATTAACGCACAAACTGCAAGGAGATGTGCAGAAAATAGAGAGAGAAGGGAGAGATGGAGAGGACACAATATTGGGTCCCAATTACCCTCTGTAGGGTCCCCACCATGGATGGTGTATTTGCTTTATTAGAATGATGTGAATCTGAAAAGAAAATACAGAATTCTTGACCTTTCTTGGCTGGGAAATCCCTGCCCTTGACCTTCTGAAGTCCACCCCTTTGCTTAGCAATTCCCTTGGCTTGTCTAGCCCTTGATTTGCTTGAGCTCTTAGTGAATAATGAGATGAATGAATGGGATTGTGGGCTAAGCCTTTTATAATACTACTCATGAGCAGTCGGCCAGCATACATCCAGGCGGCCAACATAAAAGTCCCACGACTTATGCAAATTCAGCAATAAATGCTAAAATAAATCCCATAAATGCTGCGTTTTATTCTTAGCTAGCTGGGAGGTGATGCGCCTGCATTCCAATGGCTGGGCAAGCCTTTTGCACACATCCCAAGGGCTAGGCAGCCTGTATGGGCTGCCCCATACTTGCCCTACAGCCCTGTAAAGGCTGTAGCCCTACAGCCATGTAAAGGCTGTAAATTCTTGGAATTTGCCTTATTCTTGCCCTAGGGCTGTCCTACAGCCCTTCCATGGCTGGTGGGTTCAGCCTGGGCCTTCTTGGCCCTCATGGGGGTGGTTCCACACCATTTTCATGCCCACACTAAGATCCGGGGTAGCCCTATGGGCTGGCCCCTTGTCCTAAACACTAACTACTCAGTGATCTGGCATCCGGTACCATACCAGATACATGAGACTCACAGCTCGGACTGGCACTGTTTCATGTGCAGGACAGTGCACACCTGACCTTAGACTCCTGTGCAGGACAATGCACACCTGACCTCGGACAACTGAGATGGATCCCTGGCTGACTCGTCCCGGACTGGGCTCACATGGGACCAGTTCACCATCCCAGGTCCTGCACCTTCTGTACAGAAATGTCTACGTGGCATCCAAGTGCGGGATGCACGTGACACCTACACAATCCCATAAATCCATGTCTAACTCCGGAGTACCATACCACCGAAGCCTGCCTGAAGGCCTTCGACACGCCAACCTACGTACTCGCCATGTGCATGGTGTAGCACATTCATCCCCAGTTTCTGCCCATTTCTGGTGTCCTTACCAATTGGCCAGCTCCTCTACTCCAGTCGGCCAGCTTATTCAGCCCCAGTCAGCCAGCACTACCCACCTATAAATAGGTGGGGCTGGCCTCTCACTTTTCATTCAGTCTTGTACATATTTTGCTCCCTCACTTATGAGACTACTTGTGTCTCTTGCTTGGGACTGTTTTGCTTCAGTATATTCAGTATAGTTGCTCCATATCTCTCTCTTGCACTCTCTATTCAGCACACTATAGTGCTCTATTGCTTCAGCTCTGTGGACTCTTTCATGGTATCAGAGCTCCCAGTTCAGCGACTCCTCTGCAGCCCCAGATTCAGCCCTATTTTCAGCACCCTCTCCTCTGCGTTTTTCTCAGATTTGCAGCCTCTTTGTTGCTGCGTTTTCTGGACAGCATCTGCTGATCACTTCCTCTTCAGATTGGCTTCATCGCTTTCAGCCATCAGGTAATTTTCTGATCAGCGTTTCTTTCCACGTGGAGTTTGGATGTAGGCGGCCTGTTTTTTCAGGACAGCAGCCCTTTTCTGGCTGTGTTTTCCTCTCCGGTGATCATTCCCTTTTGCAGAGGGGGTTTGTGGTGTTTCGGGCTTTGGTGGCACCTTTGGTACCTGTGGAGGACACTTCTTCTTCTGAGATTGTGCGTTTTTTTGAGGAGAGCCCAGGCTACTCTTCTTGTTAATGCCCTCCCCTCTTGCACCCTCTTACAGCATGTTCCCAGGCCATGTGTGGCTACCTTTCCTCTCTATATCAAATCTGCATTTTTTGCTTCCCTCTTCTGGTGACCTCAAGGTTGGAGGTACAGTCGATAGAAGCTTCTGCGTTTTTTGCTACAGGAGGATTTTCGGGTGCTGTCCAGCCTCTTAGGGCTGCGTTTTGGTGGGAGGAAGGGCCCTATATCAGTGTTTTCTGATTTGGACAGTTTTATCTTATGAGGGTTGGTCCTATTGATTGGATCAATGATGACAACTTCAGATTTGGCTCCCGTACCACTCTCTTGTTATTTCCTAGATGAGGCAGACAAGTTGGATGGTGGTAACTTTCAGTCATGGAAGTTGCAGGCTACTTCTATTCTCAGGGAGTATGGTTTGATGGAGTTTCTCTCGTACAAGAATCAGTGCTTGCCAGACCTTGCCTCTGCAGAGAATGTGTGTCGGTGGAGGAAGACTGACGGACAAATCTATGGCTTTCTCCTGAATTGTCAGGATTCAATTCTTCGACACTTCATCTATGCTCCTGATGATGCTTCTACTTTCTATGTGTGGCAGTTGCTTTGTGACCTGTACGGTGATGCCAGTGATTGGCAGATGGTTTCTGCTTCTGGGTGCTATGCAGTCAGTGATCTTGTGGATACTTCTTTTGGAGATGTTCCTACAGCCAAGGATAGTGGGCCAGTTTTGCTCACTGCATCTCATCTGAGGAGTTTGTTTCTCTTGTTGCCCTGCCTTCAGTTTCTGTGCATACTTCTCCTTGCCAGGATGATATATCTGGTAATGTTTTTGAGGAAGACAGTGGGCTATCTTTGCTCACAGATTTTGAGGGGGATTTTTCTCCTATTGCTTCGCCTCCGATTCTTTCTTCGTCAACCAGTGACCAAGATGTGTTGCTGGTCCCTTTGCCTTCTATGGAGGAACCTGCTTCTACGCTGTGTGATGCTATTGAAGAGGCTACTACTACTTCAGTTACCACTACTGTGAATGTTCCTATTTCCCTTACTCTGTGTGAGGATTCTGGATTGTGGTCAGGTGTGTCCGTGACCGTGCCTGGGGCACAGTGGTACTTCCAGGGTTTAAAGGATTGGGATTTGGATTTGGTTGGGCTTGTGGAGTCCCGACATCAGTTTTCAGAGGGGCCAGTTGAGTTCTTACATCTGGCAATGCCGACCTTCGAGAAGGGTGCTATTGTACAGCATTTGGCTACTCTCGGTACAGAGTTGGAGCAAATGGACTCTATTTTTTTGGAGGGTATTATCTTCTTAGAGCTACAGGCTTCTAGGGATTCTTGTGACACTGTGTTTACATTTGGGTTTGGCACTGATATTTGGAGCAGCACAACGTAGTGTACCTGACAGCTTGTTCTGTTGCTTTTGTAGTTGAGTTGTTGTGGAGATTGCTTGTGGAGCTTTTCTGGTACCTGTTGTTGCTGCATTCTTTTGTCTCTGACAGAGGACGACTTCTTCGGCTTCTCGGAGTTTGTTCAGCATCTGGTGCTGAGAGGGGGTGTTAGCACATTCATCCCCAGTTTCTGCCCATTTCTCGTGTTCTTTTGGTCCCTTTTGCATGGCCCTTGATTGTGGGCTGGCCACCTGTCATGTGCACAGTGTATATCTACCATGTGCTACACGCACACAAGACTAGTTTCAAGGCTTGGGGAAGCTTGGAGTTAGGCAGGCTGATTGGCAAGCTGGGCTAGGGATAGACTGACGGGCGAGCACCCAAGTATGCTCTCTAATTCGACTAAGCGCATCTGCGACACTATTCATGGACCCCTTTCGATAAAGAACCTCGAAATCAAAATCTTGCATTAACTCAGCCCATCAAGCTTTCCTTCCTCTCAAAACATCTGCATCACACACATACTTGATTGACTGATGATCAGTCTACATGTTCCGAAATGGGCTCCAGCTCAGATTCTTGGGTCGACATATTAAAGAGCGCAAGATGAGAGAAAAGCTTGGCCTTGTATAAGGAAGAGTGCTAGAGAGCTTGAGAGATGTGTGGCAAGAAGCCTTCTTGAGGGGAATTTATAGGCTTTCCCAAAAGCATATGTAGCTTTTGCTTTTGTGTTTATATATATATATATATATATTCTTTTAAAAAAAACACCCATAAAGCAAGGCATGGGTTTTTTAAACCCTTTTTCTAAGGTTATTAAAAAAAAAACGAAAGCAAGGCGTGGAGGTTTTTTTGTTTTTTTTAACGAAAGCTAAATTTATAAAAAAAAACCCTCCACCCGGCGACTGTGCTTTTCGCGATTTCCTGTAGCAACCTTAGCGCCGCCTGTCTGCTTGCCTACCTGCGTGTACCAGTCCGCGTGCATGCGTGTACCACCCGCCTGCGTGCACCAACTGGAGTGCCGCCTATGTGCGCATACTTGCCCGTCTGCGTGCGTATACCAGGTTGCCTGCCTACGTGTACCAGCCCGCCTGCCTACGTGACCGGTGCAAGGCTCTTGCGGCACACAGCTCTCAATCGCCACACAGCCATAAAATGCTATAGCCACACACGCACCAACCAGCCTCCAGAGCTAACAGCCGGCAATACCTACCTACCTACCTACCTACCTACCTACCTACCTACCTCTCTCTCTCTCAAGGGATGGGTTTATACAGCGACCGCGGTATATGGATGTATACATGCCACACAGCTCTCGTGTTGCTATTGGACAGCTACGAGTCTCATCACATCAACTAGAGATAGAGGCTGGGAGAGCGGCACAGGTTCCCAGAGCCGAGCGGATATGCAGATTGTGCCGCGAGGAGGTGGAGACTGAGGATCACTTTGTATGTAGATGTAGAGCCCACCAGGGGGTCAGAGATAGATATGCAGGATTGTTTGAGGAGCACTCTTCACTACATCAGTTGATGGAGGCCTCGGACCAGCGACAGCGTGGCAGACTACTACTAGAGCTTCATAGTTCTCGAGAGAGACTCCTTCAGACACCCGCTCCCACTAGGGGTGGGAGACAGTCCCAGCTCACAGATTTCTTCCAGAGAGCTATGCCAGTACCAGCTGATGTACCACGTGGGGTGACCGCACAGAGAGCAGAGGAATTGAGAGCCAGGAGGAGACCTAGACAGACTGGACATAGAGCACCCCGACTCCGTCACCGAGAGATAGCAGCTATCCGGATGAGACACCAGATGGAGACACAGGAGAGGGTAGCTCGCTTTCATTCAGACTCAGGGTACATGTTCACGCCACTCACAACCTCAGCATCGGCTATGATATCTTATATCCCTCTTATGGCACTGGATGGAGTTAGACATAGATCTGCATAGCATGCTTGTACTACCCCTTCAACATAGCATGCTTGTACTACCCCTTCAACATATAGAGATGCATCTTGCCTTAGCACTCCATCCACATCCCCACCCCCCTTTATATTGTTTGTATATGGGCTCCACCGATCCATGATGATTCACAGTTCTATCCAGACACATGCACACTTTTTCTTTTCTTTCTTTTCCTTTTCTTTCTTTTTCTTTTCTTCCGATGACCGGAAGAACACAGTTGTATTATTTTTTGTCTCATAGGCCGACTTTGGCCTCTCGTAGACGTTAATATATCTTTCTTCTCTCTCTCTCTCTCTCTCTCTCTCTCTCTCTCTCTCTCTCTCTCTCTCTCGTACAGATTTACAGCCGACAAACTTCTTCTCTCTTTCTTTCTCTTGTTCAAAAAACACAGCCCTTTTAAGTTCCTCAGATCATCCTCAATCTGATGGCCAGACTGAAAGAGTTAATCAAATTTTGGAGGATATGCTTCGTGCATGTCTCCAAAAAACAGAGTTCATGGGAGGATTATCTTCGTATGTTAGAATTTGCATATAATAGTACTAAGCATACGAGTACAAGTTTTAGTTCTTTTCTGCTTATGTATGGTTTTCAACCTAGATCACCTATTACAGTGGGATTCTCAAGACTTCAGCATGATGCAACACATAATTTTCTGCAAGATATGCAAGAAATAATGTGAGTTGCGAAGGAATCTATTAGAAGTGCTCAAGACAAAGACAGATTTTATTCTAATAGACATCATTCACCTAGAGAGTTCTATGAAGGAACGATGGTGTATTTGCGCGTTCCAAAAGATTCCGAGACTTTACGGATAGGTCGATCTCCGAAATTATCCCCTAGATACTATGGACCATTTCGGATTACACACCGGATTGGTTTAGTTGCATATGAACTGGATTTGCCTTCTCATGTGAAAGTTCATCCCGTATTTCATGTCAGTAGACTTAAGTATTGGGTGGAACAGACCAATTAGTTACTCCTCAAGAAATCATACATGTCGAAGTTATGACATTTGTTCCACACGAACTGGAAAAGATCCTTGGATTTCGTGAAAGATCATTGCGTAATACGCTTCTCACGGAATACAAGATCAAGTGGAAGGATCGTGTTGAGGAGGACGCTACATGGGAGACATTGACTACCCTTCAGAGGGATTACCCTGGGTTTTTAGTGAGCTCAAGAGTGAGCTCTTAGAGAAAGGGAAGTATGTCATGTGCACAGTGTGTATCTACCGTGTGCTACACGCACACAAGACTAGCTTCGAGGCTTGGGGAAGCCTAGAGTTAGGCAGGCTGATTGGCGAGCTGGACTAGGGATAGACTAACGGGCGGACACCCAAGTATGGACGGGCGGGCACCCAAGTGTGGACGCCCGGTGACCGACCAAGAGCCTATAAAAGGGTGGCCAAGGTTAGTCAATAGTTCATAGAGTCTCGCGTGTCTTTGTGAGAGCTCTATGGTCAGAAGCCTGGATCTAGTGCAGACGTGCACTTGCTTTATGCAGCCAAGGCCGGCAGCAGTCTCGAGGCCCGCAAGGGTAGCTTCATGGCGGTATGGAATGTCACGAGGTAGATATTGGTTGGCACGTCCAACTAGTTAGCTCAGCTCGTGGCTCAGTGGGAACAGCCAAGACATGTGGGCTTGCCCACGGCTGTTCAAGGTTGGGAGGTGAGTCAGGCCTGCACCCCCTTCACGTTGCTTGGTTTGTTTTGCAAGTTTCGAGTCTTGTACCAGGAGAGTTCTACGAGGTGATCCCTTCGGGTTTTGACACCACTCCTATTTTCCATATTTTTCTCGGATTTTTCCCAACCCGTTTGGTATTTTACCAGTCGGCCAGCTCCTCTGCTCCAATCGGCCAACTTATTCAGCCCCAGTCGGCCAGCACTACCCACCTATAAATAAGTGGGGCTGGCCTCTCACTTTTCATTCAGTCTTGTACATATTTTGCTCCCTCACTTATGAGACTACTTGTGTCTCTTGCTTGGGACTGTTTTGCTTCAGTATATTCAGCATAGTTGCTCCATATCTCTCTCTCTTGCACTGTCTATTCAGCACACTCTAGTGCTCTATTGCTTCCGCTCTGTGCACGTCACCATCTTCCCGTACGACTGTACGGATCCGTACAGCTGTACAAACTGTACGGACCCTCCCCAAAAAAATTCGAGAACCCTAAAATTGCTCAAAAAACCCTAAAAACTGCTTTTTGGAAGTTATCATCGACCGAAAACCATTAAAACAGGTTGTATATCAGTTTTCTTGCCAGAAAGAGCTTCTCTAGGGTTTTCATCATCGATAAGGCTATAGGAATTGTGGAGATTATTCATGGGATAAGCGAGTGGATTTAGAGCTTGGACATGGAACTTGGGCATAGAGCTTGGACATGGAACATGAAGCTTGGACGTGGAAGCTTGAACTTGAGCATAGGCATGAAGAACTTGGACATAGAGCTTGGGCATGAAGCTTGGACATGAACATGGAACATAGAGCTTAGACATGGAGCTTAGATTTTGGACTTGGACTTGGACTTGGATCTGGACTTGGACTTGGATTTGGATTTTGACTCATTGGACTTGGATTCATTGGATTCGGATTTGGATATTAGATTTGGTACTAGCCCGGTGAGAGATACTTGTGGGTCATCCCTGTGGTGTGCTTGGCATCAGATATCTTGTACCTCGACATCGACTTAGATATCCTACATCGGCATATCTGTTTGTTTTGTATTCATTGATTGTATTGATCCTCGCTAGCGTGCTCGTGGATTGTTCCTAAAATAAATTCCTGAAAGGGGACGGGGCCTGTTCCCCGCTCAACGTGGTGTACTGTGCAAGATCCCTATTCCCTTCTCTCTCCCCTCTCTCTATATCTCTATCTCTTGGACATGTGGTTGAGTCTGTCATGGCACGCCCCGCTGGGCTCACACATTCATTAGGCATGTTTCTTAGTCAAGTATCTGCCCAGTGCCTACTAATCCCTATCTCAAGGGCACCTAACCCCACTGGATTAGGTCCCTAATCTGTAGATTAGTGTCCACGTACATAACATACTTCTCGACTTCAAGCATTTACTCTTACATGAAATTAAAAAATGCTTACTCAAACTAGCTGCAGACTCCCAAGTTGAGTCCTCCGCCCTATCTTTCCTCTTAATCTTATATTCAAGGATCAACTTGTTCCTAAGTTGCCTTTCCTTGAAATCTATCACCCTCTCGGATTCATGTGGAACATAGGACAAGTCCTCAACCTCGACAAGTTCCTAAGGGGTAACAAGGTTATCCTCAACTCCCAGCATGTCTTTTTTTTTCCAAGAAAAAGATCCTTCTATTAGTTACCAAACAAAACAGCCATAATGGCTAAGTACAAACTCAGCTCCATAGATAGGAGCAAGAATCAAGAAAACTGAAGAAAGGGGAAGGATGCTCTTCTCCCCCGGCTGGCCACTCTAGGAGGAGAAGAGTTTTGTGCATCTCAATGTGTGGGATCTGGCTCTTTTATTGGCACACATGTATTTTCTCAGGATTTATGCTAGCCAGTTTCATGGTGGTAGTCGGCCAGCTCTTGGCGTTCCTATATAAAGGGCCTCTCTCCCACTTGTTGTAATCTAACGCATATTATCTATTGCCCATTTGCTGGCTGCTTCAACCCCTTGTAATCTCATGCTATGATAATAGAACTTGATCATTGCCTACTCTCTCCCTCTCTCTGACTCTCTCTACTTTGTCTCTTGTGATCTCTTCCACCTGTGCATACTTTCACATGCTATCAGACGTCTAGGTCCTGGCTCTCCACCTCTGGGCGACCCCTTCCCTCCCTCATCTGCGTTTTCTTGGAGCAAGAAGTGCTGCTGCGTTTTTTCATCAGTGGCTGCGTTTTCTTCTCCTGCACCCTCTTCTCATCAGCGTTTTCATCTTGCGGTGCTCCTGCCCCTGCATCAACTGCAAGGTGTCACGGTGCAACCTTGGTGGGATGCATTTTTGCTTCTTCGAGCAGTTTAGCAGCAGCTGGTGGGGTTTGGGCTGTGTTTTCTGCTGTATCGCCCCTTCTTCATCAGCATTTCTCTTCTAGTGCTCCTACCCTGCGTTTTCCTTGTAAAGTTCAGGTGCAATCTAGGGGGGTTGCGTTGGTGATCGGTGGGCTGTTTTTATAGTTTGGACAGCAATGAAAGGTGATTTCTTTGCATGTGTTGCAGCCCGACAAGCAGATTCAACAGTTCCTCTTCTTCCCCGGCTTTCCTCCCTTCTCGTTGGGTGTTTCCCGGAGGTGTCATGTGGACTGTTTTTCTGCTGTCCAGCCCCTTCTTTCCTCAGTTTTCTTAGGGGGCTGATCCATCCTCGTGCTCTTATCCGTTGGGTGTGCCTGAGAGAAGTCTTGGGAGTGTTGAGATTCGAGGTTTTCAGGAGGTGTTGTTGCAGCAGTGGTGTTTCTTTTGCAATGGATATGGCTCCCCCGTGTACGACAAAGGCGGACAAGCTTGATGGGACAAATATGGTCGCCAGAGCTTTGCGATGCAAGGTCACTAACCTAAGCTCCCTCCTATTGGAAGAGGAATCAGTCCTCATGACACAAGGTAAGTTAAAGGTTTTGTCTCTTGATCCGGATCATGCCTTAGCATTAGTGCAGAAGAAGATTCGGAGTTGTTGCTACTCACATGGGAAGACAGGACATTTGTCTAAGGACTGCGTGCCCAAGAAGAAGGACAAGGGGAAGGGCAAGGGCAAGTCTTCATCCCAGAAGAAGGGCAAAGGCAAGACACTTAACAGTGATTCAGATACTTCTAGTGACTCATCTAGGGCCTCAAGGCACTTCTAGCTTGCCGGAAGGACGAGGATGGTGTTCTTCTCTAGCTATACAAATAGTTTTCCCCCATGTGCTTCTAGCCATAGGAGGCTTGTGGGTGGGAGAGGGGGCTGTCAGCACTTCCATATATAGTGTATGGGACCCATGTGTCAGAGTTCCAAGCCTAAATATTTAAAAAAATCTGGCACGTAAAGCCATGGATCGGTTATGTTCCAGATTCATTGCTTGGTGTAGCAAAAGCTATGGATTGGAAGTGTTCCAAGTTCATTGATTCAAGTTTTGGGACGTGATGTGTTCACAATCCACTATTGGGGCGAATGGAGCTCACTACACACTGGTGTGGGAATTCGGAGCCGAGCAGATTTCTTTGCTGTTTTGGGTGGCATTGTGTTGTTTTGAAGAGACAGGTTGGCAAGTGCATCTTCCGCGGTGTATTCAGTATCCAGCCGGTACTGGGTGTCCATGGTCGCATCTTCTTCTGACTTTTGCACACTATAAGCTGCAGAGGGGGTGTTAGAATTTTGTGCATCTCAGCATGCATTTTCTCAGGATTTGTGCTAGTCGTGGGTTGTCGGCTAGCTCCATGGTGGCTGTCGCCAGCTCTTGGCCTTCCTATATAAAGGGCCTCTCTCCACTTGTTGTAATCTATCATTCCTAGCACATATCGTCTATCGCCCATTTGCTGGCTGCTTCAACCCCTTGTAATCTCATGCTATGATAATAGAACTTGATCATTGCCTACTCTCTCCCTCTCTCTGACTCTCTCTACTTTGTCTATCATTCCTAGCACATATCGTCTATCGCCCATTTGCTGGCTGCTTCCACCCCTTGTAATCTCATGCTATGATAATAGAACTTGATCATTGCCTACTCTCTCCCTCTCTCTGACTCTCTCTACTTTGTCTCTTGTGATCGCTTCCGCTTGTGCATACTTTCACAATACATGTCACTAGGGGGGGCGGGGGGGGGGGGGGGGGGGGCAAGTTGTCTATGTTGCCAAGAGGGCTCACCACCATTGTCAATAAGAAAGGGACCGTAATGCCAAATCCTCAGGAAGGCCTCTTGGCGCTTCCGCATGCGGTCACAACCACCCTGAAGCTTCCCCTACTGTCCACCACGGAGGATATGAATGATATCAAGCCATGTGTCCGGATGGACTCTGCTAGCGAGGTGAGTCTCGCTACTACAGTGAGCTCTCCAAATGTGCCACGCTGCAATACTGCTACAAATATCCCATCTTTGGCAAGAAATGAGAGTCCAATGACCAGTGGAGGGAGCTAAAACTGGAACTATAGACACAAAGATGAGAGACCTGCAAGGCAAGGCTCCCACCATCCTCCTCATATGCCATGGCAACCTCAGCTTCGATGGCCCGAGAGGGGGCCCAATCTATAGCGAAAATGCGGAGAATCCTCTGCCAAACCTGCTAAGCCTTCGAGCAATCCCAAAGGCAATGTCATCGGGACTCCTGGAGGTGGCCACACCTCCAACAAACTACTGCCCTGCTCTACGGTCTAGCCTAATACCTGAAGAAATGATGATGTATCCTACCTCCGATGGCCAGCCAAGTGCCAACCGCCAAGCTCCGATGTGCCAGCTACCACAAGAAGAGAGTGATCTTTCGCGGCCTAAAATTTTCCCATAACCTCTTCCAAAAATCTGAGAGAAATAGAGAAGGGAGGCCCTAAGACTACCAATGCCTTGCTACTAGAGTGCCCTAGCACATAGGACAAGAGAACACTCCACAAGGTATGTGAACATGAAGTCCTACTCCTCCTTCCCGCTACTTGCTTCCATAATTAAGCATTAAAGCTCACCAATTGCAAGTAGAGTCGATGATAGCAGAAGTCTTTGCGCTGGAAACATCTAGAGTGTTGAAATCTTCAATCTGTCGCTATTCTTCATGACAAAAGTCTTTAAGAAGATGAACGGAACCCTGGGAAAGCTTCCCCTATGATTCAACTTGAGAAAGGAATGCTGAAATTAGGGTTTTCAACCAAAAGACCAGAATTTACAACAAAAGAAAGGATTGTTTTGCTGAATTTCAGTCTTTGGGAGTGTGTAGGAGTGAATACCACCTGGAAACACTCTTGGAAGCTTGGAAAACACACTAGCAAGCTTGGATATGAAGTTGGAAAGGAGAGTGTGCAAAAAATACAGCCAAAAGGCCTCATGAAGGGAGGCACCTACTTCTAGAGAGAGAGGAGAGAGATGATGAGATGTCCACCTTGGGTATCAAGCAAAGAGGAAAAGTGAGTTGAAGTGCAGGTTGGGGTGGACACATGGCTGGTTGCTCTCTTTGAACAAAGGGGATAAGGTCTCGGCGGTGGGCATTGAGCTTTGTCCGCCTCGGAACATCAATGTGTGCAAACTATTTATAAGTGAGTTTGGTCGCCCAAAACTTAATGAAGTGTGTACAAACTCACTTATAAATTAATGCTATTTCCTAAGTTTAGGTTTTGACCAGTACTTACCACCTATCACATGCCACGTAACCATGTCACCAACAGACAGTTTCACATGCACGGTTCACGGGCGGGCGTCCCCTTACCCCGGAACTACACATTGCTCAAGCAAGCATGAAAACAACATGCAAAGCAACCTTTTTTCAAGCTCATCCCCGCTAACTTTGACTTAAATTAGAGCTATGAAGTCAAATCTTCCTTGTTTCCTTAGCCAGTGTTTCACTAGTTGGACTTCTGAAAGGTCAGTCAACCGCTTAACATTCAAAGTGGTGCATCTCATTTGCCCTTTTTCTGGGAGTTGACCTTTCTAGGTTCCACTTTGGATGCAGCTTGAGGTGTGGTGGATCCAACCTGAGCATGCATTCTTTTCAATTCCTTGACTATCTCCATTTCTTTGGGCAAACCCTCCTGCCAAAACAGCATAACATGCTCCAAGTCCTGGTTCTAATCATCTTTTCCTTGGCTGCCCCTTCTGGACTAGCTCCAGAGAATGTCCATGGCAATTCTTGCACATGACATTGGCCCAACACACCTGTGCTTTTATGCACACAAAAGCTAATAGTAACATGCATCCTATGTTTTTCCAACACACAAAATTTTTTAGTGCTAAAATTAAATATCCACCATGCTTTTTCATAGGCACACTTTTTCTCTAAATAGTAAAATTGCACAAAAGCGAGGTTTATCTTTTCCCATAGTATATGCATCTATAGCAAGAATCCGTGACACTATGGTCAAGGTTGCCTTTGATGTACTAAGCATATGACTACTCGTAATAGTTACATTATGTTTTGGTATGGAGGACCCCAAATTCCTTGGGAATCAAAACTTAAGGGTATGTATCTAGGTTTAGCTTGCATTCCGATTCCTTGTTAATATACGAGGGATTGCAACTCATACTAGTTATTCTACAAAATGTTCTAGATAGGGCACGGATTGGGCCCATAGTAGGAGAATTGTTTGAGAAGCACTACCAAGGATGAGGATGCTTGAACATACATATGTATTAAAATGCCTCATTGTTATGAGATTGTTGAGCAAGGAAGTGTGTTATGTTTAGTGATTTTATTAAATCCTACTATGGATAGGTAATTTAACTATGAATAACTTAGAAAGCTGAAGTTCCTCCAATTTTCCAAGAATGTTGACTCAAGGAAGGATTAAAGATTGAGGATTATACCTCTAAACTTGTTGCGGTTAAGGATTACGACTTTTTGTTCCACATGAGCTCGATCTCACAAGGGATTTTCAAGGAATAGAAGCTTAGATTTAAGCTTGTGTCTAATTGTTGGAATGTGGAAAGGTAAGGCCAAGATTTAACTCAACGTGGGAGTGAGGTTGCTAATAGGAATTTCCCAAATTCATTATGAGGATGTAAATGCTTGGAGAGGACAAGTTTGTTATGGACCTCATGCTAACCTAGGGGTTAGATTGGTAACTTGGGGGCTAGTTTGGCTAATTCGTGGGTTAGAGGTCCCAAAACATTAAAAAGCACACATAACAAGATGGTATGTGCCTAGACGATGGATGCAATCCACTCCCCATTGTCCATCCTTGAAGCAGACCGTCCACCAATGGCCCCTTAGGTCAAGTTCTAGAGGTATGGGACGCCAAGGTAACTGGAATCAAAAAACAAAAGCTAGAATTTTGAGAACTCATTGAGTCTAGCTATGTGTTTGTTTTCTACCTTATTTGAAAAATTCCGAGTCTTCTGCTATCGTCGGCGAGCTAGTGTGTCCACTTTCTTTATGGGCTTATGTTGCTTGTGGGCTTGTGGGCTGTGGAGGACCTTTGTTCTTGCGCCTTATGTATCCGTGTCTCATTGGTTTGATACATGTGAGAAGTCTCTTTTACATTTTGTTAGTGCACACATTCGTAATCATGAGCCCCCATGCCTCATCTGCCACTGTTGTCTCCTCTCCAGGCCACCCTTCATGTGAGTCCATGTATCGTAGGCATACTAGCCACGGCCAGTGGAAACTCCTTGAACAAGCCATTCACTCAAATTTCATTGAAACGGGCTAGTAATAGAAGAAATCACCCTTCACACTTCCCAATACCTACTAAGTGATTAGCCTAGCCTCATCACTCATGCCGCCCCATCTCTACTACCAATGCAAAAGGGGCAAGCCATTAGAGGGTCCAAACTCAAGAGTGGGCCATACTTATCTCTTGAAATATCATAATACTCTACTCATAAATTTACAGTCCCCGTTTGTGGATAGGATCCCCATGCTACCATACAAGATAAAGCATAAGATGACTCCAATGAATTACGGCTACAAATTTAGAATATGCCCATGTTGAATTTGGGCGAGAGGGGCAGCGGGGAGAGGAGAAGAGGGGGAGGGGGGGTCAGTAAGCATTCACAAGATTGTCTTGCAATTTCAGATGTCCAAAAAAGGATAGAAATTCAAATTTTTCAAAACTATGCCCTTACCTATTTGACCTAGAAGTTCAACTTTTACACCTAGATGTTCCACTCTCTTGCCGTACACGGGATCTATGCAAACCTGCACATTATGATCAAGGACCTAAAATGTTCACCCTCCATACCAGAACAGTCACACATGAGATATTTGTTTGTTTTTGCATCTGAAATCTTCACACCAAAGTCTAAACATTTACCTCCCCGGCTACAGTTTCTTTGCTGTGAAAGACTGGAAATGTTGCTGTTTGCTCCATCTCCTTTTTGATGGTGGCCTGGCAGAACATAAAATCTTTCATCAAGTGACTGGCTATATTTGCAAGGATATGAGAGTTTGAGAGCAAAAAAAATATACAAGTATTTTATTGTACAACAGTAGATGCAAGAACATCACGTTCACATGCCTTTTTTCGAGTCTCTGCATCGGCGAACTTAATGGAGATTGTACAAGGCTGCTTGAACGCTCCAACGATGAAATTCTGTACCCACACAGATTCAAATCCATCAGGAGCGATAACAAGTCGATCCCATAAGCTTGAAAAGGTATCACGATTTGTCACCATGAAAAACTTCCTACAACCGTTTGTATAGTTGCCCTTCAAGATCACAAACCACATGTCCGAATGAATTTGTTTATGAATTTCTTTGCCCACTGGTTAGTTGTGAGAGGGTGCGTGTGTGAACAGCCCAAGTAAAGTTCATGTGCCCACAAGCAGTGTGTGCACAGGGTGTAGCCCAATCTGACTACTCTACCCAGCAATAGAGATCATGTGCCCAAGTGTGTTTGTATGTGCAGGTGTGGGTGGGTGTGGGTGCATGTGCATGCACAAGTGTGGATGTGGTATCCGAGCCCATGCATGGGATTGTACTCCTTAGAATTTTGTGTCTATAGATCAATCATCCTACCAAGAATGATAAATGTGGATGGATTGTTTTACCATGTCTGCAGGGTGACGAAGACGTCAACAGCTCTGCTTGTGAGACACAAGGCCTCCAGAGACCAGACTCTGGCCAGCTGCATTATGCACCAAGAGAAAAAATACAGCTTACAAAGTCTCTCAAAATGTCAATATGGCAACTACACCTAAGTAGTCTCTACACAGACTGCCAGCTTCATTAATCAGAAAAGCACCCAAAAAAAGTACATGAGGAAGGACTTGTTCTAATTCCCCTAATTTCTTCCATTTAATGTTGCCAAAAGCCATACATGCAGCATTTTTCCAGGATAAGAAATTGTGAATTTTTGTTCAAAAAGGGCAAATTGAAGAAGAAATAAAAGAAATAAATAAAAATGTGAATGAAATCAGGGCATGGATTTTGGAACACATAGCGATCTAAAAGGAGAATTTCGTACAAAATTGGGACCTGGAAACCCTAAAATATGATGCAGAAAAAGGAATTAAGAAGATGCAGAGGAGTAAGTCTTACCGGGAAGCCAGATGAGAAGAGGTCGTCTTTCTTGGATAGAGAAGCAGGCGATCGGGTTTCACAGCTCTTGAGAGCACTGATTGCTACGTTCTGTTTTTTGCTTTTAGATTTGGCAATATATAGTTGTCTATATATATATATATATATGTATATTATATGTAGAGATATATTAACGAGAGCCTAACCCAACGTGGTGCTTGCCACCTGCCACATATAGTTGTTCTCTCGAGTGTCACAAATAAACTTTTTTTCTAACCATTTTAAAAAAGAATGACCTTGAAGTTCAACTAGTTTTTACTGAAAAATTGCATAGCTTACCTGGTTTTTTTTACCTAAATTTTGGATCTTTACGTTCAAGGTTAGCCAAAATTACAAGTGGTTTTTATCAATTTTAGATGTGAAAATTACACTAAAGGACGTTTTTTTTAATGACCCTGGTTCTCTACACTCGATTGAATTGTGAGGATGAGTTAATTAATGCCTGCTATTCTTCAGCATTAGTGCCCCTTTACAAATTGAGCTAACAGGACCTTAGACCTTTACAAGTAGCAAACGAACACACACACCCCCCCCCCTTTTTTTTAGTTACTATTCTATTGTAGGAGGCCCCTCCCTGGCCTCCACAACTGATCTCGATGTTGATCCTATGAAAACTAAGGATAGAGAGAGTTACAATTCTGTTCGAGGTGATGGGGATTGTGCAAGGCACTTCTCCTATCATAATGCTGCATACAATGTGATATAATCCTTTGATGATATGAATTTTTGTATTGAAATATGGTCCTTTGATGATATGTACTATTGTAGTGCGATATGATAGTATTGTCCTTCAATAGTTTGGATGATGATTTCACTAAATTGAAAGAGTAGGTTTTGATTAGGTACAAGGGAATAATGTTGTGATGTATTTGTTTTCCAATCAATTGCAGTGAGTATATAGTATAAAATCACAATGGAGCCTATGAATTGCAATGAGTATATATGATAAAGTCACAATGGAGACTATGAATTGTTTTTTTAAATTAAAAGTTGGATGATTTTTTTTATATCAAAAGCAGGAGACTATGAATTGTGTAATTCAGAATACAATATTAGCAATGAATCTTCTCAATACCTACATTGAAGGACATTAAATAGTAATGAATCTTCTCAATGCTTGTATTGAAGGGCATTAAAGAGCCCAACACTTTAATATACTTTTAAATATTTTTACAAATTACAATATCCCCATGATTTTAAGGCATTTGACTTAAAATCAAATGCCTTAAAAATATTTTTACAAATTAGAGTATCCCCATGATTTTAAGGCATTTGACTTTCATCTAAGTGTGAAGGAATCAATTTGTAAAATCCTTTTAGGTAGCTACTAATATTCATGCCAAAACTTGACATCCATGATGAACTTAGTAGATCTCAACAGTTAGTGTTTTCCATGAGTTGTTTAACAATTATTAAAAGATAATATCCACATCCAATCATCATATCTTCGAGAAACTTGTTCCCAAGTAAGGTCATTATTTAAGTGACTTCTTGTTCCCAAGTAAGGTAAGTATTTAAGTGACTTAGAAGCCTAAATTTTTGCTTTCATATACTATAAAAATGTAAATATCCAGAGATATAGTAGATTTGCCAAATCCAATATCAAGAAGATGGAACACAATGCAATCTACATTTCATTAGTTTAACTCATCCAAATTCAAAGATTGGATCATGAGTTATTTTCTTTGCACTAAATTGTCTTAAGAATATGATTGGATCCAATGAGAAGCTAATAGTAAAGCTTGTTGTTGTTGTAAGATGATGATCAAGACCTAGGGATACATCATTCAATATAGCATGCATCATATCAAAGATCAAAGATCATAAGTAATTTTAGCATTTATGCAAATGATAAGGATCGTACATGATGTGGTTGATACTTGCATCCTCAACATACTCCCTGGAGCTCAACTTCATCTAGAGATGAATCACATGTTGAAGAGCTGAGGAAATGAGGAAATGGGTTGCACTCAGTGTGCCTGGTAACCAATTTTATAAGGATACTATTATAATATAATTAAAAATTAAACAATAAAAAGTGTATTAAAATAATGAAAAATATTACTTAAATATCAATAAACTAATTAGATAATGATATTACTATTGATATGGTATCTTTATTATTATTTCTATTAAAGCATGATATCAAGAATTTTATTTGCTACGATGAGAAAAATAATAGTGTGGTAGGAATATTTATAATAATAATTTAAAAATTATTATAAACTTATGTATACTAAAAATAATAATAATAAATATTATGAAATATATTCTACATTCATTAATCATAATAATAATAATAATAATAATAGTAAAAACGAGTGGTTAAACTATTACTATGACAAGAAATATTTATAAAGTTTATTCTTAATATAGTCAAGAAAATGTTATTCATTTTAGATTATTTTAATAATGATAATATTAATGTAATATAATTATTATTAAATATATATTATCAACTATTATATATATGTATGTATATATATATATATATATATATATATATATATATATATATACACACACACACACACACATACATACATACATACATGTATGTATACATATATACATACATACATATACATATATATATACATATGTATGTATATACATATATACATACATATATATATATATATATACATACATACATACATATGTGTGTGTGTGTGTGTGTGTGTGTGTATATATATAGAGAGAGAGAGAGAGAGAGAGAAAGACAGAGTAAAAACACGGAGATAGAGAATTAATGTCGCATTATAATACGCTAGTTAAGACTTGCTCATCATCAGAGAAGCATGAAAGAGAGAGAGAGAGAGAGAGAGAGAGAGAGAGAGAGAGAGAGAGAGAGAGAGAGAGAGAGAGAGGGAGGGAGGGAGATATTTTGATTAAAAACCATATAGAAAAAAGAAGTGAGAGATTAAATAACTAGATATATATATATATATATATATATATATATAAAGATAGAAAAGAAAAGAAAACATTTCATGCTATGTAAAAAAACTCTTTGATGCCCTAGCTACGTAGCTTCATTAACAAAGCAGCTGACCATCTCTCCGCCCTTCAAAGCCAGTTATATATTTCCATTGTAGCAAAGGTGGGTTATGTATAGAGAATTGGGCGCTGATCTCAGATCTGCAGTTTCTACAACGCAACTTAAGAGTACAGTTTTGTGATTAAAAACCCTTTTGGTTACTATGGTTTAACTTCAAAAGAATAATCCTTCACTCACATGCACTATTCATAAACCTCTTCTCTCCTCTACTATCATATGGTAACTAGAGTTCCTCTCTTCTTGTAATTTTTGGAGAGAAGTGTGCCCACTCTCCACCCACATGAAAGTGTGTTTATATTACATATATATTTATTTATGCATGTGCACACATATACTAATTGTGTGTTTACCAAAAAGTGTGTATGCACTTTTGTTACCCAGTGATGGGGCTGCATAAAGCTTTGAAATCAATTTGTTTGAATGAAACAACACTTGAAGATTACAAAATCTGAGATTACACACCATTGAACTCAATTTGCTGACTGGTCATTCTTATTGCCTTTATGTGAGCTTCGAGTATGGACCAGTTCAGACTTTACTGATAAACACCTTCAAAGGATGATGGGGATGATATTGAAAAGATGCAGGGGGGAAGAGAGCTTGAGCTCTTGCAAGCACACACACACACTCACAAAACCCTAATAGAGAACACACAAGATGAGAGGCTGAAAATCTTCTTCTTCTCTACTCAACACTCAACACACATATACAAGAATAAGAGTACACACAATATGAAAGGTACTCAATCAAATACATACACGGGTTCTCTATAGTGTGAACCCGACTAAATGAGCTGGCGCTATAACTATGCCAGTCTCTAGAGTGGCTGTCACACAGCCTATCATCCCACTGGCCGCATATCACCCAAGATCTCACCAACCATGCCAGTGGTGTAAGTGTGGGGCCTATCCCCCAGGCGGGTCATCAGTGTCCACCGCCTCACTAGAGCTCGATATCTCAACACTCCCCCTCGAGCTCAACTCCATCTCATGTACACCAAGCGAAGCCCTGAATCTGCGGAGCTTCTCTGTACCCAATGCTTTGGTGAAGATGTCAGCTACCTGATCCTCTGTACTGACATAAACAAGATCAAGGTCTCCTGCCAAGACCTTCTCTCTGACGAAGTGGTAGTGGACCTCTATGTGCTTCGTACGAGCATGAAAGACTGGGTTCCTGGCCAACTGTATACTGCTAATGTTGTCACAGAAAATGACAACTTGTCTATCCACTGATAGACCCAAATATGCAAGTAGCTTTCTCAACCAAGCTACCTCACATGCTGCCATAGCAGCTCCTCTGTACTCGGCCTCTGTACTCGATAGAGCAACCGTAGGCTGCTTCTTGCTGCTCCAAGTCACAGCAGCACTCCCCAAAGAAAACATGAATCCACTGGTAGATCTTCTGTCTGAGATACTACCAGCCCAATCAGCATCTGTGTACCCATGTACACATATCTCTGTCCCAGTCTCATAGAATAGTCCACAATGCAAAGTAGACCTCACATACCTCAGTATGCGTCTCACAGCATCCAAATGCGGTTTCCGTGGAACCTGCATAAACTGACTCACCAACCCAACAGCATAGCTCAAATCTGGTCTGGTGATCGTCATGTAGATCAAACTTCCTACTATGCTCCTGTACATAGTAGGATCCTCCAAGATCTCTCCTGAATCTGCACTCAACTTGCCATTCTGATCCAATGGCACAGAAATAGGCTTACAGCCTGTCATACCATACTTGGACAACATGTCCAAGCCATACTGTCTCTGCAGTAATCCAATACCATGTGGTGACCTAATCACCTCAATGCCCAAGAAATATCTGAGCTCCCCCAGATCCTTCATCTCGAACTTCTGTCTAAGCAAGATCTTTACATCAAAGATCTCTGCATCATGGTCCCCCGTAATGATCAAGTCATCTACATAGATGACAACAAGCACAACTCCTCTATCACCATGTCTCACATACAATGAGAAATCTGCATTGGCTACATGAAAGCCAATAGTGACAAGATATTCAGAAATCTTGTCAGACCATGCTCTTGGTGCTTGCTTTAAGCCATACAAGGCCTTCTTCAACCTGCAAACATGCTCAGGGTGACCCACATCCTCATAACCAGGTGGCTGCAACATATACACCTCTTCTTGCAAATCCCCATGCAAGAATGCATTCTTTACATCCATCTGATGTAAAGACCATTGCTTTGACGCAGCCACTGCTATCACAACTCTCACCGTTGCCATCTTGGCAACTGGGCTGAAAGTTTCCTCATAATCAATCCCATATGTCTGCGCATATCCCTTGGCTACCAATCTAGCCTTGTACCTGTTTATGCTTCCATCACTGTTATGTTTAACTTTGTACACCCACTTGCATCCAATGGCTTTCTTGCCTTCAGGCAATTGCACTAAATCCCAAGTCTCATTTCCATATAGTGCATCCATCTCCTCGTCCATGGCTTTCTCCCAACACATATTTCCAACAGCCTCATCAATGCATGTGGGCTCAACAACCTGCACAACCTTTGCCATATATGCATAGTGATGTGCCACATAACCATCATATGTAAATCTCTGCACAGGGTTCTTCACTCTCCCTGATCTTCGCAGCTTTTCATTCATGGCTTCCATAGCCTTCTTTACACCAGGTGTTCTCATAGCTGGGATCCCAAGCTCCTCATCAAGGCTCATATCTGAGCCACTAGACTCTCCATCAACATGAGAATGCCCTGCAAAAATGTCAGGCATACCAAGGGGCTCAACCACTTTCTCTTTTCCTTTACGTGATGTACTAATCACATTTGCAGGGCTGGTATTATGACGCAGCCTGCCACTCCATGGTCTATCAAAATAGACCCACTAGATGAGGACTCTCCTGGTCCACTCAAAGACTGTGATTGCTGACCTGCATTCTGTGCAACCACACTTCCACTCACATCAGCCCCAACAGCTTCTTTTTCAGCAGCATACCAGCTGCTCATCTCATCAAAGACAACATCTCTGCTTACCCTCAACTCACGTGTAGCAGGGTTATAACACCTGTATCCCTTTTGCTCAAGGGAATATCCAATAAACACACATTTTTCAGCTTTCGGATCCAGCTTAGTTCTCAGCTCATCTGGCACATGCACATATGCAATGCATCCAAAAACTTTCAGATGAGACAAATCTGGTTTTCTGCCAGTAAACTTCTCCTCTGGAGTTACATCATGTATGGCTGCAGTTGGAGTCCTGTTCATGATGTATACTGCTGTAGAGACAGCCTCAGCCCAATAGCAATGCGGCATATTCTTCTCTTCCATCAATGCTCGCGCAATCTCAGCAATGTGCCTGTTTTTCCGCTCAGCAACTCCATTTTGCTGCGGAGTATATCTGCATGTGAACTGTCTCCGAATACCATTCTTCTTCAAGAATTCAGAGAACTCATTGGAGAAGTACTCTCCCCCTCCATCTGACCTTAGGCACTTTACATATTTCCCTGTTTGCTTTTCAACCAAAACTCTGAAATTCTGAAAGTGAGTGAATACCTCACTCTTCTCCTTCATGAAATATACCCACACTTTCCTTGTGTGGTCATCAATGAAAGTGACATAGTACCTGCAGCCTCCCATAGAAACGGTCTTCGTAGGAACCCATACATCTGAATGCACATCTAGTGCATTTCTGCTCACATATCTGTTACGTGGAAACACATGCTTTGTTTGCTTCCCAAATTGGCATGCTTCACATATTTTCTGCATACCTTCCACTTTAAATTTTGGCAGCCCTGTCACAATTCCTTTTGTCTGCATAGACTTCAATCTTTGCACATTTACATGTCCAATTCTTTTATGCCATATGTCTGTGTCTGCAACAACTCCTGAACCATTTGCAAACATCGCAGCACTCATTTCAGGCATGTCTACATCCAACGTAAACATTCTGCCCACTCTGTTGCCTTTTGCAACCAACTTGCACTTGTCTTTAAAGTCTTCGACATAACACCCATCAGGGTTAAATCTTACCTGCAAACCCTGCTCAATCATCTGGCCAACTGAAACCAGATTCTTTGTTATGTTTGGTACATGAAGTACATCTGCAAGGTACTTCACTTTGCCATCCTGCATAGATAATGGCACATCTCCAACGTGGGCGATTGGATGAGCAGTGTCATCCCCTGTTTCCACAAAACCTGGTCTTTCCGGGTTTTTCATCTCCTTGAACCACTCCCCATGACTCGTCATGTGGTTCGAAGCGCCTGAATCCACATACCATACATTATCTTTTTGTGCTGCATCAACATTTTCAGACATGGCATTTACAACATGCTGCATAACAAACAACCTTTCATTGTCCTCATTATTTCTGCTTGAGGATGCATAGTTGTTTTGCTGCACTTTCCCATTTTGCATGTCAGCCTGCTTCTTATAACATTCTGACTGCACATGTCCTAGCTTACCACAATAGTAGCATTCACGTGCATCATTATATTGCCTTTGCCAATTTCCACGCCCTCTTTGACTCCCCCTGCCTCTGAATTTGCCTCTTCCACCTGCGTGTTGTTGTTGTTGTTGTTGATTCTGGGACTGTTGTTGTTGTTGCTGCTGCTGACCATAATTCTGATTACCTGTTCGGCCACCTCCTTGACCGCGTCCACGGCCTCCTCTACCTCGTCCTCTTCCTGAACTCGTGTAGAAGGCCTGTTGCTCTGAACTGTTTTTGCTTTGTGAAGACTGTTGGTCTTCACCCAAGCTCTTCTCTTCGATAATCAGCATAGACACCAAATCTGTAAAGTTGGGAATGTTTTCCCGAGTCTGAATAGACGTCTTAAACGCCTTGTATTGTGGCCCGAGACCACGTAGACAGACCTCCACCTTATCATCATCATCTACTGACACACCAATAGATGCAAGGGATTCCACAATACCCTTTATCTTCAACGCATAGTCATTCACAGACATGCTCTTTTTCTCCACAGTATGAAGTTCATTCTTCAACTGTATCTTACGTGCCTTGGTGTTTGTTTCATAAAGCTTTACCAAGGTGTCCCACGCCTCCTTGGGGGACTTGGCATCCTGAATGTGCCCAATCATGGTGTCCTGTATACTAATGGAGAGCCAATACATAACCTTCCTGGCTCCTTGGTTCCAGTCTTTAAACTCTTTCACATCTGCAGCAGTAGGATTTATGTCCGGTATCTCCGGTGCCTCTTCATGTTCACCTTCTATGTAGTCCCAATAGCCTTTTCCCATTAGGAAATTTGTCAACCTGAACCTCCAAGCATGGAAGTTATTCTTATCCAGCTTCTCAGCCACAATCTGTGTTATGCCATCATTAGACATCTTGCCAAACACACAATTTCACCAGAAACTGCACTCTGGTTTTTCTGCACAACCTGCAGTATTTTCTGCACAGCGGTACTGCAGTACTCTCAAATGTCACAACCAGTGACTTCAATGTGCATACATACACCCAATGGCAACTGTAGACCTCTTTGCAGCACTCACAGTGTCTGCACAGTCAGTCTGTCTTCCTGCAGTTCTTAAAACAGAATTCTGCAGAGAATCGATGACTTACCCGCAGTGCTCGAAATCGCCTGCTTTTCGAAAAACGGAG
Organism: Cibotium barometz; assembly: GCF_041138505.1. Lineage (NCBI taxonomy): Eukaryota > Viridiplantae > Streptophyta > Polypodiopsida > Cyatheales > Cibotiaceae > Cibotium > Cibotium barometz. The sequence continues at coordinate 24,482,954 of NC_141054.1, forward strand.
GTCCAGACGCGCCTGAAACGCGTTTTCGGCCCGGAAATTGTAGTCCAAAGGACTGTATAGTTGCCCTATAGCTTCACTCCCGCGTAGAAAGCTCCTCAATCGGAGATCGTTTGCCGGTGCCTCCCGTAGAGCTCCCGACAAGGGTGTAGTCACCAACACAATAGGGAAGAGTAGTTGCAGCTCTTACCCTCGTACCGCTTCCTGTGGTTCTCTTGCTTGCAGCTCAGCCCTTAGCACGAACCAGGCTCTGATACCATGAAAAGATGTAGGGGGGAAGAGAGCTTGAGCTCTTGCAAGCACACACACACACTCACAAAACCCTAATAGAGAACACACAAGGTGAGAGGCTGAAAATCTTCTTCTTCTCTACTTAACACTCAACACACATATACAAGAATAAGAGTACACACAATATGAAAGGTACTCAATCAAATACATACACGGGTTCTCTATAGTGTGAACCTGACTAAATGAGCTGGCGCTATAACTATGCCAGTCTCTAGAGTGGCTGTCACACAGCCTATCATCCCACTGGCCGCATATCACCCAAGATCTCACCAACCATGCCAGTGGTGTAAGTGTGGGGCCTATCCCCCAGGCGGGTCATCAGTGTCCACCGCCTCACTAGAGCTCGATATCTCAACAGATATCCAAGCAGCTAAGTGTAAGCTAAGCGAGTGATAATGTCCTCAAGTGGATGACCAATTTTAGGTCAACGTTGACTTTTCCAAAAATGTGAAGATGGCCTTCACTTAGCTCGAGGGGTTGAGGTCGATTGAATTATATGATGTTGAGATCGATTGAATTATATGATGGTGAGGTCGATTGAATTATATGATGTTGGTGCCATTGATGTGGCCACGGCTTAAATCAAGGGGCGTCACATTAGACACATGCCCTTGTACATTCGCCCAATTTCTTGTTATGGCATTTGAAATTGTATGGCCTAGGCTTTCATCAATACTTTCTAAATGCACTATTGGAGTTGCATTTCTTACTAGTTATAAACTAAGGGCTTTTAAATTTAATATTTGGAAAAATTAAATTGATAGTGAAGAAAGCAAATGTATCCTTCAGTTTTGGGTTGGATTTTATTTTATTTCTTCAATAATTAAATGCCATGAGATTCATTAAAATTTGGCAAAAAAAAAATTATGCATAAAAGTAATATGATAACTTGTTTTCAACTTCTATGGAGATTTTTTAGACTTAGGTGATAACCTGCTTATGTGGCATTATTTTCCCAAATCTAACCAATTGATTCTGTATGTTATTATGTATTGTGAGGAAGTAGAGATCATCGCCAAATCCACCCTCTCGTGTATATGAAATCGTCACATCATTGTGCTATGAGTGTAAACACATGTAGACCTTTGAGTAAAGCTCAATTCAATGAGTCCGAAATCCACCTTTAAGAAGCTCTTTTTCTCACAAAAAAGTTGATCCTTTACTTCTTCTTATTTTTTGCTTTTTTGGAAGCCGATAATCTACTTATGTTTTTTGTCAAAATAAAATAAAATTCAAAAAATAATTTAAAACGACCATGGACATGTGCCCTTGCGGGCTCAACCAATCCCTCAACACACAGAAACTATCCTAGCCAAGTGGACTACACCAGCTGGCCAACTAACCAAATCACAATAGGCACTAGTCACACTAGAGGGTGTGGACATCACACACCACAAAGGCTATTACCTTCAAGAGTGTCCAAGAATTCAACAATCACATCCTCATCCTCATTGCTCAAGTTGTGTCCCACAAAATCATAGTCTTCAAGCATCGCATCCACATAATCAACATCTGATGTGGCCTCCAGGAAAGAAGCCTCACTATTTCTTATCCTTAATAACCATAGAAAAATATGCTTGATTTAATGTGTGCAAAAATAGACTTAATGGAATGTGCAAATGTGCACAAGGTTTTTAAATGTGCGAATGTGCACAAAGTTATTATATGTGCAAGTGTACACAAAGTTATTTCATGTGTAAAGGCCCATTAGCATTTATATTTGGGCAAAGGTTTTGATATGTACAAACCTTAGGAACTTCAATATGGTTAATAATATGTAAAGAAAAACCCAAAAATGGGAAAAGCAAGCCCAAATTGTACGCACAACTATTATTAGTTCCTTGGGCTATTTTTATGGAATACAATTCTCTAAAGACTCATGTCATGGAAGTGGAGCTACACGCATGAAGGGAGAGATTGCACCCAATCTTTTCTTGATGGTGATGTTGTTCTATCTCTCTTGTTTACGTTATGCTATGCTCTTTGATATCAATTTGATTCAAGTCTTTACTTTAATCTTTGATGGATTTGTGAGTTTCAAATTATTTCTTTAAGAAGTACAAAAAGATACTGTGACATATTCACATAAGTATATTCACGACGTGGTGATGGAACATAAGGGAATGGTTGTGCAAAGCCTTTGTCTTCGGGTTCAGTGTTTCATGGCCCATGGGATTGGTTGTGCAGTTTACACAATGGAACTTGTATGGTCCATGGGATTGGTTGTGCAGTTTACACAATGGAACTTGTATGATCCATGGGATTGGTTGTGTGTTTCATGGCCCATGGGTTTGTGCGATGGCACTTGTCCCCCCCCCCATGCCTACCTGGATGTAAGGTTGCAAGCTTATGGTGGACTGATGATATTCACGACGTGGTGATGGAACATAAGGGAATGGTTGTGCAAAGCCTTTGTCTTCGGGTTCAGTGTTTCATGGCCCATGGGATTGGTTGTGCAGTTTACACAATGGAACTTGTATGGTCCATGGGATTGGTTGTGTGTTTCATGGCCCATGGGTTTGTGCGATGGAACTTGTCCCCCCCCCATGCCTACCTGGATGTAAGGTTGCAAGCTTATGGTGGGCTGATGATGAGGACACATTATATTATTGCCCTTGTGGAGAACACTTGGGTTGGAAGTAGTCCCTAATTGGCTTCATGAATTCCCTATTCCTTATCCAAATAAAGAGGCACTTGGTTCATTGATGAGAAGAATCTTCCATAATGGACTCCTTTAGGAGGTGGGACTCTTACTTATAGACTGGTTTGTGGATTGCCCACCCCTGATGGTGCTACAAAAGAGACATGTCCTAATTACTGCAACGAAGGTTGTTGGGTTGCTTGGCCACACCTAACTCGAAGTCGATGCCAAAATTTTAAAATAGGTCTGACATGGGCATTGGAGTGAACCTTGATGGTCCTGGTCCACCAGCTTCCACTCCCTCAAAGATGGGGCGATTTAATGCCCTCTTCATGAACTTTATACTGTTATTCATTGAGCCTGTTGAGAAAATCTTGGGTTTGGGGGAGCTTTTGTTTCTAGGGGTTTTGCACCCACATCTACGTATAATTGGCTTATTTCTTCCATTTCTAAGGGTTCTAAGCCCACATCAGTTGTACTTGATGATTCATCAGCCATTGAATTGCTTCCGTCAATTTTGCCATGTCAGCATTGAACCTTTGGCTTACAGCTTTTGGCATCTAACTTTTATGTCCACTAGTTGTTTTAGTCGACTTTGCCCAGTAAGTCGCTCTCAACAATTGGCTTTTCTCATTCAACCATTCTTCTTCAGTCATTCCACATTAAAGCATTCAGCTTCAACATTTAGCCAGCCCCATTTTGTCACTTGGCTTTAGGCTTTCCACATTTTAGCCATTCGGCCTGAGCATTCAACACAATCAACTTTCAACACTTTGCATTCAACCTTCCGTCTCATCAGCATTTAGCATATGACTATAACTTCAAATTCATCAGTCAGCTTTCATTCTTTAGCTATCAGAAATCAGCAAAGTTGGCTAAGTTACACGTCTACCGACTCTAAACTACTGACTCCAAGTCAGCATCAGAGATGTTACGTCAACTTCAAAACTGTTGATTCCATGTTAGCTTCGGATCTGTTGATGACATGTCACCTTTAGAACTGCTAACTCTATGTTAACAAACATGCTAACTCCACGTTAGCTTTGGATTTGCTGACACCACATCACCTTCGGACCCACTGACTCCACATCAGCATCAAACTTGCTAATTCTACAGCAGCATCTGTCTTGTGGATTCCTCGTTAGCTTCGAATCTGTCTCTACATCAGCATATCCGGCCTGCTGTCTCCACGTTAGCATCAGCTTGTTGATTTCAGGTCTGCTTCCATCTTGCTGATTCCATGTCAGCTTCTAGTGAACTGATTCTAACCTGTTGCTTCACATGCCGATTCCGCAACCTGCTTTTAGTAAGTTTCCACATTCCTCTATAGATATTTGAAGTACTTTGACTCCTTGTTAAGGTCCTTCCTGTGTCAGCTACACTTCAATATATACATTCTTAGCTATGTAACATGTCCAAAAACACCAATGAGTTGTTTGGCATGCTGTCCATCGAATTGGATGGAATTAACTATCCCATGTGGGCATATATGATGAGGCATGTACTGGTGGCAAAGAACTTGTGGGTGTATTTCTCAAGAGCTGAATTATGGCATGCTGGTCTTGCATCCGCCGCCACTGTGGCTGCTAGCACATTAAGACTTTCCATCGTCAAAACCAATGAATCAGTGGACTTGTACCACTTGTACCCATTTCGTCCATAACTGATAGCTTAAATGGGATGCTAAAGATGCACAGGCACATGCCCTGATTGCTCTTTCCTGCAAACGGTAAGTCATTCCTCACATCCTTTCATGTACTTCTACTAAGAGTGCATGGGATATACTTGCCTCTCTGTATTAGATTTGTAATGAAGCTTGAGTTGCCTATCTTCAAAAAAAGCTTGACTTGGAGCATCTGACTGAGGGTGAACCTAAGCATGCATCATGTTAAGGATTTGAGAGAGTAGTTGATCAATATTGATGAACTCATTCCTAAAAGTTTGCTTGTCTGTACAGTTCTCAATGGCCTGCTTGAATCATATCAGGGATTTGCTACCATTCTCTGCCTCCTTACAAAGAGGAATTCAGATTTGTATACCTTTGATGAGTTGGTACCTCTCCTTTACAGGAAGAGCAGTCTCATTCTAATCGAAACAACATGCTTGCTTCCGATCAAGCTTTTTCTACCTCCCACAATAGCAAAGGGAAATCTAGGGCTTCTTCTCGTGCTAAACCTAAGGGTAAGGTACCAACCCATTCAAATTCTTCTAATTCCAAAGGGGAGAAATCTGAGAAGAAGAGATGCAGTTGTTGTTGAAAACTTGGTCATGTCATTGAGGACTGCTTGAAGCGAAAAAAGAGTGAGGAAAAAAGAAGCAGCAAGGTCTTGCTACCACCACAGCTAACAATGTAGGGGAAGCCAATTTCACATTTGATGGCTATGCTTTAACAGTCACATGCAGTGATTTGCCTCCTTTGCCCTAATCAAATGCTGATTTGTAACTTGAGTCTGAATCAGGATTGCCAGCTAGTGCTATACCTGACATTGATCCTGATGATGATCGGTCCTCAACCAACTATGTTTTATAAAAATTGCATTTAAGGGTGGACACATGATGTGTATTACTAATGGTGGTGTATGTGGTCACTTATGCATTTGACCCCTCAATTGCGTTGTGTCTTGGAGACATACCTGTATGCAGTGATGTTTTACTTACTGGATGTATTACTTATGCTGAACCAAACTTTTTTGAGTTACCTCACCTTTACAGATCACTAACATGGATGCTAATGGAGTTAGACTGTTACATTATTCAACTTGGTTACCTTATCGCTATGCATAATTCAAGGTTCCTCAACCTCAATCGATGTGGGATTACACGTCTTCTTTATTTTGCCATACTGAGAGGTTGCCTTATACTCTCATTATCTGGCTAGATATATGACTAACAGACTATTATATCAACATTTTTCGCCATGTTTACTAAATTAACCCACTTCCATTGCTGATTCCACCTTGTTAGGTTATTTTTTAGATATATTGGCATTCAATGGACCTTAACAGTTTATACATTGTTGTTGGTCACAATGCTCGCATTCTCTGGTTATTCTTGGCTCAGTTGAGCCTGTTTTGGCTCTGAATCAATCCTCTGCCTATTGACATTCAGTCAAATTCAACAGCACTCAATTTTCCATATTTCTCTACACCATAGTGCTGTGAGTCTAACATTCATAGCTGAATGTCATATTCAACAGCACTTAATTTTCCATATTGCTCTACTGCCATGGATCATGCATATTGCTCTACTACCATGGGTCATGCATTACTTGAAGAGCATGTAGCCATTGTGATTTCTTGCTAATAGCAATTGGACACACCCTCCCTCTAGACATGAATCTCATTTGGATGCTATAGCCCTTGTTGCTTCTGCATTACCTCAGGAGTCATTTTCTCCTTTTGCTTCTTTGGGAGCTAATAATCGGGTTTCAGCCATGAATTGGGTGCCTATCTACAAATTTAGTAGTTAATTTTCTCGTGACGTTACATCATGCATTTAATGTTTTAGCTATTGGGCTTTTGCACTATTTGGGTATCCAATTGAGGGAGGCCTCCTACTATATCAGCTTTTGATGTTGCCCCTTATCAGTGCACTGTCGGATGCCTTCTCCTCTATGCAATACCCATCTTCTATTCATCTTCTATTCAACATGCAATGTCAATTGAGCAGATTTCAGCATTGCCCTAGTACTTGGCACTGGCAAGAAGTGAAGCACTCAATCTTCTTTATGCTTGTGCACCTCATTGTCACTGGATATGATGATCTAACACTTAGGTGTCACATAGTGGTAACTGTTTCCAATAGCAGGCACTTCATGTTGTGGATTTTAGTACATAAAAGTCACAACTATTCAGGCATGTGTTGGCTTCACTGTCAATTAGTAGATCTTAATATTAGATAATTGTCTTCTATTATCATTTTGAGATTGCCTTAGTTTCTGTGCCTACACAGGCCAATGTGGGAAAATGGGTTTACCAATTTCTGTAACTCTGTACGCATTCACACCATTCACATTAGTTAGCTTAGAAGTCTCTGATGTGAATAGCCCTAAACACAAGCAATTTTTACCTTATGCTAGCAAGGGTTTTTTCCTCGTGGTGTCAACACATCAGCCCTAAGTCTAGGGCTATTTGTACTCTTGTACTCCATTCATTCCTTATTATCATTATCGAGTACTTTCCAACATCGAACTTTGTCTCTATTGCTCTCTAAGCTTCTCTATCTCACTGTGTGTGCATGTGTGTCTATGTGAGTGTGCAGAGCATCTTCTCCCTCATCCAACATGTAAGGCTCCTCTTTGCCACCCAATTTCATTCAGGAGTATAAGAAACAATGCAATATAGTTTGATGCCATCTCCTCAACAATGCTCCTTGAATCTATTAGACATTTATTCTCACCCTCCATTTGACTTTAGGACATTGATTAGTTTCTTTAATTCCTTTTCTATCACCATCATAAATTCCTTAAAATCTCTATAAAAATAGATCTCTATATAATCTATAAAAGGTATAAAATAATGTCCACCATTGATTTGGAAATATTTATTGGTCCACAAAGATTTGAGTACTCTAAAGCTAGGATAAAAATCACTAAATTTGAGTACTCTAAAGCTAGGATAAAATTCATTAAATTTTCATTTCTATAGAATATTTATTTATCATCTTTTCCCATCATACAGGCTCACAAACCTTTTGTAATGGAAAAACCTTTTTTTATAATTTTTATAATTGAAAAACATTTGACTAGATGAACACCAAACTTTTGATAGTTTGTCCAAGATATTCGTGCCATAGTCCTCCTTAATGTGGTGTCTACATGACAAGCTTTGTGTTCAATATGGATGCACTAAGTCTGTATATGCTAGTCCCTAATCAATCATCCTAAAGGAGATATTTTAACACCATTGATTGTTAAACCTCAACCTTCATATTTTATCAAGCGATTGTTCTCAAAATAGAAGGTATTTCTTTATTCTTACAAATGTTAGCAATGTCCTTTGTTTTACACTTTGCTATGGAATTTTTATTTTCCTTTTATGTCATGAAAAGTGTTATCACTAAGTAACATACTATTATCCATATCATGAAAAGTGTTATCACTAAGTAACATACTATTATTCATGTCATTGTTCTCAAATTTAGAAAACACTCTTTTTTAGATGTTAAGTGCTTGGATGCACCTAGTTCATGCACCATTTTATGGGCTTTGAGATTTTAATATCAAGACTAAATTAAATGGGTGTTTCCTCACTTTTTTGGTATGAAAAGTGTTGTCAAGTAACATACTATTATCCATGGCATTGTCTTCAAACACTCCTTTTTAGATGTGAAGTGCTTGGATGCACCTAGTTCTATTTATGTACCATGTAACATTTTATGGGCTTTGAGATTTTACACTAAGGCTAAATTAAATAGGTGTTTGCTCAATTTTTTGGCAACATGAGCTTGATTCTTAATTTAACTTTTACATTTTCCGTGTCACTTTCATCTATATTACATTCAAACTTGTAATTTAAGTAGCGTGCTCTTGTCCATTTTAGCTTTTGACACCATGGCTGAAGCAAAATATGTGTTTCTTCTCTTCTTTGGCTATGTGAGCTTGATTCTCGGTTTAGCATTTACCTTTTATATACATTTGTCAACCAAGCCTATGCCTCACTTTGTCATTTTTTTAAACCCTTTAAATCAAAAGAAGCCTTTCTAAATTCTTTAGAAGGGGAAATATTCACACATTTCAAACCTATTAAAAGGTAGGGGTGGGGAAAATAGCCATCTATATAATGCTAAACTCTACCCCTCGATGGGCCCCCCTTATACACCGTAAAGTGTGTGATAAAGAACAAACCTCTAAGGAAATGGGGGAGTAGCCCATCGATAGGAGTCTTTGAGCTCTATCACTTAGATACAAGGTCCAATCCCCAATGGAATCTCCCTTGCCCCTCTCATCCCCAAGGGGTGGAAAAAGTGACAATCCTTTGCAAAAAGAAATAAACCTATTGATTTTTAAAAAAATATATTCTTAAGAGGTGGATCATATGCTTGTACTTTTGAAAGTAGATTTCATCAACACTATGCATCATCTCCATCAACACTCAACATCATTGTTGACACAGGCTTCATCACTTTTGGGCATTTAAACCTTTGGCTTTAACCACCCGATTCATTGCAATTTTCCACCATATTTGAATCAAAGATAATATCTTTCTTACAACAAGTACCCCATATATTTCTTGATAGCCACTCGCCTATAGTGAGAATATCATCCTCTTGTCCCATGAGATAATAGCACCCATATAAATATAAGACTTCATGTCCAAAAAGAGTTGGAAATCATTCATAATCCGAGCTTGAGGGGAAGATAGATTTTGAGCTTTAGGAGGCAATCATCATAGGTATTGTAAATTGTCATCGTCATTTGTAATAAAACGACATGCCAAACACACTTAAAACTAGATTCATAATAAAACGACATGCCAAACACACTTAAAACTAGATTCATAATAAAATGAGATGCCAAACACACTTTACAAAAATATTTGTCACAACAACTTGAGCCATGGGTAGTATTGTTCTCTTAAGAGTGTGAAACTCAATGGATCCACATATTCTATTTTGAAATTCAAAATGGAAAAAACACCTAATGTCTAGAAAACTTTGAGCATCATTAAAAAATAATAATTTTAAAAGTTTTTTTTGGATCTCGGTGGGCTTCCATGGAGCAATCTTATTTCTCAGGTCTTCATATTGTCGACATTGTTTTTGTTGCAATACTTTTTGTGGGACCAAGCTCTTGTAATTTGTGGGATCCAGGTTATTAAAGCATTGAAAGCTTTTGTAAAGTCTAAGTGGGAAGGCTTTAAAAGTTTTTTTAAAGACCTTTTGTAAGCTATAAAAAACTTTGCTTTTTAAAGCTATATAACTCAAGGCTATATATATGCCTTAGTGGCTTCTTTGTATATGGAAGGAAGATTGTTATGAAGAAAGCACAACGTTTTTCCGAAACAATCTTTTGGAGGCTTCTCTCTCAAGCCTATGCAATGTAAGAGTGAAAGAGAGTGTTTTTGCTTTGATGTGTGTAACCAACGTCTTCATGATCGGCACCTTCACCATTGCCATAGCGGAGCATGGCTGTGAGCAAAGGAGGACAGGCCATAGGCTTTACCTTTAGACTTGGCAAAGGAGGATAGGCCAGAGGCTCTGCCTTTAGACTTGGCAAAGGGCTTTGTCGTAAGAGACACGCAAGCTCACATACCCTCCTTGGCTAGTGGAGGCACTTTATAGCCTTGGCCATTAGCGTGGGTTCTAACCTCTTGTGTGCCACACCCGATTCACATCACAAGAAGGAGCCTCGTATGTTTTGCTATCTTTGAGATCTTGGTGGCATGTGAGGCTTCTCTCCTGGAGGCCAACCTTATAGCCTTCACCCATTAGCATGGGTTCAAACCTCCTGTGGGCCACACCTGATTCACCACGAGAAGGAGCCTGGTATGTTTCACTATCTTTGAGAGCTTGGTGGCATGTGAGGCTTCTTTCCTGGAGGCCACATCGGATGTTGATTATGTGGATGAGATACTTGAAGACTATGATTTTGTGGGACACAACTTGAGCAAGGAGGATGAGGATGTGATTGTTAAATTCTTGGATGCTCTTGAAGGTAGTAGCCTTTATGGTGTGTGATTTCCACACCCTCTAGTGTGACTAGTGCCCATTTTGATTTGGTTAATTGGCCAGCTGGTAGTCCACTTAGCTAGGATAGTTTCTATGTCAGAGCTTGGTGGCATGTGAGATTGTAAATGAAGAATAGATAAAATTTATTTTTCAATACATCAAAAGTTTAAAACATAAATATAAATATGAATAACTAGTAACAATTCTATAATCTTGATTAAATAAACAAGTCTAGATGATGAAAAGATTAATTTGGACTCGGTAGACGTGTAACTTAGCCAACTCTACTGATTGGGGTGGGCTTAGAACCCTTAGAAATGGTAGATGTGTAACTTAGATGTCAGCAATTAGTAGAGTTGGTTAAGTTACACGTCTGTTGATTTTGCTGACAGCTAAAGACTGAAATCTGATTGATGAATCTGAAGCCGCAATCAAATGCTAAACGCTAATGGGGCTGAAGGTTGAATGCAAAGCACTAAAGGTTGAATGTAAAGCACTAAAAGTTGATTGTGTTAAATGCTTAAGCCAAATGGCTGAAATTTGGAAAGCCTAAAGCCAAGTGACTGAATGGCTAAATACTGAAGCCGAATGCTTTAATGTGGAATGACTGAAGTAGATTGGTTGAATGAGAAAGGCCAATCGTTGAACGATTGACTGGGCAAAGCCGACTGAAAAACAACTGATGGACAAAACAGTCTGATATCAAAAGTTGAAAGCCAAAGGTTCAATGCTGATAGGGTAAAATTGACGAAAGCAATTCAATGGTTGATCAATTATCAAGTACAACTGAAGCTGAAGTTGAATGTTCAAGTGCTGACCGAGAAAAACCAAAGACGGATCTATTGACTAAGCCAATAGACAGACATAGCTTAATGGCTAACTAGGTAGAATAGACGGACATAGAAGGCAATGCTAAATGGCTAACTAGGCAGAATCGATCGACTTAGAAGTCTAATGGTGAAAGGAATTCTGATACTACCCAAACAATAGCAACAACAATTGAAACATCAAAACTTGGTGAATATCGAAATCCAATGACAAAAGCTTCTGAAAGCTAAGTTTTGTGCCAGTGTGTGGGGTTGGCCAGAATGTATGGCAACAGAAAGAAGAAATTATCAACATACAAATGGAGGCAAAAACCCTAGATTTGTGTAATGTGCCAGATGCAGGAGCATACTTAGGATGTACAACGAGGGACAACAATTGATGACACCAGCAAAAATATAAAGAATGAGGTAGAAACCCTAGATTTGGAAATGCGAGAGCTTACCTAGGAAATGTAAGACGATGGCAAAAAAAAACAAACCATGATAGAGAATAACGGCATGGAGCTTTTGGCACTGAAACCAACCTCTTATCAGGCTCTGAGACCTAGCCACTATGACCTGAGCTCTGAAACAAAGCTCTGATAACATTGGCTCTGATACACACGCACACAAAGTGATATAGAAGCTCAAAGAGCAACAAAGGCAAAGCTCGATGCTGGAAAGTACTCAATAATGAAGATAAGGAATGAATGGAGTATAAGAGTACAAATAGCCCTAGCCCTAGGGTTGATATAGCTAACATACAAGAGTCAAGGAAAAAACCCTTGCCAGCACAAGGTAAAATAAAAAGTGCCCGTGTGTGTAGGGTTGTTCACACTAGAGACTTCTTGGCTACACACACACACACACACACACACACACACACACACACACACACACACACACACACACACACACACACACACACACACACACACACACACACATAGAGCAACAATTTCATTTTGCTTGCCAAAAAAATCTCACCAAAAGAAGTGTCCCTTTTAGTCTTGAAAGAACACTTAGCATATTAAGATCTAAAAATTCACCCAACTTATTTTAATAAAAAGCTATGGCAATAGATTTATAGGTTTATAATAGAATTCAATTAGGGCACTTCATAATGTAATACTAAACATGCTTTCTTTGGAAGAGATGTTAAATTCAATGAGTACCCAAATGAAATCATTAGTGATGGTGATCAAACTTTCATTTCTCATAACAAAGGTCTTGGAGAAGCCAAAGATAAATCAAATGATTTTTGATGATAAGAGTCCAAACACAAGCTCAAATGACATTCTTGAGAATATGAGTATCTCTCAAGTCATATAGAAACCGTTGATAGTCCCTAGAAGATCAAAAATACTAATTTCATCCCCTAATAGATTGATAAATATTGTTAAAATCTTCAAAGAAGTCAAAGAAAAAAAAAGATTTGCAAAGATAAAAAGGGAGCAAACATTGTGAGGAAGTTATGAATGAATAACACAAGAGTATTCAAGCATGCTTGGAAATTGGTAGATTTACCCTTAGATTCAAGCATTATCATAAATAAGAGGGATTTTAAAGGTGAAACTAAAAAGTGATGGAAATATCCAAAAGTACAAATCTAGAGATAAAAAGAAGAAGAAAAATCACAAACATGAGTCCTAAGAAAGCAAAGAGGATACGTACTCAAGCTTCAAGGAGGAAAATAAGGAAAACAATAATTATAAAGAAGGAAAGATTGAGAAGAATTAGTTCAACACTATGGGAACCATGGCATAGGTCATTATTAATACCAAAGAGACCTAGGAGGATGGACTCCAACACCATGACATATGCTCCCAATGCCAAGGTAATCATTAGCCCTACCTAACCCACCAACCCACTCCTAAGCTAGAAATGTGTATAGTATTATTACTACCTAGGCCTTAGTAATGGACACTTCATGCTTGTATTGTTTCACAGCAATAAATTACACACTAAATTATATCTCCCTATGGAAATAAATGGGGGTGGCTTGAGGAGCTGGTCTTGAGTGAGGTTGCCCTTAGCGCTAGTGGTCCTACCACTGTTGGCCTAATTGGTTGTGAATTTTTTTTCCACCTCATCTATGCTCATGTCCTTGTTTATGGGACTCTTTTTGGTAGTGTTTTGGCTCCCTAAGCATCATAGAGGCTTTGGATGACATGTCCCCCATCTCTTAATTCAGGTGGATGACTTTTACATCACTATCTTAATTCAGGTGGATGACTTCTACATCACTATCTTAATTCAAGTGGATGACTTCTACATAGCTACTTAATTCAGGTGGATGACTTCTACATAGCTATCTTAATTCAGGTGGATGACTTTTACATTGCTATCTTATAGATTTTCTAAGTTGCATAGAGGCTTTGGATGAGATGTCCCCCATCTCTTAATTCAGGTGGATGACTTCTACATCGCTATCTTATAGATTGTCTACTAGGCCTATTGCCCTATGACAACATTCATTAAAGATGTAGTGTCTAGACCTATAGAGATAGCCCCATGAAGCTTCTTGCTCTTGAGATCGATCATGACGATCGATGATAATTCAGGTGGATGACTTTTACATTGCTATCTTATAGATTTTCTAAGTTGCATAGAGGCTTTGAATGAGATGTCCCCCATCTCTTAATTCAGGTGGATGACTTCTACATCGCTATCTTATAGATTGTCTACTAGGCCTATTGCCCTATGACAACATTCATTAAAGATGTAGTGTCTAGACCTATAGAGATAGCCCCATGAAGCTTCTTGCTCTTGAGATCGATCATGACGATCAATGATAAATCATTTAGCCTTTCTTGGGGATTGCATTTTATATAGAGATACTTAGTTCTTGTCATTTTAGTCTCTTGTGGTCTTAACTTCCTCTTACTTGAGGTTGCAGATTTGCACAATGGGGCTTTGTAAAGTGTGTATTCCACCTGTTAAGCTAGGCATCCACACATTCTTGTGTCTTCTCCTTCTTCTCCCCGCCATACACCTTTGGTGCAAAAGACGGAGCAACTGCTTTGTTAGCTGTAGATGAGGTGGCTAGAAGAGCTTTCTGCAGAGTTAAAATCTGCACCTTCAGTGATTCCATCTCATCATGGCACTTTGTTATCGTAGCCTCAAGATGTTGTGTCACCTCCAAAAATTTACTCTTTGCTACCGCCTCCTCTTCTTCTTCATGGAACTTAAGATCTTCCCTTCTAGAGTTGGGATGATCACTCATGTCATCTACATTGTCATTGATCGAAAAGTCAATATGAGCCATGGTAAATGAGTTCTCTATGAATCTGGATTAAACTTTTCTTCACCTTTCTCTTGACCCCTCTTGACCACAAAAGTTCTAGCAAATTAATTCACTAGAAACAACTGCACACATAAGAAAAATGCTTCAATTAGCATTTGGTGGCTAGACATTGGCTAAAAAATCATGAAAACATCATCTAGAATTAAATTAATCCAAATGAATAAAGTATTAATCCAAATCTAGGCCAAAAATAGATTTTTAAAAGAATTTGAATGGTCACGGGTGCCCGAATGGACATACCACATGCCAATCACCAATCCCAAATATTCCAAAAAATTAAAATATCCTTTGTCTAATTTTTCACTAATTTTCAAGAATTTTTTAAAATTTTTAATTTACCCCGAACGCATTTAGAATACGAACAATAAAAAAAATCAAAATTCCAATGGTTTCTCGGAATACGAAAAGCCAAAAGTTTTGATAAAATGAAAAGACAAAAAAAGGGGAATATGAAAGGTCAAAAGTTTCCGGAATCCGAAAGGTCAAAAGATTTTCTGGAATTTGGAACGTCAAAAGATTTTCTGGAATTCGGAAGGTCAAAAGATTTCCCAAGAATGTGGAAAGCCAAAAGGTTCAAGGAAAAAAAAAATCCAGAAGAAAGAATAAATTTTTTAAAGAAATAATATATTTTTTCTAGATTTTTCTCCTTTTTCAAGCTTCTTTCCATTTGAAAAATTCTTGAAAAGGAAAAAAGAAATCTATTTCAAATATATTAATTTTCTGAAGAAAGCTTAATTAAGCTTTTATTGTAAATCTTGTAAACAAAATTTTTAAGGGGGGGCGTTTTTTTTCGCCGCCCCTCCTGGCGCCTATGCGCCGAAATCAGAGAGGGAGAGATAATGAAGGTCTCCTCTCTCTTCTCTTCTCTCCACCTTCTCCAATACTTTCTCTCTCTACCCTCTCCTTCTCTTCTCTGTTATTAGAGATGGATGATTAAGATCTAATTAATTATGTATTAATCATAATTAAGTTTAATTTTGATTAATATTTAATTAAATTATCCTATTAAACACGCACGAGAGAGAAATAGAAGATAAAAATTCAAATTTTGGGAAAGAGAAGAATATCAGACGCACGAGAGAGAACCCAATGCATCAATTGACTGTCCCACACTGCTTTTCAGCAAAAAATTGGCAGAACATCGAAAACATACCCACGGAAAACCCACAAAATGCATTAAATTTTTAACCATAAAAATGCTCAAAAATTTTCTAAAAAATTAGGAAAAATTTTCTAAAAATTCTAAAAATTTAGGAAATCCATTCTACCAAAAATATCCACAATGAAATATGTGGTATTTGGTAAAATGTGTAATCTTGACTGAAACATTGGAAAGCAAGTAGATTAGATTGGGAGCATAAATTTCCCTCTAGGCCTATTACACCTCTTATAAGGTTATAATGAGACAAACACTATTTCGATTAGCATTTGGTCTCAAAGTGATAATGCTACTAGAATATTTAATGCCAAGTTTAAATGTGTGGATAACCTGAGTTCTATTTACATCAAGTTTCTCCAATTCAATCAATCTTTTAGTTGATTATGGAAAAAATGAGATGTAAAAGATCTAATTTGGGTGACTGTGCCACATGTTTGATAAGATTGCATGTAAAAAGTTTAACTTCTTCATTTATGTAGAAGTGCCAACCTTCCACACCCACATCATAGAAGTATCACTTCTATCCATGTATGACCACTTCACACAGTTCTATGTTCATAGAAGCCGTATTTTGTAAAAAATTTAAAAAAATTGTAGTGTTTTGATTTGGAATCAATTTTTGAAAAAAGGTAAAAAAAATTCTTTTGTCTGTAGAAGTCTATTGATTTCTACACCCAGAGAAGTATCAATTCTATATACACAAGCAATTCTATGTTTGTATAAGTCTTCACACTTCTATGTTTGTAGAAGTCTATTGATTTCTACATCCGTAGAAGTATCAATTCTATATACACAAGCACTTCTATGTTTGTAGAAGTCTTCACACTTCTATGCCCATCATAGAAGTGCCACGTCACTTGGTCACCCATAGAATTCATACAATTTTTTGTAGAATTATTCACACTTCTATGTTTGTAGAAGTCTATTGATTTCTACACCCATAGAAGTATCAATTCTATATACACAAGCAGCTCTATGTTTGTAGAAGTCTTCACACTTCTATGCCCATAGAAGTGCCACATCATTTGTTTGCCCCATAAAATTCAAACATTCTTGAAAAATTAGAAATTGTTCTAGAGAGAAAAAATTTGACCTTTTATAGTGATCTTGTACCTTAGTGAGGACACATTAACCATGAGTCAAGAAGAGAGTATTGACGTGAGGAGTGGGCAAAGAGTTGAAACTGATAAAGTCGTCACAATGATCACATAACATAAGCCACTACATGGGAAGACAAGATAAGACCTCAAAGAATCCCAACCACATGAATGAAGGATGAATATGACTTAGCTATTGTGGTTGGAAGGAGAAAATAGGAGGAGCAGAAGCACCCTCACTCCAATCATAAGAGTTGTGCCTTTTTTTAGTTACCTCCCCCATGTTTAAATAAAACCTCATCATTGGCCATATGCATGGGTTGTAACTCTTTGAAGGTGATGAAAGCAACTTTTCATATCCTTCAATGGTTCTAACATTTCTAACATTTCTAAGTCTATTCTTTGAAGGTGATGAAAGCAACTTTTCATATCCTTCAATGGTTCTAACATTTCTAAGTCTATTCTTTAATACATCCTAATGTCCCTCTTACGTATGTTAGTACTAAGATTTATTAACTCCATGTAAGAGCACCGATATTTTCTAATACATATAAAACCCAATTGACAACAAAATTTACATTGAACACTTTGCTATATAACTTTTGCTTACTGCTGATCTTGATGACAATTATGTTGTTTGCCGCCTACAAAACCCAAATATCCTTCCCAAGATCAAGTGCAAACAAGAATTAAGAATATCAAAATAAATAACATATTGTAAGCGGGTTAATAATGATCACATCCCTAGTATTCTCAACCCATCTAGAACCTCCCAACCACTCCATTCTAGCCATAGTCGGGGCCACATCATCCCTAGTATTCTCATCCCAGCTAGACCCTCTAAGGGGAGCCATGTGAGATCCCTACCCCTCTATCTATAAAATAATTTGGCAATGGAAATCATACTAAGGGTAGAGTGACTCACTCAAGGCCTCATATCATAATATCCTTTGAAATAATCCTTACATAAGGAAAGGTGAATGATTCGACCAAGTTTTTTTCCTTTATAATTCTCATAAGTAGGTCACATCGAGCAGCTCCCTATGAGGCTTAACAAGATGTCTTGACTCCTCAATTATGAAGGTAATTTCTCTATCCTTTTTCTTGATTTCTAGTTTAATCAACTATCCCTAATTTACTCATTCTAAATATAATTTAATCTCCATTTTGGAAAGTACCTACAAGCTCAAGCCCACCTACCAAGTGTTTCATCCTTTTTTACTTAGACCCAGCCTACCATGTCCAATCCCATGGGCCTAGCCTTTTTCCCGACCAATGTGAACTCACACACCCATAGTTGAAATTTTCATTTAACTCATACACACCACTTAAAATAGTTCACATACCACTCCTCTAAAAATATTTCTTTTAAATAAATAAAACATCATACAAAACTTTCACATAATGTTAAGAAGTTCCATATGTGCAAACAGTAATCATAAGATTTCACATATCATTATCACATCAATGTCACAACATCATTATCACATGCACCACAATCGTGATCCTCAGACAAGATGGCATGATGCATTATAGAGCTCAATCACTCTCGGATCTCTACAGGACCAGCACATGGAGGATCAGTGTGTGCATGGAGGAGCCCATGTGTCTCACATCCACCACAGTCATGAAATACCACTATCCAAGTAGCCACTTCTACCAATTATAAGGATGTAAACTTAGATAGAAAAAGGCCAAGGAAGTTCACACACTCTAGTTTTTTATTCAAATACCTTTATATCCTTATGATTTAGGATCCCTAAGGTCCTTAATCTTGACTTTTTTTCGAAGGTCACCTTAAAATATAAAGTTCATCTTCTGTTGTCTTTCTAGGGTTTCAAATTTTAATTCCCTAATTTCTAAAGAGAGAAACAATGAATTTTGAACAATTTTTACTAATGACCACTACAATAGGATGAGGTTATAGCAGCAAAAATAGCAGTGTTTTTATAACTACAAGTCTTGGAAAATGTCAGGGGCTATTTCATTTACTATAGACACTACTATTTTCACTACAAATAGGATCATTGCTGCAACGCTTCTGGGTACTAGTGAAATTTTGCTATAGACACTACTATTTTCACTGCAAACAGGATCATTGCTGCAAACAGGATCATTGCTGCAACGCTTCTGGGTACTAGTGAAATTTTGCTACTAGAAATGCTTGTTGAGTAGCCTATTAAAAAAAACTAGGGTGGATTGGGGAGTCATTACAAGACTCCCTAGTCTGCCCCAACTTTTTTATAAAAGTATATAGAAGATATAGTAACATAGTAAAACTTGAAAACATAAAAAAAAATCATCAAAAAATTAAAATATTTATATACAAGACCAATGGTAAGGCCTTCAGCCATATGGTCATATACAAAATAAAGAATAAAGTAAAAAGGATGACCAATCATCATCCTTATCCAAATCCTCTAGTTTATATTCATCTTCATCTTCACTTGCATCACCTTCCTCTTGTGTATAGTTTAGATCTTCACCTTCTTCTTCATCCTACATACATATATACATGACTAAGATAGCTATAAAATAATAAAAGAGAACATATAGACAAGAAAAGGGCTTATATATTACTGTCATTTTCAAAATGGACTCATTTAAGGGAACACCTCACACACATATCCCCACAGGCCCACAATTGTTTTTGGGAGGCTCTATACCTGTAATCATATTCTTCTTTTGTTGGATCGTGCCCAACAACCTCCCTCTAAAAAAATAGCAGCATAAAAGATCAATTTAAATTAAAGCAAAGCATAAAGTTAAAGAACAAAATAGATTAAATTAAAGAGAACATTAAAATATACACTTACGAAGGATGCAATAAAGGAGGATTTTCCTCTCGACCCAAAGTGAGAAGCTCCTCATTTCTTAGTCTTGGAAGCACTATCGATGCTTGTTGTTGATGTGCACCTGGATGCTTCTTCTCACAAAGCTTCATGCATGCCTCCACTCCTCTAGTGAGAAAACATTAGGCTTTTTTGAGTTGGACTTGGCTACTCTCATAATGTTTTCTCTTCTAATAGAGAGCGTAAGCTTCACTCTCTTCTTCATCCAGTCATCTGAGGAGCTAACGCTCAGATGTAGAACTGGAAACTCAATTTTAAGCACATAAATAACATATTATTTTGGATGACTCATCTTTTGCTTTCCATATTTTAAAAGAGTTCACAAGTACATGTAAACTTTAGGTTCACAAGTACATGTATTTGGTTTATGACTTGCTTCCCTCTACTATCCACATGACGAGTGACCCATCCATATCTATACCATATGACAACTTGCATGATCATGTGGTGGCATTGCTCTTCTAGAGAATGGGTTATAAGGGTGAGATTATGAACTCTCCATATTGTTTTGGGGAGATATTGTGGAAGACTTAGTGATGCTTCTCCCCCAAAGTAAAAGCACTTTGTTGCCCTATTGCTAATATGTCTACTAGATCCCCCAGACTCCCTATGTTGATGTAGTGAAGATGGATGTGAGGGAGAAGAGGTGGGTCTAGTCAACATGGGTCTATTAGATTATAGTGTAGGCTCATCACCTTCATAGCGTGATGGGCCTGCACCATATAATGGAGTAGACTGGCCATGTGGAGTAGTACATTAGCCAAATGGTATGTTGGCTTGCATATTCCAACACATGAAGAAACTTGCTCAATGCATAAACACATAAATAGGTATAAAACATATAATGGGAAAAAACATACCTATGTATGCGAAAGCTATGTCCATGCCTATTGCCTATAATGTTGATTGATGATGGTGAGCAAGTTTACGACGTCTGGGTCTTGAGAAGGGTCCATGATTGCCTAAACAATATATACAATTATGGATATGAGGCATGATTAGAGTAAGCATGAGAACTTCATGCATGGAAGCCATATAGGTCTTATCATATAGGTCTTATGCAAAGAGCTTCATACTATACATAGGGCTATAGCATAGCCTCATGCATACTATACATAAGACTATAGCATAGCCCCATGCATACTATGCATAAGGCTTATGCATAGCCCCATGTATACTATACATAAGGCTATATCATAACCCCATGCATAATGTGCATAGCCCCATGCATACTATACATAAGGCTATAGCATAGCGAGAGCATAG
This sequence comes from Cibotium barometz, assembly GCF_041138505.1. Lineage (NCBI taxonomy): Eukaryota > Viridiplantae > Streptophyta > Polypodiopsida > Cyatheales > Cibotiaceae > Cibotium > Cibotium barometz. Next base: position 24,504,038 of record NC_141054.1, read on the forward strand.
CCCCCTGCATACTATACATAAGGTTATAGCATAGCCTCATGCATACTATGCATAGCCCTATGCATACTATACGTAAGGGTATAGCATAGCCTCATGCATACTATGATATAGCCTATACATAAGGCTATAGCATAGCCCCATGCATTTTATGCATAGCCTCATGTATATGTTATACTTTTCTTTCAAATTTTATGGATATTTTCTTGGCTACATTGTAGATTAAATGGTGTTTATGAACACCCCATATGTGTTATTATCAACCTTGATTAGTATCACTTTCTATTTCAAATTTAGTGAAATTACCAAAGTCATCGAAATTAGCAAAATTAATTTAAAGGTGTCAATCGCACTTTTTCCAAAATGCATGGATTTTTTAAATTTCCCTAATATGGACTTTCTAGGCTCCTTGCCCAGATTCCAAAGACTTTCCTCATCTTCTTGAGCAAACTTGAGAGAACCTCTTGGGTTTTCTCTCCTAGGTTTGCATTGCACATCCACCATGTTCTTTGGCATTGTCTCAACAGCCATCCCCCTTTTGACTAGCTTCTTCCTCATATCGACCCTCTAGATGACACCGAGATGGCTTCATTCTCTCTAGGATCAAGGTTCCCCTCTTTATTTTTGGTTGTGGGTGGGATTTTTTAGTGGTTGTAGCTTGCCCACATTGTATAACATGTAGCCACTATAATATATCTTGCTTTTAGGTCTATTATGGTGGGCGGCAAGACTTATGAGTTGGCTTATGAGTCCCATAAAGTTAATTTCCCATTTCTCAGAAGGTTTGTTGAGATATCGAGCTCGTTTAGTGAGGCGGTGGACACTGATGACCCGCCTGGGGGATAGGCCCCACACTTACACCACTGGCATGGTTGGTGAGATCTTGGGTGATATGTGGCCAGTGGGATGACAGGCTATGTGACAACCATTCTAGAGACTGGCATAGTTATAGCGCCAGCTCATTTAGTTGGGTTCACACTATAGAGAACCCGTGTATGTATTGGTTGAGTACCTTTCATATTATGTGTACTCTTATCTTTGTATATGGGTGTTGAGTGTTGAGTGAAGAAGAAGAAGATATTCAGCCTCTCACCTTGTGTGTTCTCTATTAGGGTTTTGTGAGTGTGTGTGTGCTTGCAAGAGCTCAACCTCTCTTCCCCCCCTGCATCTTTTCATGGTATCAGAGCCTGGTTCGTGCTAAGGGCTGAGCTGCAAGCAAGAGAACCAGAGGAAGCGGTACGAGGGTAAGAGCTTCAACTAATCTTCCCTATTTGTGTTGGTGACTACACCCTTGTCGGGAGCTCTACGGGAGGCATCGGCAACGATCTCTGATTGAGGAGCTTTCTTCACGGGAGTAAAGCTGTAGGGCAACTATACTGTCCCATCGGACAATCTCATCGGACAGAATTTTCTGGGCCAAAAACGCATTTCGGGTGCGTCTGGACCTCCGTTTTTCAGAAAGCAGGCGATTTTGAGCACTGCGGGTAAGTCATCGATTCTCTACAAAACTCTGTTTTAAGAACTGCAGCAGGAAGACAGATTGGCTGTGCAGACACTGTGGGTGCTGCAAAGAGGTCAACAGTTGCCATTGGGTGTATGTATGCACATTGAAGTCACTGGTTGTGACATTTGAGAGTACTATAGTACCGCTGAAGAAATACAGCAGTTTGTGCAGGAAAAACCAGAGTGCTGTTTTTGGTAAATTTGTGTATCTGGTAAGATGTCAAATGATGGCATAACCCAGATTGTGGCTGAGAAGCTGGATAAGAATAACTTCCATGCTTGGAGGTTCAGGTTGACGAATTTCCTGATGGGAAAGGGCTATTGGGACTACATAGAAGGTGAGCATGAAGAGGCACCAGAGATACCGGACATAAATTCGACTGCTGCAGATGTGAAAGAGTTTAAAGACTGGAACCAAGGAGCCAGGAAAGTTATGTATTGGCTTTCCATTAGTATACAGGACACCATGATTGGGCACATTCAGGATGCCAAGTCCCCCAAGGAGGCGTGGGACACCTTGGTAAAGCTCTATGAAACAAATACCAAGGTACGTAAGATACAGTTGAAGAATGAACTTCATACTGTGGAGAAAAGGAGCATGTCTGTGAATGACTATGCATTGAAGATAAAGGGTATTGTGGATCTATTGGTGTGTCAGTAGATGATGATGATAAGGTGGAAGTCTGTCTACGTGGTCTCGGGCCGCCACAATACAAGGCGTTCAAGACGTCTATTCAGACTCAGGAAAACATTCCCAACTTTACAGATTTGGTGTCTATGTTGATTATAGAAGAGAAGAGCTTGGGTGAAGACCAACAGTCTTCACAAACCAAAAACAGTTCGGAGCAATAGGCCTTCTACACAAGTTCAGGAAGAGGATGAGGTAGAGGAGGCCGTGGACGCGGTCAAGGAGGTGGCCGAACAGGTAATCAGAATTATGGCCAGCAGCAACAACAATAGTCCCAGAATACACAACAACAACAACAACAACAACACGCAGGTGGAAGAGGCAAATTCAGAGGCAGGGGAAGTTAAAGAGGCCGTGGAAATTGGCAAAGGCAATATAATGATGCACGTGAATGCTATTATTGTGGTAAGCCTGGACATGTGTAGGCAGAATGTTATAAGAAGCAGGCTGACATGCAAAATGGGAAAGTGCAGCAAAACAACTATGCATCCTCAAGCAGAAATAATGAGGACAATGAAAGGTTGTTTGTTATGCAGCATGTCGTGAATGCTGTCTAAAAATGTTGAAGCAGCACAAAAAGATGATGTGTGGTATGTGGATTCAGGTGCTTCTCTTTCAAACCACATGACAAGTCATGGGGAGTGGTTCAAGGAGATGAAAAACCCAGAAAGACCAGGTTTTGTGGAAACAGGGGATGACACTGCTCATCCAATTGCCCATGTTGGAGATGTGCCATTATCTATGCAGGATGGCAAAGTGAAGTACCTTGCAGATGTACTTCACGTTCCGAACATAACAAAGAATCTGGTTTCAGTTGGCCAGATGATTGAGCAGGGTTTGCAGGTTCAGTTTAACCCTGATGGTTGTTATGTTGAAGACTTTAAAGACAAGTGCAGGTTGGTTGCAAAAGGCAACAGAGTGGGCAGAATGTTTACGTTGAATGTAGACATGCCTGAAATGAGTGCTGCGATGTTTGCAAATGGTTCAGGAATTGTTGCAGACACAGACATTTGGCATAAAAGAATTGGACATGTGAATGTGCAGCGAATGAAGTCTATGCAGACTAAAGGAATTGTGACAGGGCTGCCAAAGTTTAAAGTGGAAGGTATGCAGAGAATATGTGAAGCATGCCAATTTGGAAAGCAAACAAAGCATGTATTTCCACACAACAGATTTGTGAGTAGAAATGCACTAGATGTTGTGCATTCAGATGTATGGGGTCCTACGAAGACCATGTCTATGGAAGGCTACAGGTATTATGTGACTTTCATTGATGACCACACAAGGAAAGTGTGGGTATATTTCATGAAGGAGAAGAGAGGTGTTCACTCACTTCTAGAATTTCAGAGTTTTGGTTGAAAAGCAAACAGGAAAATATGTAAAAGTGCCTAAGGTCAGATGGAGGGGGAGAGTACTTCTCCAATGAGTTCTCTAAATTTTTGAAGAAGAATGGTATTTGGAGACAGTTTACATGCAGATACACTCCGCAGCAAAATGGAGTTGCTGAGCAGAAAAACAGGCACATTGCTGAGATTGCGCGAGCATTGATGGAAGAGAAGAATATGCCGCATAGCTATTGGGCTAAGGCTGTTTCTACAGCAGTATACATCATGAACATGACTCCAACTGCAGCCATACATGATGTAACTCCAGAGGAGAGGTTTACTGGCAGAAAACCTGATTTGTCTCATCTGAAAGTTTTTGGATGCATTGCATATGTGCATGTGCCAGATGAGCTGAGAACTAAGCTGGATCCAAAAGCTGAAAAATGTGTGTTTATTGGATATTCCCTTGAGCAAAAGGTATACAGGTGTTATAACCCTGCTACACGTGAGTTGAGGGTAAGCAGGGATGTTGTCTTTGATGAGATGAGCAGCTGGTATGCTGCTGAAAAAGAAGCTGTTGGGGCTGATGTGAGTATAAGTGTGGTTGCACAGAATGCAGGTCAGCAATCACAGTCTTTGAGTGGACCAGGAGAGTCCTCATCTAGTGGGTCTGTTGATAGGCCATGGAGTGGCAGGCTGCGTCATAATACCAGTCCTGCAAATGTGATTAGTACATCACGTAAAGGAAAAGAGAAAGTGGTTGAGCCCCTTGGTATGCCTGACATTTCTGCAGGGCATTCTCATGTTGATGGAGAGTCTAGTGGCTCAGATATGAGCCTTGATGAGGAGCTTGGGATCCCAGCTATGAGAACACCTGGTATAAAGAAGACTATGGAAGCCATGAATGAAAAGCTGCAAAGATCTGGGAGAGTGAAAAATCCTGTGCAGAGATTTACTTATGATGGTTATGTGGCACATCACTATGCATATATGGCAAAAGTTGTGCAGGTTGTAGAGCCCACATGCATTGATGAGGCTGTTGGAAATGTGTATTGGGAGAAAGCTATGGATGAGGAGATGAATGCCCTATATGGAAATGAGACTTGGGATTTAGTGCAATTGCCTGAAGGCAAGAAAGCCATTGGATGCAAATGGGTGTACAAAGTAAAACATAACAGTGATGGAAGCATAAACACGTACAAGGCTAGATTGGTGGCCAAAGGATATGCGCAGACATATGGCATTGATTATGAGGAAACTTTCAGCCTAGTTGCCAAGATAGCAACAGTGAGAGTTGTGATAGCAGTGGCTGCGTCAAAGCAATGGTCTTTACATCAGATGGATGTAAAGAATACATTCTTGCATGGGGATTTGCAAGAAGAGGTGTATATGTTGCAGCCACCTAGTTATGAGGATGTGGGTCACCCCGAGCATGTTTGCAGGCTGAAGAAAGCCTTGTATGGCTTAAAACAAGCACCTAGAGCATGGTTTGACAAGATTTTTGAATATCTTGTCACTATTGGCTTTCATGTAGCCAATGCAGATTTCTCCCTGTATGTGAGACATGGTGATAGAGGGGTTGTGCTTGTTGTCATCTATGTAGATGACTTGATCATTATGGGGGACCATGATGCAGAGATCTTTGATGTAAAGATCTTGCTTAGACAGAAGTTTGAGATGAAGGATTTGGGGGAGCTTAGATATTTCTTGGGCATTGAGGTGATTAGGTCACCACATGGTATTGGATTACTGCAGAGACAATATGGCTTGGACATGTTGTCCAAGTATGGTATGACAGGCTGTAAGCCTATCTCAGTGCCATTGGATCAGAATGGCAAGTTGAGTGCAGATTCAGGAGAGATCTTGGAGGATCCTACTATGTATAGGCGCATAGTAGGAAGCTTGATCTATATGACGATCAACAGACCAGATTTGAGCTATGCTATTGGGTTGGTGAGTCAATTTATGCAAGTTCCACGAAAACCGCATTTGGATGCAGTGAGACGCATACTGAGGTATGTGAGGTCTACTTTGCATTGTGGACTATTCTATGAGACTGGGACAGAGATATGTGTACATGGGTACACAGATGCTGATTGGGCTGGTAGTATTTCAGATAGAAGATCTACCAGTGGATTCATGTTTTCTTTGGGGAGTGCTGCTGTGACTTGGAGCAGCAAGAAGCAGCCTACAGTTGCTCTATCCAGTACAGAGGCCGAGTACAGAAGAGGAGCTGCTATGGCAGCATGTGAGGTAGCTTGGTTGAGAAGGCTACTTGCAGATTTGGGTCTATCAGTGGATAGACAAGTTGTCATTTTCTGTGACAACATTAGCAGTATACAGTTGGCCAGGAACCCAGTCTTTCATGCTCGTACGAAGCATATAGAGGTCCACTACCATTTCGTCAGAGAGAAGGTCTTGGCAGGAGACCTTGACCTTGTTTATGTCAGCAGAGAGGATCAGGTAGCTGACATCTTCACCAAAGCATTGGGTACAGAGAAGCTCCGCAGATTCAGGGCTTCGCTTGGTGTACATGAGATGGAGTTGATCTCGAGGGGGAGTGTTGAGATATCGAGCTCGTCTAGTGAGGCGGTGGACACTGATGACCCGCCTGGGGGATAGGCCCCACACTTATACCACTGGCATGGTTGGTGAGATCTTGGGTGATATGTGGCCAGTGGGATGATAGGCTGTGTGACAGCCATTCTAGAGACTGGCATAGTTATAGCGCCAGCTCATTTAGTTGGGTTCACACTATAGAGAACCCGTGTATGTATTGGTTGAGTACCTTTCATATTATGTGTACTCTTATCTTTGTATATGGGTGTTGAGTGTTGAGTGAAGAAGAAGAAGATATTCAGCCTCTCACCTTGTGTGTTCTCTATTATGGTTTTGTGAGTGTGTGTGTGCTTGCAGCAAGAGCTCAAGCTCTCTTCCCCCTTGCATCTTTTCAGTTATCACACAAGAGTCAATGATATTCTATCTTTTTTCTACTGTTGTGCAACATTCTATCTTTTTGTTATTATGGAATACCAAATCTTTATCATTCATCATAATCTTTGATAAACTCTACGGCATCACCAAGTAAGGTTTAGCCCCACCATAGACCTGCTTATAACACTTTTGTGATATAACCTCTCTGGAAAATGTCTTCCAAAAATTTCAGAAGCAATTTTAAAGTGTGTGTCCTCCAAAACGTGTATAAATTCATCCTCATGCACACATCTCCATAGGAAATCATCTTTTCCAAGCTTATATAGTTGTCTCGCAATCAACTTGATAAGGCACAACAAAGCATAATAAGCCAATGAATCTTATCTTTGTTCAATGGATGATCTTTTGGGAAAACCATAAGTGAGGTATTGTGACATTTCATCACTCTATCCAAGTACCATGTCAAATTTAAATAAGTACGCATATAAATGGTCATCATTAATTTTGGTGGGGTGATAAACTTGTCGCCACTAAAAATTCCTAATGGCAATCTTGCCACATTAGAAATTTGTGACGTGATCTACTAAAACATGTTGCAATCCCTTCCTTTATGAGATAGCAAAGTTGAATTCCGTAAGTAAAATCAGCCATCATGTAATTCTTCCCATGGTGTAAGGCTTGTTAACAAGATATAATATCACGTGGTGGTCCACAAAGAACACAAACTTGTTAGCTTATAAATAATGTTTGTACTTTTTCACAACATAAACCATGGCCAAGCCTTCTCTTTCAATTTTTTTATAGTTTATCTTTGCATCACTCAATTGTTTGCTAGCAAAATAAACAAGGTAATCCAATTTGTATTCTAGTTGTGCCAACATGCATCCAAGCATGTATTCTAGCTGTGCCAACACACATCCAATGTTGAATTTAAAGCATTAATGTGATGTGAAAGATTAGGTCCCACTTGGGAGGTCTCAAGATGGGTGCACTTGCCAAGGCACTTTTCAGTTCATCATAATCCCTTTGGTACTCTTCAATCTAGTCAAAGATTATTAATAGCCTATAAAAAAGGTCTGACAATTTTCATGTAAAATATTATAACCATAAATAGTACCCAATGTGTCTGATAAAACATTCTACTCCATGGGTGGGGACAGTTCCATGGATTTTCTCTCATTTGTGGATATTCCATTTTTGGATACTATTTAACCTAATATAACTCTATGATTTATCTAAAATTACCATTTCAATGGATTTAAGGATACAATCAACACCTTAGAAACACCTTTCTTAAGCATATAAGATTATCTTTTGATTAGAATAAGCACATAAGACATCGATTGAATACTTCCAACCATTTAGAATAAGTTACATTAGGAACACCTTTTTGAAGCATGTAAGTCCATTTAGAACAGTACATAAGTCATCGATGAATACTTCCAAATAATTATGTAGATAATCATTTGAAGGTTATACATATAGCAACCGCTAAAATGTTGTTAGAGAGCATTTGTTAGTCCAAAGGGCATACATAATATGGTCTTATGATAATCTTTAGAAATAGACACTTGATTGTAACTTGAGAAGCCATCCAAGGATTTGTAAGCTTCATCTCCCTGGACTCTTTCTACCTATGACTCTTTCTAGCACATGTTTAGTGTGTAAGGTAAGGAGGTCCTTTTACGTGGCCGCATTCACATTCTTTAAGTCCACACACACCCTTAGCTTCCCATTTATCCTGGGTAACAATGACAATTAGTGATACCCAATCATCATACTTAAGTTCCTATTATATGAACCTTGCAATGAGTTTGTCAATTTCCTCATTTACAATTGCTAAATATTTGGGGTTCATTTAGTAAGTCCTTTGTCTCGTTGGTCTTAAACCTTTGATGTAGGAATAGTATGTTTTATTTATTAAGTTTGTTAGTCTTGAACCTTCGATGTGGGAATAGTATGTTGCACCACTTTTGGTGATATTTCCTTCATATAGGTGTAATTCTTGGCAAAACATATCTTAAACTCTTTAAGAAGTTCTACCAATTATTTATCATGTTCACAAGTCAAGTCTTTTTAGCAATGAACACTGGTTTGGGATCCTTCCCACCATGATCTAGCTAGGTCTATTTCTTTCACTTCTATAGGGATCATCATAAGATGCACCACCATGATCTAGCTGGGTGTATTTCTTTCACTTCTATAGGGATCATCATAAGATGCACCATCATATTTCTTTCTCCTCTTTACAAGTCGAGTCTTTAGCAATGAATGAGCAATGAACACTGGTTTGGGATCCTACCCCAGGATCTAGCTGGGTCTATTTCTTTTACTTCTATAGGGATCAACATGAGATTCACCTTCATTTCCTTCCTTGGAGCATTAAGCTTTAAGGTAAAGGACTATCTTGTTGTCAATGTTATAGGATTTAAAATGTTCAAGGATTGCTGAGGGTTGACCCATCATCATCTGATGAATGTTGGGCTCTAAGGTAAAGAACCATCTTGTTGTCAATCTTATCGGATTTCAAATGCTTAAGGATTGCTGAGGGTTGACCTATCATCATCATATTCTTCTTTCTAGGCCATCATGGTCATCTTGGTTTCCCTTTCTACTTCAAGCAAGGCTCTGCTACTCTTCACCTCTCAATCATGGAGCGGTTTATTGGATGGGATACTTCTTGTTGGGTCTTGCCCTTGACAACAACTTTTTTCAACTCTTCTCTCCAATTATTGAAAAATTCCTCATGAACCTTAATGTCTTCGACATATCTCAACCACTGAGCATCAATCGCTTTCCTACATAGCATGTTGTTATGCCTAGCATGGTAACAAGCTTATGCCACAACCATTTTACGTCTTCCTTTTTGTGCCTCCATATTATCTAAATTGTTTGGGATGGACAATTTAGTTTCTATATCACTCTCAATAGTTTTAATTCTTATAAAGAAGACTAAGATCAATTCTATTACGTCCATATCCAAATTCTTTATACCTCAATTATTTTGAGAGTACATCGATGGTAGATAGCATGTGTAGCATCCAGTTTTCACTAAAATCTATGAGGGGTTGGGATGCATACATCATGTCCTCATCATCTTCCATGTTTAGGGCTTTTTTTTAGTACACACACTTGTACTAAAGTGGTTTGCTCCATTGTGCAGATTCATTCTTGGCACTTGCTCTTTCCAACCAGTCCATCTGCCTCATTTTATCCATGACATCACCCTCTCTAGAGAGTTTAGCACCTTTTTTGTGGATAAAATGACATATGTTAATCAAAGGTTTAACCTTAATAAATGTTACCAAATTTACCAAGACCCCACAAATAGGTCAACCTTGAATATTTGGTGGTACAATGTGATCCACATAGAAAGAGACAATGTTATCTTATACCAACTAGATTGTAGAGCATTCACTCTAGTACCACACACTTAACAAAAGAGACAATGTTATCTTATACCAACTAGATTGTAGAGCATTCACTCTAGTACCACACACTTAAAGAGGCTTATACCAACCACATTATTGCAAAGCATTCACTCTACTAGTGGCCAACACCCTTGGGGCCCCCTTCTAAGTGCATTAATGATACCCCTAGGGTATGGATCAAATATGGACCCTTTCATTAGAATATTATGACAATGGCACATGTAATAGGGGCTCATACTCCACTCGGTGCACCTATGGGAACCCTACCATATGCAAAACCCAACCCATCTATCTCATAGATTGGTGGCTTGTATGTTCCCCAAGCCAGAGGCTTCATCCCTCCAAGAGCCCCAAATCTTGATTATCCCAAGTTTGTAGACCCAAATGTGTACCATATAAGTACCACCCACTATCAAGAGCTTATACTCCACCACCACTTGAATATGTATAAGACATGTTGAGGATGGAAAAAGAAAAGGGAAGGGGATCTAGAGACCTCAAGCCCTCTGAAATGAAATTGGTGCACATTTCCAAGCTTAACCAAATTTGATGGGAATAGAGATCTAGTGTAATATCTAGGGAATTTCACTCAATATTGTGAAACCTTTGGATGTGTCAATGATCCCTAAGGGTAGTGCATTTGGTCTATACCTTAGTGACAAGTTTGGGCAGTGGTTGTGTTTGCTCAACCCTACTAAAAGAGCGAACTTCCAAACTAGCATCTACATTTATGGTTAAATTCACCCTAAGTGGTCCATGATGGAGTCCAATTGTTCAAATCTATAACCTCAAATAAAAGGAATGAGCAATAGATAATCGTATAAACCAAGCATCTCCACATTGCTTAAGAAATACTTGATGATTGAGAAGTTTCTCTCCTTCGTATTTATGGAAGGGTTATGGAACACCAAACTCCATGACCATCTATATAAATCAAAGAACACCTCATTTTATTGTTGAGAGGTGTTAGATTCATGTGATAAACTTTTAAACCTAAAAAAAAAGGAATGAGAAATAGTACATGATTTACATCACACAGGAGCAAGAATCTTCACATTGCTAAAGAAAGACTCGATCTTCTCTCCTTCAAATTTATGGAAGGGTTATGGAGCACCAAACTCCATGAACATTTGTGTAAATCAAATATTATCTCCTTTGATTAATATTCTCAAGAGGCATTAGATTTATGCAACAACCTATTAGAGATTGGCATTAAAACTAAACCAAATGTCACACCCTCAGTTGTATCAATGGATAAATCCACATCGATGTCTTGCCACTCAAAGAAACAGGGAGCTAATATGGGAGAATTACGCATTGATGAGTTGACTGAGAATCTAGTCACAACAAATTTGGTCCACAACCTAAGCCAGCATTGGCAAGGACAATAACCATGTGGTCCTCTAGGTCTCACAAGCACTTGTATTGGAAAGAGATATGTTTTGGTGTGTTGTATGTCATCAAAACCATACTAGTACTAAGTGCCCCAAATTAAGACCTCATGCTCTTTTCCCCAATGTGAACATTACAAAAAGTACAATAATCACAATACAAGTTAATATTATCATCATGAAAATAACCAAGTGCCCCCACCAATATTATCATCATAAAAATAACCAAGTGCCCCCACCAATATTATCATCATAAAAATAACCAAGTGCCCCCACCAACCCTAGGCAAAATGTCAATTTCTCCTTCCCCCTCGTGCAAATGTATTAACCATTCTATTGGTTAACATGTTTAACACGATTAACATGGTTTTGCCTACTTGATTGCTTTGCCATCTTACTCACATGAGAACAGACACTTAACTATTGTAAGTCAACACTGGAATATATAAAGCGACCTTACTATATGCTTATGTCGTTCTCGAAAATCGCATTTAGGGCCTTTTCCATAAATTCCTCTTCGGACCGACGATTCTTTTGCAAAAAACGGGCTAGGGAAAGTCTATGGACTTAGTATGCATAGTTGCTTAAGACTAGTATACATAGTCTATGGACTTATTATAAATAGTTGCTTAAGACTAGTAATAGAGGTAAGACCATTTTTAAGTTTGGTTGTCCTAATGTGAAAACTAGTCAATTGTATAAAAGTCATTTTTTACAGTATAAGCATTAGACAATTATTCCCTTGTAATAGTTTTCTTGTAAGGTCTCCTTCTTCCCTCTTCTTGCTTGCTTGCTATTATGTTCATACTTTCTTGATGGATGCTTGTTTGGATAGGTGTGATTGTAGGCTTCCCTCTTTGATTAGCTTCTTTGTTTTCTATCATTTGTGTGAGAGAGAAGTATTCTGATCTTCTTCTTCCCTCCATCTAGGCATTAAGAGCTCTCCATTCACCCCTTTGGCAAAGGAGCATTCTAGTGTGAAACCAAAGTGAGGATGTGATGACAAGCTAGCACACCCACATGGGAAGTTGCATTTAAAACTCGAAGGAGGCAAGACCCAACAACACATGCTTTGGCAAGGCTAAGGTAAGCTCTTGAATTGAACATATTTTGTGCCGGCTATCCGAGGCTAGTTAACTTCATTTTTCCATCCAACCCAAGCTACTAGGATCGCCCAATATTGTCCAATATTGATTAGGAGGTCACACTCTGAAAAACATATGGTTTTAGAGCCTTGGAGGTGTTTTCTTATTGCTTTTGATTTTTATTTAAAGTTTGTTTTGCATTAAGACATTCTATTTTCATCTATTGGTGGTAGGGTAAAACCCTATTTTTTCTGTGATTTGCATGAAATTGGAGCCCAATAGGCTTAGATTTCATTTCTTTGAGCCAAGTTAACTTAGAAATTATGATATGAGTGGAATAATACAATCCAAAAACATGAGCATTGAGCTCCATTATGTTAAATTAGAGTGAAGTTGTCAATTTTAGTTCATGCATTTCATATTTTTTCATAATTTATTTATGCATTTGTGGAATGGGTAGAGTAGAAGCATGCTAAATCATCTAAAAGAAATAAAAAACACTTAATTAGTTGCATTATAATCCTTAATTAGGAAATGAGTAAAGTTGGTCATTTTAGTTCATACATTTCATATTTTTTCATAATTTATTTATGGATTGTGGAATGGGTAGAGTAGCAGCATGCTAAATCATCTAAAAGAAATAAAAAACACTTAATTAGTTGAATTATAACCCTTAATTAGGATTAGGAAGACTAAACACACCCCATCAAGTCCCAAAAATAGCAAAAATTAGGCCAAACTAGCCCTCAAGTAGGAGATGTGAGTCCACAGTCTAGCGCAACAAAGCACAAACATTAGGCCAAACCATCTCTCAGGTAGGAGACCTAAGCCCATAGTCCCCTACAAAAAGATGTGAGTCTAGACACGTGAGCCTACATATGTGATCTTGGAGATGTAAGTTGTGAGTCTAGACACGCGAGCCTATAGATGTGAGCTTTGAGATGTAAGCCGTGAGTCTAGACACATGATCTTGCAAATGTGAACTTGGGGATGCAAGCCGTGAGTCTAGACACATGATGATAGGGTCATATGAGCCTACAGATGTGAGCATGGAGGTATGTATACCTAATATAGTATAGAATAATTATTGAATAATTATTACATAGGGTCATGTGAGCTTGCAGATGTGAGTCTAGAGGTAGGTATACATAATATAGTACGGATCAATTATTATAGCCATAAAAACTTGTATGAACACACCTACCCATGTCCTTGAAAGATATTCTTATCATACAATCTGTACTAGGCTACAAATTCCAAGGAAAATTCTTGTCCTTATTGGAAATTAAGTACAATTATTATCCAATAAGTGGATACCAATACTTTCATAGGCCTTGTTCTTAGATTTTTGTACCCCCCCCGTAGATAGGCTTATTTCACACCAACGAAGGATGTGAGCCCAATTCATACAAAAAGGGCATAAGCCTACATATGTGAACCTAGACACATGAACCTGTATACATGAGCCAAGAGACGTAAACCCAAACATGGGAACTTGCACATGTGAGCCTAGAGATGTGAACCGATATGTGAGCCCAAACATGTGAACCTACAGATGTGAGCCAATAGGTGTGAGCTTGGAGTCGTGAGTCTAGGGGCATGAACTTGGACACGTGAAGCCAAGCAGCCCAAAAAAATTCATCATTAAAAAAAATCTTGTCTACTAAAACCATTCTCAAACCTAATCCAGAAGCACCAGGGACCTTGATGCAAACCCAATCTATATTGATCACTGGAAATGATAGTACAATTAAAAACCCACTAAGCCTTTGATTCCAGCAAATGACCAATACTCAGGAGAGTGCTCCCCAGTTGAGAAGGCTAGACTCCTTTGGATCCACCTCTAGAGAGGAGATTTGGGAAGAAATGAGCAAGCGAAACACATACATGAGTATGTGAGTATAGAGGAATAGTGAAACATCTGGTGAAACATCTGAGAGTAGGTGTTGCGTGACGAGTGGTGATCAATGCAAGGATGTAACACAAAGATGGAAGCAGGAAAAGGAGAGACTTGACATTCTTATTTAGGGCTCTTGTAGAGAGTTCCAAGTTGTAGGTGAGTGTGGGAGTGGGCTTGAGAATAATCCCACATGGGAAGTTTTGGGAGTCTGAGGAGTTTAGTATAAATAGTGGCTCATTTGAGAGCTCACAGACACATTGGGATGAACTCATGCTTGAGCTCTCTTGAGACTAGCTCTCCCTCTTGTTCATAGAGGTGCAAGCTCTTCTCTCTCCCCATCTACACTATTGTATGAGCAATGCTCTTCTAATTTAATGCAATGAGATGATGTTTTTCTCTCTTCTCATCTCTATTCTCTAGTGTGCATGCTTCTTTGTTGATGCTTGTGGATTCTCTATTAGGCTTTGTGTGGTAGTGGATTCAAGCTTAAGCTTCTCCATAGCTTGTAGCTCATCCATGGGCAAGGCATTGCTTGAGTAGTGAATGAGAATGCATGTTTATTTCAAGTTCCATTAAGCTTCAAGGTTTGTGTGCATTCTAGGGAAGTAAGTGCTTGAGAATGAAGTGTGCCTTGAGCTTGTGTGCTTATGAGTGAGCTTGTGTGTGCATTAGCTTAGCCTTCATCTTGTATTGGATGCATGAATGAGTGGGATGATGAGTGAATGAGCTATGGCAAGATTGAGCTTGTGTGTGTAAAGTCTATGTCAAGGTAGTGGTGTTCATAGCATTCTCTCTTGAAAGGGATAAGCTTCCATGCACCTAACCGGGTTGA
Organism: Cibotium barometz; assembly: GCF_041138505.1. Taxonomy (NCBI): domain Eukaryota; kingdom Viridiplantae; phylum Streptophyta; class Polypodiopsida; order Cyatheales; family Cibotiaceae; genus Cibotium; species Cibotium barometz. The sequence goes on from NC_141054.1 coordinate 24,519,124, forward strand.
ATCCCCTAGTGATGAAAGGAGTGTTTATCATTCCATTGGTGAGCTAGGAGCATAGTCTACTTGCCCATATTGCATACGTAGGGAGACGACTGTCTTTCCATTAGCGTCGCTACCGGGGAGGAGACCTACGGTTGGTTGAGAATCCTTGGCAGCCATTACTTCACCATACAAGATCGGAAAATAGTCTTGCAACAACCTATTCGACAGAAACCTGAGGAACCAGGAGTTTCCTATGATGGCCCTGAGGACGCCAAGAAAATAGACCTGGCAGAACCAAGCGAAGAGCCACGTAATGTGTGGATTGCCACCCACAGACTTAACCCAAGGAGAGGAAGAATTGCTAATCTCTACTCTGAGAGAGTATCAAGATATATTTGCTTGGAGTTACAAAGACCTTAAGGGGGTAGATCCAAAGATCTGCCAGTATACAATTTCCATGCGAGAAGATGCCAAGCCGTCCAAGCAGCGTCCTTACATATATAACGATAATTTTGCCAAAAAGATCAAAGAAGAGATTGACAAGCTGTTAGCGGCTGAATTTATTTATGAGATTGAACATACAGAATGGGTTTCACTGATTGTGGTAGTACCTAAGAAGAATGGAAAACTACGAGTATGTGTCAATCTAAAGAAAGTAAATGCTGCTACTGTCCGGGACCACTATCCGCTTCCACTCACTGATCATGTATTGGAGAGGGTAGCTGGTAAGAAGGCATACAGTTTTCTGGATGGATTTTTGGGCTACAACCAGCAGGTATCTATTGATCCCAAGGATCAACACAAAACCGCATTTGCTACATAGTGGGGAGTGTTTGCATATAGAGTCATGCCTTTTGGTTTGACTAACGCTCCAGCCACTTTTCAGAGGTTGATGAGCCATGCGTTCAAAGAATACCTGCGATTATTTCTTGAAATATTCATGGATGACTTGTGTGTGCATTCCATAAACAGAGAAGAACACATAGAGCATCTCAAAAAAATCTTTGAGAAATGCAGAGTGTATCGCATATGCCTTAAACCTGATAAATGCAAGTTTATGGTTAGGCAAGGGAAGATTCTAGGCCACATTGTGTCTAGGAATGGTATATCCACGGATGCGAAAAAGATAGCTGTTATTGTTGAGCTACCTAGACCTTACAATGCAAAAGGGGTACAAGTTTTCATGGGTCATTGTGACTACTATCGTAGATTTATCTACATGTACGCTAAAATAGCACGGCCATTGTACGCACTCCTTGTTGTATTTGAATGGACAGAGGATTGTGAAGAAGCCCTTGAAAAGCTGAAGAAAGCATTAGTGACGGCACCTACTCTCAGGTCGTCGGATTGGGATAATTTATTCCACGTACATATAGATGCTTCGGCTTTTGCAATTGGCTGTATTTTAGCTCAACCAGGCGAGAACAAAATGGACTTTCCAGTCTCATATGCTAGCCGCCAGTTGAATAGTGCTGAAAGGAATTACACCACCACGGAAAGAGAAGGCTTAGCTATGATCTATGCTGTGAAGAAGTTTCGGCATTACCTTTTGGCCAACAAATTTACATTCTTCATAGATCATCAAGCTTTACCTTGTGAACAAGCCATGTGCAACCGGAAGGATTGTATGCTGGTTTGTTATTCTACTTGAATTTGAATTTGAAGTAGCGATAAAGAAGGGAAAAATGCATCAGCGGGCTGATCATCTTTCCAGGATAACTTTGGGAGAAGCACCCATTGGTATAGATGATGATATTCCTGACGCTACTCTATTCTTGGTTGAGACAGCACCAAGATGGGCAGAACCCATCATTCAAGTTTTAACGACAGGATTTGTTAACTCCATTAGTCCCACCAATGAAAAGATAATGACCATAGAGCATTGTGCTCCTTATAAGCTTCTTTCTGGACGATTGTATAAATTAGGAAAATATGGAATACTTCGTCTATGCCCTGACCCTGATCAATATGATGAGATTATCTCATATGTCCACGTGAGCTTAGGAGGCAGACATGTCTCTGGAAAGGATACGGTTAAAAGAGTTTTGTCCGGAAGGATATTGGTGGCCAACACTTCATGCTGATACAGAAGAGTACGTACGGAATTGTAAAATTTGTCAACAAAGGAAACCCATTCCTCATGTGACTCTATTTTATATTTCAACAACACCCAATTGGAGTTTGTACATTGTGAAGTATTTGACGCAGGGTCATACGGACGACAAGATGCCTAGGCATAGAAAGAGAGCCATAGAGGTAGAAGCAGCGAGTTTTCAGATTATTGAAGGCCAGCTGTACAAAAGGGGCAAAGATGGAAACCTACGGACTTGTGTTTGTGAGAGTGACTACCTTAGCGTATTGACTCATGCACATTCAGGAGTTGGGGGTGGACATTTCTGTGGAGAAACAACTGCCAAACTTATACTATGGTCAGGACTATGGTGGCCTATGCTTTTTCATGATGCAACAGAGTATGTCAAACGATGTGATCAATGTCAAAGAGCCAAACCTCCTACCAAGTATGAGGACATGCCATTGAGACCAATTATGGGGGTTAGAGCTTTTGCAAAATGGGGAATTGATTTTGTGGGACCGATTAAACCACCAGCACACCATACACATGCTGAGTATATCATTGTAGCCACAGATTATCTTACGAAGTGGGTAGAAGCAAAAGCCACAGTAAAAAACGATGCTAGGACCACTGCAAAGTTTTTATACGAACATGTGTTTACACGCTATGTTTTACCTATTGAGATTGTGAGTGACCAAGGTGTGCATTTTATCAATGAAGTCATTACCTTTCTTTTGGAAGACTTTATGGTCATCCATAAGAGGTCAGTGCCTTATCACCCACAAGCAAATGGTCAAGCTGAGAGCACAAACAAGACTCTTTGCACTGCGCTTACAAAGATTGTTGAGGGACATAGAACATATTGGGAACAGAAACTTCACTCAGTTTTATGGGCTTATTGAATTGCTTACAAAACGTCCATAGGCACGACACCTTTCAATCTAGTTTTTGGATTGGACGCTATCCTTCCGATAGAATTTATTGTACCTACACTTCGAGTTGCAAAACAACTTGAGTGGACGGATCATGAATTCTCTACACAGATCGATGAATTGGAGAGGCTAGATGAAGACAGGATATTGGCAGTCATTGGCATGTATGCTGAAAAACGACGCCAAAAGCGTTGGCATGATACACATGTGAAGAAAGGTCGCTTCAGGAGAGGTGATCTAGTGTTGCTTTACACATTGAAGAAACAAAAATGCAAGCTGAAAATGCGAGGACTTGGTCCATTTGTGATCAACGAGCTTAGTGCGAGTGGTGCAGTAAGGTTGGAAACCTTAGATGGAGAGCCAATGACTAACTTCATCAATGGTAGCCGCTTGAAGCGCTATGAAGAACCTCTGACAGATGATATGTTGATACGCGTACATGCTAGTCAGACACGTAAAAAAGCTCAAGCTTTGTTACAAAGTCAAGCAAAAGAAGAAGCTAAGGCTAGAGTAGCACTAGCATGAGAGCGCCGCAAGGCAGCTATCATGTCCATCCACTTGAATGATGATGAAGACTTTATAGATCCCTTTCATATTGAAGTAAGGATCCCTACTCAAAGAGCAATCTTTGCAGCGTCTGCACTTATAGATTCGGGAGCTGACTGCAATGTTTTGTCTTATGAAGCGTGGACATCATTAGGCCAACCTTTGCTCACCAATGCATCATTGAACTTCCAGAGTTTCTCTGGTGATGAAACCCCAGCCCTAGGCAAGTGCTGTATTAATATGTCCATTCAGGATCAATCTATGCACGTGACTTTTTATGTTGCTTTAACAAGAGCCAAGCAGTGGTGGATGTTGTTCTAGGCAGATCATGGATTAGAACCACCAGATGCGGTATGGACTGGAACTCATGACAATACACCTTATTGGTAAATTCTACTCACCTTACAAGATCAAGTGCTTCGGCACTCCCATCTTTTTAAAAGGTGGAGACCATCACTACTGCGATAGAGACAACCTCAAAAGATCCAATGATTTGGGTGAATAATGACAATGACAATACTCAAGGATGGCATGTGCCAACATCTCTCTTATATGCACAAGGCTACGGAAGGGGGGAAGCACTTAGAATTCAAATCTGGTTACCTAAAGCAGCTTGCAAGCCAAGACCCAATGCTGCCAAGGAACATCCAAGGAATACAAAGCTAAAGAGGAGGTTCACCAGAGCCAACAGTTTCACCTCCAACAAGACCACTCAACAACGGTGGATCCCAAAGAAGGTTCTGCAAGCACAAGGCTACTACGAGGGTGCTACTACCTTGTGGCTACCAAAAAAGAATGCAGGGACTACTGCAGCAAAACATAATTATGTTCCTGAATCTACTCAAGAACAAAAGCAGTCAACACCACCTCACTTACAGAAACCAAATCAATACTGGAAACCACGCCTTACCAAGCCTGAAAGAGTCCAGGTGGAAACACAAGCTGACGCGTCAATCGAACATCATCAGAAGGTCTCAAACAGGAAGGGATACTCCAAACTGACATGGGAAGAAAAAGGCAAGTGGGTACCTTTACTCACTTCTATCTCAGAGGAAACACATCAGAAGGAGGATATTGCAACCGAATCAAGTTCAGAGTCTATTCCTCAAAACACAAGCAATGTCAAAGTTTGTCTTACAAAGCTGACAACTTTCAATCAGGCTCCTACACAAGAAGACTCCCTGACTATCAAGGAAAGAGCGTTCTTCCTACAACTCCAACTATTTGGAATGTCATCGGTATTCTACTCTTTCCCTAATCAAATTACATTACCAGCCATAAGTCTACAGGCATAGGTGTTAGAGTTGGGCATTCTGGAGACCCAAGAAAATTTGGAAAGCCCAATGGGATGGCAAGAACACAGCTGCCATATGGTTGCCAAAGCTCAGAAGTGTTCAAACATCTCCATTCACACCTCCTCCTATTTGTCCCAATGCATTTCCTATGCCTATCGCTATAATCTCACCTCCGACTAAACTTCAATCTCTTGCACGTACTCTGAAAGGGGTACCAAAAAGAGTCCAACAAAAAGGAACTTGTGCCATATGTCAACACCCCACAAACAATTTGCATAATGTTACATCCAAAAGCAAACTCATTCTTGAAAGAGCTATCATGCTACAAAAGCTACTTTTTGGCAATTCATCTATCGAATCTATTAGCTCTATTTCCGTCATGCCTGTACATACTAGCATTCTTCGTTCAACTTGCATTAAATAAAAAAAATCTGAACACTCCCTTGTGTGTTGTGTAGAATAACCAAATGGAGACTTGGCTGGACACATGCAGTCCATCTTTGGACCTAGATAGCACTCACCTTGACCATCAAGGGGGCTACAGCATTGCACCTTTTCAGACGCACTCCCGATATTTTTATGCCCCAGTGGGTGAGGATTGCTGTGGAAGACAATTTGTGGAGTTATACTACGAGCAACATCATCCGTTTCCACACTGCCGTGACTATGCTCGTATGGTATTGGGGAATGCTTCCCATATATGTTGGCAGTGTCGCACATACTTCCGTTGCTATGGCACTGGTATGATGCAGCAGATCATGGGGGTCACACCTCAACGACATAATCTCTGGGCAATTATGATGCTGCAACGTGGACCCGGCCGACAAAGACTCCCGGAAGAAGAGGAAAGAGCTCAAACATGGCGCGAAGACACCCTTCATTTGCTAACCCCTCCCATTTTGCAGGTTCTTCTTCCCCATGAATCTACATGTCAGTTTTGGCTCAATGTGAGTGAGTCTTTAGAACGGTTTCAAAACCATAGGTGCCTCTTTAGCCTTCCTACTGTGCCCATACCATATGTTAGTGAAGATGCACTTCTTCCCTTGCCATCTTCTCCATGGGTAGGATTACGTTCTGGGTTATCTTTACATCCTGAAGCTATTGATGTCCACCCACCTGAGAATGCAAACATACATCCACCCCCAGTGCAAGACTAGCACTTGTACTCTCTTAATAAGAACTAGAAGCCAGGGCACTTTTTTCCATTGGGTTTTTCCCCTCGGCCAAATCCGGTGTTTAGCACCAATGTTTTTTTATTTTTTGTCTTTTTAATTTTCTTTCTCTTTAGTTTGTTTTGTCGGAATAAAACAGATACAAGCACCAAACTACATCTTTCGCTTCAGTACCGCAACTGACAGTCATACAATCAAGTGCATACAATTCTTCACCAACCAGTGCTTTAACAGAAACAGGTGAACTCATGCCAATCTCTAGTGTTTTCTGTATTTTTCTTGTTGCTTGATTGTTTATAAATTTCACTTTACTAAGCATGGCAATATGCATCTCCTTTGGTCTAGAGTAGGGATAGCATTTTAGTGGTTTTAGACTTGATAGTGTAAGTTTGACCGTAATTGTTTTTACCCGTTTAGCAATACAAAGTAATTAGTGTTTTGTGCTAAAGGTAGAGTTCCAGACCTAGGACAAAGAGACTAAATTAATCATAGGACCGTCAGTGGATATCTTGCCCTTACTAGGACAATGCTTAGGGACAATCTAATAAACATTCCATAACAAAAATTGGCATGACAAAAATAAAAGAAAAGTGTATATGTTTGTGGCCTATTACCTTGTTATTCATGGTAGGCGAGGGAGGTCTATACCTTTCCCAGACCAATGCCTTGTGTAGCAAGGAATAGCCATACCGCGGGTGCGCAAACATACTCTTGAAGAGAGCCCTGTCCAAAAAAATCAATGTTTTGGTCGATGTAAAGGTGCACATTGTATTGCAGAGTTTCCTCACAAAGACCTTGCACTGAATCTCGTGGGTCCTCCTAGTACTCGGAATCCCATGTCCAACCCCAACACACCTTATTTATAAGTGCTGATTTTGACCATGCTTATAAGGATTGTCCCAACAAAGTGACAATCACCCATCTACCTCCACTTCAATGAGCCTTAACCTATTAAGTGCACAAGGAGGACTCATTCACATAATCCCCCTTAATGCAATTACAAGGCTTCAATCCAAGACAAGGGTGGTAACTAAAGGAACATCTAAGGCTGTCAACAATAAGTAGAAAGCCTGAGATTTGACTTCAAGGTAAGCAAATAAATACTAGAGGCACAAGTACCAAAAGCTACAGTAAGCCCTAAAAAAGCCAATAAGCCAGACCAAAGGTCCAGAAGAAGAAGAAGAAGAAGAAGACCTTAAAGAGCATGCATAAATGCAATGCATGATCAGTTATCAAGGGTAATAATGTCATGACCATCATCGAAAGTGGTTTGAATGAGAGATTTGAAGTTACCTCCCTTATAGAGACATTTAATAATCTACTCAAGCTTGCTCTTCCCAAAGAAAAGAAACCCATATACTATGAAAGCCTTTCAAAGCAACTCAAGAAGTAAACCTGCTCTTCATAAACTATGAAAACCTTTTGAAGAAACCTAAGGAGTATCCCAACCCTATGTTATAGAATGGGAGAGAAAGAGAGAATTAAACGAACCTTCCAAAGAAACCCAAGGAGTATTCCAACCATGTATTAGAGAAAGAGAGAATGAAACAAGCCCAATAGCTTGTGAGAAAGGTACATGCTAAACTAGAGCTAGTATTAGAGTAAGTGCTCAAGTATAAAGAACCACGATCTGCACTTAAGCATATACCAAACCCTATCCTAGAGCCAATTATAGAACTAGTGAGGGAATTCGCCCAAGGCCTCAAAAAGACTCATGTCTACCACAAACAGAACCAATCCCGGAGCCTCTGCCTACTATGGAACCAATACAACCAAGCCCCACATTGCTAGATGTAGTGAGGGAGGACTAAGTAGGAGATGATAGTTGGCCTTCCATGTCACCATAGCCAACACATCTTTTTTGAGGTAATCAACAATTATATCTCATCCCCTTCAGAGGCACCACCTCCCAAGGAGGGCTCCTAGGGAGGGGATTAATGCACCACCTCCCAAGGAGGGCTCCTAGGGAGGGGATTAATGCACATACCTTACAAATTAGCCCACCTCAGAGTGAGTATGAGCCTAGTGAGTGTGAGTATTACCCATCGGGGGACATAGAAGGCCTCATAACCTTACAAATTAGCCCACCTTAAAGTGAGTATGAGCCTAGTGAGTGTGAGTATTACCCATCGGGGGACATAGAAGGCCTCATAACCTTCTTGTCCTTGGAGGTTTGAGTTCCAATAAGTTCTCTTTTAGAAGGAAATTCTAATCTTTGGAGAGACTTATCAGACTGGTGGATGAATGGAAATTTAAGAGCCTATACAACTAAACCTAAGTGAGAGGAGGAAGAAGAAAAACCATGCCCCATTGAGCACCCTCGGTCTATAGCAAAAACCAAAAAATAGCCCAAAGTGACCATGAATAAGCTAGGACACTATTTTGAAAGAGACGAAATGGAACTTATGGTCTCCGCAAGCTTGAATGGTGGTGTTGGTGTTAGCATAATCACTAAGGACTACTCGGAGGCCTAGGGTAGCCCACCACTTTTTAGACACAAGCCTCATGGTCAAGCTTGCTGATGGGAGCACAACTAAACCCTTAGGCATCCTACAAGATGAAAAAATCAAGACCTTTGGATGATTAAGTTTCCACCACACATTTTTGGTGATGGATTTTCAGAGAAGGGGGTCATACATAATGATCCTCCTCTCAAAAGGCCTTACATGAGAGAAGCAAGGCTGGTTCAATCACATCTATATACACAAAGGCAAGTCCTTAAAGATGAAGATAGGGAAGACTCATCCCATGGGTCGAGGCATTCTCACCAATGAGTCTGAGACACAACTATCTGAAATTACTTAGTCAACATCTATAAATATTGCAACAAGTTGTTGGATAATGAAGATATGAACCAAGATTACAAACGTCTCCCAGAACTTGATGATTATGGGTCCATGGCTTGGCAACCATGGACACTCTTTCATAAAAGCTTGAAACAAGGTTTGCACGACTAGATGTGATGGAATCACCTCCCTATTCATGCTTAGTGTGGCATCCCTAGCCAACAACAATTTTGAGCCTAGAGTAGCTAGTGATTCATCTAGTAGCAAGGACTCCTTCTCAGAAGGACCAAATTTTACCTACAGTCACTTGGCTAAGAAAAAGAAAACCACATAGAAAGCCTAAGAAGTATCTCCTCCCCATGGAGATGGATCTTCACTGGCTTCATTATCTCGAGGCCATAGATTCACATGAAACGTACACCCAATAGTGGGAAGCGAACTTAAACAATGTCACTATTTAGACCAAGATAGTGGTCTAAATAGTGGCCACTATAAAATTGACCACTATTTAGACCAAGATAGTGGTCTAAATAGTGGCCACTATAAAATTGACCACTATTTAGACCAAGATAGTGGCCACTATAAAATTGACCACTATTTAGACCAAGATAGTGGTATATAAAATTGAAGAGGATCCCACAAAGCCACTATAAAATTTTATAGTGGCCACTATAAAATTGACCACTATTTAGACCAAGATAGTGGTATATAAAATTGAAGAGGATCCCACAAAGCCAAGATCTACCAAGCTACCAAACGTAAGCTCAATAAGATTAAGGCCGAGGTAAACTCAAATAGCTTTGTTAAGCCTCAAGAAGATCTAAGGTAAGTGCAACATTGAGTATAGAGTGGTACACGGTAAGTAGGCTCAAGGGAGCTTGGGTGGAGAGCCACATGCTTCATATGATGATGGTCTTGCCAAGGCTAAGGAAATAAACCTTGCTGGCCGAAACAAATAACCTAAGGCAATGTTCATTGCCATGGACCTCACCCTTGAGCAAGAAGGAGAATTGGTTTCCTTGCTCAAGGATGAGTTTGCTTAGAAATACACTGATATGAAGGAAATTCCTCTGGAATTGTTGAAACACACCATCCCTCTACATGAAGGCATGAAACTATCCAAATAGAGAGCCTACTAACATAAATCCCAAGTATGGTAAAATGGTCAAAGAAGAGCTAGACAAGCTCATTGACCCGAGCTTTATGTATGAGGTCGAGCACATTCAATGGGCATCGTTCTTGATGATGATAATTCCCAAAAAGAATGGAAAACTTAGAGTATGCATTAACCTTTAAAAGGTGAATTTTGTCATAGTTCATGATCACTGTCCATTGCCCTACACATACCGTATGCTGGAAAGAGTCAGTGGAGTGGAAAGTTATAGCTTCTTGGATGGATTCTCTAGATACAACCAAGTGACAATTGACCCAATCAACAAATACGAGACAATGTTTGCTATGAAATGTGGAACCTACCTGTATTGCATCATGCCATTCAACCTCAATGAGACCAATGCTCATGTCTTGCCACCCTTCCAACCCTTGATGTGTACAGTCTTCAAGGATCTCCTTCTTTGGAAGATCCTTAGAGATATTCATCATTGATCTATGCATGCACTCCATGTGGAAAGAGCATCTTGCTCATCTTCAACTATTCTTTGAAGAGGTGCACACTCTACTACATCTTGTTAAACCCACTCAAATGTCAATTCTGGGTAACATGGTGACATTCTTGCACATATCCCTGACATATCATCTTCAATAATAGCATATCACACTGATGAAAAAAAGATCGATGTGATCTTAGAGTTTCCACAACCTATCAACTACAAAGGGGTGCTAAGACTCATGGGACATGTAGGGTATTGTAGAAGAAGATTTATCTTCCTATATGCCATATATGCTAGACCTTAGTATAAGCTATTAATTGTCTTCGAATGGGAAGTCAAATGCTAATGGGCATACAAGAAACCGAATAAGGCATTAGCAAATGCATTCATCTTGAGATCCCCTAAGTGGGATCTAATCTTCCACGTGCATATAGATGCTTCAGCCTTTGCTATTAGATGCATGCTAGCATAGCCAGGAGATCACAACATGGAATGTGTGACTTTTGCTTCTTGTTAACTTAATGACATTGAGAACACGTAGCTATACCACCACTAAAAGAGAGGGGTTATCCATATTATATGCCATGAAGAAGTATAGGTATTACATGCTAGCTTCTACCATGTTAACATGGGGGGGATATCCATGTTATATGTGTATATCCATGCTAACATGGGGGGGATATCTTTTGGCAAGCTATCAGTAGCGAGTGCTTTTTTGGAATCAGGCAAGTAGATTCCAAAAAGATTCCATCTAATAAATGAGAGGGAGAGGGAGTGAAGTGAAGATATCTTTGCTGTTTTCAATCAAAACATATCTTTGCTTGTTTTCAATCAAAACATATCTTTGCTTGTAAACATCGCTAGGGTTTGTGGTGGTGATGAGGCCGTTGGCAAGGTTCAACACTTCCAAAGTTGTAGAATGTGCTTTAAACACTGAGTCCGTCTTGTCAATTTCCTTCCTCTCTCTCTCTCTCTCTCTCTCTCTCTCACACACACACACACACACACACACACACACGTTATCTACCTTGCTGTCTTACACTTTCTCCATTGCATATACCATGAAGGTAACACAAAACAAGATATTGCATAATCGAACCCTTTACAAACAATGAGACACCAATCTTTTTTAAAAATATTACATTAATGAAGATGTCAAAATACTATAGGACATGAAATGTCAAAATTAGGCATGTGAAATTCCATGCATTCAATGTTCTAAATTAGGGTAGGTTCTCTATGAGACAAGACTTTGTAGAGCTCCAAGTCAAAAAGGATAGGTTGGTAGATGAAATGTCAAAATTAGGCATGTGAAATTCCATGCATTCAATGTTCTAAATTAGGGTAAGTTCTCCTATAAGACAAATCTTTGTAGAGCTCCAAGTAAAAAAGGATAGGTTGGTGGATGAATATATTCTCATTCTAGTTCAAGCCAAGAACATGCAAATATATGTAGTACAAGTGTTTGTATGCAAGATAAGGTTTTTTCTTGGATTCTTGATCTACAAAATTTAGACCCTTATAACACATTTCATCTTTCACATGCACATTGTATTTCCCAACGTGTGCATGCGTCCCCATGCGATTTGATCTTGAAAACTTTATGCTTGTGCTCTAGCCTCTGCACTTTTCTACCACCCTAGCTTTCATTTTCAAAGCTAGCTTCAATTTTTTGCCACTCTTCCTCTAATATCAATGTGCGGTACCTAACTTTGATGTCATTTCTCATGGTGGCTGAGTCACCTACCTCCATGCTCGGTAGTGGACTTAGATGGTGGTTTTTTTATAATTCCTACTATTTCAAAGAAGCTTGTAGCACCACCACTAGAGTAGGAGGGGTGGGCATGACACATTCTATATTATTGCTCTCTCCACCTAGTATATCCACCTTCCCATAATGAATATACCTCCTCGTCTATGAGATTAGTTCTCACAGTAAAAAAGGTGGGTGGCGGATTTGGCTTTGGGTCTATGTTGTTCTCCATAATATAGCAACGAAGACCGTGAGTTGGGAAAAACCACATCCACTATCTAATGAGACCATTAGGGTGCTTGTGATACCCTTTGAATGATGGTGTAGGCATACCCTTTATAGATTCGGCTATGTGTTGCCCACACCTCTTACCACCATGAGGATTTTTGCTACATGTGACCTTGCTCTGCCACCCACAATGCATGTCCTTTGAATTACCCAATTCACCTTATGCTTAATCGCACATTACTTCATTCACCTTATGCTCAATCATACATACCTCTTTGGCTTCCTCTATTCTTTGAGGAGTAGTGGTTGCATCATCCTCCTTAAAATTGATCTTCCATGGCCTCCCACATGTTTGCAATCTTGCTTCAGATGATACATTGGCTCATCATCAATATCAATGACCACAGTGGGGTCGATCTCTTGTGATATGCAATTTCTTTGTCACCGATCAAGGGGGTAGGCGCGTTATACATGGGTGTTCCTTCAATTGCATGATTGACTATCTGGACTTCTTGGGATCGGCAGAGATCCATTCCTTTAGTTTCTCCAAGCTTCGGTCCTCTCCCTATATACTTGCCTTGAGAGTAAGAGACGGCCTTAGTGCTTTACAAAGTTGCATTTTCCATATCTGTAGTGCATGCATCATAAAGAGAAATCTTGCAACTATACCCTTCCCCCCTACAAGCCCACTCCCATGCTTGCTCGTCGCTGTGCTAGGTTTTTTCTTAGGCTATTTGGACCATAATTACTTCTCTCTACCACTATCATGACACTATCCCAATGTGCTATGCACACCTCCCACCAGTTCAACAAAGATTCCATTATTGCCAAAAAAATTCCTATCTATTATGACATGACCATTGCACCACCATTAACGTATTAATTAAGCCCCTCCACTAATGCAACTTCACTAGTAGGAGCCATGCGCCACTTCTCGCACATTGTTTTGTGCTCACCTTCAGATGTGGTGCACACATACTTTGTTGTGTGGGCAACCATGCTGTGCTTCCCAATGAAATAGGTACAACCTCTCCCTATCTATTATGACATTCTTTTGCCACCATTAAACACATGTCAAACTCTATTCTAGTTAGCCTATGCTTTGTCTGCCAACCATAAAACCAAAGAAATCCTCCCTTTCGCAACCATGGTTATCCGTCACCTCATTGATGCACTCCCAAAATAGACATTGGGCCTCTATATCCTCCTCTTTCATTGATGCACTCCCAAAATAGACATTGGGCCTCTATATCCTCCTCTTTCATTTTGCATGTCGCAATTGTTAGAAAATGATGCATACTACATGAAAACTCAAGTCATTTTGATGTCACACAGTTGAAATCCATTTTCCACATTTATTATGACATTTATAGTATGCTACCTTGGGTCATACACATGACAAGCCATGATCACCCAATTTGTTGTTCATCGTTGGGTGTGGTTGAATAGTATCCATGCATGTCTAAGGTCCTCAGAGCCAATCCATTGTATTCAATTCACCAAATCCAATCTAGAAGAGGGTCCAACTATGGATATCTTGAAAACAAGGCACTTCTCACCTACAGACCCGTGACCTAGGAACTTGGTTCCATGGAAAAAGTTGTAAGTGCACTCTCATTTCAACTTCGATAGTGTATCCAACCCAGAGCTCTCCTTTTGAAGGCTCGTGTCAGGCTACAAATACTGACCTCTGGAACTTAATTATAAAATTGTTTAGGTTCCACATTTTACCTACTATCAAGAAATTTCAAACTCATTTACAAAAAACATAAGTGTCCAACAAAATTAATTTACCAGCTATCTACCACCACCAATGTCCCATCTCCTCTGCAATGTTTAAGAAATTTTGCTCCCCAATGAAATTTAAGGAACCACCTTCTTGTATAAGCATTACCATCATCACGATTTCTTTAGCCACACACATTTCTACCTTCCCAGCATGGCAGTCTACTCCTAACACCCTGGACACCATTTGCTTTGTCCTATCAGTTAGCCCCTTGGATGAGGCTACCTGTACATTGTGTTCATGGATATTAATGTGTTCATTAATTGACTCATCATCTTGTCAGATGGCATCACATAATAGACGTAGCAATTGCATATAGCAATGCACATTGTAGGCATTAAGCAGTAATGGTAAAAGCTTTCCAGATGCACTCCTCTTCAACTGGATGGTCTTTGTAGTGATGAAACGGAGACCGAAATGCGTCCGAAACCAAAGACAGTTCTCCACCATAACTTTTCAAAACTGTAAAAAATACTTTGCAATTACAGAGACCAAAATGCGCCCGAAACCAGAGACAGTTCTCCACCAGTAGAACTTCTTGAAACTACCAAAAATGCTTTACAGTGACAAAATGAAGACCAAAACACGCCTGAAACCAGAGACAATTCTCCACCAAAACTTCCCGAAACTACTGAAAATACTTTGTAGTGATGAAACGGAGACCGAAACATGCTCGAAATGTGAATCTGGTTGAAAAAGTTTAGTACAAAGTACTGCATACCACACATAGGCACCTCCAAGCTTGCGAAGACAACTCCTCAATCGGAGATGTGTAGCTCTCAGAGCTATCGAGAGGATGTTATACCTAAACCAAGAAGGGGAGGAGATGATGATACTCTTATCCATGTACCGCTTCCTTGCTTGCTTGTTCTTGCCTCCTTGCCTCTCACATGAACCGGAGCTCTGATACCATAAAGAGAATGCAAGGGAGAAGGAGAGCTTGATTTCCTTACAATAAAACATACACACACACTCACACACACACACACACACGAGAGTGTAAGACACAAGAGAGAGATGGATGGCTGAATTTTCTTCTATCTTCTTCTCTAAACCATATAACTAAAATATAAGAGTACATACATAAAGGGAAAGTACTATCCTACAATAACATATAAATGGTCGATCCATAGTGTAAACCCCACTATATGAGCTGGCACCTATAACTATGCCATAACTCTAGTACTCCAAAGTGGCTATCACACAGCCTATCGTCCATGGCATACTAACCATAATCTCACCACCCATGCTAGTGGCATAAGTGTGGAAGCTATCACTCAGGCGGGTCATCAATGTTTGCCATAGCATTAGTTGAGCTCAATATCTCAACAAAAACTCAATGTTTTTGGAATTATAAAAGATGGATCACATTAAAGAGGGTGCCATGCCTGAGGATGGAAGGTGGATGCAAATGGAGAGCTCTACCAAATGCTGCAGGGTGTCGACCTTGCTAGTTTGGGACGTTGTGCCCATGATGAGGGCATCCTTTGAGGATGTACGAGTGCCATATGAGGCATTACGGGTTTAAAATGGGACCTCCAATGGAACACCATGAGGCCATGAGGAAGCACGCAACCTTGTTGGGCTCATGGAAAATGGGATGGGTGGAGGAAAGCGGTGGTCGTGTGGAGACAAAGTCCCCATATCCCTTTGCTTCTCATGTCGAGCGTAATCTATGATCTCTCCCTTGAAAAAATGCTACCCTAAATCATCAAGATGGTGCAAAAGAGGTTGTGCATAAGAACCAAAGCACACCTCATCCCAAAGCACGTTGATGTAATGCTGATGTAGTGCCTTGCACACTCTAGTAGGGGTCCCATTCGGTGATGATGAACGACAAGAGTAACCACTAGCCATAAATGCTTCACATTTAAAAGTCCATTGAAAGGACAACAATACAAAAGATAATGAATATGGAACGATTCCACTACTTGGAACGAATGGCATTGAAATGAATAACATATACAAAGCTAGTCTAACCTTGCAAAAGCCTCACTGCGCTCTACAGTGTACCAAACGGGATTCTCGTATGCATCCAATGTGTTTGGGTGGGTTTCCTCTCTAGGTTTAGGTTCTATGAAGACATTGTCATCCACCTCAAAACCTGGGTGATTAGCAACAACCTCACCGCCCTACCTATCATACTTTGGGCGAATTGTTATGGTGTGATGGGAGTGCACAAAGATGGTGATGACCAAAACAAACACCTACATGCACATACACGTAACTACATTAGGGAATTCATGGTAGTTCACTTCAATTCATGGTGGTTCACTTCATGAGAGAGAGAGAGAGAGAGAGAGAGAGAGAGAGAGAGAGAGAGAGAGCCATTATGCCACTGGTGTGGGGGGAGAGAGGAGCATATACACACACACACACACACACACACACACACACACACACACACATATATATATATATACATATGTATGTATGTATGTATGTATGTATACATACATATATACATACATACACACACACACACACACACACACACACACACACATGTATATATATGTGTGTATTTGGACTACACATATATATACATACATGTGTATATATGTGTGTATTTGGACTACACATATATATACATATATGTGTGTGCAAATACATATATATGTATTTGCACACACATATATGTATATATATGTGTGTGCATATACCTATATATATATATATATATATATATATATATATATATACATACATACATACATATATATGTGTAGTCCAAAGACACACATATATATACATGTATGTGTGTGCATATTAATATATATATATATATGTATGTATGTATGTATGTATGCATGTATGTATGTATGTATGTATGTATACACACACACACACACATATATATATGGTCCAATTACACACACATATATATATATACATGTATATGTGTGTGCATATTAATATATATGTGTGTATGTGTGTGCGTGTGTGAGTACATGTGTGTGTTTACTCTCACGCTCTCTCTCTTCCTTGTTGATCTCTCCCTTCCTCCCCAAACGATCTATCACTCTCTCATTCTCTCTTCCCCTTGATCTCTCCCTTTCTCCCCAAATAATATGTTACTCTCTAGACAATCTGGCAGTCCCTCGCTTGATATCTCTCTCTCCCCCTCTAGACAATCTGGCAGTCCCTCTCTTGATATCTCTCTCTCCCCCTCTCTACTTTGAAAAAAAATTTATATATTTTTTAACTTAATATTACAAGATAAAATAAATTAATCATATTAAAATGGTCAATTAAAAAATGGTCACATTATTTAAAGGTGTTAATCACCCTTTAATTGGTGTGTACTTTGTACCTCTTGTCTACTTCTTTATACTCCTATTTACAATGAGCTCTAGAATCTCCTTCCCTTTTTCTAAGATGAATCTATGTTTAACCAATGGTCGAGTTATCTTGGATGTGAAGTTCCTAGGTAGCACCCATGTCATTCTCTAGATTGCAAGTATTAGTGCTTATTACATCCAAAGAATTGCAAGTCCCACTAGAGCCTACATCTAATCATCAGGGGGAGAAGTTTTGTGTACTTGAAGACTCTCTTTCATACAATTACTCTGCAATATTTTATGTTTCATTAATATCAAGACCATAACCAATAGCTATCTTAGATAGCCTGCCAAAGGACTTCCAATTGAATCACACGTGATAGATTTATGTAGTCGACTCCCTACAAGATAATAACAAAGCTGATGCATCAACCTCAACCATTGTTGCAACAAGAGGGGAGGGTAAGAGCATCTTGGAATACCTTTGGAGCATAAAGAAGTGAAACACATTAACAAAGATATTGTTAAAAGTCAAATAGGTTATTAAGGTCATGGAGATTCTTGGGCGATATAATGGTGATATTGTTAAATGTCAAATAGGTTATTAAGGTCATGGAGATTCCTAGGTAATGTAAGTGATATTGTATTTGAGTTCCCACCATGGGATCACGTGCAAGAATGGACTCCATGGAGCATAAGTATGATCCTCGTTGGTGGTCAAAGCGGTAAACTTCCAACATTGCCTTCCATGGAATGTGTAGGAGAAGCCATTGCCTAGGTATTTTGAAGTGTGTGAATGTGTTGTGTGAATAAGATTTGCCCATAACTAATGAACCATAGGGTCCCAAACACACCACATTTTAGTGGAAGCATGTTGATAGTGGGTGTAAGTACATGTACTCTAGTCAAATCTGGTGACATATAGGTTCTGCTAAAGTACCGTTGTAGTAGTTCACAGAAGATAGTTCTATTTTACAGGTTGCATACAAAAAATATATGTTTGTAGGTTTCTTATTGTTGTAGGCAAAGATGTCTGGCAGACTCAATCAAATTGTTAGTGAGAAGTTGGAAAAGAACAACTTCCATGCCTAGAAGTTCAAAATGACCAATTTCCTGATGGGTAAAGGATTTTGGGACTATGTCGAACGAGACAAAGAGGAGCCTCTAGAGTTGTTTCAATGCAACTATATTAGAAAGTGGAAAGTTGCAGTAAGGCAACTATGCATCATCTAGTAAATAGGGTGGTGATAATAGAAGTGACCAGTTGTTTGTGATGTATCACATGCTCAATTCCACAACAAGAGATGTGTTAGGATCTCAAGATATATGGTTTGTGGATTTTGGCACCTCTAACCACATGACCAGTCATGGTGAGTGGTTTAGAGACATGCAGAAGCATCCATGATCACATTCTCCAGGAAGATCTTAAGCACACAACTGGTAAGGTGGTGTAGCGGGAATACAAACATACCTTCAATTCTCAGTAGTAGCGTAGAAGCCAAGGCGTTCTACAACACTTGATAGACACGTCTTTGCACGACACACTGTCTTTACTCTACAATGGCTCAACACAAATCACCTTTACAATTCGTTTTGCTCTCTACTATGCACACTCAAGATTCAGCTATTTCCTAATACACTGCAGCAAACACCAAGACGTCTACAATGCACAAGCGTAGAGACAATCTTGCTCGAGCGACGCAAATGAGCGGGTGGAGCTCATTTATTTTTTTATATAAAAAAACATACAAAAATAATAATAATAGAGACCATCGTTTTTGCTTATTGTAGAGAGCACTACTAGCATCATAGAGCTTTTGCAGCTCTCAGTAGCTCTCCATTGCTTGAGCCCACAAACAAAGAAGGAGGTGGCCGCCACTGAAGAAGAAAAAAAAAAGAGAAGAAGAAGATAGAGAGAAAGAACGTTTGATTTTTTTCTTCTATCATCTTTTGGCCTTAACCCTATTTTCACTCACATCTCCACCCTCCATCTTTTGGCCTTAACCCTATTTTCACTCACATCTCCACCCTCCATCTTTTGGCCTTAACCCTATTTTCACTCACATATCCACCCTCCATCTACTTTACATCTTGTCCCTTCATTTCTTTGGGGTTTTTCACACTAGCCCATTTTGCAACTTGTTTCCACATAGATTTTGATGTTGAAACATTTTTGCGGGTTCCTTCTTTGGATTTGGAATTTTTTTGAGCTTGCGGATCATTCTCACATACATTTTTGCCCTTGTTCACATGCACATTTTTGGCCATTTAGTGTATTTCGGGCATTCACACGCAAATCTTGGCCCTTGTTCATGCACGGGTGGTCATTCTAAGCATTTTAGTCATTGTTTTGGCTTTTGCTCACGTGCAAGTGACCATTTGAGCACATTGGTGCCTTCTCCATACGCGGTGTGGGATTCTTGAGCACATTTAGAGGTGTTTCCACACTTTTGGGATTTGGCGGGAGGACATGGGTATCCATTACTACCTCTACCCTACCTACGATCGCCATACTACTCACCATCATCGTCGTCAACATCACTATGTGTCCATCCCAGAATTGATTGTGCGGCATCTGCTCGTACCCTATCACTCTAGCTTTATGCCCATCATCTTGATTTGCCATTTCATATGAGAAGATGCATATCATTTGCTAAGTTCATACATACATCTGGCACATCGTGGCTTTGACCTCTAGATCTTTCTTCACCGACATCATGTTATGATAACACATCATATTCATGTCACTTATGGATTTTTGAGCTTGAGATGTTGTTGCCTAGCCAGTTTAGACACTTATTTGATGAGGGGGATGTCCGTGCCAGATGGTCCAGACGTTCTACATATGGTGATTTTGTTGAGGATCTATGTGGTTATCTTTACAGGGATGGTTCTACATTGCTTGCATGGGATGATGTATGTGGGGACTTGATTGAGTGCCCTACATTTGTGAGTAGAGATGACTATATACCTGAGGATGGGTATCATTATGACATGCATTCAAGGGATGATGATGTGGATAGTGATGATGATGTTCATGCTCTGGATAGTGATGATGATGTGGATAGTGATGATGATGATGTGGATAGTGATGATGATGTGGATAGTCATAGCATGATGATGTTCATGCTATGACTACAGATGATTATATGGGTGATGATGATCGTAGTGATCATTTATGGGATACATTTTTTGAGTTATGGCATGACAGGTTTGGATCCTTGGAGAACATAGATCGAGCATGCTGCCACTTTCGTCGCTATCACAGTGATGTTTGCATGGGCCTTGAGAGCTTCTACGACTCACCCACGACATCCACTAGCCATCATCTCATTGATTCTCATTTACTTAGATTGACTCATTCATTGTATTATGATGGGGATGATGTTGTATAGTACACACCCACGACATCGACTAGCCATCATCTCATTGATTCTCATTTACTTAGACTGACTCATTCATTGTATTATGATGGGGATGATGAGGATGATGTTGTATAGTACACACACACACATGATGATATTGATGTATCGCACACACATAGACATGATGATAGTGATGCACGTGCACTTGATGCCATTGACACATATGCACATGATGATGATGTATGTGTTAGTAATGCATCATAGAGCTACCTATCTCTATTCCTAGTGATCATAGGGATACATTAGATGACACAGTGATGCATTCCATGATCTTAATGAGTAATTGACTAGTCATGATCATTCAGCTTGTCATACATCCCTAGTTACACATGGGATTGACACTTCACATGTCGTTGAGCACATCATAGACCACGAGGAGCATAGACCTGAGGTTCTAGTATTAGATGTGTTGGGCTACTCCTCTAGATTTGTTACATGTGGAGAGATTTCAGATACGACCACTACTCGTAGTTTTCATAGCATTCCTGGCAGCATTCGAGTGGATCGAGTTGTTGTGATTGAGCACCAGGGATAGTGCATGAGAGTAGTGATGAGTTCGTAGAGGTGAGACATCATAGGAGTATGCATATCGATTATATTTTTCACATATCCTATGACATTGACCTCGAGAGCTTTACATTTGATCTAGGTATTTCCTTAGATCCAGTGTTATTGGAGAATGATCTATCATGGGATTTAGGTCATATAGGGACACCAATGATGGAGTTTGTCTATACCTTTGGGGATGACCTTAGTGGCCTTGGAGATTCCATTGATAGTGAGTTGACTGATACCACTTATATCTCTTGTGGTGTAGACACTTTGTTAGTGCTTTAGTGATGATGATCTTTATGATGATCCAACTTTTATTTTAGCGGGACACACACATATAGAGTGTCTTGCACATGGAGATATTGTGCATGGATCGGATCATATACATACATTAATATGGTGGATCATGCCTTTGACTTTTTGAGTGGTGCTACATGTGACGATGGCATAAGGTCATATTTGGCTCTACATGAGGCCTTGAGCTATGTTCATTTGGTTCCTATGGATGTCGACACGATCTTGTTTTCTTTGGATTTAGGACATTTTTCTTTGGATGCATTCTTTGCCATTTGAGGAGCATAGTTTTCAGATATGTGGCTTGCATTCAGGTGCATCTATGACATATTCCAGTCTTGGCCTACACAATGATTCTTTTGTGATAGGACCACTTGACATTCTGGCTAGGAGTTTCGAGCTTCTTTGGCGGTTACCTTTCATGCCAGATTCACAGTGAGTCGTGAGGATGGGCTTATGAGTTTTCCTTTCAACCCTGGGGCTACTATCTCTTTGGAGTCGAGCTTTTCTTTTAATCTAGAAGCTACTACCATTCCAACTTCGATGGTTCGGGGTGTATACCATACATATCCCTTTGATCCTGGAGGATACTCGACTAGCTTCGTCATCATCGCGACAATGGTTCCTTATCCTCTCCACTTGCACCAAATTATCATGGGACCATTGCCTTGAATTTTGCATGCCTTGGATTTCCTTTTGATCCAGGAGGTTGCATAGATAGCCTCATCATTGATGGGAGCCCTCTATCCTTTCCATTTGACCTAGGGGGTCATATGATTCATGCACGGGTCTTCCGCTACATTCAGTCATGGATGTGATTTTTGGTTTTTGTACATAGCAACTTGTATATGTCTTTTCTTTGGGCACGACCATCCTTCAATTTCGAGGATGAAATCATTGTAGGAGGGGATGGTTTGTAATGAAGTAGGTTTGGGTGCACATGCACATGGGGAATGGGGCCTAGGCACTTGGGCTTAGGGACATTTACATGTGTACTTTTAGGGGCCTTGGGCTATATGAGGCATAGGGCTCATGGACATGGTACCCTTTTTTATCATATTCACTTTATAGACATTCATGTCTTCTTGGTGCTCTTGCCCAAGCTTTCATGGCCTTTCCTGGCTATTTCCCTAGGATGGTGACCCACACCCATGTTGTCACTCCATGCTTTGAGTGGCCAACCCTAGTCTCTTGCAGTACCCCAAGTGATGATCTGGGTTGATGCCTTGTCTATAGCAAAGATGCGGAGAATCCATTGCCAAATCTGTTGAGCCTTCAGGCAATCCCAAAGGCAATGTCGCTGAGACTCCTAGGGGTGGCCGCACCTTACGCAAGCTGTTGACCGAGCTCCGATTACTACCAACCAAGTACCAACCACCAAACTCCTGTGTGCCGTCAACAACTGAAGGAAGAGACTAATCTTCCTCGGTCAAAAGTTGTCCCAAATCCTATTCCAGAAATCTGAAAGGAAGCGTTGTGATTGTTGAAAATACAAGTGAATAGGGTGTGTGTGGGAATAAGCCCTTGGTTAGAGGCTGTAAAAGAGAAGATGTAATTGTGAAAGAACCTGTGAAAAGGTGAGAAGAATCCACTGGGAGAGAATAAAGGGTAGCATGAGAGAATTTAGGAAGTGTGGAGTTATTCTGAGAGATATTCAGGGAAAAGAGAAGAGGTGGAGAGAATCAGGCAAGAGGTGGAGATATTCTAGGAGTGAATCATGGAGAAATCAATGGGATTTGATGCTTGATGTAAACTCTATAAATTGAGGCATAGCCCTAATGAGAATTTGCTGGTTTTTGAGTATCCATGCCTACATTAATCTATTTGCTAATTACCCACTAATTACATCTTAATTATTTACTAATCACTTTGTTAATGATGTTGATTCTAGTGTTTGATCCACCATAGCTCATCACAATGCTCAAATTTCAACATGGTATCAGAGCCATGCCTAGAATTCATCAGATTTATGAGCCCATTATCTAATTAATTAGGATTAGTAGATAATTAGGAAATAATCAAAATTTTAGTTATTTTTCACTTCACCCCTTCACCCCCAGCCAGTGGAGGATCTCATTCACCTTGCACACATAAAATTAGGGCAAGCCCTTCTAACACAAGCTAGCCAACTCACTTGGCTTCAAGCCCATCAAAACGGCACAGCAAACCGCCAAGGCGTTTGGGAGAATTCGCGATTTTTGTCGGTGTCTTTTTTCTGAGATGTTTTTGACATTGCAACTTCCACAAATCAAATGCTTCTAATTCCTCCTAGCCCAAGGTGTATTCAAGCATGCTCTACAAGCTGGTGAAGACATAATTCAATTTTATCAAGTCTACAATGAGGTCCAAGCTCTTCATCAAATCTGCAGGTGACTTTGGTAAAACAGAGATTAAGCTTTCAATATTTGGTCAAATCTTGTGTTTCTTGGCTTAATCCTCCACTAGACTCATTGCTATTAATGCCTTTGAAAGTATTTGAGTTCATTTGAAGTCTAAGGCACCAGATCTGGACTCCCGGCATACTCTGTTTTTTGCACACAAAATAGAGCATTAAATTACTAATTAGTGATTAATCAATGATTAATCAGTGCTGCTAATCAATATACTTTGGTGCAATTGAGGGTTCAAATTAACCATTAGGTATCTGATACAGATCCCTATAGCTTCAGATTGCAATTCGGAGTTGGTTTGATACTCCAACCATCCCGTACAAATTGGTTACCCTTGATTTAGTGTAATTTCTAGTGATTTTATGCTGATAAATTTGTTGTAATCATCTATTAAACACCAGATTGAGTTGTAAAAGGGTAGACACTGCCCTTGAATCTTGAAATTGGATCAAGAGGTAAGACCCCCTTCACATCACCATGAGTTCAGCACAGGAAATAGCCAAATTTAATGGGGAGCAGTTTTATACATGCAGACAAAAACCATGTATTTGCTCATGAGGAAAAATCTGTGGGGACTAGTTGAAGGGAGAGATGAATGCCCAGAGAGAGGAGAAAATGAGTGGAAGAGCAGGAATGAAAAAGCATTGGGACTTATTGCACTCACTTTAAATGATGAAATCATTCATCACATCACAGGGATACAATGGGCAAAAGATGCATGGGATGAACTCAATAAATTATTTGGTACACAAGCAAAAAATTCAAAGATAAATCTATTAATGCAATTCTACAAATTGGACATGAAGGAAAGTGAACCTTTAATCACACACTTGAATAAATATAAAAGCATTAAGCAACAGCTGGCAGCTATTGGCAAAAAGGTAGAAGATGATGAAGCATTAGCTATACTTCTGAAGAGTGTGGACAAAGGTGATTATGAAAACATTGTAGCAACACTAAAGAATGTACCTGAATTGAAGCTACAAGAGATAGAAGCAGCTCTACTAGAGCAAGAGAGCAGAGGCAAAGAGAAGAAAGGACTCGACTCAACAGCAGGAGAGGAAAAAGCATTCTTCACCCGAGGAGGATTCTCTCAAGGACGAGGACGAGGAAGAGGCAGAGTAGGAGGGAGGACCTTCACTTGCCACAAATGTGGAAAGCCAGGACACATGGCGAGAGACTGCTACAGCAAACCCAGTGGAGAAGGAACGACATCAGCAAACTTCATGGAGGCTCCAAAGGAAGTGGAGTCGGATCATCTTTTCTGAGAGAGAGAGAGAGAGAGAGAGAGAGAGACCCCACAACCCGATGTAACCTGCCCTAATAAAGTAAAACCACCTCTAAGCCACCGATGATGTAGGCCACGTGGTAGATGTATGTGTGAGCACTTTAGTCAAGGTCACGGGCACTTATAGTAGCCTTGGACACATAGAGAGAGAGAGTGTCAAGGACTATGGAGTTTAGGGACTTGAGGCACTGGTTGCGGGCTATCAAGTAAGAGGGAAACTTGGTATAGGGTCCAGGTGTGCTAGGATTATTCACTTGAGGGGAGGTGTTGAAAATACAAGTGAATAGGGTGTGTGCGGGAACAAGCCCTTGGTTAGAGGCTGTAAAAGAGAAGATGTAATTATGAAAGAACCTGTGAAAAGGTGAGAAGAATCCACTGGGAGAGAATAAAGGGTAGCATTAGAGAATTTAGGAAGTGTGGAGTTATTCTGAGAGATATTCAGGGAAAAGAGAAGAGGTGGAGAGAATCAGGCAAGAGGTGGAGATATTCTGGGAGTGAATCATGGAGAAATCAATGGGATTTGATGCTTGATGTAAACTCTATAAATTGAGGCATAGCCCTAATGAGAATTTGCTGGTTTTTGAGTATCCATGCCTACATTAATCTATTTGCTAATTACCCACTAATTACGTCTTAATTATTTGCTAATCACTGTTAATGATGTTGATTCTAGTGTTTGATCCACCATAGCTCATCACAATGCTCAAATTTCAACAGTGATAGGCCCTGAGACTACCACTATGCTGCTACTGCTAGTGTGCCATCTATCTCCAGCATCTGGGTCCTATGGTCGAGCCGCTCTGTATATGTAAAGAAAGGGGCATCCAAAGTCTCCACCCGATCTGTGAGATCATGCCAAGTCCACTCTCCAGGGTCCCACTACATGAGAGGTCGACACTCCCCCAAATCCATAACCGCCAAAATCTCTCCCTGGCAACCTTGGCCGGTGCTAGATCTATGTGCCATGCCCATGCGCAAAAACCAATCACCCTCACCCTCTGCAAGGTGTAGCCTTTGAAATCCTCCAAGGGTGCTCTAATCTCTCTAATCTGGCATGTAATCCAATAGAAAAAGTTAGCAACCACTATCCTCATTTGCTTCATGAACCGCCACAAGGATATCGTGTCTGGTGAACATGCCTAGCCACACTGGGGGGGTAGGCTCTCGAATAGGAGTCAACCACTCCTGAGGAATAGCTAAGTCGATGTTGATGCTGAGCCTATCTCTACCCCGGATCCCTGTCATGTCTCTCTCATGTTCCTCCTAAGGTAACTTCTTGTGTGCAATCCAATCTCCAAGAGACCTGGTTAGTCCCATGCTCAAAGCACCCCAGGATATGTGCGGTCGGGCCCCTAGCATGTGGCCACTAGGTAAACGGATCAGGGGGTTCCAAATCAAAGGCTGCTGAAGCTTCTCCTCTAAGGCCACTAGAATAATCTGTCTAAGGGATGTCTAAGGGCTGGCCTAAGATGATCCCAAGCACGAAGTAGACTGGCTACAAATATATCCTCAAAGGCAGGAATGAAACCATGGGCTTGCATCTCTGTGAAGATCCATTTAGTACTCTATGGTGGCCACACGGGCCTCCAAGACTCGAAAATCCGAGCCAAGTGGAAATCCTTCTAAGGCTCACCACCGGGTAAGAGTCCTCTGACAATCAACTTGCCCAGCAGGGCATGGCTCTATATAGCTGGATCGATGAGGCCAAGCCCTCTGCTACATGGTTGAATGATCACTCTCCATGCCACCTTGGCCCTTGGCATCCCATCACTTTTGGCCCATAAGAAGTTCCGGATCAAATGTTATACCTGGCTAATACAAGCCCGAGAAAACACCCAACACAAGGTGATGTACCACATGGTGCCAAGCAGTACCTGGTTTTCCACCACCACTATGCCTAGGGATAGCCTCGCCGAGCTCCAGTATAAAAGCTTCTCCCGAATACTCAGAAGAAGCGAAGCAAGATGCTGCTCGGGAGAGGTATCAATGCCAACTTGGCAACCAAGGTATCGGACTGGAGTGCCCCTCTCGAGATCCACTGGAAAGCCTCAACTGGTCGCGCCAAGTCAGGGTAGGTGCTAAGCCTACCCAATAACCACATGACTTATGCCAATTGATCTGTGCTCCTAATGCTCTATAGAAAATCTCTTTCACCTCCACGAATCTCTGGAGATTCCCAACATCTCCAGCAAGGTAGGCTACTGTGTCGTCTGCAAACTCTGAGTCTAGCAGCTCCTCCTGCATGCGAAGGGGAAGGCACAATCCCTGAAGTCCGGTCTCCTGGGTGGTGGAAAGAAAACTACTCATGGCCTCGGCGACAAATAGAAAGAGATACGGTGCTAGAGGACAACCCTGTTAAACCGAGTGGGAAAGGGGGAATCTATCGCCTCGAGCTCCCTGAATGAGAACCTAGATGTAAGATGCTGAATAAAATCTTGAGACTCCACGAATCCACTCCATGGGGAGTCCCATCCAGCTCATAGTGCCCTCAGAAAAGCTCCAATCCACCTTGTCATAAGCTTTCTCAAAGTCTAGGAGTAGCACAATGAGGTCCTATTGTCACATCCTGGCCGAAGCTGTCGCCTCCCAAAAGGTAAAGATGTTGAGAATGCTCCGATCCTGAACAAAACCAGTCTGAGTGTCGTCGAACAAGTCTGGGAGAGAAGGCTGAAGTCACTTGCTGCTGCTCTGCTGATGGCCATGGCCAAAATCTTATAGGCCATCCTTAGAAGGGTGATGGGTCTCCACTGCTGGATCTCCAATTTATCACCACCGTCCTTGGGGACCAAATGTATCAAGCCCTCTGTGAGCCTCTCTAGCATGGCACCTATGAACATAATCTCAAGCGCGAAGGCCACCTTCCATGAGGTCCCAATGTCAAAGAAAGAAAGAATCACGAAGCCCATCCGCCCCTGACCGAAGGGAGGGGGGAACCACCTCCCTCATGTGCCTTTAGACTCTCTTACATGCATCCATTACGTGGGGGGATAATGGGACACTAGTGTGAGAAGAGATCGGAAGAAATTTGTGGCGATGGCTCTCACATGTGAGGGATCAAAAACAATAGCTCCATCCTAGCCACGTAGCCTACAAATACCGTCTCTCCTCCTGTATGGGCCGTCTATCTCAAAGAAGCCTCCAGTAACTCTGTCACACCAGCCTGAGTCCAGAATGAAACCCTGGCATGGTATCTATACTCCACCCTCCTCTCCTCAATGGACCAAATCTCCGTGTGGGCGGTAGCGATCTGACTCTCAATCCACGGGCTTTCTGGGGAACTCTCCTGAAGACGCCGTAAAGAGATTAGCCCCTCCTCAGACTCCTCTCTTGCTCTCAAAATCCCTCCAATCTACTCTGGGCTGCCTCCTGTAAGAAAATACTGATCTCCCTAAGGCCATCATCCAAACTGCACACTATAGAGCTTGAGGAAAAATCCAATCTCGCCCATATCTGCTCAATCCGGCTACAAATCTTGGGGTCCTGAATAAGGCTGTCTGGAAACCTGGAGCTTGTCATGCCTCGATGGGTCCTCTAGGGGGACAGAATAAGTGGGTCATGATTTGAAAATGTAGTGACAGCCAGAATACCAACCACACCTCCACAGCAAGCCCACTCGTTGACATAAAACCGGTCTAGCCGAGAGAGGTTGGGGCCAGTGCTCCACCTATCTAATCGAGAGAAGCTAAGACTCCTAGGGCTACACCAAAACTCTCGGAGATGCCAAGAGTCTTGTCCCCTAAGAATCAGTATCATCTCCTCCCATGCAGAGTATTCCGCTCAGGAGACTCTAGCCGTGCCACCTCCAAGTATGTCCTCTATTGCCTTTATCATGTTGAAATCACCGCCCATGCACCAAAAATTAGCCTAGGGGGGCAGGGCTTGTCGGACAATACTCCAAAAGATAGCTTTACCTACAGCCGCATTCGGGACATAAATGTTGACGAAGCCAATGCTATCCTCTCCAATCAGAATGGTAACCCACTCCTAGAACTATGACTCCTGGTCCTGCAGAGCAGACGGCAGAAGCTGCGCACTGATAGAGAGACACACTCCCCCCTGTGTCCCTGAAGGGTCGAAGGATGGAGACCAAAAGGTATGACTCCTGCCTGGTATAATCTTCATGTAGCGGCGGGTATGCCCCTCAGTAAGATGGTGCTCCTGGAGGAAGAGAATGTCGATGGGTCCCCACACCATAGCTCGCTGCAACTCTCCTCTAAGGACGCCTCGTCCCTGAAAGCACTGAGGCCCCCCTAGGCCCTAAATGTTCCATGAGAAAAGCCTCATATCAATCTCTGTGTGAGAGGTGGAACTGCTAGAATTGCCCTCCACTCGAAGAGTCTTGGGCACGGGCTTAGACATGGAATAGTCACAATTTGTCATGGTGCGAAGTCGCCAAGTGGGCATGGATCATACCCTCCATATACTACCACTTAGCCCAGCGCGTGAGAGTATGCACTCTGTGCTCCATCGATCACAATGGAGATATCTATAAGAAGGGGGTAGAGGTACTGTGAGAGGTATGCATGAACACAAAAAGCAGCACCTCTAGGCTAGAGGTCACCATCTCCCCTCCCTGGTCTCTATGGGCTGATCCACCAAGCTCCATCCTGACCAGAGGCCATAGCTGAGTAATAACGTTGGTGATGCGGAGATCCTACAGATGATGCGATAGCTCAATTGCCTGATCCTGAATGGTAGCGGCCACCAACTCTGGATCCCACTCTATCTCAAGGGCTACGCTCAAGGGGAAAGAGAAGATCATCGAGCCATTCTCTGGCATAGAGGGTCTGGAGTGGTGGAAGACCACACATACCCGAATAGGGGCTATGGTCTCCTCAAACTTGTATGTCCCTTCCGTCGGAAGACATCGGAAGAAACTATAATCTGTAGGTTGCCCTAAGATCCTTGGGGGCTCGGCTGGAGTCTCAGGTGGGAGAGCCCTCACTAGTGAGGCCACAATGGTCATCTCCACCGGCTCTAAGAAATGATAAATCAGGTGACGAATGAAACTCGCCAGCTGTCTCCTCTCCGAATCAGGGGCTGTAGGGGGCCAACGGGAATGCTCTGGAGAGGCGGAGGGGGGGGAGGGGGATGGTAGGCAACGGAGGAAGAGGAAGGGGCAAATGGAGCAACTACGGGTATAGTCGGGGAGGCGAGGGTGGGGGAGGGAGGGAGGAGGCGAGGGTGGGGGAGGGGGAGGGGGAGGGGAGGCAAGGGAGGAGACAAGGGGGGAGGGGGAGGGGAGGCAAGGGAGGAGACAAGGGGGGAGGGGGGGAGGAGGCAAGGGAGGAGACAAGGGGGAATGGGAAGGCGGAGAGGCTAGAGAGGGATGCTGCTGAGAGGTATCCATCGGAGAGGAAGGCTACTAGGGAAGGCTCGACGAAGAGATGGTGGGGTCAACCTGCCCCACTGGACACTGAGGTCTAGAGGAGAAGTCGACGCAAGGAATCTACTGCCACATCTGAGGGGGGGGAGGGACCCTCTCCGTGACTAGAGTGGGCCTGCCGTCTGTGGGGCGGGTGGTGTGATTAGTGCTCAAAACGGTTCTCTAACAGAACCTAATCCTCCTGCATGCTGCTGCTAGCCTGGCGCGCACGACGACTCTCAACTCTGGTGCTCGACCGGTGACCGGGGTGAGGGCTAACCATCCGCCACTCTCTGGCTAATGGGTCATCCATGGTCAGAACCTGGTGCTCCGTGGCCTAGGAACCTGCTCCTCCCTTGGCCCCCTAGTGAGGATCTGAGAGTGGGAAGTAGGAGGGGGAACCACCAGGGGCGGTCTCCTAATCTAATGTCGAGGGCAAGCTTTGGCCAGATGGCCCATTTGTCTACAAATGAAGCATTGGCATGGGAGGCCAGAATACTTCACACATTGCTGTATGGTATCCCCTCGAAGGCTAGGAAGAGAAATGCAATGCGGTACTGACTCTGGTGAGGCCACACAGATACGGAGGGATGGGATCCCAGTTGTCCTCATTAGAGCCGTTACAGCGGTGAGGGGGGACTTCATCACTCTCCCGATGGCACCACCAATCATCGGGAGAAGAGGAAGGTACTCCTTTCCTAAGTCCTAGGAAACAAATTGTCATTGGGAAGCTCGAAACGCCAGCCAATGGGTCAGACGTAGGATCGGAGCCGTGCTACCACCGAGCAAAGAAGGCCTGTGCCATTCGCAGTGCAAGGGGGCTCATCTGCATGACTCATCCTGACGCCAATAGCGAGTCAAACTCCACCTGGTAGTATTCGCATCCCAAAGGATGAATATTGGTGATCTTTGTAGGTTCGCTAATGAGGCTGAGTAGAAAAAGGTCCCTAAGCTATTTGCGCGTGGGGCGGCTCTACCAACAATTTTGCAGACCAAGGTGGAAGCCTGAAGTGAGGCAATAGTCGTGGCAAGAACCTAAAGATCCGCTTCAAAGAAAGAAATGCAAGCAACAGTAGCTTTGGTCAAGGATGACGGAGCGGCTACCATGGAGTCCTCCTTAGGGTGAACCAGAATGAACCAAAGCTTGCCAAGAAAACTAAAAACCCCCAAAAACTAGGAAGCAACAACCTGCATGGGAGGGGAGGGAGGAGAGGGGCAAGGAAACGAGAAGAAGAAGAAGGAAAAAGGAGGGGGGGAGGCTTTTTGAAAAAAAAGGAAAAAGGAGGGGGGGGGGAGCCGAGTGGACACACACACAATAACAATAACAAAAAAAAAGAGGTGGGCAAAAGGCGGACACAGGGAGTAGCGAACAGGGGGGCAACGAAAAAGGGAGGGGGTGGGCAGTGGATCGAAAAGAGGGGGGGAGGAGGCGGGCAGGGAAGCACAGAAAGGGGGGAGGGGTAGCGAAGCTAAGAAAAAGGGGGGGGTGGGGCACGAACAGCGAAGCAAGGAAAAGGAGGGGGGAAGGAGAGGCGCACAGTGGTGGGGGAAGAGGGCCCAGGCGACGCGGTGGCTCCTTAACACACTATTCTGAAGCCTTTCAGTTGACAGTTGAGAAGGATTTTAGGAGACATGGCTGTTGCTCAATGTTACTGTGTGATAATCAAAGTTGTATAACAACTACTAAGAACTTGGTGTTATGAAGCACACTAAGATACTCTATCATCATGTGCGTGAGATTTTCATGGTGGATGAAGAGGTAGAGTTTATCTATTACCTAATGACACATAGAATTATGCAAATATTTTTATAAAGGCTCTTGGGAGAGATTTGTTGGAGCGCTATCTTTAATGCCTGGACCGAGGAGATAGTTCACGAATGTTGAGGGGGGCTGTTGGAAAAGCATTTGCTTAATGCTTCATCCTAGTGTTGTTACTGTGGGTGATAGATGATCTATTTTGTAAGATCCCCTATATGAGGGGTAGCCATTGTGGTGGGCACTCGGGCACTCGACTAACAATTCCTAGTTTAGACACTAGATGGTTTCTAAATGGCCATATGGTTAGGAGATGGCTTATGTAGACTTGGCACTTTGCCAAGTAGGATGCGTACTTGGGAGTCTGCCAAGTAGAATGCATACTTGTGCAGGCTATGTGACTCTATTTGTGAGCATTAGATAGCAAATTGAGAACACATTGTTCTCAAGTTTTGGGGCTAGTTTGAGGGTTTAGACGGTCTCAGATGATTGTGGGAGTTGTGCAAAGTCCTTTTGCAACTTTGTTGTAGTCTAATATGGTCCAGTCCAGATGATATGGCCGGTTTGGTCAATTTGGACCAAGTCATAGGTTGGCCAACATGGCCGACATATGTCCATGCTAACCCTAAGCACTATGACTAGTTTGAAAGCCTTTGTTCATCATTGAGTTCATTATGTTTAAGTGCTCTTATAAGCAAGGCATCCATCATCAAGAGCCTTTGTCTAGAGTCTATCTAGATCTGTCTAGATCGCCATCACATGGGTCGGTGGACAACCATCAGTTTTTTGTAATTAAAGTTTGCAAGTAGTAATATTGTTTACTCTTAACTTCTTTCTGAAATTTAGTGCTTTGTATTATGAAGTTCCCAACTTTTGCTTTGTAGTATAGAAGGTGGTTCAAAGTGATATACATTTGGGAGGTGAGTCCACCTAGTTTCCTTGTGTGATCTATGAATATACACGTGTGAGTGCTTTGGATGAAAGTATGTGTGGGGTTCATAGGTATCTGTTATTTCATAGTAACACATATGTATGGGGCTCATATGTATCTTTTATACAATATTGTTCTCCATCTTTATTATTGTGCAATTTGAGTTTAAATTTTGTGATTGTGAAAGATCCCAATTGTTGTGTGAGTGTTGCTTGCATAGATCACACATTGAATCAGCTCACATAAGTCCCCTAGCATTTTAGTACCTTATAGGTTGGTAAAAGTTACACATGGATGGTGGATGCAAACATGATGGTCTTACATGTGATTGGTCATGTGGATGGTGGATGCAAACATGATAGTCCTACATGTGAGTGGTCATGTGGATGGTGGATGCAAACATGATAGTCTTACATGTGATTGGCCACATGGATGGCGGATGCAAACATGAGTCTTACATGTGATTGGTTATATGAAATTAAAATATATAAATGTAGGAAGGGAAATATAGTAGCCAAGCTTATCCACCTAGTCATCAAGCTCTACCATAGGATGAGCTAGCTTCCATTTAAAAGTAATGACTAATCATGCTCTTTGGTCTTCTTTAAATAGGTGATGAGAGAGTTCCTCTAATGGGTATTGGTGATTAACATTTCTAGTAAGAGGTATATATTTTCTCAAAAAAAGAGGATTCTCCCTTCTTTATGGGGTTATACTATACACATAAGGAGGCACACAATTTGCATTGTGGTTAAAAGTGGTGTTGTCAACAATCCTTACATGTTTGAGGTGAGAAGTTACATATTACTAGCACACTTTTGGTGCCAAGAGAAGTTTATAATTATTTACCTTACATGTTTGAGGTGAGAAGTTATATATTAATAGCACACTTTTGGTGCCAAGAAAAGTTCATAATTACTTATTTTCCACTTGTGGTATTCTTTAAATGTATTAGACCAAGAACATGGTTCAAGGATGTGCATAAACAAAATAGCTACACCAAGGTTCCATCAATGTGTGATATTCATGTTTGGTATGCAAATCGATTATACCTATATGCAAAAAGTGGTTTAATATTGATTATACCTATGTGCAAATTTGATTATACCTATATGTAAAACGTGGTTTAATTTGTAAAATTAATTATACCTATATGCAAAAAGTGGTTTAATAAACAAAACACATTTTTGTTTTCAATAAAGAGGTTGACAAATCTAGAAAAGTAAAAAAAGATACATATTGTGAAGTTCTATCTTTAATTTTCTCATACTCCTTGTTTTTTAAGAGGGAGTGATATTTTAATCATTATAATGATTGTAAACACACTTGAAAACACATTATGATGATTGTAAACACACTTGAAAATACTTTCATGATGTCATGCATAAACACACAAACTATTATCATAATCACTTAATTGTATTCCTTAACAGGCAAGATATTTAATATGATTAGTGTAATGTGATTGAATCACTTCTTAGCCACTTACATTGCTTTTGATGGAAACATTTTTAAATTAAAAATATTTTACATGAAAAATATATAAATTATAGTAGATAATTAATTCATAATGATAGAACCTTATAAAGTGTTTGTATTATTTTTCACTTAATCAATATATCTTAAAGAAATTTCCCATACAAGAAGACACACAACTTATCGAATTCTTCAAAGTGACCAAAATGGACAACATACCCATGATAGCTATGAATAAGATATGGATATGCTTTTGGGTAACATGGGTGACTTTGCTAACAAACATTAGACCTACTTTATGTATTAATTAGAGTTTCAAATCAAGCATATCTTGCTTCTCTTGCTAGGTTGTTATCTTTGCAGTAGAGGGTGATGCATACAATTTATGGCTTTGGAAATGTGGATACATAAAGGATAGTTGAAAGATTGTTAATTGTTAAATAGTTGAAATAGAGAGGGTAGTATGTACATAAGACCTTTAAAGATGGTTGAGGGTAGTATGTATGCAAGACCTTTAAAGATGGTTAAGGGTAGTATGTATATAAGACCTTTAAAGATGGTTAAGGGTAGTATGTATATAAGACCTTTTAAGATGGTTGAGGGTAGTATGTATGCAAGACCTTTAAAGATAGTAAAAGAATTTACTATCTTTTAAGATGGTTGAGGGTAGTATGTATGCAAGACCTTTAAAGATAGTAAAAGAATTTACATGAAAATATAACATCTCATGTAACATATTCATAACACAAAAAAGTGAG
Organism: Cibotium barometz; assembly: GCF_041138505.1. Taxonomy (NCBI): domain Eukaryota; kingdom Viridiplantae; phylum Streptophyta; class Polypodiopsida; order Cyatheales; family Cibotiaceae; genus Cibotium; species Cibotium barometz. Next base: position 24,554,801 of record NC_141054.1, read on the forward strand.
ATAGAATTGGCATGCTTTTTTTATATCATTGCTTATTGTTCAAGAAGCCATCAAATACTTGTCCTTCGTTTGTGCAAAATAATTTCTCTTTATTAGCCTACCAGTATGATGTGTATAAAGATTTAGAATTGGGGGTACTTCTTTGGGCAAGCATTTCTTTGCAAGCTCTCTCTCTCTCTCTCTCTCTCTCTCTCTCTACAATTTTTAAAGGCACAAATCTCTTAAATTGTACCTCGAATTGAGTGCTTCAAAAAGTAAATTGTATGGTTAGTTGAGCTTTACGCAACCATAATTTTTGTGCTGATGTAGTAGGTTGCCAAATTATTGTTAGGTGCCATATCATCATGGATGGTGTATTCATTAATGATGTGGCTCCATACCATATCACCACAAAGCTTATGGTTGCGTAGAGAGGCTCTGATGATGTGGTACTCCACCACATCCCCACATCATTTATGATGATATGGAACCTTGCCAACACTATAAAGCTTATGGTTACATAGAGAGGCTCTGATGATGTGGCACTCCACCACATACCCACATCATTTATGATGACATGGAACCTTGCCAACACCATAAATCTTATGGTTGAGTAGAGCTCAAAGATCATACCCTTTTTCGTTTTGAAGATCCTTGATTGAATGGGATTTTATAGACATGGGACTTTAAATATGGATTGAATAGGTGGAGTTTGAATGATTTTAAATTTACAACTTTATGAACTTTAGCATATACATTTGTGATGATATCTATTCAAGTCATAACATGCATACACATTTGTGAGGAGATATATTCAAGAATAATCATAATTGCAGACATAGAAAATACTTGTGTAATCTTTAGAGGTTCCTAATGCTCAAACTGTAGCTCAAATTTAGGAGCTTCAAAAAGCCAAAATGTATCACTAATATGTGTGTGTGTGTGTGTGTGTGTGTGTAGAGAGAGAGAGAGAGAGAGAGAGAGAGAGAGAGAGAGAGAGAGAGAGAGAGAGAGAGAGAGAGAGAGAGAGAGAGAATGCTTGCGAAAACTTCAGTTTGCTCGTTGAAAAATCACACCCAAAAAATTGTTACTCAAGAATTCATCCACTTTTCTTTACCTTAATGTGCTTTTGATAAGTATATACACAATTTTAGTAAGCACCTTAGAGTATGGAATTCAAGATGATTGATATTTTAATAATCCAAAGGTAGCTTCAATGAAAAGCATTGAGAAGTAGCCTCTAAGTCATGGATTTCTTAAAAATGTGAAAGCATCACATAGTAAATAATGTGTATACTGAAAGAGAAGGTTGGGGCAATAGTAATAGAGGAGGTTTAACTCTCAAAGAATAGACTAGAGGGGAGAGAAGCTTAGATTTCCTCAAGAAGTATAAAGATTAGTTTAATAACGGGAGGGGAGAGAAGCTTAGATTTCTGAAATAAGTATAAAGATTAGTGTAATAATGGTAGGTGTAAACACATAGTGAGCTCAAAAGTTTAGATTTCCTTAAGAAGTATAAAGAATACTATAATAGTGGGAGTCATAAACATATAGTAAGCTTAAAAGTTTTGAAAAGAAAAGGAGAGATGGGAAATGTGAACACATAGGAGAACCAACTTTTAAGAATAACATGCCCAAAGGTGTGATTACCTTTAAAAATTACTTAGCAAAATTTTTAAAATGAAGTTCTTTGTTAGGGTAACATTCTAAAAATTTCCTTAAAGGAAATTATTGCTTCAAGGAAAAAATTGTTATTCAAAAAATGTGATAGGTCTAAGATTTTATATTAAAGGGTATATATATTATTATTGCTCCAAAAAAGAGTGACCTTTGCATGCTAGAAAGATAAATAAGATTTTAAAATGTTCTCTTGGCCTAGAATCTTCAACTAAGCCCACTTTTTCTCATGTTAGATGGAAACATTGCCCAATTTTATTTACAAACAAAGATCATATTTGGTATAATAGTGTTGTCTAGGCATCCATGTTGTAGAATCTATGTTATGAGTCACATCTAGGTGTTGTTTAGAATAGCTAAGGCCTTATCGTTAAGACCAACATACAATTAGAAATAACTAACAAGTGTCATATGAATGTAGGAGTGAGTGAGCCCACTCGCCCAATCATTTGATCAAATTTTTTTCATGTGTCTCAATTTATGATACTAGAAACATCAAGGCAAGGATACATTGAGTCACTCTAGATTCTATTATTACCATTTTGACCCTTCAATGGCATGAATTAAGTGTGTGAGCTTTGGAGCTATAATCCAGTGTGGCTATTCACATCACTATCTTACGCCATGAAACCATTCACGTTTCCTTTTAAATTTTGTTTCTCAAGCTTGAAGATGGTATAGAGTGAAGGATCAATGTTTTATGAAATCGGCCTAAAGCATGATGTGATGCCGATGGCCTACCAAGAGATGCTCCTAAGAGAAAAAAAAACATATAAGAAAACTAGCATGAGACAATGTGTTTTTGAGATTAGTGCTTCTAAGGGAGACAGTTGATGATGGTAATAACCATGCTCATCTTAGCTTATTTAACTTTTTTCACAAATAAAATTGTTTTAAAAAGAAAATCTCATATAAGAATGTTACTGGTGTGCTTGTGGTGTTTACATACCTAATAGATTTTCCATGTGTTTAAGAGATTAGGAAACTTCTTTGAGTGAACCTCACAAGAATTCTTCTCACTAGAAATAGTAACTTTGAACAAACATATACTACTATATTTATCTAGTTATAACTATTTTTGAAAAGCTATAACGAGGCATCTTTTCTTCTTCCACGAACTTGCAAATTAACTTTGAACAAACATATACTACTATATTTATCTAATTATAACTATTTTTGAAAAGCTATAAGGAGGAAGGAGGCATCTTTCCTTCTTCCACAAACTTGCAAATTTTCCCAAAATTAATAGGATAAAGAGAAACCATGTTTTGGAGAGAGAGAGAGAGAGAGGGAGAGAGAGAGAGAGAGAGAGAGAGAGAGGGAGAGAGAACTATTAACCTCTAAAAAAGACCACAAAGGACAAAGTAAGTTCATGAAAACACACCCATCATATGAAGTGGCATGACAAAAAAGTATATAAATCTGACAACTACATATCACTTAGTAATTGAGAAAAAATATAAGAAGGCAAACCATAAGATTACAATCTATCGAGAATAGGGGGTGAAACATGATTATAAATGTGCATAGCCTCACTTTGAGTCCTAGATGATATGGGAGTTTACCTCCTAGATATACCTATCAATTGAAGGATTGAGCCCCTTCAAGATTTGGTACACCATGGATATTGACCGTTGCTTGTCACTACTTATTAGTGGATGGATGCTTGGTTTTTGTCTTCAAACGTATGGTGACTATCACCCGAACTACACCACCTCTCCAAATCTATCCTTGTCGTGGCTTTAGAGCTTTTATGAAAATAAGTTTTTAAGATGAAATCCCTAGTAAGGGGGAGTTTGCCAAGACCTACATGGTAATACTCCCAATAATAGAATGCATTTTAACCTTTCGAAGGTGAAAGTGCACATCATTCAATACAAACATGCCTATGTGGCTCGCACTAATTGATTGAAACCGTGTTCTTCTTTTGGTAATCTATTGCACCTACACTGCCCCCTTCCTTGTCCTACTTCAGGCTTCTTAAGGAAAAATTGATATATAAATGTTTTTTTCTATATAATTGTGATTATGTTTATGTTAAAAAATCAAACTTTTTTGGAGGTCATTTTGACCTTCATTGGGGGTAATCTAAAGGCCGTCACAGTACTACGGGGTTTTCCCCTAACCAATGCATGTGGAAATGATAATGGAGCATGGTGTTTGGTTTATTGCCCAAGAGTAAAATTGCATGTACAACTTCCACTCATGGTTTTGATTTATATTTTGAAAGCATAAGATGTTGATTGTCTATGGTTGATGAAGCGTCTCTCTAGGAGTCAATCTCTATTGGGTACATCTCTAGGAGGAAGAGGCCCATGCATCTCTAATCTAAATGCATGAAATGTGTTAGAGATTTGAAAATCTCTTGAAACTAGCCATGCCATTTACTTCAATTTTCATAGGAGAGAGGTCACCTTAAAAGATAGTGCATCATTGCCTCGATCTCCCCTATCTTGCATAATTGGCAAAAATTGTGAGAGTTCTCTGATTGGGGATTCCCATATAGTAGTGTTTCTCATCTTAAATGATTAGACTTTGGTTTGGCCATGGCAACCCTCACCCCATTTGGTAGATGCCTTTGTGTGTGTGTGAGAGAGAGATAGATAGAGAGAGAGAGAGAGAGAGGGAGAGGGAGGAAGGAGTTCTTTTCCTTCATAGGTGAGTCACATATGATCCACATGACGGCATCGAGGTGCATGGACTGAGAGAAGAAAGAAAGATATATTAACGTCTCCTAAAGGCCGAAATGACCCATGAGACCAAAACAAGGTACAACTGATGATGGTCTCATCATAACAAATCTGAAAGAAAGAATGAAAATAGTAACATCTTAAGAGAGCTAAGAGCTGAAAGCTGAACCGCTGAATCGTTGCGGTAAACTTCTCCGGTGGCGGGCAATGATGGCTCAAATCTGTCGATGGTGAGGGAGTCGTGGACGAGATCCTCGTGGTCGTGAGCGTCTTGCTCTACAGATTGCAATGGCTCTGTCCAAGGTGACTCCTCTACGAGAGAGAGAGAGAGAGAGAGAGAGAGAGAGAGAGAGAGAGAGAGAGAGAAAGGAATGAGTCATTTATTCATAGCCGAGCCACTCCGATCCATACGACGACACCGAAGTTGATATATGGAAATATCATGTCCTACATGCACACCCATGGCCACCAGCTAAACCCCTTATGAAGGTTTTTAAATGTCCCTCATCAACCCACAATGACAATGCAACTACATTACATATTGCTGACTGCTTACTATCTATGGGCCCTCTCCCAACCTGTATATCTATATTTTAGGTACTGGAGTGTAATCAAGAGCAGCGAAAAGGAGTGTGAAAAAGCTGTCTTTGGCGTCCTTGAAATTTGCACAACAAAGAAGATGGAAGAAGGAGCTGGAGACGAGACAGTGAAAAGTTTTAGCAGAGGGCTAGAAGAAGCTGGTCTCTCTGTGTGTTGATGGATTTCTGCAGCAGCAGAAGCTTTCATGGTGCCAGCAATCAAGGCCACTTTTCTCACGAAGTGCTCACTAGGGTTTCTTTGACAGGCAAGCTCCCTTTTCTGTCGCAAGGTTTTTGTGATCACGCATTAGGGTTTGCATTTCTCTGATTGAGCAGAGAGTGGAGTTGGGTCTTTGCAGAAGTAGGGAAATTTTTTCCTTTAAATGCATCTCAGGGTCTCTTTGACAGGCAAGCTCAGCTAAGAAAGTAGGGTTCACAGTGTTCTGATTGCAAAAGTCAGTAGCAAATGGGCCTTTTCAAAAGCTTTATCGGTGCCAAAGAACAGGGGCAAAGTTTTTCTCGCAAAATGCAGGGTTTCTCTGACAGGTAAGGTCCGCCAAGCAGATTAGCGTTAAACAGAGGCTGGAACTGGGGCTTTACAGAAGCTTTCATCGTGCTGGTGTTTCTCTCAACGTCCACTGTAGGGTTTTTGTGAAAGATCAGCTGAGAAATTAGGGTGTACATTGCTCTCATTGGGCAGAGAGTGGGATTTAGTCGCCTGAGAGTGGATCTGTCTGCTGTTTTTATCTGATTTGAGTTCAGAAGTCAGGGTTCACAGTGATTGGTGGAATTTAGGCAGTTTCAAAGTTGTGATTTGGGCACCCAAGAGAGTGGATCTGTGAGCTGGTTTTGCCCTAGTTGTTTATCTCACCACATTGTCCCTAATCAGAGATGGGCAGCATAAGGGTACTCTCACACCAGCTCAGCAATGGGCTGTATGTGTCCGGGGCTCCTGACCAGTACAAGGAGAGGGCACCCACCATGACCTCCACTGCAATGCCATACACAGGGGGAGACATCAAGAAATCTGGAGAGCTTGGCAAGATGTTTGACATCAGTGTGGAGACCCCTAAGACAAAGAAATCCGGGCCAATCAACACCACCCTGGCTCCTCCCACATCATCATCATCATCAGCATCAGTAAGAGCAGGCTCATTCCGGGCCTCTTCTTCCTCCAACTCAGGGCCCCTCAACCCGCCTCCCCCACAGATCACGCACTTGGGCTCCTTCAGTCGCCCCAACTCACACTCCGACCCTCTCTCCAAAATGGGTGAACCTGGCCATACCCGAGGACCCAATTTGAAAACGTCTGGGCCTCTCTCCCGACAAAACTCTGGTCCCCTTACCCCGAATCTCCCTGCTACTGGCCTCATAACATCTGGCCCTGTCTCATCCGGCCCTGCATCACGGAACCATTCAGGCCAGTGTTTCATCGTAGAGAATTTGCAAATTTGTGTTTTGAACCTGCAAGATTTTGATCATAGTCTCATTCCTAACATTTGGATTTTTGAATGCTATTCAGGCCCCCTTGAGAGCAATTCTTTCCCCAGAAATTACAGCAATCAGGCCAATAAAAACCCCAGCAATCAAGCCATCAACAATCTTCCCCTTGATCAAAGTTATTCTATCATCAGAAATCTCCCCCGAGTTATCTTATGGACTGTGGTACCCCTTTTTGTCATCGGCTTCATTGCCGGGGGTTTCATACTGGGGGCTGTTCAGAATGCAATTCTGCTCATCATAGTGGTATGCCTGTTTGGTGCTGTATTGTTACTGCTGACATGGAACACATGTATGGGAAGAAGGGTGGTCACGGGGTTTGTGGCTAGATATCCGGATTTCGGATTGGGTGATGCCAAGGATGGCCAATATGTGAAGATTACTGGAGTGAGTTGCCTACCTTAATCTTACTAAAAAAACTGTAAAGTTGGAGATTTTTGTTGCCGTGCACATGGAAACATTTTGATGATCTGGATTACACTTGCATTCACAAATTTCAGCTTGGCTGCTGGTGTCCGGTTCTCATGTGGGTGCTATGTCTCTGAAATACAGAGCTAGACTGGCAACACTGAAGAGGTTGGACTAATGCTAATAAGTGGCTACTAATAATTTACTAATGAATGGGCTAGTGTAAAGCGACTTCAAAGTTAAGGACACTCTCACCTAGTATAACATCTACATAACCGAGGAATAGTCTCATTAATGGGGACTCTTACATCTGGGTCCTGGTTTAATGGGTCAACCGGGGCTTCGAGATTTCAGTCATGGTGTTTTGGCTGGGGGTTGCTCCACAGGGGACTCGGGAGTCGGGAGCTATGGCCTCGTGGTGAGCTAGGTCACTCCACAAATGTTCACGAACTAGCTATTGATTGAGTATTGCAGGCTAAAGCTGGTTGAGAGACCATCATTAATACTTTCTTGATTTAGGTCAGAAATCCTAACCCCTGAGTGTATGTTTCTGTGGGTGACCTGCTTTTGCCATCTTGCATAGATGATGTCACTGCTCCACCCTGTCTGCTGATTCCTTCTTATGACTCCTCAGGTCTGGCTGATCTTTGTCTGGGTCCTTTTCTTCTTCCTTGCATGCCCACCAGCTCTTGTGCCTTTTACTGTACCCTTGTGCATTTCCACATAAATGTTTATAGCCTCGTTCCTTCGCAATATCAGGTCTCACGAGTAGAGCTTTTTCAGTGTTTGCTCTTAATCTAGCCCATAGCACCAGAATACAACAGTGGCTAACCCAGATTAGTTCATGGCTTTCTATTGCAATAGGAATTAGCAACTGAGAGAGGAGTACAGAAGGTTTTCTTGCCATGCCCATACTCCCGCTCTTTCAGCCTGGTAACCAGTTTAGTCCTTCACAAGTTTGGAGTAATTACTTCCCAAGTTTATAGATATTCTTGTCTTTGTAACAGTGAAAATGCTTTGATTTCTCGATTTAGAAATCTAATTCCTGGACTGCTTCACAAAGTCTTTATTTTTCACACCTGTGCACGGCTTATGCATTACATGTTCAGAGATAATTTTGTTTAGTGTTTTTATTCAGTTTACTCATTCTGTTCCATTTTCCCAAATATTTGCTTTTTGTGTTAGATTTTGATTTTATTTCTTAGTGAACAGTGAGCACCAGGTCCTAGCTGAGCAGAAGGGGATGCCACAAGCATCATTCCTAGCATGGATGCAGATGTCAATAGGGTGTGCATCACCGTAGTGTTGGTCATTTGTGAGCCAGCCCTTTTGTACGTAAATGCACAGATGCCTAGAGTGATTGTGAGGATTAGGGATGCACTTGGGTAGATTAGGATGGGCTCACAAACAGGCATCAGACACAGCCAGGTTGTTGGCTGTGGAAAGCTAGCCACGGGGGAGTTCCCTTGGTCAGGCACCTGTGAGCTTTCACAAACAGATGCCCATCCATATGGCAGGAGAGTATGGGGGTGTGTGCCCTGGACATCTTGTCCGCAGCAAACACCAACCCAGCAGAAAAAACTTGCCACCCTGCAGGATCTTTTGTAACCCTGTCTTAGACCTTGTGATGAGAATGCTGCTATTCTACCAGCATTGAGCAGGCTGAAGATGTCACCTGCAGAAGCAACATCCCCGGATTTCTGTGTGGGTTGTTTGCTCCCCTTGTGAATGGTCAGGCGCCCAGAGGTTAGTGCTGGGCCAGTCACAAATCCTGTCCTCCTCACAAACAGCCTTAGCGGGCACGCCTTCAAAGGTGTGTAAGTCCATGAAGCACTGGCTAATGGAGAGCAGAATTCGACAGCAGAGGAGTAGCAGGTCCTGGCATGGACTAGATTTGGGGCAGGTTTTGGATATCCCTACAACAGCCCAGGACAAGGGTTGGGCACGCGGAAAGGCCTCAGATGCATGTGCTATGATTACTGATGCCTTGTACAGGGTAGATCAGGGCACTTTTAAGTTTTTGTCCTGCTTCTGAATGTTTTTCCATCAGTTGCAATAATTGGGACATCTGCTGAGCTTGTTGCTGGACCTGCGTACAGAACAGTTGTTGCATCTGCTGCTGTAGGTTTTGATGCACCTGCATTATCATGTGCTGCATCATCCTGGTCTCTGGAGATAATGCAAGGAATGATGGCAATGCTGGGTCTGAGTTTCTGGGGGTTCTGTGCACAGGTGAATGCAAGAACCTTGCCAGAATGGAAGAATCTAATGTACTCTTCCTCTTCTGCTTCTCTGCTGCATCTCAGGGGGGTTCTGGGGGGACAAAATCTGTGTGCAAGGCTGCTGTGGAGGCTGGAATGCTGAAAGTGTCAGCAGACTGTCCTTTTTGTAGGCAAGGAACCTCCCCTTTGTCCCCCTGCTTAAATCTAGAGCACTTTGCCTGGTCCTGGGGCTGTTTTGGCTGCCTGTCTGCACATGGTTGGCAGCTCTTATTTTCAACCTTTTTGGGCTCCTCTATTATCTTCTCTGCCCAGCATTCTCATGCGCCATTCATAATTCAGCTGCCCATTCTTTGTTAAATTCTGCTCCAATTGTGAACACTCAGTTGAGCTATTTGTTGCTGATTTGTTTTTTATAGACAGGTGGGCCTTATCATGCAAAGACATCAAGGTGTGCCACGACCTTTTCATGACCTTGAGACTCTCATGGCTGAGGCAGATGAGCAGATCCAACAGATGCTGCATCTCTCTCTCTCTCTCTCTCTCTCTCTGTGGAGTGCTGGTGTAGCGGTTTTCCTAATCCTAGAGGTCGTGGGTTCATGTTCCATCGCCTGCACTTTAACACTGGCATATGGATCATATTAGTCTGCTGGCTTTGGCTATTGTGTCTGAAGACTCATCTCTCTCTCTCTCTCTCTCTCTCTCTCTCTCAGAGGCTGCAGGATATTTGCTGATTGCTGACAGGCTTCACCTTGATGCATTAATCAGATGGATTCCTAGACGCTGATTTATGTGGGCTGGCGAATGCATCAAGATGGATTCCTAGACACTGATATATGTGGGCTGGCGCATTTGTTCCAGGCCTGGCTGGTTGCTGGCGCTAACGGAATTCCTTGTTCTTTGGTATGACCAGACCACGTGCCCATTGCTAAACATTGGGTGCCAACCTTTTGGGCTGAGCATGGTTTTCTCTGGATGCTTAAGCAGTTGCCCAAATTTGGGCGTTGTGTGCTTGCTGTTGGTTACAAGCTATGCTGATTTGGGCATGTTTGAGAGAGAGAGAGAGAGAGAGAGAGAGAGAGAGAGAGCATGCGCACATGAGCGAGGGTGCATGCAAATTGTGAGCATAGAAGATTCTTATGTCGTTTTTTCATCCTTGAAAAGTAAGCTGTCTTGGCATTGCTGCTGTGAAAACTGCCCCTTTGGCTTCAGTTCCTGATGCCCATTTTATCAGGTGTGAAATCAGTTTTCTACTATGGTAGAAGGTAGGCATCGCTTGGCCTGCCCTGAGGATAATTTATTTTCAATGACTTAACATAAGAGTGAAATCTCGTCTGTGCCCATTTTGTTTCAGATCGTGACTTGCGGGAGCGTGCCTCTTGAGTCATCGTATCAGAGAGTGAGTAGGTGCGTCTACACATCATGTGGACTCTATGAGTATAGAAATTTCAAGGCAAAACCTGCAAGACCAAAACATAAGATTTTCACGTGGGGTTTGAGATACATGGAGGTCAGTAAAGTGCTATACTCTTGTCCATGCTGCTTTTTAACAAATTTGTATAAGCTATGCATGTATGTATGTATGCATCCGTCCGTGCATGCAGCATCCATGGATGTATGTCTGCTTGTATGTGTGTGCATGTGTGTGTGTGTGTGTTTTCTCTAGAGATGTGTTACATAGTATTGTCGTGGTTGCAGCGCCGAGTAGTTGATTTCTACATATCGGACTACAAGTCAGGGCTAAGAGCCTTGGTTAAAGTAGGCTATGGTGCAACTGTAACACCCTACGTGGAGGATAATACCATTGTGGACGTGACTAAGAAGGATAGAGAGTTTTCATCAAACTTCTTGCGGTGGCTATCTGAGCGTAATCTATCTAGTGATGACCGTGTAATGAGACTGAAGGAAGGGTATGTTGTGGCCATTTTCCATGGCCAAAATGTAGTGTCATTCTCTCTTAAACTGTCCTATTTAAAGATTAAGAAGTGGGTATTGTGTCGATGGCAGGTATATCAAGGAAGGAAGCATGGTTACTGTAATGGGGGTGGTTCAAAGGACCGATAATGTGTTGATGATTGTGCCGCCATCTGACCCTGTCTCTACAAGCTGCCAGTGGAGAAGGCTTTTTTTACCTGCTAATCTATGTGGGATAGTATTGATATGCCAAGATAACTCGAAAGATGATGTGATACCAGTCTAATATGAATTCCAATGTTGTGCTGTGGGATTTTTTTTAAAAACATAGCAGCATTAGAGCTGGCACTATTTTGAATAATTCCCTTCATCTTCTCAAAAGCGTGTGTTAGTTCTCCAGCAGCTTCTTTCCCACTTGCCAGGCATGTATATCGTGTTGCCATTGTGTACCTACCTCACATATAAGGTGACACCAACCGTAACATGATAGACTCCAAGCTTTTGCAGCTATTGTGTGAAACCTTAACAGCTTGCTTCTTGCCATCTTGGTGCTTTTGATGGAAAGCTCTACACTGCACACAGAGAGTGTTTTCAGCTAGACATTGACAAGCAGCAAGGTTTCTGGTTCAGTTTTTTTGAAAGGATTTTGAAGCTACTATGGAGCGGAATGCCGCAATTCTAATACCATCCTTTTTGACGTGTTCTGGCATTCAATAGCAGAGAAGACCAGTTTGCCTCTAACTAGGCTGTATGATAACTGGACATATATGGCAGCCCTAGAAAGGCTAGCAGCATGTAAGCATGGGATGCTTATGGCGCCTGTTTGGTGTACATACATTTACTAATGAGAGGATTTGTAGTATCAAACGTTTTATTGGTGATATTGAGGCTGTTCTTTTGCCACCTCATGTTAATATACTTGCAAGTTGTAACTCGTGTACTTGATGGTTGGCAAATTCTGTGATGTCCATTGTTTCGAAAGCCTGTGTGTCAGCCTCGCGTGCACACACACACACATGTACATATGTGTATGTACACTCATTACTGCTCATCAGCTATGCACAAAGTTTCTCCAGTCTTTTGACTTTCAAAAGTCTTCAGATGAGTGGATGTGTAGGCCAATCTCACATGGACTGATAACCTGGCTAATATTCTCTTGAATTCATATATATGTATAGAGAGAGAGAGAGAGATAGATAGATATGTATGTATGTATGTACTCATGTACTGCTCAAAGATTCTCCAGTCTTTTCAAAGTCTTCAGATGAGTGGATGTGTAGGCCAATCTCACATGGACTGATTTTCCAATTAGCATAACTTAGCTAATATTCTCTTGAATTTCACATGGGTGCTGAACTTGCCTGCAGATAGTAATGGGGGAATGTGGGTTGGGGAGAGGGGGGCTTTGGCCACCAAAAGTTAGATGCCCTTCATAGTAAAAACACCACTTCACAAGGAGTGCTGCCTCTTGATGAACTCTGTAGATCACTTTGTGGGACACATGAATGAGGCCTAAACCTATGTTTCAAACAAGAAGATTTGTTTTACTTTGACTGATGTTTAACTTAAGTGGCATTGTAGTGTTTGCAGCATACAATAGCTTTGACTGACTAAAAAGTTCAAGTTGTCATTCTTGAATTATATTCTTGGTTGTTTTTATCTTTCGACACATCACACTCATTGAATCAATGACACATGGTTAGGCCAATGACATCACTGCTTATTACACACATAAAAAGCGGCTATAAGAGGTTCACACACATAAAACCCCTAAGCCATCTAAGGGTCTGTTTCACACATGTTGGGTATTTGAAGCCTCGTGTGTATGAAAAGTCCCTTAGATGGCTTGGTGTGTTTATGTGTGTGCACAACCTCTTATAGCTGTTTTATGTGCGAATGTGTTAAGCAATGATGTCATAGGTGTAGATATGTGTCATTTGCTGTTGCCACCACTAGAGCTCGTCATTGCTCTCTAGAGCTTGTCGCCACCATTTCAAAGCCAGGAGCCGCTTGCCCTGAGCCGACATCTTGCATTACCAAGAGATGGTGCTTTTTCACCTTGATCATGGTTGAGTCTTGCCCCTCATCTCCGGAGAATTGATAGAAACTCAGTTCAATGGTTTATCTATGAAGGTTTGTGCTATAGTAACAGAGATCTATGTATGAATTTGCCCTTGCTCTTGGGTGGGGGGAGTGGTGATGTCATATAATGTATATATACTATGTAAGATGGAGTTGGATGATTTGAAGCATTGTGAGTAGATTCTGATGGAGCCAAGATTGTACTTTGGCAAGTTTGGGAAATGACCTAACTTTCCATTTGTGCATTTAATGATTGCTTGGGCATAGTGGCATGTGGACAATATGAAGCTTTAAACAATTATAGTATGGTCTTAGAAATTGCATAGTGGCTTTCAAAACCAGAGTCAGAGGATCATGAGAATAATGGATTAATCAAGGGTTTGATTACTATAAAACATTGTCCCATGAACCTCTACAATCTAGTCTGAGGATCATGAGAACAATGGATTAATCAAGTGTTTGATTGCTGTAAAACATTGTCCCATGAACCTCTACAATCTAGCGGAAACGGTCGGCAATATCAAAGTTTGAATTAATTGGCAATCACACAATCCTCAACTACCAGAGCCAACAAGTGGGCATCCTTAAGCAATCAAGGAAATGAGGTGTGGATCCAAACACAATAGGTTGTTTTTTGTGATGGATTAGACAAGTTCTTGCTGCTCAAACTGCCCATGGATTTGAGAGGTGATTTTATGATTCTTTTTTCATTTGATTTAAAATTTTTGTATGTTTGTCAATCTCACTTTTCTATTTTACTTTTACAAATAAAAAATATATTTTACTTTTTTGTAGGTATATATTCACACTTTTTTTGTAGGCGTATTAGTTAAATGCCACTGAAGTGGCATTTAATTAATACAACGTTAGGCATGAGTTCCGCCCGGCCACCCCCTCCCTCTCCTCCTCTCTCCCTCCCTTTACTCGTTAAATGAGCCCTTTGTGGCCTTTTATAGAGAATTGTGAGACCTTAAATAGAAAGGGTATGGGTGAATGCATGGAAATAGAAAGCATATTGGTGAATGCATGCAAATAGAAAGCACATGGGGGGTCATCATTCCATTGCCTTAAATAGAGAGGACATGGAGGGGTGAATGTATGCAAATAGAAAGCATATGGAGGGTCATCATTTCATTGACTTTTTCAAGCATTAGTCATTACATACTAAAACGAAACCTTAGAAAAACACTCTTTATTCTTGAAAATCCCACGTAATATATTTAATAGAAATGCAAAGAACATTTTGGTGCCATATTTGCAAAGATTGGGAAGAGATCTGGAGCCTTCACCTAAGGAGTAGTGAATTGCCAAACTTGGAATGGTTCTTTTTTCTTTTTTCGAAAGTGGTATGTTATATTGTCATTTTTTTATATTTTGTTTTTATTAATGTTACATTTTAAAAAATTTGAGGAGTATTAGTATGTTACATTTGTTCATCTTCTTGTAGTGGTTTTAAGAATCCTTTTAAATTAGTCAAAGTTGAACTTTATCTTCTTGTGGATTCTGGAATCCTTGAGGGTTTTTGGTATCAGTTTATCTTCTTGTTGTCGATGTTGGAATCCTTGAGAATTTTTGGTATCAGTTTATCTTCTTGTTGTGGATTTTGGAATCCTTTAGATTAGTCAAAGTTGTAAGTTCTTTGTGCTGTGTGGATTTTGGAATCCTTTAGATTAATCAAAGATGTAACCTTGTTTTTTCATTTTACAATCGTGATCCAAGAGTAGCCATCAAGAGTGTACTAGTTGAGTTTGAGCAAGGGCGAGAGAAGAAAAGAAAAGGATAGAAGATATGTTAAAGACTCAAAATATTCAAAATATCTCAGCATACATTTTTGAGGATGTGTTGATGCTCTGCCACAGTGTGTTGGTGTGTACATGAAGGCAAAGGTGAAGAAATGTTTAAGTTTTTATCTCCTTGTCGTTCCACCTTAGACATTACAGACATTCTGCATGGGTTAAAAGTCATAAATGATGAGAACAAGCCTTTCAAGAGCAAGTATACCTATTCGGATGTGTGATCAAGTCTTTCAAGAGCATCACAACATGCAATATTTGGAAGCTTGGGTTCTTCCACTCACAATGACAGCAATGAAAAAGACTTTTACTAACCAAAGCAAAACAAAATGGGCTAACACTCCAAATAAACATGGCTACTCTAATCTTGATCGAAGAAGAGGACCTTGAGATAGAGCCTGCTCGGCTCAAAGTTGGACTATGGAAGGGAACACAACAAATCTTTTTGCAATGATTGACTCAGAAGCAAGTCACAACTTACTCTCATATGAAACATAGGTGAACTTGAAGAAGCTAGAGTTAGAGTCGACATTAGCCAAAGTCAAAAGTGTGCAGTAAACACAGTTAGGGGCCTTGGGAAGTTACTCTCCTACTACGAAACATGGGAGAAGTTGAAGAAGCCAGAGTTAGGGGCCTTGGGAAGTTTAAAGGTTAATATTTCCACCAGAAATAACCCTTGGCCGTGTAAGGTTTTTGTAATTCCTGCAAGCGCCTTGAGAGAGGAAATGCTGCTATGATGAAGTTGGATCTCAGCTATGGGCATTGCAAAGTGAATTGGGAGCAAAGGACGGCACACTTGTCATCCGAGGGATGTAGATATACATTGCCATTATGGAGCGCCTTAGATTCAAGCAACAATCTAAAGTTTGAACAACCGAAGCCACCACATCGACATTCAGTCATGGATAAAAGTCTACTTTCAGTATCATTCTCCCTGATGTATGCAGTTAGTGAATGACACAGAGGTAAAGAGAAGCTGGATCAAACCGGGCTCGAAAGTCTTGGCAGAAGCATTGCAGTGCAAGGTCAATACCAAACTTTGCGTAGAATTTCTAGCTTCTTTACGAACTAGGCTCCAAAAGAGGCATGGTCACCGGTACAGAGATGGGTCCAAGAAAGCCATCCTAATCACAAAGAAGCTCATCAGGGATGCTCTCCATCTACCCTTTGAGACCAAGCCCACTCCCTTCTCTAAAAAGCTCGATTTCTCTGATATTTTTTCCACCCAACAAAGTCAACAACAATGGAGCTGAATTCTCTGCTCTCAAGGATCCTAAGTTAGAGAAGGCCTATAGGGTTGCCTCAATGATTATACAAGTTAAACTAGTGGATAGGTATAATAGGGTGGATATGTACAAAGTGTACATATTGCATAGGGGTGAGAAAGATGATTGGGCAAGCATGCTCAATAGGGACTTTACTCACTACCTAAATAATGGCAACAAAGTGGTAAATCCATATATCCGCACATAGGTTTTGAGCCATACTATCGGGAATCCATTGCCAGAAGGCCACCCCAAAGAGAACCCAAAATTTCCCCACTAGGTAAGGAGGAATTGAGGAAGAAGTTGGTAGAACATTTAGCAGTGTTTGCAAAGATAAAGGAATCGATGTCAAAGCTTGGTTTGGGCTCTTTGGAACAAATAGGGTGAAGACCACCCCCAGATACCCGCTTTTTGTTTTCCCACCCCATCAACTTCAACTCATGCAGAAGTGCAAAAAAGAGTACTGCCAAAGAAGTCCCAAGTACTCCACCACTGCCTTCTTGGACTTTGCAAGAACCTGCTGTCTTGGAAGAGGCCGCTCTCCCTAGCATGCTCATACAAGGGCTTGAAGTGTTGAGCACATCACACAAAGCCAAAAGGAAAGCTTGCCTCTACCATAACAACAAGCCCCATTTGTACCTCCTCGGGATTTTGAAAATCTATTTGAATTAGAACATCTAATCACCTGAGTTCAAACCTGAGCCTTCGCAGAACTATCTTCCTCCAAAAAGCATGCATGCGTAGAAGGTATTCAGGTAAGTTCTAGAGAGGAGATGGGGACACAACAACAAAGTGGAAAAAGAGGGAAGAGTAGAAAAAAGAAGAGACATTCAAGCCGCTTCTACTTGAAATACAAGACATGGACACCACAGCTAGGCGAGGTGGGTGGCAATCCATGAGTTAGAAAAAGGCCATCTACACTACCTGCAAACCAAAATATAACAGGGTGGACGAATACCTCAAGCAAGGCGAGAGGGAGGATTATGAAATAGAGTCTTATGTTTCTGATCTTAGCATCCTCTAAGCTCAAATGATGGAGCGAATTTTCTATATGCAGGCCTCCACCAACCGCTTGCTCATGCTAGCACTCTGAAGAACAAGCTCAATGCACAGGTGATGGTGGAGATGGATCAGGTCACTAAGTAAAACTTTTGATCTCAATTTTGTGCACATCTTCATAACTTATTAACATCATTAGTCTATGATTTTGACCAAGTTCACATAGAATACCCCTCATTCCATGAAGAAGAGAACTTGCATGCACTTCATGATTTCTTTATAACTAAAAAACCACAACCACCTTCCAATGATGGAGATAGGTATATAAGAGAACAACACCTACCTGTTGTTTAGTCCCATAAAATTTTATTTATTTAATATCCATGATAATAAAAATAAGGATGATACTAACACACCAATAACTAAGAGTGATTTTCCATCTTCTTCTTTTAATTTTCCAACTAACACTCTCGACCTCGAGAAACCCTTGGACAGCCAGCCACCAGAGGTCGAGGTTCCCACTTAGCCGCAAGGTCATGATTGGAGGGTTCCAACCTCGACCCAATCTGGGATCTCTGAACCCCAGAATACGAGCAACTCATCATGAGCAGGAATCCTTTACACAAGCCTCATCTTATGCACCAAGCCCTCTTACAGGTCACTCCTTTCCATCCCACCACTCCGATTCAAGCAGTCTTATGCAACAACGGCAACTTGCCAATTTACCATACCCTTAGTGGTGGGGGGCTGCCTAGAAGCAAGAAAGATGGGGTAGTTGGATCGCCCAGAATCACTATGGTCAAATGTGGTAAAAGAGGCGCCAGGCTAGCCAATGCTCATTTTCTTGAGATCGGCATCGTCACATTCATGATTTCCCATGCTTACAAGTGATGGAAGTGGGATCATTCAGTTGGGGAGGCTATGAGGAAATACAAACAGATGCTGTTGGTATTTCCTTGTCATTAGGGAACATGTTAACATATACAAAGCATCTCCACAGTGGCACCTTCGTATTGACCCATTGTATACACCAAAGAGTTCCAAGAAAGGCGAGCTCATGATTCATATTTCATCTATAACTTTCCTTATTTCAAGCATAACTAATTTGACACTTTCAACAAACAATGGTAGTTCATGTGATCACCCACAGTGCATGCATGGAAGGCAATCCCTGATCCCACAATAGTGGCCATTGTGCAGTTCTTCAAGCTAATTATACTTCTCATTGATATATCCAGGATGATTATGTCCATAGCTACAACCATGAGGGGATGTGCTTCGACTTCAAAAAAGGGCTATGTCATCATGTATTATTTCCATCGACTACACTGTATGCCCTCATACATGCACACTACTTTTGAAGATATGAGAATGGCTAGCATGCCACAAATCTATGCACCTTGTAATCCTTTAGTTCATATTTCTTCAAGTTTTGGGCATCCAAGTGTGAATAAGGGCCATTTGTATAAATAACAACATTTTATAATGCAAGACACAATCCCCCTTTGAGTCTAGTCTTATCTCCTTGCTCTCTTGTGTCTATGGTGTGATAGAGAAAGTTGAGAGGAGAGAGAGCTTAATTCTTGGTGCATGTTCCTCTTAGGCTTATGTTTATGAGTGTGAGAGAAGAGAGAGTGAGTGTACTTGTATGAAGAGGGGTAACCTCATGGTGACAACTTGAGGAGGAGGCAAAGGAGTGGAGCTAACTACAACTAGCATAGCTTGGAGTCTTTAGAGATACGAGTTTGGATGCCGGCAAGCTCCCATGACGTGTTAAGGAGTTAAGAATTGTCCATTACAATAATAGGAGAGGGATAGTGTTGTCTATAATAATGGAAGAGTTATAAGTAAAGTGTTTGGGGCTAAAGCCACTAATCAAGAAATTCATCTCAAAATGAATTCTATGGGCTAGAAATGAGCTTCAATGAGTC
This sequence comes from Cibotium barometz, assembly GCF_041138505.1. NCBI lineage: Eukaryota > Viridiplantae > Streptophyta > Polypodiopsida > Cyatheales > Cibotiaceae > Cibotium > Cibotium barometz. Next base: position 24,573,836 of record NC_141054.1, read on the forward strand.
ATATCATGTGCAATTTGTTAGAAAGATGAAAAGAATAATAACACAACTAGATAGCATAAATGCTAAGATAGGAGATAAAGAAACATTAGCCATTCTCTTAAAAAGCATGCTATAAGAGTACAATGCATGGTGACTACACTAAAAAATTTGCCAAAACCAACCTTTGAAGGATGTGTCTCCTCTCTTCTTAAGAAGAAAAGAAACTAAAGTAAGGAAGCACAACTATGGAATACACACTCTTCAACAAAACCACCAAGGAATGCTTTCACTATGGAAGGATGGGATATTAACAAAGTGAATGCAAATTCAAGCACAATACAAAGTGTGACGATTATAAGAAGCTAGGACACAAAGAAGAGGAATGAAGATTCAAGAAAACTGCACGGAGTCTTCATCGAGCAAAGAGGAGATTCCCAATGATAGACTCTTCTAAGAGCTACATCATCTTCAGCCCCAAAACTCACCTGCAAAATTGTGGCATGAAAAACTAGGCAAAATATGAGCTACATGTAAATGATGGATGCACCAATTTGGAGGGCAAAGTTGGGCAAAAAACTAGGCCATGGTCAGTTGAGAAAAAAAAATTTACTCTCTATTTTCTACAACTCTCATTCAAAGGTTTCCCAAATTCTGACTCTAAACTGGTCAAAAACGGTGTCACGTGCATGCCCATGCCATGGCTTAATCCTCAGCATGAAGATCATAATCCCTGATTAGGACAATAGATAGATAGATGTAGCATGATTTAATAACAAGCATGGTTTGAACTAGATTATGCTAACTAGGATGGTCTAATAACAAGCATGGTTTGATAACTAGAATTTGATGCTTCCAAGTAAGTAGCTGTTGCTAAGTAGCATGTTCTGATAACTAGCATGGTCAAACAATTAGATGATACTAGATAGCATGGTCTAATAACTAGATTATGCTAACTAGAATGGTCAGATAATAAGCATGGTATGATAACTAGCATGGTCCAATAACTGCATAATGCTAACTAGCACGGTCAAATAATAAGCATGGTGTCACAACTAGCTAGTCAAATAATAAGCATGGTGTCACAACTAGCTAGTCCAATAACTACATGATGCTAACTAGCACGGTCAAATAACTAGCATGGTGTCACAACTAGCTAGTCCAATAACTACATGATGCTAACTAGCACGGTCAAATAACTAGCATGGTGTCACAACTAGCTAGTCCAATAACTACATGATGCTAACTAGCACGGTCAAATAACTAGCATGGTGTCACAACTAGCACGGTCAAATAACTAGCATGGTGTCACAACTAGCTAGTCTAATAGCTAAATGATGCTAAGTAGCATGTATGCTAACAATTTAATTGTCTAGATCTGAGATAAATGTAGTAATTTAAAATTTACAGGTTGAGTTCTTCCACAAGTTCAAAGGAAGACATCCAAACTGCAACATTGGGTTGAGATCATTTGAGATACTGAAGCCATTTTTTGTACGGTGGTGGTTGAAGGACATATACACATGCTAGTGCGAATACCATGTGCAAATGTCCTTTCTAAAGGACACGTTAAACCACATGCGGTCTTATACCTTTAGACTCCATGAAGCGGGATGCTATTACACGTGGCGTTTGTGCCACAGGTGATGGCACTAGCATTGGTTGCTTGGCTTTACTTTGCACTTTCAAAGGTGTCACACATCTATGGGAGTCAATGCTCTGCCCAAAGGAGATTGATGCATCTTTTCACAATAGAATGTGTCTAATGGGAGAGTGCAGTAAGTATGGTATGAAGAAGTTGGCAACTTGCTTCTTAGAGATAGAAAAGAGAGGTAAGATCATTACTATAAAGGTGTTTGAATATGTGGATGCAACAGATAAGCATAAAAAAAAAAGAAAGAGAAAAGATCTTTTGAATAAAGACATGCAATGCTAGGAGTTTCTTCAACTCTTGAAGACTAAGCTCAAGGTCTTCATCACACATAACTATGTGGCCCGATGTGGCAAAAGCACAATAATTCAGGGATTGTATACTTAAATTTCCTGATGATGTGGTTGTTTCAGTTGTTGTAGATTCTGCAGAGAATTATGCATTCAAGGAGAAAAATGAGATCCAGCCCATGCATTGGCACTCGAGTCAGGTAACAATTTTTGTACACATGACATACTATCGTGAGGCAAGGGAAGTAGTCAAAACAATCCACTTCTTCATATCTGATGACAAGGGGCATGATGACACATTTTTTGTCCTCCAAAATTGCTTTATGATTGGCTACAAAAAGACACTGGGGTTGGTCAGATGGTGCAGCCTCATAGTTTAAGGCTGCCAGGACTTTATATTTTGTTGTAACCTGTATGCTAGACTAACTGGAATGGAGATAAGCAGGTTTTGCTTTGGAATAGGGCATGGAAAGAGAGAGCATGATGGTGTAGGAGTAGTTGTAAAAAGAACATTGACATATGAGCAATTGAAGCCTAATGGTCCCATGTGCAGTGGATGTGGTTAGTTTTTGCTAAGACAAATTGTCAGAGGGAGCAACCGCAACATATCCTTCAAAAGAAAGGGAATATGTCCATGTGTTTTGGGAGATTAAATTGGGATATCTAAATAGGGAGGTGAAGTGGAATTGGGCAAGTATTCCAAATTCTTGCTCTTTGCATGCATTTTGTGGTCACAACCTAAGAGATCCAACCTAAGGGATCCAACTACCCTTGCAACAAGATCATTGGCATGCTTTTGTGATACATGCATGCATTTTGTGGTCACAACCTAAGGGATCCAACTACCCTTGCAACAAGATCATTGGCATGCTTTTGTGATACATGCATGCATTCATGTTGGAAATGTTGCACTGTGTGTAGCCTTGAGAATATCACCGTATGGTGCCACTACCTGATGATGCTGAAGTACCTGTAGATGAGGTGAGTGGATATGATAGTGTCACGTATGAAGGCCACTATGATGCATTAAGCAGCACTTTGTGTGTTGGAGACACTTTTACAGTAAATCATCCAAATGCAACAACCAATGATAAAGATGCAAAATTTTATCTTAACAAGTGCGTTGTAGTAAAGGAAAAGGTAGAAAAGGGGTACATTGATGAATGGAAAGAATGTGATTGATAAGGGTTCTTATGTTGTGAAAGGACTATATTACAAGCAAGTGGATTCTACTCCTTCAAACTAGATAATTTTACCTTAACAAGTGCGTTGTAGTAAAGGAAAAGGTAGAAAAGGGGTACATTGATGAATGGAAAGAATGTGATTGATAAGGGTTCTTATGTTGTGAAAGGACTATATTACAAGCAAGTGGATTCTACTCCTTCAAACTAGATAACAAGCATCCCCTTGTCCACATGCTTTCAAATATTGTACGTTGTATCACGATACCCATGGAGCACATGCCAAAAAGACGACAAATGTACACAAGCACCCCAGCCTATAATAGCATGCCCTTTGGGATTTGATATGTAACTTGTTAGTGTTCAAACTACTTTTGTTGATGCCTTGTTTATCAGTTAGCTAGTTAGCAATATGTTCACAGTCTGCTAGTGACTAGTATGTTAACAATATGCTAGTTAGCAAAATGCTAATAGTATGCTAGTTTAGCAGTAAGTTAATAGTATGCTTGTTTAGTAGTAAGTTAATAGTATGCTTGTTTAGTAGTATGATAGCAGTATGCTAATGAGTATTATGTTAACAGTATGTCAGCTTCATTTTATCAATATGTTAACAGAACGTTAGTTTCATTTTAGTAGTATGCTAATAGTATGTTAACTTCATTTTAGCAGTATGTTAATAGTATGCTAGCTAGCAATATGATAGTAGTACGCTAGTAAGTAGTATGTTAATAGTATGCTAGTTAGCAATGTGTTAACAATATGCTAGCTTCATTTTAGTAATATGTTAACAGAATGTTAGTTTCATTATATTAGTATGCTAGTTATCTGTATGCTAATAGTATGCTAGCTAGCAGTATGTTAACAGTATTCTAGTGAGTAGTATGTTAAAAGTATGCCAGTAGAGCAGTATGTTAACTTCATTAGTATGCTAATAGTATGCTAGTTAGAAGTGAGTAGTATGTTAAAAGTATACTAGTTAGCAATATGTTAGCAGTATGTTAATAGTATGTTAGTGAGTAGTATGTTAAAAGTATGCTAGTTAGCAGTATACTAATAGTATGCTAGTTAGTAGTATGTTAACAGTATGCTAGTTAGCAATATGTTAGCAGTATGCTAGCTAGCAGTATGTTAACAGTATGCTAGTGAGTAGTATGTTAAAAGTATGCTAGTTAGCAGTATGCTAACTTCATTTCAGCAATATGTTAACAGAATGTTAGTTTCATTTTAGTAGTATGCTAGTTAGCAATATGTTATGCTAGTTAGCTACTAGCAGTGTATGATAGTTAAAGACTTGTAACAAATAAATACTTCTAATCATATATACTACTTATAGAACAAAAGTTGGCCCAATCCAAATAAGGTTTTGAATTACAGGAAGTTGTCCCATTATAAGCTAATGATTTATAGGGGTCCTACATTGGTGGCGTGGATTTCATCATAGGATGCTTATACTTGACATAATATTTCCTTTTCTCTCTGTTTCTTTGATTACTCTTGCTCTCTCGCAACTTCGCTTCTTGCATTTGCCTCTGATGGGCCTCCAAATCTATTCTTTCCCTTTATGCCCTTTTCTTCTACATCAACCTCCATTTTCCGTCTTGATGGTTAGCTTCTCTCCACTCTAATTTGCCCTTTCATTCTCTTGCCAAACCAAACAAACAAGCACTGCATTTGACATCTGATCTTTTCCAACTTTGAATGGGTTTTCACAAGTGTACTCCTGATGATATGTGTCTTGCAACCACACACATAGCCATCGCACTAGTGTTTCTTCAAGAAATGCTCTCATTGCTGTGCAGTTTGGTGCTCCAACTTTGGAGCAATCAGCCAAGTACCTTTTGGGTTTTGAAACACCTTGTATCTGATGTCATCCACTATTAGAGTGTGTCCATGCCCAAATCCTGGGTGTAGACACCAAAATCTTCTCAGCCCTTTTTAAAGAATACAGGTTTACTCTGAACTTGCCAATTAGTGTACTCACAACACTCCTGTGATAAAACACATGTTAATTGAGATTTCTGTGCTCCAAACACGTTTTGAGTATCTCATTGACCTTGGCCAATCTACTTGTACTCCATATGTACACAGGAAAAAAGTTGATGCACCAATCTAAAAATTGGTGAGCATCTTTTCTGCAAAACACGTAACACCTACCATGAATGGGGTGCTTTACCAAGTCCTCGCTGTATGGAGGCGATCGTTCACCGAATTGGCTCTCTATGACCTTAAAAAGGAGACCATTAAGGTCAAGGATTAAAGCCCATCTTTCTTCTTGTAAGTGCTTTGGCACCCATATTGGATCAGGTAGTAGAGGGTGCCAAGCAAGGATGATTACCTCCCCAGAGGGGTGCATGCACTATAAACAAGCGTCAATTCTACGTAGATGCACATTCAAACGGTCAATATGCCTTTGATTTCATGTCATTCTCTTTGAATCTGCCTAGCCTTCCAGATTTTCTATTTATGGCATCTAATAATCTAGTTTACATAAGGCAGGTGCCCTAGCAGTTGTTGGTGGCACATTGTTTGATCCTGTACAAAAAAGGCATTGTTTTAACAAATCAAGAAGTACACAAGCAAAAAATAAGAGAATTTGAATTTTTCGATAAACAAGCTCTAATTGATAAGACCAATAGAAAGGCCAAACAATGGGTGATCAAAATATTTTCCATTATAAGTATTGGATACATGACATCATTGTGCAATACAAGGCACATTCAGTCAAAAAGGCTAGAAGAGATAGGGTCAACGAATTGGGGCACAATAGAAAGGTTCAACAAAACAAGGCATAATAAGAGATAGGTGTTAGGAGACAAGGCTCAACAAAAGAGGGCACAACAAGTCACTACTAATCAGGGTTTAACATAAATTTTTGCATGCACGAGAGGGAGTGACTTTATTTGCACCTACTTAGCCCTGCTTAGCAGTGCCCTTTGGCACCTCCATATCTTCTTCACAAGATTGCTTGATTGCTTTAGAAATAAAAGGTCGAGCTTCATAGGATTTCCTCTTCGGTATGATCCATTTCACAAGCCCTTCCACAAGGCTGTTATCACCGACATCCTTAGTTTGAGCAAGGAGTCCCTTCACTCCCTTCACACCCATTTCTTTAACCGCCGCAACAAGTGACTAGGGCATTGAGGTCAAATGCATCAATTTCATCTTCAAATTCATCCCTGCCCATCCTCGTTGTTTCTACCTGTAGCACCTAGAGACTTGTCAAGGCAAGGTTGACCTTGTTTAGCTACACCACCGAAGGTATCCTTGCAGTGGCATACTGGGACAAAGTTAGCACCTCCCGCTTTAACATCGTTATCTCCACCTCCCACTTTAGCATCATAAGCTCCACCTTTTTCTTCAGCATCATAAGCCCCAAAACATCTCTCCTTTAGCATCTAGCATGCCCTTTGCTTTCTCTCTCTCCACCATGCCCTTTGTATCCTTTTCCTCCCCATCCTGTCCTTCATTGGGAAATTTTTCTTATGCACTCCCTCCCTTGCCATGCTTCTCAGCTTGTCTGCCACATTGCTCTATTTTGACATACTAATCCATGGAGATATAGCATCGGGAACTTGCAGGAAAAAAAATTATAAACAGACTGCTAGTTAGCATACTACAATAACAATTAACAAAGCTAGCATAGATGAATAGTAGTAAGCATTGTTAGCATACTAGAGTATTATGTAAATTAGTTAGCATTATAGAGTGCTAATTAGCATACTACAATAACAATTAGAAAAGTTAGCATACAAGATTAGTAGTTAGCATTGTTAGCATACTAGAGTATTATGTAACATTAGTTAGCATTGTTAGCATACTAGAGTATTATGTAACATTAGTTAGCATTACAGAACCTAAAATTAGTGAATTTGGGAATTTCCCAATTCCCATTTTTTAAAATTAAAAAAGTGGAACCCGGTTAACATGCCTATAAGTTTCTCAAAACCCTATCATGTGACCTATCATTGGAAAGCGCTTGAAAAATGGGATCTAGCGAGCTATAGTGTGCTCAATTTGGAGTAGTGGTGTTCAAGTTATGGCAAATCCAAAGTTTTGACCATGTGTCCCAAACTTGTGGAAAATTCCCATATTCCCCAATATATTGTTACAGAGTGCTAGTTAGCATTACAGAGTGCTAGTTAGCAAATTATAGTAAACAATTAGAGAAGTTAGCATACAAGAGTAGTAGTTAATTAGCATTGTTGGCATACTAGAGTGTTATTTAACATATGCATACTATAGTGCTGATTAGCATATGAGACGTCTAGTTAGAATTTAAAAAAGATACAACAATGCTTGTTAGCACATTGCATAATAATGTGCTAGTTAGCATACTCAATAGGTAGTTAGCATAGTCTAAAATGCTAGTTAGCATAGAAGATATAAAACAATAAAGCTAATTCGCATACTATATTGGTAAGAGTTCTAGCTACTACAATACTAGTTAGCATATCAGACGTTTAGGCTACAATGCTAGTTAGCATAATGCAACTATGTATAATGGGGTGCTTATTATCATACTCCATAGCTTGTTAGAATAATCTAGAGCTAGTTAGAATAATCTAGAGCTATGTATAATGCAACTATGTATAATGGGGTGCTTATTATCATACTCCATAGCTTGTTAGAATAATCTAGAGCTAGTTAGCATAGAAGAAATAAAACAATAAAGCTAATTCGCATACTATATTGGTAAGAGTTCTAGCTACTACAATACTAGTTAGCATATCAGACGTTTAGGCTACAATGCTAGTTAGCATAATGCAACTATGTATAATGGGGTGCTTATTATCATACTCCATAGCTTGTTAGAATAATCTAGAGCTAGTTAGCATAGAAGAAATAAAACAATAAAGCTAGTTAGCATACTATATTGGTAAAAGTTCGAGCTAGCATACTAGATGTCTTGCTAGCATATAAAAAAATAAACAACAACGCTAGTTAGCATTCTCAGTATATGTAGCTAGCGGCATAGAATAAATAAAACAATAAAGCTGGTTAGCATATTATATTGGTGAGAGTTATAGGTAGCATATTACATTACTAGTTAGCATAGAAGAAATAAAATAATAAAGCTGGTTAGCATACTATATTGGTGAGAGTTATAACTAGCATATTACATTACTAGTTAGCATAGAAGAAATAAAATAATAAAGCTGGTTAGCATACTATATTGGTAAGAGTTCTAGCTAGCATACTACATTACTAGTTAGCATACCAGACTTCTAGTCAGCAAAGAATCATAAATCTAGTTTGCATAATGCAACTATGGTATACTAGGGAGCTAATTAGCAAACTCGATAGCTAGTTAACATAATAGAGAGCTAGTAAGCATAGAAGAAAAAAACAAAAAATAGTTAAATACTATAGTGGTAAGATTTCTAGCTAGCATACTATAGTACTAGTTAACATACTAGATGTCTAGTGAGCATAAAAGAAAGAAACTACAATTCTAGACTACATACTAGCATACTATAGCACTAGTTAACATACTAGATGTCTAGTGAGCATAAAAGAAAGAAACTACAATGCTAGTCTACATAATGCAGCTATATACTTATTGGGGTGCTAGTTAGCATACTTGTTAGCTAGCTAGCATACTAGAGAGTGTTAATATTCAAACCGGAGAGTGCTAGATATCATATGGGAGCACTAGTTAACATATTAGAGTGCTAGTTAGGAAACATACAATTAGCAAACACTTATCATAGTTTGGTGAGATTGGAACCCTTTGTCCGGTAACCTTAAACAACCAGTTAGTGAGCACGTATCTTCAAAGCATAGAAAGCGATACATGTGCTTACAAGATAGCATGACCATGGCAACAAGCTGATCAACCTCAAGTGACAAGCCACAACCAATGCATTCTCTATGCAGCACAACCCTTTTGCTCTGCTGTGCGGGCTGCCATGGATTATTTCTGCACCGTGCCTTCTCTTACAAATTGTGAAACTGTGTCCATAGCCAAATAATACAAGGAGGTGGCAATGCCTGGGTTTGATGATTGGATCTTGCTCTGCATCTGAAACACCAGTTGCAACTTATGGTTATTATGCTAACTAGCAGTAATCTGAAGCATGGTAACATTGATGTCCTTGTCTAGGTAGTGCAGATCTTCTATGTTAGAAGCCCCAACTGTTTCAAGAGTGGATTTCATGGTGTCAATGACCACCTTGAGCCTCTTTCATGCAACATCGATGTTCTTCGGTGGGGAAATAATTCCTCCTATGATTCGTTTAGCCTCTTTCTTCTTAGAGTCATGATGACAAGTAGGCTTACCCTCTCACTATTTGCCTTTATTATCTTTGCAGCCCCTAACTCTTGTTACACACTTCTTAGGTCCTCCTCTTGGGCCTTGCTTAAGAGCCCCCTTACATGAAGGACGATTTCCTCCATTCTTTCTAGGTCATTAGGGTGGTTTGCAAATGATGGGTATGGAATTGTGGAGCAACTAAGGCCTACTCCGTTCTTCTTAAAGAGCTCACAAGGTGTTTGATGAGAGAGGGGCGTGGCTTTCGTAGTTTTTGTTGCTGTGGTGGTAGCCATGGTAGCCATGCCATCAGATGGTACATACTCCTCATCACCCAAGTCCTTAAACAACTTCTTTTTTGGTGTTGGCAAGTCCTCATTACACACATCCTCCATTTCTTGACATGTTTGTCATAGTATCCCATTTCTTACAGGTCTTGCAAATATTGCACAACAAACTCTACCTAGTTGAAAGACATGGATGACCCACTCTCAATAGCTATAGGTCTAAACTCCTTCACATATCCCTTTTTTGTAAATGTTGTAGTGATCTCCATGTTTCTGGGAGGGCACTTATAGTGGTAGACTTTGTGATGAAATAACATTAGCTGCTCGTAGGCCTCACTACGGACACTGCTACATTTGATTTCTTTATCTACTTCATTATGGCTTGTGTTTCCATGAGGACAATGTGGCCTTCTTGCATCTCTGTAGCTGTCAGGTGTGCTGGTTGCTCTGGAAATAGTGCCAACTGCATCTGCTTTGCTAGTTCGGGTTGTTCTAGAAGGGTCCTCTTCACCACATGGTTTAGAACTTGTGTCAGCACAGCAGGTATGGGTTGTATATCTTGGACTGATGGGCTTTGAGGTAGTTTTCCATTTCTCGGTGTATGTAGTATGCCCAGTCCTCCTCCTTCTCTTCATGCACTTTTGTAATTCTATTTAGTGGTACCTTGTTGTGGCGGTCCACTAGCTTCACCTCCTGCATGATTAACGACATTGCCCTCCTACATGCCTTCTTCGTGGCCTCATCTCTGATGTTCTCATATTCAGCTCCATTAGAATTATATGAGCTCTTCTTTAGCATAGCATCCAAGGGCATCTTGTCAAAGGCATGGGCGTGTATCTTGACTAGTGGTGGGAGATACAGAGCTTCACGGATTAGATCTTCCGTGATCAGGACCTGGTCTATTGTGCCATTGGCCTTCGTTTACTATACCTTGCTTGGTAGCTTTGTCATAGGTTTTAATGTACATAAAGATCCGTGTCGATGTTCTTGGGAAGAATTTATGCCATTCTATACCGAGGCCCACTTTCTCCAGCTTTTCCTTTACTTTTGCCTCTTCCAGGATCTGGAGGCACTTCGGGCTGTGGTACTATAGCGCCACCTTTCCATGGGCCATATGGATCTCCAATACTGATTGGGATCCTTGGCATGTCTAAAAATGTTGAATCACTTGGAGTCAGTCAACTGCTCCCACCTCAACAATTAAGTATCGGAACCTTAGATGGCAAGGCCATATTCTCAATTGAACTCCACCATGTTATGACATAATTTTCTTTACCTTGGATAAACCACCTTCTTGGGAGTAAACGATTGACCTGCATACATGCAACAAGAGAAATTACCAAAAGAGATGAAGAGAAAGGGAGAGAATGAAGAGGGGAGCATACATAGAGAGATATGGGGATGGAGATAGAGAGAGAGAGAGAGAGAGAGAGAGAGAGAGAGAGAGAGAGAGAGAGAGAGAGAGAGAGAGAGAGAGAGAGATCTTACCAGAGCCTCCCGAAGAGCTCCTTCCCTTCCTTAAAGGAGACCTCATGAATGACTGTTGGGTGTCGGCTTAACCCCAATGGAGAGCTCTTGCTGTCAATCAACTTCACCCTTTTTCACCGTTGGTGGAGAGCTAGAGTCAGCTCTTTGAGGCTCTAAGTGGGAGCTCCTTTGCCCAAACCCCTGCACTTGTTCCTCTCTCTGGTGCCGTGGTGGGCAAAGAGGCTAACTCCAAACCTATACCCTTCTCTGGCGAGTACTTTGAGGCAGTATCCTTTGCCTTCATTTTGCTAACAAAACCTACACGTTGATGCTGGCTTTAGCTTGCCCCCCACCATTGTCTTGTTTTTTCTTATGCCCCCATTGTCTTCATGACTTCATAACTGTTCTGAAATGCCTGCCAAAAAGCTACTTTAGACTAATCTAAAATTAGAATACAAATGCACGTCAAATCTTAAATTTTAGCGCACCTTTGCATGGTACTAAACTTGTATTGAATGCATGATTACCATTTGTAATATCAAAGCAAAGAATATATATTTGCATTACACAATGTACAGAACTTATATATATTCTTTTTCATATGCTAGCAAGGCATGCTCTTTGGTACATGCTAACAACCATAAAAAGCATAGCATGTTAATGTGCTTACACCCATATGTGTAAACTTTTTAGTTTTCCAAATGCTACGCATAAATTTGATTATCTTTTTTGCATCTTTGTCTTTAATGTGTTTATATTTAAAGCACATAGCTAGGTATTTAATGTGTTTATATTTAACGCACATAGCTAGGTATTTAATGTGTTTATATTTAACGCACATAGCTAGGTATTTAATGTGTTTATATTTAAAGCATCTAGCTAAATTTGATAATCTTTTCTACACCTTTGTCTTTAATGTGTGTCTATATTCAAAGAACCTAACTAGGTATTTTTAATTCAATTATCTTTTATGCATCTTTATTTTTAATGCATTTTGAAGTACTTGGCTAGTAGTAGATACTATGGGCAGAATGGGACAGTTGGGGCAAACTGCCGCAATCTCCCTGTAATTTGTCCTATTTTGTCCCAAAAATTATAACAGTGTCGGTAAATTTTTGCCTGACTAGCCTTAGGTCCAAGATCCTCTTGTAGTTACTGATTTTCCTCCACTCGTAGGTGCTTGTTCATAGGCGCTTAATTATCCACCCATAGGCGCTTAATTATCCACCCATAGGCGATGCCACCGAGGAAGCACCAAGGGGAGTTTTGAACCTAGAACCTCTTGGTCCTAGGCAAACACCTTCTAATCAGAGCTAGCATCGGTATTTTAGTTGATAAATATGTCTGTGGGGACTGATAAATATTTCGATGATTATATCAACGGTTCAATACCGACGATGTTACTGATATGCTGATACCGACACATCGCGGGGAATTTTGGGAAAAAAATGTCTAAATCGTTAGTATATGCGAATATGTTAGGTTGATCTCTTGTAGGGTTTGCATAACCTTAATATTTATTTTTACTAAGCTTCATTTTATAATTTTTTTTTCATCTTTCTTTGTTTCTTTGGTTAACATAATGTGTTCAAGTAACAATGATCAGTGCAAAAAGCAATGAGTAGCATCTAATTAAGGAGGAGTAAAAGTTATGTAAAATGAGGTGTAAGCTTTGTATCATAATTCATAGTGTTAATTCCATTTTGGATTAACAAATATGCTCCTCCATTTGAGGACATTAATCAGTGTCTTGCAAAGGCACTATAAAAGTTATACATTATGAGATAGTGGCCACCCAAGGCCTTAGTTAAGAAAGTTTTGGACGCCCAAGTATGAATAAGGGCCAATTGTATATAAGGCATTTTCTCATAATGAATGGACACAATCTCCCTTTGTGCTATTGAGAGCTCTTACTTTTGTCTTGAGACAGAGATTGAGAGACAGCATTCTAGCACTTGTGCCTCCTCTATACTTGTATGTTGCATGCTTGTGTTGATGAGGAGTGAGAGAGATTGATTGCCTTATGTGGTGGTGTGAGCTACTCTACAATGACAACGTGGAGGTGGAGCTTGGAGGATTGGAGCTTCTCAAGTGAACTTGGAGACCTCAAGGGACACAAGTTTGAAGCATTGGTAAGTGCCCTACGACAATTGTGTTCTATTGCTCTTCCCTAAGGTGAATGCATTGAGTTCCGTCTTGGAGGTGTGGTAGTCCAAAACATTTTTGACATCACTGTCGGGGAAACACCTTTGTTTCTTCCATCCTCTTTGAGTTTCAACTCCCATTACATAAGATTCATCATTGCCTTTGCATAAGATTCATCATTGCCTTTGCATTCTAGTAGTGCATTGTGTAGGAAATGAATGGATAAGAATTGAGTGGAAGTAAAAAATTGTGAGAAATTGGTTGTTTTTGTTGTGTATTTGTGTGGTGGAGTGGTCTTGGAAGAGGGCTCCACTATTTTTTCTAGTCAATTTTGATGTTTGCATCACTGGAATCGTTAATGTGAACGAGCAGGGTGGTGTTCTGTTTTTCTTTCTTTTTAAAAATTTATAAAAATCATAAAAATAAGGAGCCATTGACTGTGCCTTGAACTCGTATTACATTCCTTAGGTGTGACACAATCATCTTGGAAGCATTTGGATAAGGATTTTGCACCCAAATTCACCTCAGTTGTTGACGCGGGAATTTCCCATGTGAAACTGCAAGAAAATCGTTCATGACGTGGAACATTTTCTGCAACTTCACGCCGTGAAATGCTCCCGCGCATCAACGTCGCGATACGCACCGTAATTCACAGGATTACCTTGCCAAAAATAGGTAGTCTTATCATGACACCACGTGGTCTGACAAAATTAAGAATCGTGAAAGTGCAAAAAATCATTCACGACGTGAACTATTTCAGAGCATTTCACGGTGTGAACCATTTACAGTTCACGATGTGAACCATTTGCTTTTCACGACGTGAAACCTTTTCCCTTCATAGTGTGAACTGTTTCTGTAATTTCATGCCTTAATCAAATCCAACTCATGAACCTGGTATTGTCGGATTAACGTTAAGGAAGTTCTTGAGACCATTGAAAATCATAACAAGGTAACGTGGAATTCTGAGTCCAAAGTAAAAATTTTAAACATGTGAAAGTGCAAAAAATTGTTCACGACGTGAACAGTTTTTTGACATTTCACATCGTGAACTGGCCTCTGCAATCTCACAGCCTCAGAAATGAGTTGACAGTAGTTGACCAAAATTTAATTGGGGCAGCAAAATAGCTTATCAAATCATCCTCACATGCACTTGAGGTCTGGAAAGCTCATCGGACACACGACCTCACTCGTGACGATAGTGCATCAAATCACCTAGGATCCTCCTATCAAAAGAGTGTGGGTTCAGGCCACTTAGTAAGCACTCAATTGAGTGTCTTAAGGAATCTGACCACCACCAAAACTAGTAGTGAAGAATCCATGGAAGAAGGGCTGCGATACTCTGGGTTTGGGGAAGAGGAGAAACCACCCTCCAGCGGTATCATTGATATAGCCCGGGGATTTTTTGGTCTCCAAACCTATAATGATGAAGAGGCGTAATCTGTGGGGCATGGGTCCGTCAACCAACGCTGGACTTGGTCCAAGGCAAGAAGTACCTATCCAACCTTCACATTCGAGGGCTGTCAAAACACTGGCACCCCCCCTCGGAATGAGAAGAGACATGGAAAGCGCAGCCAGGACTAGTCAAGCATTATTTCCAACCTCAAAGGAAGTAGAATTAGATCTGAAGAGGATTGAAGTAGAACGATAGCTATGAGAATTGAGCTTAAGGAAACAAGAGCTTGATACTCGAAGGGCTAGGGCCGAACAAAAGGAGATGAGAAGTGTAAACTTACTTCAATCACGGGTAAAGAGGGAGAAATAGTCATGGGTAGAAGTGAGGGAGAAATTTCAAACTTAGAACCCATTAACGAAGAGCCGAAAGCGGAGGAAGGGTTTGTAACCCTAGATGAAGGGGATAATCTACCAAGAGAAGCGGGTGAAGTGGAAGACCGCTTGTACACCAAAAAGGACATCGAACAGATGATCAATCATTCCACGTTCTTACAAGACATGGAACTCCTAATTCTACAAAGGTGACTAATGATGAGCCATTCCAAAATGAAGAGACTAGACGGTCCCATAGATCAGAAATGCCTAGAAGAGCCAACATAAGAGAGGACGAGGTCTAGGTAGGGGGGGAGTAGCTCCTCAAAGACCAAGGGTGGATCCAACCATAGATCTTAATGTGGCTGAGGAATGGTCAGGGAACTAGGCACTGCTCTAGAATCTTGACCCTCCCAAATCACGCCACACATCATTTCAAAGCTCGTTCAAAAATTCTCTGGGGATAGAGATCCTATTCAACATGTAGAGATCTTTGAGTTCCCACCGCGGGCTAGTCAGTTCAAACCCGAAGATAAGGTTAATTTCACAAGGCTCAAGAATGTGTTTGTGTCGAGCTTTGCCAGAAGTGGCAACAGATGGAGTCCTATGGCACAACTGCACAACATTAAACAAAAGGAAATGGAGTCAATGCGAGACTATGTGTCTTGACTAAAGCACTTAAATTCAAGGTGCAAACTATAGGAAAGGCTAACTGATGCTCAGTTATTGCCTTGCTTTCAGAGAGGAGTTAGAGACCACAAGATGCATGATTATTTGGTGTTAGCCCCGACCGGCTACTCTGGATACATGTTGTAAACTGGCAATTGAATATGAAGATAATATGCTGGAATTTCCACAACTAGAAGATGTCAAAATATCTTTGACAGCAACGACTTCGCGGGTTTCAAGTCACCAAGAGATTGGAACTCGAAGTAAGCAATTCGGGAACATGACTGTGGACGAACTTAGTAATGCAATACTGGAAAAATTAAAGGTAAAGGATGGAAGAGAAACATTTGGGCATGGGCATACCCATCTCTACCCCCATAGAGAATTGGTGTGGTGCTCTATGTGCAGATTGAATCACACTACCACAGAATGAATCACACTACCACAAAATGCCCACAGTTAAGAGCAAGGCCACTACTCTATTGTGCACATTGTGTAAACTTAGGGAATCATGACACCTCCATGTGTAGAAATCCAAGGTTCTAAACAATAGCACAATTTCCAGCACCTAAAGCTCCATTGGCCTTACCAGCACCACCCGTGCAAATTACTGCAACTACAGGACAACCAAACTCTTCCTATTTACCTATTTGGTTGCGATGGACCTCATTGAATCGTTGAATGTCCAAAAACAAGAAAGTGGTTCATACGCACCAACCCCAACAATTGACTGCTCCACCCAATGACATGCTAGTACTTACTTGTACTAAATGTGGGATTTGATCATTTGATCAAAGATTGTCCATATCGCGCAAGTGGTTCAACTTTCACTTCTAACCAAGCCACCATCCAGACCATTAGTGTGCAACCTGGAAATACCATGCCACACAGGAAAGGAGTATTTTTTATAATATCTTTCATTCTTGGAAGCTATGGAGTGGGCTAAATCTAGCCAATAACCCCTTTCCATTCTCTTATTAGACTTTGAAAAGCTTATGATAGAGTGGATTGGGACTTCTTGGAAGGCATGATGGTATAGATGGGTTTCTCCCAAGAGTGGATCTAGAGGGGTCTTTTGCATGTATAGGGAGTCCCATAGCGCAGTTTTGGCCTGCGACGGTGGTGAGCACTTTCAGATCTCCCAGTCCGTGAGGCAGGGATGCCCCTTAGCTCCACTACTTTACCTTATAGTAGCGGAGGCTATGACCAAGTTTCTTAGGGTTACTTCGAGGGTTTTAAGCCTTAGGCTACCTCTTCGCATAGAGGAAGAGTTACTGGACTCATAGCTAGCAAATGATTTTTGGAGGCTTGATAGGCATGCCTCTGTGCTTTCTACACTACCTTGGAGATGTTTTATTTGTTGGCAGCAAACAGCGCCACTGTTAATTGGCATAAATTTGTGGGATTTTGTACTAGTGGCTCTCCACATACACATTGAGGTTTGGATTTGGGGTTTACTTAGATATTGAGAGAGGATGGACTGCTAGATACCTTGGTTGTGAGGTTGGCATTGACACCTGCACAACAATTCTCTCTTGTGCTCATGAGCATCAAAATAAAACTTCAACATTAGAGTAGGAGGAAGCTTGATCTGGCCTCTAGAGCCTTGATAGATAACAAGGTGTTGCTTGCTGCTGGGTTTATCACATCATGCTAGGTTTTTCATAAGGGATGCATTGGACTGCTTTATCAACTTATTTGAAACTCTCTTTGGTCAAGATTAGATGGTAATGTACACACAAGGGTGAGAGTAGATTGGGACACCATTATCATGCCTAAGCAAGAGGGAAAATTAAACATTATTGACCTTGAGGTACAATGTAAGGCTTTACTTTGTAAGCTAGTTGTTAGAGGACTTCTTCGTGGAGAACTAAGCCTTAGAAGGAATTTCTCCTACACAGCAGATTACAAGGTGCATTCCAATAAGGGGAGGTGATTGGATTTACAACCCATGTTTTATCTTTTTGGATGTAGAGCACCAATCACCTTCTTTAGCCTTGGTGAGATCTCTTTGGGATTACATAAGGAGCTTCTTGGTTCATATTCCTACATGGTCAGTTTAGGAGGCGGCTAACATGTAGCCCTTTATGTGGAATGACATGATTTTGGATGAATACGGTATACCTCTTGGGGCAACCATGCATATCCAGTGGGCTACCTGGGCTACCTGGGTGACTCTTCTCCCCTAGAAAGAGGCTCACTGCATATGCTAGGTGACTCTTCTCCCCTTAGTGTTGGAAAGAGACTCATGAGCTTCATGATGGATGAGACAACACTTGTTGAGAGGCACTAGTTAGAGGATTATGCAGATGAATGCAACTATACCTAACCACTGGATCATAGGGAACTTCGTAGAATGGTGATTAAGGGTGTTTTTTGGGACAAGGTTACCTCTTCATGTCATGTGCCTTCCCAGTTTGGGTGAGGATGACGTACCAATTTTTTATTACTCCATTTAGGATAGATGGCTCTTGGGGAGAAGTCTTTGGTAGGATATCATTGAGGGTCTGATGGTCCAACTGATGAGAGCAATGGGAAAGGTAGGAAAGCACTTCTATATTGATCCCCCTCTTACAAACTCTTATAGCCTCTGGTTGTATGATGGGTGTCATGCACTGGTGGAAGCCCAATGATTGGGAGTGGAAGGATGCTTTAAACCCCATGGAAAGCATGCTCTTCTTTAGTTACACTGTGTAGAAGGAACCTTCACCTCTTCTGGCATATCTGGCATGCTTGGACATGTTGATAGACATACCTTCTCATCTTAGGTCAATACAACAATCTCTCTAGCTTCTCCAATGTACTATTGATACCCTGATGACTGCCGACGAGAGTTATGGGCATTATGAAGAAGTGCATGTCGCTTTTCCCTTCGTATGTAGTGACCCGATTTTGACTGAAAGGCCAATCTATACTGAGTTCAAAATTCCAAAGAATCCTCATACTGTCTTTATATTGTCGAAATCTTTTCCTTGTATTTCGAGCACGAGAGACTTGAAAATTTTGGATGGTGCCTTTACGACTTAGAGCATTGGCAACTAGGTTATTCTTACCAAGAATGTCTTCAATCGTACCTCCAAAATGTCTTCAATCCTACCTCCAAAATGTTGGAATATCTGACTCCATCTGACTTGTCTGTCACTCCATTGGACACTCGTGAAACCATTTAAGTAATTGATGAGCTGTCTTAACTATGAACTCTCTCTTGTAATGGAAAAGTTTCCAATGTTTGAGAGCTGTCATCACTCCCAATAACTCTTTGTCATACATAGAATAATTCTTTTCTACGTCTTTTCTACGCCACTAGGTGCCTTCCCTATTGGATCTACTCCACTGGGCGCCTTCCTTGTTGGAGGATTGCTCCTATGGTTAAATTATTGGCATCGGTAATCACCTCAAAAGGATCATCCCATGAAGCCAATTTGAGAACTGGAGACTCAGAGGCAACTTTCTTGATTGCATGGAATGCCTTGAGTGCCTTGCGGTAAACGGATAGTTTCTGATGACGCGTCTTCACGCTCTTGAGCAGATCTGTAAGATGTGTGGCAAGGTCGGAAAATTTATCCATGTGTAAATTGTATGCTTGACAGAGACCTCCAAAAGAGCAGATCTCCTGGAGCATTTTTTGGAACATCCATTCGAGAAATGCCAGTACCTTTTGAGGGTCGAGACTAATGCCCTCTACCTTTTGAGGGTCGAGACTAATCCCCTCTACCTTTTGAGGGTCGAGACTAATCCCCTCTACACTTATAATATATCCTAGATAATGAATTTCTTCTACTCCGGATTTGCTCTTTTTTGGGTTGATGTAGAGCTCATTGTCTTGCAATAGTTGCAAGACCTTTACAACATCTTCTCATGCTATTCTCTGCATAGCAGAAAAGATGAGTATATCATTTAAAAAGATGAACACATACTTTCCTATAAGCTCCACAAAAACCAGAGACATCATCTTGTTAAACGTCACTGGTGCATTGGTGAGGCCAAATGGCATCACCACAAACTCGTAGTGGCTACGTTAGTCCTAAAGGCTGTCTTTGGAATGTGACGTTAGTCCTAAAGGCTATCTTTGGAATGTGAGCCGTAAAGATTTGAACATGATGATAGCGACTCTTGAGATCTATCTTTGAAAAGAACTTTGCACCATTGAGTTGCTTAAGGATATACTCAATCATGGGCATTGGGTCCATGTTTTTCATTGTTGTGAGCTTATTGAGTGCCCTATAGTCCATGAATAAATGTGCGGACTTGTCTTTCTTTTGCACAAACAAGATAGGTGCAGCAAAGGGTGAGGATGAGGGCCGGATAAATCTAGCTCGGAGTAACTGGGAAAGCTGTTGCTCCAGTTCGCCCTCCAATGCCTTAGAAATGTGATAGGGGAACTTATTGGGTGGTTCTGTCATGGGGGGAACAACTCAATGTGATGATTCTGAGGGTGATTGGGTGGGAGATGCAGGCGAGAGATCATCCTAGCATAATGTCTTGAAATTGTGTGAGGAGACCATCCAACTTTTGCATCAATTGGATTGCTAGTTTAACAATAGATTGGTGGCTACAAACATAGATCAAAGCACATTCGATTCCTTTTTTGATGGCTGTTTGGGCCTGGATATGTGTGATGAGTGGAATATTGGGAATTCTCCTATCTCCATGAATCAAAACATGCTTAGAAACACCATCAACAATAGTGAAAGTGTCCTGCCTCCAATCAGGAATGGGTGCATAATCCCTAAACCACTGAATGCCGAGAATCATATCACTCCCCAAAAGAGGTGAGACAATGAAGTCTTGTTGGAATGTGGCCTTTTGAACCTTGAATTCAAAATGTCGAGCCTTATGGGAAATGTGAGTGCGAAGACTGGGTGTGAATCTGTCTACGTCCAATGATGGTGTACAAGTGTACAACTCATCTTTTTAGCCAACTAAGGAGAAATGGCATCCTTAGAACTGCCCATATTGAAGAGGACAATGAATTGTTGTCCCTTTGTTGTGCCATAGGCACGAATGAGGGCTTTCTTTTGCCCCTCAACCTCACCCTCCTGCTTATCATCAAATACCACTGTGGGTATTATGTTTAAGGTGGGTAAGAATTGGATGGTGTTAGTGTGGCCAATGTTGGAGGTGTAGATGCAGTTGTAGCGGTGGCTAATATGGAGGAAGAGGTCTTGGAGGGTTGTGCATCGTGCCACTTGGTACAATCTTTCTTACCATGCCCCACGGTGTGGCAAAAGAAACATCTATTCTCCTCCCTGTACCATGTTTACTCTTCTGGTTGGAGATATCCACCAATAATGCCCTCCTTGGCCTTTTTCTGAGGTGTTTTTTAAGGCTGGAATTCGTTATCTTTCTTGCCTCTTGAGGTGCTATGGGAATCTTTCTTGGTATCTTTACTATTGTGAGCTCCCTTCCCTGATTGGGATGATGACTATTGGGTGGTGGATGACTGTTGTTGGGGCTTACCTGGATCTGCTTGGGCTTACCTCTATTCAGCATCATTTCCTGATTCTGAGCAAGAGTAAGAGCCCTGTCATGTGATTGTGGCTCAAAATTACGCATGATAAACCTAATGTTAGTATCAAACCCTCTAATGAACTGTTTTCTCCCTTGAATAACTCTTCAATGACCACTATGCAAACCCAGAACTGAGGGATGCACATATGCTGGTGAAGAGGATCTTCGTCATCGTGGAGGCCTTTGGACTGCAGCACAGTAAAGTGCTGAATGCTAAAATTATGCACAAGAGGCCGGATGCTCTAGGCACACATTACTTCTCTTGGAATGCTTGTAGACTGATTTGTGTAGAATGATTTATGCTATGGGCTAGGTGCATGCTTGTATATGAATTTTACTATACTGGTCGGTTCACTCTAATGTTGTCGACCTGTTTATTGGACAAGAAAATGCTATTTTAATAGCATTAAATGTTGCGCCAACTATTGCTTGTAACCCTTTTATGTTGGCGAACTACTATATATGGAGGCTTCTACGGGCTGACTGCTACCCATGCCATCCATGGTGCTTACAAGGTGGCATAGGGTTCTTAGACCCATGTGCCAGGCAGCCCCCATGATGGGGTGCCTTCTGGGCTAGCCCATGTTCATATGTCCCTACGATGCTTGCTAATGCAGTACCTAATGCTAGGGTTGACCTTTACAGGTACCTATCCGATGAATTCTCCAAGTGGCTAGTAATAGGACTGACACACGTAGACGCTCTATGGATTTGGAGACTGACCTACGTAGTTCGTGCCACCACTCAATGTGGGGGTGGGTTTGAGGACTTGGGGAGGCATTGGATAATCCTGGGATGGTCCATTGGAAATCTCCAAGGTTAACGGCTTGTAAAACAGTTTGTTGACGTGACCATTGCCTTAGGGCATGGGCCCTCGGATCGGGGGCACCTTGGCCGTTGTAGGGTGAATGTTGGCGCTGATGGAAGGAGGAGGGGAGGGCTATCAATGTGGCGAGGACAAGGTGGGGGCTCCACACTTGGCATTGGGGCTATTGGGGTGCCAGATGCCCTACGTGTGCAGTGCGGCTATGAAGGCCAATGCTGGCAAGGTGTCCCATCTCGCAACAGATGAAGCACTGGCCTAGGAACCTGGAGAATGTTAAAAAGCAAGTGATGAAGGATGCAACTATTTGGGCATTAAGGGGGAGCATGTAACCTGAGAGGTTGATTTATGTGTTAAGGCCTAAAAGGGTCTTTGTTCAAAGGTTAATTGGTGAGATGAAAGTAAGAAATGATGTAAAAGGAGTAGATTCCTGAGTGATGTTTGGGATGTGAGGTGTTGTGTGTAGAGAGCCACATGGGTTGAGTGAGACAATCATGGAGGAGATTGAGGGATGTACTTGGTCTCATGTGATGTATCTTCTTTGGCTATTTAAACAACCCCAAGTAATGCAAATGGTGTATGGAATTTAGCAATGAGATTAGCCCTTTTATTTTGAATGGTATTGAGTAATTAAGTATGCTATTAATTGTCTTAATTAATCATGGAGTTCATGCTGTCTTTTGATCCACCCTAGCGCACTTAGAATCTCAAGTTGGTTATTGGGGAAAGAATTTTAGTGAAGAAGATTTTCAACAATTCCCCGTCCCTCACTGGAGAGAAGCAAATGCTTCTTGAGTGTTTTGGGTCCATATAAAACATTGGTGTGCTTGTACTAGCGCTTGGCTTGCCCTCTCACAGAGTGGGAATGCTGAAAATGGAGATTTGGCACCAGAGGACACTCCTGAGTACGAAATCAAGTAGTTTGAGCGTGTCAGGATTAACTCGCTAGTCACAAATAGGCATGTAGGCCGCTCGGAATAGCATGAAAATTTTAAAAAAAAATCAGAACCTGAAATGAATGTTGCACAGCTCACCTAACACGCGGCATACCTCCCACAGTGTTGTCCACAAAGTCCATTCAGTTTAGCCTGTTGTGATGTTTCAGCCGTACACAGGGCCTCCAGATTGACTGCGTGCATGGAGAGGTGGAATTAGACATTTTTATGATGTTGATCACATATATGTGCTCGAATTTGCAAATGGATAAGTGTAGCTTGTTTTATGTGAGGAAAAATGGTTCAGAGGGTGCCCATAGGGTTAGGCCTTGGGCACTTGGTAAAAAAATGTCCACCTATTTTAAATGAATGTGAACTTGCAAAGGGTATAATCATTACAAAGCATTTTAGTATAACTAATACAAGAGTTTTTGAGTGCACTTACCACATGTTCATAGGCCACAAAACACGTCAAAATATAGGGCAATTGCATGGCTCACGGGTAGGCATCCCAAGCCCATGAACTGGACATTCATTGTAGGCAAACACACAATTACAGTTCATGCAAAAACATTTTCAAGCATGTACACATGTGTGCATGTGCACTTTGTTATGAGAAAATCGCCACGATATGGAATAAGTACTACGCTGGCATTTCTAGGCACAAACCTAGCATGTCGAAAAGCACGGAACTAGGATCCCAAGAACTCGCTCCACAAACTGGCCATAAAATGCACAAAAAATTAGGATCTCGGGATGCTCAAATCCACAAATTGGCCATAAATAGGCACGAGAAATTGGGATCCCCAACGCTCGGATCCATAACCTGGCCACACAGGCACAAGAAATCAGAGAGAAACATTTAGGTGGCCAAATGGTGATAGCCGTTGTCGATATGGCAGGATTTTCTTGAGCTGCAATAGCAAAGATATTGTGCTCACATCCCTAGTAGCTCCTCCTCTCAAGGGTCATGGCACAGTTAAATCTAGCGCAACACCAATGTTGTAATCTTCTCGACCACCTTCATCCCAGTGTGCATGCCATGACAAAGCTCAAGAGAGAGAAAGACAATGCTCAGATTGTTGTGTGACTCAATGATTAGTTTGATTGTGATAAATTTAAGCTTCACCAAGTACAATGCTTTTATAGGCTTAGAGCCTTACGTTTTGACTCAGTCACACACATTGATACAGTGACACATGCCACATGCTGATACAGTGACACATTGATACAGTGACACATTGATACAGTGACACATTGATACAGTGACACATGCCACATGCCACATGAGTTGACATCAATGCTTACTACATACACCATAGCTGCAAAATCTAAGACCATAGCAAAAAGCTCCCCCATCCTCGTAACTTTCTAGGTGCAATAGTTTGCACTCATGCAAGAGGTGTGGGAATGCCATGCGAATGGAACCTTTTATGTGATCAAGGCTCTTACACACACAATTTATTACATCTCATTGTTGGGGTCAACCTGGGAAGAGAACCCTTGACCCACACACAAACTAATTAGAAAGCCCAATCATAGACTTAGAAAGACCATGTAGTGCTATAGTGGATGCCATTTCTTATTCAATCTCTTCTTGTTCTTCTGCTGGGTTATCTTCTGTTACAAGATGGGTATGATGCTTTTCTTGTTCCTATTCCATTTTCTTGAAGCATGAAGCTTCTTTATGCCCAAGTCTCTTATAGTAGTGACACCAGACCTTGCTTTCTTATTAGGGCTCTGTTAAGCTTTAGACTATTGTTATCTTTCTTCTTCAGTCTTCTATTTTCTTCGATAATCATAGTCTCTATATCCTCATAAGATGTATCTTGGGCAAGTCGAATAACATAAAAGATCAGAAAAAAACGTGATACCTTCTGTATACTCTTAAGAAGCACAACTACCTTGTCATCATCATCAACAACTCCTAAGATGTAGAGGAGTTGTGTGATTGATCCAATATTGCCAATGTCATGTGCATGACATGGACATGCTAATCTCATTGCTAATCTTTGAAAGGCAACATGAACGCATATGAATTAGGGCACTAGCCAGGCTTAAGAGTATGCAGAAGAACCTTGGAAAGACAAAAGGGCTATTGGCCTTTAGCTATTGGTGTTGGCTGACACAGATTTTGGTAGTATCTTTCTCTCTTCTTTCTATCTTTGCTTTTGCGTTGTGCATCTATGTGTTTCTATGAAAGGTGTTTAGGGCTCAAAGAAGAGACAGAGCTTTCGTGCATGTGAAATTGGTATTAGAGCTTGAGGTTCAACAATGCTAAACACTGATGGTAGATGAAGGTGCACAATCCAAGGAGAGTAATGCAACATGTATTAGAGCTTGAGGTTCAACAATGCTAAACACTGATGGTGTCCTAGATGAAGGTGCACAATCCAAGGAGAGTAATGCAACATGTGTCAAGGCCTTCCGAAGTTGGTTCGTGTCAGGCAAACCCAATGGGAGCGTTTCATGAGAGTCAGTAGCCATTTGGGGTTGCCCGAGAGGTTCTTATGGAGTACTCCAAGGGATGAGATTCATCCAAGGGGTGGAGCCACGGATGCTCGGGACTAGTCTTCAAGAAGAAGTATTCATGTTTGTGTTTAAGGACATGGCAAGAAGGAAAGGGGACAAAGTGGAACAAAGGCACACATCTGGTATCAGGTTTGGGGGAGTCAAAGACCTAAGGCAAGGTTTTCAATGAAGAGGTTGCCAGCAAGGGAAGGATGACCGTGTGGGAGACCATATGTGGAGTCGGAATGATGATAGTCATCCATTGTCAAAAGTTGGAATCCCATCATCAAGTTTAGCAGAAGGGGATATCATGTGCATGACATGTACATGATAATATCATTGCTAATCTTTGAAAGACAGCAGAAACATAGATGAATTAGGGCACTAGCCAAGCTCAAGAAAGAGTATGTAGAAGAACCCTAGAACAACGAGGGCTGCTGGCCTATTGCTATTGGTGTTGGTCGACACAGGTTTTGGCAGGCAGGTTGGGTGAGTTTTGCTGTTGGCCGACAGCAAAACTCACCCACCAGGTAGGTTGGGTGAGTTTTGCTATTGGCCGACAGGACCTAGCCGACAGCAAGTCGGCTAGGTCCTGTGCTTGTGGAGAGCCTATAAAAAGGCTAAGCCAAGATCTAGTTATTAATTCATTGCTTTATGGGCTGGATCATAGATAGAGACTCTTTGGGGTCAAGACCACCTTTTCATGGCATGCCAATGGCTGCCCAAGAACATGTACCTTTTTGTACTATATTGAATATACAACTCTCTCCCTCCCTCCCTCCCTCTCTCTCTCTCTCTCTCTCTCTCTCTCTCTCTCTCTCTCTCTCTCTCTCTCTCTTTGCTTTTGTGCTGTGCATCTTATGTGTTCATGTGAAAGGTGTTTAGGGATGAAAGAAGACACAGATTCCGTGCATGTGATAGCCTAGGTGTTTACTGAGTTCATCACTCTCATGCATCTGTAGATTAGTTGCAACTCAAAGAAAGCGATTTTTAAAAATAAGTTTGAGATTTTAGCACTGGTACTGAAAACAAATCAAGTTTTTCCCAAGGCTCGGTAGGTGATCTAGATCAGAATAATGTGATGCAAATAGTCATCACCCAATCCAAGGGAATGATGGCATATGCCCTCTCGACAGATTGCTATGACAAGAGGTGATTTGACATACACTAATTGTGTCATAAGGCTCTTGAGCCTATTTACAACACTAAATAGATCCTATTGTAATCTGGTCTCTTCTTCATAGGTTGCATGAGCATCATCGGAGAAAGCGGTTGCCTTAGTAGTGCTCTTCACCAAACCCCACAAATTTTCCTTTATCAAATGAAACTTTATTGTCATTTGCTAAGTGTGGAAACCTTGGCCATAAAACTTGTCTATGAACATGTGAGAGCTCATAGTTGCATAGAAGATACAAGATTTTCACTTCATGTCTCAAAAATTAGGGTTTTCTAAATTTAGGGTTTTTCAAAAGTTAGAGCTTTTTGAAAACGATGCTATAGGAACCTATAGCAGCACTCTAATGCTCGATTTATGTCTTCAATTTTGAAAAATGATGGGGGATTCAAGATAAATGCTCTAACTAAGCAAGATTTGCAAAAATTTTGAAAAGCCCCAATTTTTAAACTCTTGCACATACTCCCATTAGGTGAATTTTATTAGATTTTTGGAATGCCCCAAAATCGACAAATGTGAAATGTCTTCAAGGTACAGTCGTGTGTCGGTGGACCTTAGAAGATAGTTGTTGATTAGATAGTTCATGGTGATCCTTTTGAGAGGCATACAATTGATGATGTGGGCCTTTGATATGCAACAACACGTTGCTAATGAAGGCAATGAACATGCGGGTAGCAACAATGAGAAGGCAACACACATGGTAGTGGAAGGTGGTGCACACAACAACGTTGAGAGCAGCGGTGGTGGGTATAATAGGCTGCATCAATCAGGGTGGCTCTTGGCAGTTGTAGTGGGGCCAGGTGGTGCTGAGCAGGGTGTAACTTTGAGAGGCGCCAAGCACTAGCTGTGCTGACTGTGAGGTGACAACTATGCACAGTAGTTGTTGAAGTCAGGTAGCTACAGGTCGATTAGGTTCATTTGCTCTAATACCATTTTGAATTGTATGGTAGAGCTGCAGCTATGTAGAATCTATGGTGACGTGATAATTAAGCATTACAACATGACAAGTATTCATGTAAGACTTCCAACTCTTTAAGTGCATGATTGACCTGCATATTGCAAAGCATGCATATATAGGGGCTCTTCTAATGTGCAATGCGTGATCCATGGTGCTGTAATCTAAGGTTGTATGCATACCCCCACCATCAGCTAACGATTCCAAAAGTCGGACACAACCTTTTCATATTTGCATCAGATGACCTCATTTGACACTAATCCAGGGTTGCATTAGGCCCAACTTTCCGTTGTATACACTATCATGATGTTCTACCATCAGATAGTCCCATTAAGGACAAGGATATTACAATCTTGGCGGCATGTGGTTGCATCCTTAGCTGACCACTTCATACATGTCACTAACTTCCCTTCTGGAGATAATTAATTTTACGTCCCTACTTAGCTCAAGCTCCTTAGTGGACAGTGGCTCACATCATCCACTTCATGCAAGTCAATGTGGATAGCACTGAACCACATTGAACATGTTTGAGAAGGTGCAATGGCTACTTGGATGCCTTTAGATGTGCCACAATACCAAGGACTTTCCTTCTATCTTAATTGCTCCACACTCTCAGTCTTCCAATCCCACCATCAAAGACTGGAAGGCTTGAAGGTCGAGTATAATCTAAGATGGATCTTACAACATTGAGGACCGGCTCCACATGGAGAATTATTGTGGCGAAAGTGCTCTTAACAGTTTCTTTGTCCCAAAAAAATGCTTCATCCATTCCATGCAACAACAACTCCACATGGAGTGTGATTGATGAGATTGCTCATTACTGTTTTCTAGTCCTGAGTAAATGCTTTGTGTAGCCCATCCAGCCATGCCATGTTATCCTAGCTCCAGCAACATTATAGTTAATACATACATTAGCTCCACCCTTTTAGATTAAGGAATCACACCATCTTTCCACCCTATGTGTATACCCACCCCAATGTATATAAATCTCCTGATGAACAAGTTCTATCAAAGAACCTCTTCTCACATGCCAAAGCTATAGCATCTCTTGTCTCTAGAAACATTGACAAGGCCAATGTGCATCAAGAATCCACCTAAAGAAACCAGCAGTAAATAATGTCATGTGAGAAGTCATATAACAAATGTACTAATTAGTCATGCAAAAAATCATCCAATAATTGTTGTAAAGCTTGGGTAAAACATACAAGTGAGCCAAAGGTATCCTAGAAATTAGGTAGTGGGGTGACTTGGTGTTTTTCACACCATCGTCCCCTTCAATTGTAGAACCCAAGGTATATTCATTAGTCCAACCATAGGATCAGGTACTTGAGTCCCTCCCATCAAGGGGCCGCTCGGGCCGCTGAACTCCCCTTTATCGAAGATACTTCTAGCCTCTCGAAGAACCTATCCCACTAGTTGGTCTACACTCTTAGTCATTTGATAGAGTGATCCACCTCAGTTTGCTTCGGGGGCTACAATATTGACTATTGTCTTTAGACTTTACACAAGGGTAGAATTAGGGTCATAACACAAGGTGAGAACCATGCTCATGCACATACATCTAACTCAACATAATACACATCTTATAAAGACTAAGATTCAACAAACTTATGTGTATGTCATTACTTCTAGCTTTGAGTATCCTTTGTTTATGCATATGGATTTTTTTTTCTCATTAAAAAAAAGGCTATACGGATTTCAATATCAGATTCTCAAGTATGCCAATAACCATGAACACACATACATGAACTGTGTATATGTACATGAAGGCATGCACTGATTTTCATATCTCAGATAATTATCAATCTAAGAAAGCATAGATTTTTTATTAAGGAAATATATGATGCATCTTAGAATGCCAAAAGAAATAGAGCTAATCGCCTAGATATACATAATGATGCATTTGTGTACCCAATCTCAAGTATCTTAATAGCTGTGTGATCCTTTCTCATGTTGTTTTGCAACAACTAAATTACTGGTGTACATCCACTCCAGAATAGTAAAGTTCTGTCAGCTTCATGCTTCTCTTTCTCCTCTCCAAATATATACAATCAAAGATCCTCAGTGATCATTTATGCTAAAATAGGTATAGAAAAACCAAGAGTCTTAACCATCACTTAGTAGGTTCAAATAAGGTCTTTAAGAAGAGATTATTGCCTTTCATGAAATATACTATCACACATCTTAATGTAAAGCTTCAAGAAGTTCCATACATACATGCCCATTTTATTTGGGTGTGTTCACACCTCCATTACCTCTTTCCCTCATCCTTAACCTTGTACATCATATATTTCAACACATGGCTCCTCCCATAGCTTACAAGAGAAGCCCATAGTAAACTCCCTAGAGTGTCATGCAACACCCCATGTGCCAGCATCTTATAAAAAGGTGGTTTACCAAAACTAGAATTCATCACCTTGTTAATGCAACCCTTTGCATGCATAGCCTTCTTGTTATGCATCCGTTTAACCATAACCTTCTTGTTGCAAAACTTCACACTATCTTGCTCATTGTGCTAGTTGTTGCACCAACTACTACAACAATGCTCTGCACTATCTTGCTCATCAACTTCCGTTTTTGATAATGTTGCTTTGTGCTTGTTGCACCAACAATAGTTCTTTCACTAGTGTTGCACCAACAATAGTTCTTTCACTAGTGCCGCCTATCTAGAGCACAATAGGGATTTTAGCATCGATTTCTTCATCTCAGAAGTTTGGGCAAGAATCATCAATATGTCGATTTCTTCATCTCAGGAGTTTGGGCAAGAATCATCAATATGTCTATTTCTTTTATAGCATTTGAGAGAGAGAGAGAGAGAGAGAGAGAGAGAGAGAGAGAGAGAGAGAGAGAGGACAATAGAGTATCTATTGTATTGTATTATATGAGAGAGAGAGAGAGAGAGCGAGAGAGGAACTTATATTTTCTACTAAGAAATAAAGAAATAGAGCGTGCACGTGCGTGAGAGAGAGAGAGAGAGAGAGAGAGAGAGAGAGAGAGAGAGAGAGAGAGAGAGAGAGAGAGAGAGAGAGAGAGAGAGTCTATTGTATTGTATTATATGAGAGATAGATAGAGCGAGAGAGGAACTTATAGTATCTACCAAGAAATAGAGAAATGGAGCATGCGAGAGAGAGAGAGAGAGAGAGAGAGAGAGAGAGAGAGAGAGAGAGAGAGAGAGAGAGAGGATAATTGAATATCACGGGAGTGAGATTTTTTAGAATATTTTATCATGGGACTGAATCCAATTAATTATGTGTGATGCATGGTTCATGTGTGAAGCATGGTAGTGAATGATTTCCATTTGTTAGAATTATTTGTGTGAGTGATTCCAAAGTAATTGTGATCTAACATTATGGACTATGTTGAGTATAGATCATGAGTTCGGGGGACAACCAAGGTGGACATTAGACGAGATTATCTAGCCGAGCACATGTTTGCTAAATATTTGATTTTGTATGATTTGGCCTATTGTACATATGTTGGGCAATGTTTATTTTTTATGAGATGTCTCATGTTACATTAGTGCATTCTATGCTTTTTGACATTCTCCAATTTGACTTGTATGGCTGAATGGTGTGCAACATTCTCAATGACAACATGAACACAAAAGTAAATGAGAATTCTCATTATGGAGACTATTCTAATGGGATGAGGTTGTCCCAAGTTCACACAACTGATGGATTATGTAATTTGCAATTCACAATATGTTGCTTCAGGTGAACTAAATTAATCCATATACACACTTAGGCTTCATCATAAAATGGCATCTTTCTACATACTAGCACCCTTTGGGGGTTCACTATGTAAAACACTGGTATATCATCTGTGTTTAAGGGGTATGTTTAAAATCCCTTATCAAATTTTAAAGTTTAAAATGGAGCTTTTTTCTATAAAATCTTATAATTTTTTCCAAAATCAAATTAAAAACCCCCTTATGTGAATATAATTTTATAAATTTATCCCAAAAAATGACATAAATAATACCTTTTGTTGAACTCACATGATACTTTTACATATTGTTTAGTGAACCCCCTAAGCCAGCACCTACACCTCTAGTGCAAGGTGTGTATCTAATTGCACCTATGGATTTTGCTCCTTCTCAAGTTCCATGGGTAATGCACTTACCTCATCTCCTTCTACTCTAGGTGCGACCAACCAAAGTGTCCCAGGACTATCTAGGAAAAGAAAGGAAACCAAGTAGTGGTCTAGTGCTTGAGTATAAACTCAACTAGATTTTTTATACTGAAAAATGGCTTTCTCTAAATAAAGGAAACTTAAAAGCCAAACACTGGGTTACTTAGGCTAAGGATCTTAACTCCACATGTGGGGAAGATCTCTCAGACAACTAGGGTAGAAGAAAGTGGGATAACTTAAGAAAAACTTACATTAAAGAGAAGGCAAATGAACCATGCATTGGTCGTGAGCCATTAAAGAACACAAAAAGCAACCACATACATTGGAACTTGGTGTAGCTCCACATTTTGAAGATCTGCCAGCTATTCTTGTGCATACTAAACACATGTTCTATATGCACTCTCCCTTGTGAGAGTTGATGATAATAAATAGTTGCCAATTTCCTCCATGTGGTCATGCATCTCTAAATGGAGTGATGAGATGGGCACAAGCACCATAGCTAGAATCCGCTAGAAAATATGGGCAAACACAAGTGGTTCCTAAGTACATCATAGGTCCTTGGAGAACCATTCCATCGTTCATTTTTCTATAAATTGATGAAGCCTTCCAATGAACGAGTTCCTCTTGGAGCTATGAAAAAAACATCACATAGACGTTTGCGTGCATCAGGAATTCCTTGCAACAAAACCAAGTGGAAGTGATGCCTACACCAGTATTGTGGAGGGATGTCTCTTTGGCTTTCTTGCAAGTTTGATGTGAGTGCCATCTATGGCTCCACATACATTAGTAGGAAACAAGGTGAGGGTTTGGAAATTGGATATGATTTTACGAAGCATTTCACCTTGTGAAATTGAAATGTAACTCTCTCTAATTGGATATGATTTTACGAAGCATTTCACCTTGTGAAATTGAAATGTAACTCTCTCTAATTTGAATGCAAGTGTTGACACAATTAAGTGACAATATTTTCGTATAGTTGACTCACCAAACACTGAAAGGATCAATAGTATGACATATTGTGGAATTGAAATGTAACTCTCTCTAATTTGAATGCAAGAGTTAACACAATTAAATGACAGTATTTTCTTACATCAAACACTGAAAGTATCAAAATATGATGTATTGAGTTGTTGTTTGTGAGCAAGGTGGAGCAATGTGAAGGTGGTTTGCATGAACGACCGAACCTCATGAAGAAGGAGTTGGACTGCATTGTAGGAAACCTAAAATTATTATGATATAAATCATTGCAAAAGTAGACATCTCAAAGCCAAATGTCTTGTTGCACCTCATTCCAAAATGTGTGCTGCATTGGAAAAACCCAACATTCACATAAGAAAAGAGAGGATAAGTAAGAATTCAGAAGATGAGGGAAGGATTAGGCTATTAGCGAAATCAAGGTAGAATTTTCTAGGATCAAAGTTGATCTAGATGAAATTCATGGATACTAAATTGTGTATCATCATCAAAGACAATGAAAGAAAAATAAATAGACTAATAGGATCCATTAATAGAAGGAGAAGGGTAGATTGGTAGGCTCCACAAGAAGAGAGAGTTGATAAAGATGTTGCCTTTACTTAATTTTATAAGGGTGGATGGGGAAAGATCCTTGTGGCTAGGCTCGATAAGAAGAGAGTTAATAAAAATGTTTCCTTCATTTAAGTATAAGTCTTTTTTTTCGGGGGCCCGGGGGGGGATGGAGGAGAACTGTAATGTTTAAAAATTGGAATGGGATGTAGGCATGTTGAGGATATAACCTTTAGAGCCTCCATGCTAGCAAACCACAGAGAACTGTAATGTTTAAAAATTGGAACAAGATGTAGGCATGGAGAGGATACAAATTTTGGGGCCTCCACAACAACAAACCAATGGAACCTAGAATAGCCACTCATAGCTGTTGAAACTACTGCATGTGTGTGAGCATGAAGGCGATATTTCCACTGCCAAAATTTCCCCCTTCCCATGAATCCATAAAGATGAATGAGTTTTTTTGTCTTAGGCAATGCAGCTTAACTCTTGAGGACTACTATTCCAAATTTATCACTCTTCGGAAGTATGGCCCAGCTATGACTACTTCCCAGCAAGTGGCTCATTTCTGCCAAAGATTAAATGAACCCTTAGATTCCCGCCTTGAAGCAATGAGGCCAAGCACATTACAGGATGCTCTCATACAAGCAAAGCCCCTTGTGAAAGAAATGAGGACTGACAAACCTAAGCATCAAAAGAGATCTTACCCTGAGGCAAATCCTAAAGATCAACCCTACAAGAAACCCCAACAGAATTTCCCCTACTACAATAGAGGGCGACAAGGCAACTCTTTTGTCCCCCGCTCGTATGCTGCTTCTTCCAGAGAAGGCCCTCTGTGTTTTGAGTACAATGAGCCGGGACACTTTAGGACCAACTGTCCCAAGATGGCAACATCATTTCCCCAAGGTGCCAGAGGAAATCAAGGCCATGGAATCCCTATCCACCAAGGTGCAAGAGGAGGTGGGTGTGGCAGAGGCCGCGGAGGAGCAGTTGCTAGGACCGCTTGTATTATAAGTGAAGAACCGACCTTGCAAATGGTTGAAGAAGAGCGCGCCACCGTCCATGCGGCAGTAGAACACCAAGGTCCAAATAAACAATTTGGTGTAATCCAAACCCCAGCCACTCATCACGGTAAGCCATTTTAGCTTAAAATTGATTGTGGCAGTACCCATTCATTTCTTTCTCCTAGGTGTTTGCAAAAATTAAACTTGGGTCAAAAAACAACTAGAAGAATGACTGTAGAGTTAGCCAGTGGGAAAGAAGTAGTATCTCGCCACTCTATAGGAAACCTTGATTTTGAGCTGGGTAATGAGCAAACTCATGGCCACTTTAGAGTCTTGCCATTAGGAATTTATGATGGAATCCTTGGGATGGATTGGTTAATTGCAAACAAAGCTAGCATTCATTGTAACCAGGGGAGTATCACTTTTGAAAATGAGCATATCCAAGTAATATCTGTTCAGGGGATAACAGGAAAACCTAAATCTAGGGTAGTCAAGGCAAAACATCTTCTCAAGGGAACACGTAAGGGTCAGCAAGTTTTCTTAGTCAAGCTCAACAAATCCATTGAACCTAGTAAGGAGACAGAACCCTCTTGGCTCCAAGAATTCTCTGACATCTTCCCTGACGAGCTTACAGGGCTACCACCTCCTCGAGAAGTCAATCATGAAATTGAGGTGATCCCTGGGGCTCAACCCATCTCAAAAACGCCCTATAAAATATCCCTTCCTGAAGCCATTGAACTTAAAGAGCAACTTTCCCAACTCATTGAGCAAGGATTCGTATGCCCCAGTAGCTCTCCTTCGCGGGCACCTGTCCTTTTCCAAAGAAAGAAGGACGGAACTCTCCGCCTTTGCATAGATTATCGAGGGCTAAATCAAGTCACTGTCAAGAATAAGTATCCTATCCCTCGCATCGACAAACTTCTTGACAGGCTTCATGGGGCCAAAGTCTTCTCAAAAATAGATTTGAGGTCTGGTTACTATCAGATCAAAGTTAAGGAAGCAGATATACCCAAGACAACCTTCAATACCCGTTATGGCCACTATGAGTTTATTGTAATGTCATTCGAGTTTACCAATACTCCTGCAACCTTCAACCGCCTAATGCAAGATATATTCCATCCTTACTTGGATGAATTTCTGCTTGTTTTCTTTGATGACATCTTAATCTACTCCAAATCAATGGAAGAGCATGAGGAGCATGTGCGTAGAGTTCAACCCTTGGATATTCCCCAAATGAAGTGGGAGTGCATTAGTATGGATTTTGTCACAAGTCTCCCCATTGTTCAAGGAGGATATGACTCCATTCTGATAGTAGTGGACTTACTTATCAAAGTAGCTCACCTTATACCAGCAGCAAAGAAGACCTTCAAAGCTTTTGATGTTGCTCGAATATTCATCAAGGAAGTCCTCAAACTTCATGGTCTCCCAAAAAGGATAGTAAGTGACCGCGATTCTGACTTCACTTCAAGGTTTTGGCAATCCTTATTTCAAGCCCTGGGAACTCAACTTTGCTTTAGCACAGCTTATCATCCAGAGACCGATGGCCAGACTGAGAGAGTCAATCAAGTAATTGAAGACATTCTCAGAGCATATTGTGGACGGGAACCAAGAAGGTGGATTCAATACCTTCCTCTGGTAGAATTTGCCTACAATGCATCTTATCATCTGAGCATAGGAATGTCACCATTCAAAGCACTCTATGGGCAAGAATGCTTGTCTCCTCTAAATTTCTATGATCCGACCATAAGAGTTGAGGCATCCAGGAAAATGCTCGAAGAGATGGAGGAACTAACCAAGGCAATCCAAAAGGATATTAAAGCTGCCCAAGATCGACAAAAACATTATGCTGACACCAAGAGGTCTGAAAGGATCTTCAAGGAAGGAGATAGAGTTCTTCTACGAGTGCGACCCAAACGAAGTTCTCTATCACTTGGGAAATATAAGAAGCTCAGCCCTAGGTATTGTGGCCCCTATACAGTTATCAAGTGTCTAGGTAAAAGTGCCTATAAACTCCAACTCCCAAGTCCACAATGTATTTCATGTAAGTTTGTTAAAACCTTATGTACCCAGTCTCGATCTAATCCCTACTCAAGGAGTCCTTGAATTACAGCCCAGTAGCATCATAGATTCTAGGGAAAGGCAACTCTGAAATAGAACTCTTGTAGAACATCTAGTACAGTGGAAAGATTACCCTTAAGAGGATGCAACTTGGGAAGATGAAGCTACACTCTTAAAGGATTATCCCCAATTCATGACAAGATGACGACATCTTGATTTCTTTAAGGGGGGAAGGATGTAACATACCCATCTTCACTAATAAAGAAATGTCCATGTAATAGAGTTTTTATGGTATAAAAATCAATGATTTTATTAAATGAGTCATTTCTACTTAGAATCTTTAAATTTTGAGCCCAAATTTGGAATTTGCGCGTGATTTTACCCTAATATAGGATTTTACAGCATCCAAAACGGACACCGGATCAAGCTTACACGCAAATTTCAGTCATTTTTAGTTAAAAAGTGACGACCTTTAAACCTTAATAAATGCACGACCGGGCGTCCGATTGACGAACGGTCTGAACCCCAACAACCAGGAGAACCTCCTGGACAAAAAAAAAAGTCCCCCGGGGCGGTCCGGCGGCACGCAAATCAAGATCGGCATCCCAAATTTGGGGACCCTGTCCCAAAAATTTAGACCGTACACACTTACTAGGGTGCCCGTATGATGGCTGCACAAGAACCAAAGGACGGTCGCCCACTGTGTGGTCCACACGTACCGCTATGTGGACACCCATGCTGCCCCTGACCACACAAGGTACATGCATACCACTCCTTTCCTTGTTAACCGACACCATACCTTTCCCCCAAAGCCATGCAGGCCACTAATCCACAGCCTTTACTGGTACACCGTCCTTTCATCCTTGCTTTGCGCAGCGCTCGTACCCGTACCCCCATAGTTATATAAATCCCCGTGCTCCATGGGCAACACACATTTCTGCGTAGCGTATGCTCTGTTGTGCCGCCGTCCGTACCGTCGTCTGTCCCTGTGCAGTGTACTTGTTGTAGTGCAGCCGCCCCTTGCAACCACCCCTCTCACACCCCCTCATTTGCCTCTTTTCAGATAAGGCAATTTTCCTCTATCTCCCTCTTGCTAGGAGGCAGTGTCCTTAACTCTTCTCCCCCCCCATGTGAAGAGACTTACAATAGCCCTCAGCCCTACTCCCCTTTTGCAAAACGTTTTTGTCTTAAGGACATCTCACAATCCCCCCCCTCCATTTGCGTGGACTTTAGTAAGAGGTTTTAGCCTTAAGAGAGGGTTCATGCGCTACGGTCTTTTGCTCATACGGTGAGCAAACGATCTCAGAATTGAGATCTGACTGAAGCGTTTCGACCACGACAGAGAGCCCTACAAGACGACGTCCAAGATGGCCCCTTTCTGAAAACGTCAGAATATTGCCTCGGGAGGAGCGCGCAATAACGAGATTAGGGAAGATGCTCCCAATGTGGCTCCAACCCTCCCTTTACAAGCTCCTCAAGGAAATGGTGGCCAAGTTAGATTGGTTATCTTTTAAAGAAGAGTTTTTTTTAAATTAGTACTAATAAATGTGTATCTTTTCCTTTTAAAATAATGACATAAAATTGTATGAAGTTACGAATTATGTGATGCAGTATTCAATAAATTGCATTGAAATTGTTATCTTTAAATAGTGCAAGTTTTTCCTGGCTTCGACGCTAACTCCGTTCCGTGCTTGTGTAACCGGGCGGCTTCGTTAGAGCAAAGCCCAGGAATGGCCCAAGGTATCCCTCATACCATTGGGAGAATAAGGTTCACCGATTGAGGCGAGAGATTATGATGCTGTCTAGTTCTGAGGGCCCAGGCTAGAGCGGTGAATAAGCCCACCCTAGTGTGCAGACATCCCTCTGAGGGGCGGGAGGATCGAGTGATGGAGCCTGAGAGGGTGACAGGCCGCGGCTCGAGTCCTCGCTAGCGGGCCGACGATGAGGTGTATGGTCCCGTAGGGTTTTGCCCAACATGTAGAGGCTGGAAGGCCGAATTCTAGATCATCAGCAGTATAAAGGAAAAGAATAAGAGAGCCGGTTTGGCTTGTATGGAATTGATTCATGTATAAACTTTTTTTTATAAATCTTATTTTTGGCATTATTGTATTGTGGAAAAAGACTGTTTTAACAAACCTTGTGAAAAGGGCCTTAATTAAGGAACATGTTTATTTATGTCAAACAGTGTGGTAGGATTAATTAGAAAACAAATTGACGCGTGAGTAGGGTGGAAAGTGGGAGGATGGAATGCCATGACGGCACCCCTGACGGCACCATCCTACGGACGGGTGGACCCGATTAGTCGGGTAGCTTTCTAATAGATTAAGTGAAAGCCCTACGCTAGATAAATAGGTTCTTGGGCAACTCTATTCTAGAAGACTAGGCCAGTGGCTTGCATGGATGAGGAAAAAAGCGTTGCCTCTAGAAATCAAGTCTAGTAGTTGCCCAATTTATGATCAATTACCCTAGGTGATTTGATTTTTAGAAGATCACGCTCCCCTTTTGCGGGATAGGACTAGGTCTTACCTATGAATCGTATCCTTGAATCTCTACATGGTCAAGGTGTCGATGAATAGGAAATTTTCTCTAAGTTAAGACTTAGTGGACTAGTGAGCAGAGGGACTACAGAGGAGGGGTTGCCTGTAAGCTGAAGGTTTTACAGATAAAAAAGGTGGCAAAGAGAAGATCAGTATAGTGTGAGTAGATTTTTTTGAGTCAGAGCAGAGGGTGTGCTGAGCACCAGTGCGGTTGCTCTAGGATCTCTTTATGGCATCTCTGTTGTTAGAGACTTGGCTCAGTCTAATACCTACTCAACTATAGCTGCTGTCTATCAGGCCGGTTTGTATGTGTTTGAGAAAGACACAATGTTGGTGGCAGTGGATTCAGTGAGGTTAGAAGTTGTGGGTGTGAAGATGGTTTAATGAAGAGTTGTTGCTGGGGGCTACCTATGGAGGCTCCCTAAGGTTTTTGGTGTTTTCTTCTCGTATGTTTGAGCCCATGTCTCAGGGATGTTGAGACGTTGATGTGTTTTTTATCTATTTGAAGAAGTCAGAGAGTTTGGATTGAATCTGTTATCACAAATGCAAGGTTTTTTTTTATTTGATGTATTAGTTGTGGAGGTGAATGTGTTGCTTTCATTGAGTTCATGGAAATGGAACACTTGTGAGTGTTAATCTATGTCTGATGCTGAGTTAGAGCTGACTCAGTCAACATCAGATGAGAAGATACAGAGTCAGATAAGGTCGATTAAGTATTAAATGTAATTAGTTGAAGGTGTAGAGGACTAGGATTGGTTTATTTGGGTTGAAGGGAAGTGGTTTT
Organism: Cibotium barometz; assembly: GCF_041138505.1. Classification (NCBI taxonomy): domain Eukaryota; kingdom Viridiplantae; phylum Streptophyta; class Polypodiopsida; order Cyatheales; family Cibotiaceae; genus Cibotium; species Cibotium barometz. The sequence goes on from NC_141054.1 coordinate 24,613,463, forward strand.
GAGTCAGGTCTGACAGTCAAGGGACTGTTAGTAGTCAGATAGATTGGTTAGTGGACTGAATGGTCATTCAGAGTCTGTTGTGAGTCAATTTAAGCAATTGAGAGTCCATAGTGTTGGATCCTTGTGAAGTTTGAGTGTTTTGAGGGTCTAAAAGTGTCAGAGGACACAAAGGAGAGGAAGTTTGATTCAGTTGAGACAATTCAATCAATACAGTCAGATTTGAGTCTGTTGCAGCAGTCAGTTGAGAGTTTATAATGTTATATCTTTATGAAATTAGAGTAGCCTGAGAGTTAGGGAGTGCCAGAGGGACACATAAGTGAAAATTTTTTATTTCAGTTGAGGCAACTGAAATCAGCTGGGTCTGTTTCAACAGCTGAATCAGTTTCAGTCAAATTCAGTCTGACAGGTATCAACAATGAATCAATTTCAGTCAAATTCAGTCTGACAGGTGTCAACAATTCAGTCTGACAAGTGTCAACAATGAATCAAAGTTTTTTGGAACTTGAAGTAGATATTTGTGGCATGCAGATAACCACGTGACGAGACTGGTCTGTGCTCAAGCTGAGAAACCCAACGTTCCAAAGGCTGAGCTAATGGAGATGTTTGCAGATGATCTGACCGATGATCTGACTAGACAGGTACCCCAAACTTTTTGATAAATACTATACTTAAATGAGAGGTACATCTAGTGTGGTTCATGAGATCAAATTTAAGGAGGGAGCAAAGCCAATAGCCCAGAAATTAAGAAGATTAGGGGCAATATAAAGGCAGATCTTGGAGACAGAAGTCACTAAATTCTTATACGTTAGATTCATATACCTTGTCGATGATGCACAGTGGGTTTCCCCTATAGTTATTGTGCCTAAGAAGGGTAATAAGTGGAGAGTTTTTGTGGATTATAAACCCCTTAATGCTGCTATACAAAGCGGCACCATTACCCTCTTCCTTTTCAGGATGAAATATTAGATCAGGTGCCAGGGCATGAGAGATATTCAGTTTGTGATGGGTTTAGTGGTTATTATCAGATTAGAATAGCTCCAGAGGATCAGAAAAAGACCAGCTTTATTACTCCATGGGGAGTGTTTTGCTATAGAGTTATGCCTCAATGCTTATGCCAATTTTCAAAGCTGAGTGGATAAAATCCTTGCTCAATGCTTATGCCAATTTTCAAAGCTGAGTGGATAAAATCCTTGCTCCTTACCTTGGAACCTTTGTTAGGATATTTATGGGGATGACTTATGTGTTTAAAGTGTGACATTTTGATACATGTGGAGAGGCTTGACACTATGTTTAAACATCTTGATGATGATGAAGCCCAGCTTAACCTAACAAAGTGTGAAATAACAAGGGCTTGAGTGGTACTCTTGGAACATGAGGTAAGTGAAAATGGAATAGCCCCATGTCCATCAAAGATAGAAAGCTTACTACAAATGGAGAGCCCAAGGTCAACCAAGGAGCTAATGAGATTTGTTTAAAAGCTCGGGTATTTGTCCAGATCTTTTTGTATGCTTCCTGAATATGTTTACCCTTTGCAAAAAGCTAGTCAGCAAGATTCATTTATGTGGAGTCAAGTAGAGGAGAATGCTTGAGAATCTCAAAGATATGCTTTCTACTCTTGCAACAATGATGCCCCTAGATTTGAGCCATCCTTTCTATCAGAGCCTCAGTCTCTTGGCAGAAAGCATGAGGTAGGAGCGGTACTTATGTAGAAGGGAACAAAACAATCTTATATGAGACTTGTTTTTAATATCAGCAAGGCAATGGGTGAGATAGAAAAAACATGGCATGAGGTTGAGTCGTTAGTTTGGACACTTGTGTATGCCACTAAAAGATTGAAACCTTATTTGATCTATAGATCTTTTGTTGTTCTCACCTCTTGTAATCTTCTACCTCATGTGATGAAATATCCCGGGGACAACCCAAAGGTACAAAATGGATTATGACATTACAAGAGTTTGACATGAGTTTCATCAAAGAAGATAGTGTGAGAGCTCACATGGCAGATATTCTCACCTATAAGGAGGTCCAAGTTAAACCCAAACTCATTAAAGATGTTGAAAAGCAAGTTGTTCCCAACCATAGTATGCATGAGGAATTTCAAGATATAGATGGAACTCTATTCTTTGATGGGGCTTTTAAAAGGAGTATTGGCAAAGAAAGTGCTGGGTTTGTTTTTGTTAGCAAGCAAGGACAAGAACTATGGTATGGCAGCCAAGAAATACACGTAAAAGGCAACAATGAGGCTAAGTATTTTAGCCTCAATCTAGGTCCTGAGGAATGTAGACAAAGGAAGGTCAAGAGATTAGTCATAAAAAGATGATTCTCTACTTATCATAAGTATTTTAGCCTCAGTCTAGGTCCTGAGGAATGTAGACAAAGGAAGGTCAAGAGATTAGTCATAAAAAGATGATTCTCTACTTATCATAAGGCAAGCACAAGGCACTTGGAGGGTTAATAAAGATGAAATGAAAAGCTAGTTTTTTAAGGTAAGAAAGCTCCTTAAAAATTTTCAAGACTTTTAGATTTGACATGTATCCAGGGAGGACAACAAAAGGGCACATGAGTTAGCAGAGCAGGTCTTCACCAAAGATATACATGCTGTGATAGTCCAAAAACCATTGTATCAAGGCAGAGAGTATCTTCATAAGGAAGAGAAATTCCTTCTTATAGGTTTTGCAAGAATAGGATTAGATTCTTCAAAAAGAAGGGCAATTGTCACGAGAGCCATGAGGTATGTGTTGATTGGTGACATCCTTTATCATAAAGGAATTGATGGTGTTATGAGGAGGGTTTTGTGTCAAGATGAGATCTAGGATTGCTTGAAAGCTTTCCCCATGAAGAAGGATGTGGAGGTCACTATAGAGCTGACAACACAAACAGAAAAGTATTAACCTCAAAACTTATGTGGCCTAGTATGAACAGGGACATCCATCAATGGTGCAGAATTTCTCATTGAGTGTGCCAAGAATTTCAAAAAAGGGTGCTAGTTTCTAAGCCTATGCATCATATTATGAGCTATGGAGCCTTTGAAAAATGGGGAATAGATGTTATTTGACCTCTTCGAGAAACTAGAAGCAAAAAATATTATATTATCACTGCAATGGACTACTTAACTAGGTGGCCAAAAGCCAAAGCAACCAACAATGCCACATCATAATAGGTTAGCAAATTTATTTATGAAATGGTTTGCTGTTGTTTTGGTGTCCCTTTGGAGCTTGTTAGTGACCAAGGAAGAGAATTCAGGGCTGATGTTGTCAAAAGTCTTACCAACAAGTTGGGTATAAAACATAGACCACCCCAATGTTTGGGACTTGTACTTGGATAGAACTTTGTGGGCATTTAGAGTGTCTAGGAAGAATGCCATGGGATTTACCCCATATCACTTGGTATATAGTGAAGAGTGTACAATGCAATAAATATTATGCTTCCTTCATTGGACTTTCTTTTACATCATAATATGACCCAAGAGGAACAAGAAAGAAAGAGATGGTCCAATTTGTACTCTCTACTTTTGGATCGAGAAGACGCCATTAGATGGTATGAAGAAGCTGGTCGGAAAAGGGTTAAGGCATTTAATGAAAAGTTGGGAGATAAGGATCTGAAGAAGGGTATGTTAGTTTTAAGATACAACAATGCTCTTAATACAACGTTTTAGACCAAATTCAGGATCCAATGGGAAGGCCCTTTCATTGTGCATGAAACTTTTTCTAATGGAACATATCAATTGCAAGATCTTGGGGCTCAGATGCATTCCAGCAGGGTCAATGGCTTGAGGTTGAGGCCATATCAATTGCAAGATCTTGGGGCTCAGATGCATTCCAGCAGGGTCAATGGCTTGAGGTTGAGGCCATACCACATTAGAATTATGTAAGGCGCAAATGACACACAGTGAAACACTTAAAAGTTTTTCACAATGGGGTTGGGGCAATATGTGAGAGGAATATGGAGGTTAGTTCAAACATGCTGTAAGATTTAATGTATATAAGATAGTGTAAAGTGGATCCTTAGTGGAAAAAGTGATGTGTGGCAGCCTAATGGGTGGACATGCACAGGTGTGAAGGAGAAAGGGAAGGGTATGGGCAATCGAGAGAGTTAGGTGGTGCAACATTCTAGAAGAAATAAGGCGGCAACGGTTGAAGAGGGGGGAGAGTTTTATAAGTTTTCGAAGGAGGAGTGAGTAGAGGGACTACAAGGAGGAGGGGTTTCCTGTAAGCTAAAGGTTTTACAGATAAAAAAGGTGGCAGAGAGAAGATCAGTACAGTGTGAGTAGATTTGTTTGAGTCAAAGCAAAGGGTGTGCTCTGAGGACCAGAGAATTAGCTAGGATGTGGTTGCCCTAGGATCTTTGTGTGGCATCTCTGTTAAAGACTTGGCTCGGTTTAATACATGCTCAACTGTAGCTGTTGTCTGTCAGATGAATGCCGATTTATATGTGTTTGAGAAAGACACACTGTTAGTGGCAATGGATTCAGTGAGGTAAGAAGTTGTGGGTGTGAAGATGGTTTAATGAAGAGTTGTTTGCTGGGGTCTACCTGTGGAGGCTCCCTAAGGTTTTTAGCATTTTCTTCTTGTATGTTTGAGCCCATGTCTAAGGGAGGTTGAGACATTGATGTGTTTTTTATCTATTTGAAGAAGTCAAAGCGTTTGGATTGAATCTGTTATGAGCAAATGCAAGGTTTTTTTGATGTGATGTATTAGTTTTGGTGAATGTGTTGCTTTGATTGAGTTCATGGAAATGGAACACCTATGAGGGTAATCCAATGTCTAGGGAGCTGATGCTAAGTCAGAGTTGACTCAGTCAACATTAGATGAGAAGATATAGAGTTAGATAAGGTCGATTAAGCATCAAATGTAATCAGCCAAAGGTGTAGAGGACTAGGATTGGTTTATCTGGGTGGAAGGGAAATGGTTTTGAGTCAGGTTTGATAGTGAGGGGACTGTCAGTAATCAGATAGATTGGTTAGTGGGCTGAATGGTGATTCAGGGTTAGTTGCAAACAATTAAGAGTCCATAGTGTTGGATCCTTGTGAAGTTTGAGTGTTTGGAGGGTATAAAAGTGTCAGAGGACACAAAGAAGAGGAAGTCTGATTCAGCTAAATCAGCTGAGACAATTCAGTTAGTGTAGTCAAATTTGAGTCTGTTAGAGTCAATTGAGAGTCTATAATGTTATATCTTTATGAAATCAGAGTAGCCTGAGAACTAGGGAGTGCTAGAGGACACATAAGTGAAATTTTTTGATTCAGTTGAGGAAGCTAAAATCGGTTGGGTCTTATTCAGAGAAAGCTGAGTCATTTTCAGTCAAATTCAGTCTGACAGGTGTTAGTAGAAGTCAAATTCAGTCATTTTCAGTCAAATTCAGTCTGACAGGTGTTAGTCGAAGTCAAATTCAATCTGACAGGTGTCAATAGAAGGTCAGTAAAGTGTTTAGTAAGATTCTGGGGTTGTAGGTTTAAAGTTAGCTGATGATGCTGGAGGATAATAAAAGAGCCAAGAGAACTCATATTGGATCACCGGGATCAGTGTTAGCCTTTTGAATCAGTTTAGAGTTAATTGGGAAGGATTAGGTTAGCTAATTGTCAGAGAAAGTCAGCTGGGGTATATAGGTTAAAAATTAGAGGTGTTGGAAGTTAGATCTAACTTGGGAGGACATCTAGAGAAATCACTTAAGTCAGATTGGGGTGTGTATAGGTGTCCGAAGGTGTGAGTTGAGAAGGGCTGAGGATAGGTGCAGAGTTGATTGGTGCCCTTGGAGCTGGGATTTTAGGGTCTCATAGTTCTGATCCCTTTACATATTATTCTTGTGTGTGAACTGGTGGTGTTGTAGAGGCCATCATCTAGCATCCTCACAATGTGCTTGTTTCTCTCATGATCTTGTTGATGGACGATAAAGGTGAATCTTCAAGCTTGATGATGGTTGTCACTCTTCAATGATGATGGTGGAGAGGATACTCTTCAACTTGATGATGATGATGACAACTTCACTTTCCCAAAGCCTTCTTTAAGATGAAGAATTCCACCTTTAATTATGAAGTTGATGATAAGCCCCCACAATTGTGAAAAGGGACGGGTTTATGCTTCTTTTACACTTGAGAGGATCCCTACTTTTTGCCAAAAGCAATGCTTTTGCTTTGCCTTTCCCTAATATAATAAAATATTACTAAACTTTTGACCAGCTTTTGCAAGTTCTTTTATGCTTTGCTTTTCTACCTTCAAGGCCTTTGCCTTTCCCTAATATAATAAAATATTACTAAACTTTTGACCAGCTTTTGCAAGTTCTTTTATGCTTTGCTTTTCTAACTTCAAGGCCTTGCTTTTTGGCCCTGGAACAGCTTTTTGAAAAAGTGCCTTTTAGCTTTTTGTTCTAGCTCAAACTCCTCTTTCCAATGGTGCACTTGGCTCATGGTCAACCCAGTTTGACTTTTTTTATTTTTCATGCTTTTTGACCAAGATTGGTGCTTTTTCTAAATCAAACGTTATGGACCCTATCCCCATGTCTTCTTCCACCTATCTGGTGTCCGGGAATGGGTTTCATCATGCGAAATAGAGCTAGGAGGGCCAAATAGTTACATTCCCTCCCTCTTATATCACAGTTGGTCCAGAAGCTAGCCTGAGGGATCATGTAATGTAACTAGGAAATGTTATCATATGGTTAATACTAATGGAATAAAGATTGTCATTCTAACCAAGATCATGACTTTAGTGAAAAATGTGATTGATATTAAATATCATTGATGCATACTCTACAAGAACCTTGATAAATAATTATGGTGATAAAATGGATTGTGAATTGTTGGTTATGGTTCCCAAGACTTCATCAATATATACAAACATTTTTTATAATACCCAAGCAAGCAATCATGCAACCTGCAGTGCTATGGCTACTTTGATGCAACCAAGGTGGTTGCTATAATAAGGCCATTGACAATGGAGACTTGCAAGGTGTATGAAAGAAATGCTAGGTAAAGTGAGTAGGAATTTTACTCGTAGTAAGATGTAGAGGTCGATGTCACTGAGGTGTAGCTCTCGTAGATAAGATGTAGAGGTCGATGTCACTGAGGTGTAGCTCGTAGATAAGATCCGATGTGGTGAGTGTCTGTTGATGCTTTCTCGTATATCTGCACAACCGTCTATAGTAGATCTTATAATACTAGTCCAAAATACGATGAAGAACAGTGAAATTTTGGTCCTCGAAGATGTCTATAGAAAACCGAGAACCACACGAAACGGCTCCCAAAACATGCCCGGAACAAAAAAAAATGTCAGTACAAAAAAGTACTCCACACTTCATGGTCCTCTTTCTTTTCCCAGAAGGGCTCCTTGATCTGATTCAAGAAGACATGTGACTCGAGGTGAAGGGTAGGCAATAGCACAGGGGGCGAGGAGCATATGCTCTAATACCAAATGTTGGAAATGGGTGTAAGCAAGAAGGGGTGGACAATAAAGCATTGTCCTTGACAATGCTTTGAGCATGGCCACTTTAAAGTTAGGATTTTTGAGACATATGCATATATATAATTTTTGATATATATGTTGGTATATTTAGTCCTTTTTCAATTTTGGTGAAGTGGGAATTTCAGTACATAAATGTTTATTTTGCAATTTTGGTGACGTGTGTGTTTAAAGAAGTAGCTGTAGGTTTTTTAAATAATTGCTATAATTGTGCCACCCAAAGATAGCGGGGCTGCAACTAACTCCTAAGAACGTGGGTGCCTTCCCTCCCTATTCACTCTTTCAAAACTTTTCCACAACTCTCTGTTTACCTTCTTCTCCACTTTGGACACACCTTACGGACAACTCACGTTACATAGCCAAGGTGACTAACTTGCTACTACAGGGTAAGTGTACTGCCCTTCTCTCTCTCTCTCTCTCTCTCTCTCTCTCTCTCTCTCTCTCTCTCTCTCTCTCTCTCTCTCTCTCTCTCTCTCTCTCTCTCTCTCTGTGTATCTCTCTCTTCAAAGCTTTGCTCAATGTTAGATATGTTGGCTATGCCCTATCTACCTTTCCTAAACAAATGAAGTTCTATTGTGTGTGTGTGTGTGTGTGTGTGTGTGTGTGTGCATGCATGTGTGTGTAACCTTTAGAGCTCACTAGATATGTTGGCTATGCCCTATCTACCTTTCCTAAACAAATGAAGTTCTATTGTGTGTGTGTAACCTTTAGAGCTCACTAGATCTCTCTCTCTCCATAACAGCTCCTAAGTTGTTAATGTTTGTTGTCTTCTTTCTATCAGTTATTTCAAGGTAAAGTAAGGATAGATGCATCACATCAACAATCATAGCAGCAAGATGGTTTTGCTCAAGCAAGTATGAATCTTTATTAGGACCAGTTTGCAAGAAGTCACTAGTCCTCAAGAAAGGATGGATTTGTTGGCACTTCATAGTGCTTGTAAAGCACTCTCATTACACTATATTTATTACTTCTTTTGTTACCAAGGTATTAGTGTCATTTAAAATGACCAATGCATGATTTTTTGTGTTTCAAGGCCATATTAAAGATTTGCATGATGGTGGAAGAGAGTGTGCACATTTAGGTGACAAGGATAGTGCTTGAGAGTTGATTCGATAGTGTTGGGTTGCAATGAAGAGAAAGGAATGTCATACCAAAAAGGCACGTGCGCAAGGCCAAAACATGAGGATAACAATACGTCACTTGATGAGACAAAAAAACACACAAGATTTGTAAGGTGGTTGCTACTTGATTTGAAGAACAAATAGTAGGGATGGACGTGAATAATCAGAAAAACATATTTCAAAAACTTCTTCTCCATCCACCCTTCCCAAATTTGCATGATGCATCATCACAAGTTGAAGCACTTATGCTATCTAACATCCATCACATGCTTACACAAGTGAAAGTGCCAAGGATAAATGATGAGCTCTTTCTTAAGCGATCAATCATCATGATGTTGCTAATTCTCAAGTTGGTGGATCCAAAGATGGTGAATGTCTCTGAAGATGCAAAAGTCTCAATCATCATGATGTTGCTAATTCTCAAGTTGGTGGATCCAAAGATGGTGAATGTCTCTGAAGATGCAAAAGTCCTTGGATTCCATAGGCGGAATGTTCAATCATCAATCTCTCGATTATCTCAAGAAGAGCCAGGGATCTTACCTTTATCCATGTGCCACATGCCACCATGCGGTAGTGCAATTGTGCAGAGGAGATTCATGACCTTATTGTTGAGTTTTGGACACCCGAGAATCGCATTTCCCCAAACAAAAGAGGTGTGTCGCCATAGGGGATAGGGTCAAGCACGTATGTGGAGAATCCTATTCATCTCCTTGATGAGCATCAGGTATACTTTCATAGAACCATAATCACAACTCTTTATATGTTAGTACATATTGTGAACATTTTTCTTGCATTAGCTCATTGCATACTCCTACTCAAGTTGTTTGCTTGATGCAAATTTAGAGTGAAAAAAAGCTCTATAGCATTGCTTCCTAGTAGTGAAAACTTGCTTTAAAACTAATTTACAGATCTTTAAAGCATTAACTTTACTACTTCAAAGCTTTCGGACATTGTTTTTTGAAGCATTGTCTCAAACCTTAAAAGCAGTTACAACCTGGTTCAAAGTCTCTTTCACAATATAAGACCCTTGATGCAAAATAAAAGTCCAACAAAGCTATGAAGCATTGATGTTAGTAGCTTAAGGCTAGTTTCAAGCATTTCTAGAGAGATTTCTCTTTCCCCTCTAAGCACTCTCCGAATGCTTTAAAGCAATGTTGTATGTTTTACAAAGCTTTAAATCAATGTCACAAAGATTTGAAGGCTATTACAAGGCTTCATAGCATTGTTTATGTGCTTTTAAAGGCTTTAAAGTATTGAGACATGTGTTGATAAAATTTTAGAGGCTTTAAAGCTATATGATTCTCCTCTGCATGGATATGGAAATAGATTTGAATCATGGAGACATAGATTTAAAGATTTATTCATAGCTTTAGTCCTTTGACATAGATGTCTAAGGTTATAGGGATAACTAAAGCATTATGACACCACTTGCTTATTAGCAGTGAATTGGTTAGACCAAACTTTAAAGCAATGAGAGTTGGATATAGTTGTAGTGCTTTAAAGTAGTTTTACATAGCTTTTTACTTTCCCAGAGCTTTAAAGATAGTTGTTAAAGCTTTAAAGTAGATAGAGATGACTCAAAGAAAATTGTCTGCATTGCTAATAGCACTTGCAACTACCATCTCTAGATTCATGTGTTGACTGAGTAGAATTGACCACATTTTGTTATGTTCATGGTAATTGCAGCTCTATCGACAATTCCAAGATATGTATCCATCAATTATAATCTCACTATGAGGTTTCGAGACCCCGAAGCTGTACTTTTTCATAAGCTGAAGGATAGGTATACCTGTTATTACATTGCACACTTGTAGATGATTTTTTTGAAAGAGTCATTCAATCACATGCGCAACGCACAATTTGGCATGCATGGAGTAGGTTGTACATGTATTTGCACTCTATGTGTGAGACATGCTTAATCATACAATTGTAATTCAACTCAGCATGTATACAAGAGTGTGAATGATATTTGGGAGTCGGTACTTTTTCCAAAACCAAATCGGTCCATGTTTCATAAATATAAATGTCTCATGGGAACATGTTCTTCATGTGGTATGCACAATTACCTCTTTGTCCCCAAGAGATGGGTAAGAATAACTTGTAACTCCCTGTTATGGTCTTTCAAGATATAGAGACATGTACAGATGACAATGGGAAGTTAAAGAAGAGAAAAGATGTGATACATATAAAGATGCAATGTAGGGATATGATCAGCCTATTCCAATCTCACTTGAGCTTCTTCATCAGACACAACTTCATTTACAAGTGGCACGCTAAGTAGTTTAAGGCATGCGTATCACGATTTCTAGGTGATGTTGTTTCAATCATAGACTTCATTGAGAATTACTCGTTCAAGGAGCAGAATGAAATATAGCCCATGCATTGGTATTCTAACCAGGCGATGTTGTTTCAATCATAGAATTTTCTTAGAATTACTCATTTAAGGAGAAGAATGAAATACAACCCATGCATTGGTATTCTAACCAGGTCACTATTTTGGTGCATATAAGCTATTATCACACTAATGAAGGTGAGGTGAAAAAGAGCACACATTACTATATCTCAGACGATAAGGTGCATGATACTTTATTTGTGCAACATTGCTTTCTTTTGCATGATGCATGGCTGAAAAGTCAAGGTGTTTAATTATATAAGAGCCATTGGGTGTGATATGATGGAGCAGCTTTGTAGTTCAAAGCCAAGCAACCATTCTAATTTGTGGCTAGATTCTTTGGGTTGACAAGAATTGAGATGACTTGGAACTTCTTTGCTTCAGGTCATGGGAAAGGGAAACATGATGGGGAAAGTACTATGACAATCAACACACTCTTTCAAATTGATCATGATCATATTATTTACATTATGGTCCGTTTGCAGTGTGTTTGAGTATTGTAGGAGGTGTGGGATGGATAGCCAAAGTGCCACCACATTTGATATGATTAAATAATCCACTTATAAATCCGTAATGGGTGGTTGCTTTTTCTAGACAGCCTCTCGCACTATCATATGTCTTCTCTACAGAATCCATTGATGCTTTTAAATCTGGCACTCCATCTCCAACACCTAACTTTACAAGCTATCCGCTTTAGCACCTTCGCCTCAATATGCAAATTGTGCATCTCATCTTCATCTACAATATTATCTTCTTTCATATCCTTTATCTTGCTTTCCAATTCTATGTCTACTTGCAAACCTGTAGCTACCTTGTAAACTCCGAACTTCTCATGAAACTCTGGCCTTGCTGCATCCAAGGCACCTCTCATGTCCTCCACAATACTTGTCAATCTGTCCATTTCACTTCTTGCCAACTCAACCATGTCAGCTACCTTTGTAAGAACCCCATTTTTTCAAGGCTGAGATAACTTTATCAAGGAATCTGATGCAGTTGTAAGAACCCCATTTTTTCCAGGCTGAGATAACTTTATCAAGGAATCTGATGCATTTACTCCAAACATAGAGAGCAACTCTGATGCATCTACTCTAAGCATAGAGGGCAACTCTGATGCCAAAGGGCTGATAAAAAGGTCATGGGCATGGTCCAATGTGGAAGCCAAGGCATAAGTGAGTGTAAACATGGGGCATAGGTATATAAGACAATTATAAGTCCTAATTGTAAATAACTCATAACAATCACTTCTTGATCAATGCTAATCATGTCTTGCTTTGAAAGCTTTCATGGAGATGACCTGCTCCCGTGTCTTAGACTCCATGTAAATGATGTCTACATGTCTCTCTAGACTCCATGTAAATGATGTCTACATGTCTCTCTAGACTCCATGTAAACGAATCTCTTCTCCCTCCCTCCCTTTCAATGTATACAAGCAAGAGGTTGAAGAAGATGAAGAGGAAGCTAAGGATGAAGAGGGGACCAAAGAAAATGTGTAGATGCCTACCCATCCTCAGTGTAGTGGTAGTTGCTCGACAATCATCAATGACATTTTGTAAATCTTGGCTTTTTAAAATAAAATAAATTATTTTTTATACGTCTTGGCTTTAAGCCCCCCTTGTTTCTTGAGCAATGTTGCTTGGTTACATTAAAATGTGTCAAAAAACCCACTTAGGCAAAATGGTTGTACTACAACTTGTTCCATTTTTCCTAAAAATAAATTTAACCAAATTATCATAATAATCTAGGTTGTCAGCAATGCAAATATGCATGGATTTTTATACAGAGCAATAGACAGCATAATATGTATCATAATTATGACACAGATTACATGATCTGCATCCACTATGACATTTATTGTGATATTATAAAGATTGTTATTATTTTTATCCTAAGTGTAAGATCATTGCAATAAATGTGGTAGTGCCCCGTCCTATTGTAGTAGGGTAAGATGGCTTCTCACCCTCAAAAAAGGCTTTGAAGTTAAAGGCTGAAGGGGAAAACGTGAGGTGTTATAACCTTTAAGTAGGATAGAGTGGGGAGAGACAGCTTCTTTAAACCAATTTTCTTAGTGAGGGTAATAGTAACACAAGTATTTGGGGAATTTTGTTTCAGATACTAACATAATTATTTTGGGCATTTTGGTTGAGAGAAATGTAGTTTTCTTGCAAAGATGAATGATGTTTAGTTTGAGATAGATGTAAATGTTCTTGAGCACTCAATGTTTAGTTTGAGATAGATGTAAATGTGCTTGAGCATTTAATGTAAGTCCTTTTTTTTAATAGGAAGAAATATTTTCCTCTCTCTCTCTCTCTCTCTCTCTCTCTCTCTCTCTCTCTCTCTCTCTCTCTCTCTCTCTCTCTCTCTCTCTCTCTCTCTCTCTCCCCCTACCCCATTGGCTCCCTTTCTCTCTTTTCATTTTCTCTTTTCTCTCCCTTGGATCTCGTGAGTCTCTGCAATCAACAAAGGCTTAGTGTTTTAAAGAAATTAGTAATTTCAATCAATCACAAATGTACAAAATATGTTATTTTATCCATGGTCTACCAACTAGATGACAAAGAAAAAGAAAAAGTAATTGAAGAAAAAGACGAAGGAGAAGGAAGAGACATGATTCTTCCTCTCTCATTGTACCTCTCATTCTACCCTTCAAGTGCCTATGAAGGAGAAGAAGAAATGCATTCATACTCCTCCTCTTCTTTTCCTTTCTTCTGTATAAAACAATTATGATAAAAAATATAATTAAAAAGATATAATATTCAAGGATATCATACATGAACTTGAAGGTTAGAAACCGTATATTTCTATTTGTTAACAATTATTTCAAGGATTATTATCCAATTTGCATGATTTTCTCTAGCTATATTGAGCTATCATAGCGTGCTTTTCTCACTAGGTACCTACTTATATCATTTTCTCCTCAAACCTGATCTCTATCCTTGTGGTATCACCATTCAATAAATTACCTCATGGGAATCATACCATGTATTCTATCTCTATGATCTTTTGCCTTTTGGAAACCATATTGACCTTGCCAATGAGATTTCTCCATGCCTTATATCTGATTTAGCATGGTTGAGCTAAACATCAACCTAAGATATAAGATATATTTGGTATTTTTAATATTGAACTATTCTCATTCAATAAGGATTATTTTCTAAAATTAAGTTATTAATGTAATATGTACAGTTAAGCTATAAATGTAATATGTACATATAAAGTTTTTGTAGAACTAGCAAGATACCCTTTTGTAAAGGGTATCTTTTTGCATAGTTGAGTAATATATCATATTTTTTTGGATTGAAATGAAGAAACCCTAGTAAAAATATAGCTTGATTCCCTTGCTTTAACAAGGATAGTGTTTCAATAACGTAGTTACTTCATGCACAGTTTGGTTTTTTTGAAGAGTGTAGAGTGGCCACTTATATGGACTACTTTTCTTAAAACATGGTTTAAATAAATGTTTCTTTAGGCACTCACTTGACATCACAAGAAATAAAGGGTTTCCATGAATGATTTTCCTTTATGAACATCTAATAAATATGCCATTATTTTGTGTGGGGTCAGTTGACATGGGGAGGCATGGGGAGGGGGGGAGTGCAAGGGGCATTGGAGGTGAGGTTGATGTTTAGATGGCCACCCTTTAGAAAAAAAAGGGTGTGCCTAAAATAACAACCAGCAGACTTTCCTTTAATCAAGTGAGGGATAGATTTTGACCACTCATTTCAGCCCTTTTTCTTCTTAGTGTAATGTATTTAGGGTTATGATCCTCTAGTCTTGAATATGTTTTGGGTGTGAAAAATACTCATCCTAGAATGTATTCTACCTACATAGGAGCTAAACCTCAACCTAGAATGTATTCTACCTACATAGGAGCTTAACCTCAACAAGGCTGCAACTATCATGATCCCATATAACTTTGTTGGGTGTAAAAACTAGGATGCTTCTCATAAAGAGGGCCTCACATTTTCAATAGGACATCTCAATAGAAGTGATAATGAGCGTTAGACATAATAATATTCAAAGCTAGAAAAAAGGATAAGGAGGAATCATGTAACTATGTTTCAACTATATGATCTCTCCCACTCCTTTTTTCTAGCGCTCACCAAAAGTTCTTATTTTCAAAAGGAGCGGGAAGCCTAAATGTGATACGGTCACCAAAAAAGGATAAGGAGGAATCATAAACTTTATGATCTCTCCCACTCCTTTTTTCTAGCGCTCATCGAAAGTTCTTATCTTCAAAAGGAGCGGGAAGCCTAAATGTGCTACGGTCCACATGTGCATTGGCAACGTGACATGTTGGTTAAACCAATGTTCTCATTCAATCTCAATGTAGCACAGCGCCTAAGTGTGAATAATGGCCAATTGTATATAAGGCATTTTCTCATAATGAATGGACACAATCCCCCTTTGTGCTATTGAGAGCTCTTGCTTTTTTATTGAGAGAGAGATTGAGAGAGAGCATTCTAGGACTTTTGCCTCCTCTATACTTGTATGTTGCATGCTTGTGTTGAGGAGTGAGAGAGAGTGATTGTCTTATATGGTGGTGTGAGCGACTCTACGATGACATCGTGGAGGTGGAGCTTGGAGGATTGGAGCTTCTCAAGTGAGCTTGGAGACCTCAAAAGACACAAGTTCAAAGCATTGGTAAGTGCCCTATGACAGTTGTGTTCTATTGCTCTTCCCTAAGGTGAATGCATTGAGTTCCCTCTTGGAGGTGTGATAGCCCATAAACAACTAGAAAATGTAGAAAGTTATAAAAACTTAGAAAATTTAGTAATAATCAGAGGTTTAGGTATGCTTGGTACTAGGAAAGTAGACAAAAGGAGACCCAATGGACCAGGCTAGCCCTTGGTCTAACATAGCAGCTCCCATTGCTAGTGGTTGAGGAGCATGAGTAGAAGTGGAGTAGTCTAAGCTATAAGAATAAAAGTTATGCAAAATGAGGTGTAAGATTTTTATCATCATTCATTCTAGAAGATGTAGAAAGGTGTAAAAACTTAGAAATTTTATCAATAATCAGAGGTTTGTAGTGGTGCTATAGTTAGGAAAGACACTTTATCAATAATCAGAGGTTTAACTTTATTTGGTACTAGAAAAGTAGCAAGAAGATCCAATGGACCACGCTAGGCCTTGGTCTAACATAGTAGCTCCTATTGTAGTGGTGCTATAGTTAGGAAAGACACTTTATTATATATACCCTAGGTTAACATTGCATATACATACAACAAAATATAGAACAAGGTGAAATCTTCTAAAACAAAAAAAAATGGCAAGGGATGATATGTTCAATCGAACATTCCAAATCTTTTGAGCCTTGTATTAAGAAAATTGTGCCATAAAAAATATATCAATGGTTTGTTGGCATGCCCTAAGAGATTGCTTTTGGTGAGAGAAGGTTTAGCGTCATATCATAATCTTATGTGTATTAACTTAAGTCACGGCCAATGGGCTAAGAGGAATTTTGAGCACATGGATGCATTTTAATTTTGTACAGTACACTAGAGAATAATTAATGCAATGGAAAGAAAATTGCACTTCAATTCAAAAGTTAAAGAGAGTCAAACATATTTGTGCTCCTAATAAGAAAACTCATATTTGTGCTTCCAATAAGAAAACTCATATTTCTGCTCCCAATGAGTAAAGTCATCTGGTTTTCATATTTGTGCTCCCAATTCAAAAGTTAGAGTCAAATATATTTGTGCTCCCAATATGAAAACCCACTTGGTTTTCTATTCAACATGGAACATACTTCTATTTTTTGTGTAAACATACATTATTTTATTTCATCTTCAGTAGAAAATTTACTAAAATTAGAAATACAAATCTATTATGCATGCATGACATTAATTCATGTGAATATGCTTGCAAGTATGACGTATTTTGTGTGAATATTGTGACAAGTCACTTGTATGTGAGTTCATCTCCTACTCGTAGTGAAAATGAAAAGGCTATGAATATGCCTTGAATTTGTTGGGTCAACTCCAATACATTGACCTTACTAAATTTTGGGTTTGTATCGATTAATAAGTGGTCCACATTAAATAACTAGGGAAAAAGGCATTAAATAAGTAGGGAAAAAGATGTTAGGAATGGACCTTTATAGGATCACAAACAATATATTTTTACATATCTCTTTCTTGATTTTGCATTCTCTCTCTCTCTCTCTCTCTCTCTCTCTCTCTCTCTCTCTCTCAAAACAAGACTCTAGACAAGGAGGTCTTCACAAAGTGAAGGGAAGGTTGCCATCCACTTGAGAAAGAAAAGGTGCAAGAAAATTATAGCCCGTCGAGCTAAAAGTTGTATGGTTTGCATTCTCTCTCTCTCTCTCTCTCTCTCTCTCTCTCTCTCTCTCTCAAAACAAGACTCTAGACAAGGAGGTCTTCACAAAGTGGAAGGGAAGGTTGCCACTTGAGAAAGAAAAGGTGCAAGAAAATTATAGCCCGTCGAGCTAAGAGTTATGTGTTTGATGATTGATGGTTTGTGCCCTCCAACGATGGGAGCACATTGTTCTAAGCAACCTCACCACACATCATTTGGGATATAGGCAAGGCCACTAAGATGGATAGCACAAGTACCAAGAGACATGCCATTATCACCTTCATATCAGAGGAAGGTTAAAAATACTCAAGCAATCCAAGCTTCGAACTAAGCTTTATATATGTAAAGAGCTCACATCAATGTAACTTAAGCAAAAGAAAGCAAAACACAAACCAAAACAATGAGTAATCCTCTAGTAATTCTTTGCCAAAATGAAAAACTACCATTCAAGAGGCTCACATCTTAAAATCTGTAGGATCTCCTTCTTTGTCCATGAGTGCCTACATTCCACAATTGACTATGCTTGTAGTGGTTGTATGGACCATGTACTCCTTCTTGTGGATGTTAATATCATCATCATAGACATCATATGAACATATCTCTCTCTCTCTCTCTCTCTCTCTCTCTCTCTCTCTCTCTCTCTCTCTCTCTCTCTCTCTCTCTCTCTCTCTCTCTCTCTCTCTCTCTCCTTTTGGTACAACAGATCATAGGGGTCTCCCTTATATAAGATTGAGGGGATGCTCAACTTATGTTTGGATGAGTGCAATATAGAAAAGGGTCATAGGGTAGGGGGAGTGTTGTTTGTGTATAGGGGTGCGCACACCATCCAAGAAACTACGATAAGGGTCATGGGGTGTTACGCATGGAAGAGGAGAGTGTTTGTGATGTAACACCTTAGACACAAGCCATAGAGTAAATTCATCAATAAAAGCCAATCTAATCGACACATGAACTTCAAATTAGTGTGACCTTTCAAAAGTTGGTTTTTTAAAATGTATATCTTAGAAAGACTTACTAAATGAAGCTTTTTTTTCCCTCATCAGCCACTGCCTGTAAGCGCTTAATTATCTGCCCGCGGGAGATGCCTAGGATAGAGGAAGCACAAGGGGGGTTTTGAACCCAAAAGGGGGGTTTTGAACCCACTAAATGAAGCTTTTCTTTTGAAAGGGTTTGAGTAAGGGGGGGGGGGTCAAGGGAAGAAGTTTTCAGCACCGGTAGAGTACGACGAAGCAAGGCAAGATTGCGCGCGGATTGAAGACTGTAAGCTCCTCAAAACGGGACTGGAGACCGCCGGCATCGGAGGGTACGATACCAAAACCCACGTTGCCGCCGGCGACAGAGTCGAAGCCCGCGGAGGGTGGCCCGAGATCTCCGCTGTGGGGCGGCGTGGGCGGTGGTTTGTGGACACGCCCGGCGATGACGCGGCAGACAAGCATCGCCAAAAGGCCGCCGTGGTGCCTATCACGCTCTATATTTTTCTCTTTTAGCTGGTCGTCGATTGCTGCCATCTGGTGGGCTCGGCCGCTGGTTGCAGTGGTGAGAATGCCTTTGTTAACGCCGTCCGGCCCACGCATTTTGGAGAACCCCGAGCGGATGATTTTGCAAATAGAGCAGGAAGCGGAACTGCAGGCGGCGGCAACGCCGGCGTGGGCCGGCAGGACAGCATCGGCGGCAGCCAGCAGCCTGCATTCAAGCGTGGCGCCATAGAAACGCAGCAGCTCATTGCCGTCAGCCAGGCAGCGCGGGTTCTTCTTGTGCAGCTTGATGGCCCTCGCCTTGACTCCTTCCCTGTAATCCTCGAACCTGGTCAGCGTTCTAGGTAGATTGTTTACCTTGAGCACTCTCTCTATCCTCAGCTCGGCCCCTGGGGCCGCCACTGGCGGCGCCGCCCCACTGAGCCAGCTTGTGCGAAAAATTATCTCCACGACGTTTCGGGAAGAGTTGCCCACTGCCAACTCCGTCACTGCAGTCATCAAAACGAATGAAAAAAACAAATCGATCAGCACCAAAGTCATTAAATTCTACCATAAATCTGAAAAAAAGTAAACTCTTGAACCCACCTGCATGTTTGAGAAGATGGTGCTGCTCAAGAGCTTCATACTTTGGGAAAACCTCCCCACACCTCTGGCAAACCGGTTTAGCAACAGGAGGCAAAGAGCCTCTGCAGCTGCCGCCTAGTCCGCCGCCACTACTGGCCTTGTAAACCACCAAAGAGACTGCAGGGTTCTTACAATCATAGCACCCAGAGAGCTTCTTCCTGGAATTGCTTTTAGCAGAGGGATCGAGAGCTGGAGTAGGCTGTCCAGAGTGATGAAGAGGGGTGCCATAGAAGCTACTCTTGAGAACAGATCCATGAGAATTATCATGATGGTGATGAGGATGAGGATGATGACCGGCTACAATGTCGTCTAAGCTAAGCTTCCCATGGGCATGCTGATTTTGATGATGGTGGTGGTGATGGTAATGGTGGTGGTGGTGGTGGTTGTTGGCATTGTCCCTCAGCATTGCTTCATGTGTTATGGACTGGACGAAGTAATTGCTTTTGACTGATTTCGGGCTGAAATTCGGCATGCCCGAGCGGCCAGCATCGACTCTACGATTGCTGTGGATAACATCCTTTAGATTGGCTATGGACCTTGAGCAGCCTGATGACCTGTGGAGCCTCCTGCTCACAAACACTGCCTCAACTTTTGCACTGCTCTCTGCAAGTGATTGAGGATCATGCACTTCCCCGGGTTTAGATTTGCATGCCAAAGACCTTCTCCAAGAGAGCCAGGTGGAGGTTGGCATTCTGAACTTAACTCAATTAGCCCATAAACCAAGCTTCGTTCACCTCTCCTGTTAATGGCCGGGGGCCTGTTGGGCCTGTTTCTCGACGCAGGCTTGTGGCCAGTACACTAATTGGTGACATCAAACTGCATCTCCAACTATGCTGTCAGTACTTAAGTAGTCTACTAAATAGCTCTATTAACTTCTCTCAACCACTAGGATTAAGTTAACGCAGCTCAATTCGCTCCTCATAACCAATAAGATTAAGCTTATGAGCTCAAATTGCTCTTCTCAAGATGAAGCAGCTCAATTTGCTCCTCTCAACCTCAGAGATTAACACAACAGCAGCTCAATTTGCTACTCTAAATTGTTGATGATTAAGATAACATCTTTGATTAGGGGAGCTAAACGATAAGGAGGCAAGCAATGTGGTACTGTATCCACACAACCAACTCGTACATAATAGGTGGGGATGAGTATGTGCACAAGTATTAAGCTTTCTTGCATCACAAGAGAGATGTGGTGTCTACTGTAGGGACTTCTAGTCTCTCTCTCTCTCTCTCTCTCTCTCTCTCTCTCTCTCGCTCTCGCTCTCTCTCTCTCTCTCTCTCTCTCACACACACACACACACACAGTTACTACGTAGTATACTGTATGTGAGTAGCCCAAATACTCTCTCTCTCTCTCTCTCTCTCTCTCTCTCACACACACACACACACACAATTACTAACGTAGTATACTGTATGTGAGTAGCCCAAATACTGTACGAGCCTAGAAATGGGCTAGTTATGGAACAAGATCCTTGGATGATCTTAAGAGGGGACAAGATAGAAGCCTGTAGAGAATGATGATAATATAGTGATGCCTGACAGCAGGAAAGGTTGCATGAGAATTAAACATTAGAGCAGTTGAACTCTAAACTATGCGTGGATGATAATTCGGGATTAATCCTTATAAGAGCTGAATAATTTTTCCAAAACTAATTGGAAAATTATACCTTCAAAATTATTAAGAGTTGAAGCGGTGTGGAATTAAAATTCCTCCTTTTACCATTTTTTGAATTGAAACCGACGCAGATACGCATAAATTTTTGACTTTGTACTGTTTTGTTTCGTGAGGATTAAATAGAAAGATTGACTGGTTTTGTAGTAAATTTCTACCCGTTGAACCGAAAGAAGAAAAAGGAAGGTTTGTTCTAATTTGACCAACACGGATTGGTGGTGAACGCATGCACTGTAAAAATATATATATATATATATATATTAAACAACGAAGCGTCCAGCGCATGGAATCTTTGATGAAGTTTTCCTCAATCAACTGGATTCTTGGTGTGAAACTGAATCATCTGAACATTGCAATAGGCCTTAATTTATGATTGAGTGTGTGAATGTGTGACTCGTACTGAGTGCGCGTGCAGAGAGAGCTCCCTTTGCATATCAACAATTAATAATATCTTGCTAGTTCTTGCCTCCCTCATGTGCAGCACGCACTACACATTTAGGTGTTCCTTAACCCATCCCTTTCAAGTTTAAAGGCCTAGCCTTTCTTGTCCAAAATTAAATCATTCATCCCCCTAAGCCTCAAAACCCTAGTGTTAATTAACATTGGGCGCTTGTTCCAGTGATTAAAGGGGGTGACTTGTAATTTAGAGGTACCAGGTTTGTTCGATCCCCAGCTAGACACCCGATTGCTATCTCGTCCTCACTTTGTAGAGGATATGAGGGGTCTTCTCACATACTATGTTTGTCCCTTCTAGTAGTCACCAATTTTGTTTTTTTTTTAAAACCCTAGTCTTAATTGTCCCCTGCAATCAATCAAGCTTAAAGTCCTACTCTTATTTCCTAAAATTAATCAAATTTCCAATTCAATTCAAGCCCTAGTTTTATCCTCTACAATCAATCTAGCATTCTTTCCTAAAACCTTAATTTTTAGGTGTCTTATCAATCAACTTTAAGACCTAGTCACAGCCAGTTGAATTTCATCCCCCCTAAACCCTATGGACCTAGTCATAGTACCAATACTTATCTCCTTAATGACTTACAAACTTTTCCCACAAAGTTTATCTCATTCTCAATGAATTTTCATATCTCATGAACTTTGGAACTTCAATTAGGTAGATGGAACTTTTGCATTTACTTTAATCATGTAATATTCAAGTGTACTTTTGCTTCATTTTTAGATTCATGATATTTTTAAGCATGGAATATCCAAATTCTCCACTTCAACATCTACTGCTCCCTAAATTCTTTAATTAATGCTTGTAGAAAATGAAGTCTCCAAATCCCTAAACTATGCCAAATTTGGCGTAGTCTATATCTTTTTTGAATGTTCAACTCATCATGACCTCCCACACAAATCTGTAGCAGAGGGCTTTGTGTTTAACAAAGCCCTCTATGGGAACATCCCGTTATGAGATGTGAAAAAGCTATACTAGCTTTTGTATTCAAAGTTTCAAATTGTGACATGGTCCAATCCTTGACCTAAACCTTGTCCATAAAGAGAGAGAGAGAGAGAGAGAGAGAGAGAGAGAGAGAGAGAGAGAGAGAGAGAGAGAGAGTTAGTTTAATCTGGAGACAAGAGGACAAAAAATGGCCAATGGGGACCATACAAGTAGATAAATCTATTGCAAGGCCATAATACTAGTTAGGTGAGCTCCAAGATTATTTGCTCTACGAGTTAGATTTTTCTTTCAATGTCTCAAATTATGATATGGTCTAACCTAAACCATGTTTGCATATGAAGAGACTAGAGAGAGAGATTTTAACTTCTACAAGAGGCCACAAAATGGCCTATAGGACCCATAGAAACATATATGTTTATTTCAAGAAGTCCATTACATCAGTTAAAGATTGAAAGTTTGTCATGTTGAGAAAGTGAATTGTACACAAAAGAAAAAGAAATCAAATTCTATTGATCTACTATTGTAGTTCAAATTGTCTAGGAGCCAACTCGTTTGGTGCCAAACTCTTAGGTAAGGGCTCTACAATAGTTAGAGAAAATTGGGTGATGACTCTTTCCTCTCAGAGCACTCTGCACTTTCCCTCTTGTGAATGTCTCAAACCTTGGCTAGGTTTGCTTCATTCTGCTTTCATTATGCTGCTAGTGTGAGTTCTCGTGATGTGAATTTGCACCCTTGAGTGTGTTTGATAGCCTTTGAGACTATCAATGGTTACATATGCTTTCATTTGCAAGTCGATGTGTGTGTGTGTGTGTGTGTGTGTGTGTGTGTGTGTGTGTGTGTGTGTGTGTGTGAGAGAGAGAGAGAGAGAGAGAGAGAGAGAGAGAGAGAGCACTAATTTCAGGGTGAAGTCCTCTGACAATGATTTCACCAGTATGTCCCCATACCCATCATTCCGCTAGCACTGACGGGGGTTATGCCCATTGGTATATGACATAGATTTCCAACAAGAACTTTTTTCAAAAGTAAAAGTTACTCAGGTTAAGGAATCACAAGTAAATGCCTTTTGGGCCAACTTCCAAAGGATACAATAGTGTTTTACCATTCTATGCTAAGTGTTTGAAATGACTTGACTATAGTAGTACTAGAAGTATCACTCTTACTTGGCAACAAGCTCTAGCTAAAGTGGTTACCATCTTTCCAACATATGGGCTAGTTGAAGGTCCAAACTATGGCATCTAATCGTAAAAATGAATCTATCTAGTAAAAAGAAGTATGATTCATGCAATGAAGCATATTCCACCTAGACTTAAACAAGTGAATCCAAAATCAATACATCCACAAAGTTGAATGTGTAGAGATTGATGGTTCACTTCCATAATTGAGTCTTCATCAGGCAAGCAAGTATTGATCTATAGATTAATGGTGTAGTTTCATAGCATTTGAGTATGCATTATTGATAGACTGACTTTGTGGATGTTTTGAGCGATGAATCCAAACATCCACAAAGTATAGATTAATTAATAGTGTGTAATTGTGTAGACTAAAGGATTGTTTCTTTTTTAAAAAAATAAAAAAAGCGGTGCTTTATTAGAGAGTAAAAAGCCCAAATCTTTAAATAAATCAAAAACTTATGGATGTATGTAAAGGATTATTTCCATAATTGATCAAAGTTTTCATTAAGAAAGTAACTATTTGAATTAATAAGTCGGAAAGAGGGTTAATATGTGTACTATGAATTTTGAAACGAGATATGATTTATGGAGGATCCTACGGCCTGTGATTATTTAAAGGTGGTGATTCAATTTTCAAACTGCGTGTAACAGAAAAATAACATTTTCTTGTTTTCTTATTGTCAGCAAGCAGTAAATTTTGGTACATTTGTTTGCCCATGAAACCGTGCATTCATGAAAAACCAGCTCAAATATTTAAAGTATTATATTAAATAAAAATTGTGTATATACATATTCATATTGTTAGCTTTGGGAGTGTTTACGGTTTAGCAATATTTCTAATTTTACAAATATCGTTTTGTTTAAAATATCGCTACCAAATCTCTAGCTACATTTTTTATTAAATCATGATTGTAGGTCAAAAAAATATAATTATTTTCAAAATAGAACTCATCATTTTTGCAGTGATGATATTGTCTGGTCTGTGCTTCCAATAAAGTCTTTACACTAAAACCCATTTTTGAACCCCCAAAAAACAGTTGCAACATGCATTCTATGATGCTTAAGGTTAATTTATAATTATTTTTTATTGTTTAAATTATTTTTTAACGATTATTTTCATTTTTTCAAACTACTAGTGGGTTGACCCGCGCAAAGCACAACTCCTCAAACCTCCAAATTCAAATCTTACCCTAACCTCCTCCTCTTATTCGGAACGTCTTGACACGTGGTAGCTTTGTGAAACTCTTGTGATATAGAGATAGAGATAAAAATTAACGAGATAAACTTAAGATAACATGCTTAGATTTAATTAAGTATTTTATAAGCCAAGTACCATAACATCGGATCCCAAGCTTCCTCTACATCTCCACCTCTATTTAATCAATTATAATCCATTAGATTTGTAACTTGCAAAAACAAGTTTTATTTATTAACTTAATTAATTAGAACGCAACCATTTTTTAAATTTAAAAAACAAGTAGTCCCTCTTCATTGACAAGGTTTATCTTTGAAAGTTACTCGCTCTTTTAACCTTCTAGAGCAAAACGAAACCTTGCTTAACCTGGGCAAGTGAAAAAAAATAACCTTCACTTTGAAAAAGAAGAAAGAAGAAACGTTCACATAGAAGGTACTTGTGTGATTAAAAAATAAATGTTTTATTATATCAAACAATTCCAACCCCAAGCTTTAAAATTTCTCTTGAAAAATGTAGGCATTTTTGTTTGTAAGTTATTGGAATTTTCTTATTCAAATCTTATTATCAATTTCAATAACATCAATGCTTGTTGGGAAATTATAAAGTGTTTTTTTTCAAATATATTTTTTAAAATGCAATCTTTGCATTAGCTCGTCTTTGGAAGAGTAAAGTAAAAAATATACCCTTCTAATTTTACAAGAGAAAAGACTTTTGAGCCAACTTGGGAAGAATGGATGTTGCTTCTCAACTTTCTAGGGTGGCAAGTACCAGGAAAATACTAAATAATTTATAATAAATGCCTAACTGAACATCTACAAATTCCCACTTACATTTAGAAATTTCCATCTTTCTTCTAGACTTTGGATAATTCCCCCACAGCTTGCCACTAACATGCCATTGCTCATATTTACATCTCTAGAAGGTACATCTCAACTTCTTCACATTTACATCCCTAGAAGGTCTCACCCACCTCTTTGAAATACCCCTTGAACGAACGTGATACATTGGGTTTCTAGGAGTGCACCCCTGAGCATCCATGTGTGTAGATTGTTATGTAGGTGTACGCACATGTCCATGTAAGACCCCATTAACTCTTAGATCGCTATCATTAACTCTTAGATCGCTATCTACTTCTTTATTGTCCTATTTGAATCTATTTTGAATCACTCTCATATCAACGTTTAAAAAGTACACAAATAAATAAGCTTCACATTCTAAAGAGTTATTCTAAATCAATACAGGAAATCAAAAGGAAGGACACCTCACAAGATTAAAAATCAAAAGAGAACATTGCCACATGTACATTCATTCTAGGTTTAACTATGAATTTTTCATAAACTGATTAGGTGCTCTTCTATAACTAGTTATTCTAGTGGCCAACCACCATGCCACTATTACAACATCAGTATTAAAATTAAAGTGATATATTTCTTTTGATTACTCACATGCTAACCTGTAAACATCTTTATTCATAACTTCCAAAGCCTTTAAATTTATATTTTAGCCTTTTAAAAATTAATAAAACCATAGTCTCCACCTCATAAGTGTGACATTAATATAAAATCACTTGTATCCTTATCTTAAATCATATAATAATTCACACTTTTCTTTGGGAGAAGGGGGGCAATGTAGTATAACCATCAATTTATCAAGGGAGCATTCTAATTGATATAAAATCAGTTGTATCCTTATCTTAAATCATATAATACTTAACAC